>NC_042962.1:15348726-15948726 GCF_901001165.1 Salmo trutta
GAGCGGTAGCTAACATAGTCTGACTGGGAAGTAGACTGAGTTCATTGCCCATCAGACCATGGAGGCTAGGTACCCGGAAGTCTTCACCACTGGCCATCTCGGGTTGGCCAATCAGTAAAGGGAGAATATTAAAGAATGTTAATACAGTGACCCCATGTGCGTAACACTAAAGCTACCGTACGGTCATTAAATCTTTCCTCCTCATGATGAGAAGAGGAAGCGGAGGAAGAGGAGGGTGGTATTACCTCACTCTGGAACTCTTTCACTGTTTTAGAGAGCTGCATCTCAGTGGTGTCTGGAAGCAGGGAGTACAGGCTGCTGGAGATCTCCCTTTTCCCCTCCTCTCTGTACTTGCTCTGGAAAAGAAACAAGCACATTCCAAAAACGCTGCCATTCCTAGGCATATTGTGAGACCAGTGCTAAGTGAATGAATTTTCTTGCCACTGTGGTTGATGCGTCAGCCACTCAAGTGGATGATATCCGATTTGAATGTCGTTCATTCTCAATTTTACCAAATGGTGTCGGAAGTGGGAAAAGCTCTCACCTCACTCAGTATGTCCGAATGCTCCTTCGCAAACTGAGTCTCAAGGGTCTCCGGGAGCAGTGAGTAGAGGGAAGTGGATATCTCTGTCTTCACATTCCCTTTGTACTTGATCTGGAAAAAGACCAAGTTAGTATTGTATTAATATCTCCTGTAATCCTTGTTATTTATCTGATGCCAAAGTGTTTCAGTGGCATTTAACATATTTATCGACTGAACGTATTCAACCTTAAGCCAGGTAAGTATTCGAGCACACATTATCTTTTACAATAACAACCCGTTTCAGAATTACTGTGAAGGGTGACTTCAAGCTCAAGATGATCAGGCTGGACATATGCAGCCAAGCAATTACACTCTATAAGGCTTCTGTGTAGCTAAGTCAGAGAGGCTGAAATAACAAGGAGGTTTGGCGTGATGTCACTACCTCACTCTGTAGCTCGGAGGCCTCTCTGGCGTGTTGGGTCGCCATTGTTTCTGGAAGCACTGAGTAGAGACACATGGCTGTTTCCAACTTTCCTTCCTCCTTGTACTTGGTCTAAAACATAACAGAGATGGAAAGACAATACAAATAATCCCTACTAGCATCCATGCTAAGACAAATGCACAAACGCAAAACATACCTGTGTCATAGTTTATGAAGATAGCCTAAAATGACAAAGTGCTTATGAGAAAAACTACTTAAAATTATAAGGAAATAACCAGAGGAAAGGATGCACTACTGTTTTTATGCTTTTAGGATGTTGGGCCATACGTAAAAAAAATTACTTTGCTTCTATCGACACACATGTTTAAAAGACCAGCCAAGCCTTTTTCACAGTGAAAGGTCACATTATCTGAATCTATTAAGCTTGTGAGAGCTTCAGGTGAAGCATCCGTGTTGAATATTGATGTGAGTTTTATTCAGTCAACTGTTCGTCTTGTTCGTCTGCTTATGTGCATAATGTATGTGTGTAGGTGCGCATATGTGTGTTATGAATGTGTGTGTTGACAGGAGCGGAATGCACTTTAAAAGTGCAACTAGGGCCTGTTGACAATCGACAGGACAGTCTATCCACAAGCAGAGCACCAAAACAGTACCTTTCTATCACAGGGCTGACAGACACTGTGACTGGAATGACAAAGCTCAGTGCTGAGGAATGTGTTGTGTCTCTGTGGTTTGCCAAGGTGCCAAGGACAGGGGAGAGGGAGAGAGAGAGCGAGATAGGGGAGAGCGAGAGAGACAGAGAATGACGTCAGCAACACACAACTCACCTCAGAGATGAAAGCGTTGATGTTCTTGGAATGCTGAAACTCTACATCGGGGATGAAGAGGTTCTGGGCCTTGGATTTCTCATAACCCTCCTTGTACTTCACCTACAGGGTAGCAGGTAGCAGGGTTATGTTTTGTTCTTTTGTCTTTCTTAGGCCCACCACCACCCACAATATTTGAAGGACAACTTTATTATTTTAATAACATGGTCATGACAAACAGTAAAATACAGGTCGATACAAAGCATACCGTTTTCAGCATATCGTTATCTACACAGGCTGCTTTTCCTCCAAAACCTTTACAGGTGGCTACACCCCATTACTGGACACTGAGCCAATCCTGCCACATCCTCCCACAAAAACAACATGCTGTATTAAAGAACAAAGAGGATGAATCCTACTTACGTCACTTGCCAGAACACTGCATCTCCTGGCAAAACCGGGTTCGGGCAAGACGGGCTTAGCAGCCGAGGCCTGACAGGAGTCAAAGCACATAGTTACAGTCTGCAAAGGGTTAAAACCTGTAGGATGACAGCTGATATGTTGGGCCTCATAATGGTTGAAAATAAGCTTATTGCAAGCTACAGTAATTAGGTAATGACACATTTATTTTACCAGGTAAATTGACTGAGAACACATTCTCATTTACAGCAACGACCTGGGGAATAGTTACAAGGGAGAGGAGAGTGGATGAATGAGCCAGTTGGAAGCTAATAAACTAATAAGGCACTTTATATGGGTGGCCGTGCACTAAGAGCTCATTACTAATGAATACAGTAACTTAAGTGTATGGGTCTGCTTGGCACGTTGTCTGACTGTACCGGTTGTGTTACAGTGTCTATTGTAGCTACAGCATGAAGCAGACAAAAGCTCAGCTAGACAATTGTTCCTCTGGCTGATACTGCTTATCAATGCTTTTCCATTTGGACACTGTACCAACCACTAGCATGGCATTACAATGGGGGCATATATTTGACCTTCTACATTTTACCAGAAAAAAGTCAGGCAAAAAAAATCTTCTACATCTCCAGAACAGGGGGGGATAGAGATGGTCTTTCCATTTATTCAACTAGGGGACTCAGACACTGAAGAGAGAGGAAAAGAGAACACGAAATATAATAAAACTACGCGGAAGTAATATACTGTAGTGTCAGAATGTCAATTATTTATGTCCTGTAATCATGTTTCAACAATTTATTTTTCCTGCCAAAAGTATTCAAATAGCCAGAGTGCTTCTCCGCTCGTGTGAAATTGTATGGCCAGCAGTTGCTAAAAGTTTTATCTCCACTAAGTGGTGGGTGTCATAATTAGAGAGCACTTTGAGACATGTCGGAATTATTCTACATCACAGATGGTGAATAAGTAATTATGCAGCTTCATGGTGCAAAATAATTGGTTTATTATGTTGATGGACAACAAGGAAACATTCAAATGGCCAATCGCAAACCTCTCTAACCAGTCATCCCGCCCTCACTTTTTTCTCTCCATATGACCAGAGGAAAAATGGCGGGGGCTTCTGAATGATAAGCAGCTGAAATCCAAAATAGTTGCTACGTTCTTCTTTACTAGATATGGCTTCTTATCTAATGGGCAGGCAGCACAAACTGTACTTCCTCCCTTTTGAAAGCCATAAAGAACTAATTTCATTTGAGGGATCGTAACACCATGGTTACTCAAAATTAAAGTTATCTTCTGAGTTGGAGCAGAGGGAGGGAGTTCTGATCTAATCTATACATTTCTAGGCTTGTTTGGTTCCCATGTGCCTTTCCTGTCTAGTAATAGAAGTACTATTTTAGGACACCTTCAGACGCCAGACTCACCTCTCTTTGAGCTTAGCTTCCATAGTAATCTCTATCTCCTAGGGGTGTTGAGCACAAAAAAGGGTCCACCCTCTCATTTCAGTCCAGATTAATTATCCCAACAAGCCTCTTCATCTGTGGTGCTGTGGTGTAGGCATGACTAAATCCCTCAAGGGCTTTCCTCCAAATCCTTTACAGGTGGCTATCACCCATTACTGGACACTGCAGTGAATCCTGCCACAACTTCGCACAATTACAACAGGCTGTATTAGAGAACACAGAGGATGAATCCTACTTACGTCACTTGCTAGAACACTGCACCTCCTGGCGACATGCACACTGGGTCTGCGCAAGACGGGCTTAGCAGTCAAGGCCTGATAGGAGAACAAAGCACATAGCTACAGTAGGTATAAATCCCCCCGCAGCTTTAGAAAAGCGTGCCAGTCTGTGCCAAGGTCATCAGAAAGACACAGGCCAGGGCAATGCCAACTGGCATTCTCACCTCGACTGCCCCTTCTGTGCCATGCTCGTCCACCGCTGCTTCTCCCAGCACCGTTTCCTCCGATGATTCTTCCATCCAGGTGACTCGTCCTGTAGCACGCTTGCCCACCACTGCTTCTCTCGACACGGTTTCCTCTGACATTCCTTCCATCAAGGTGACCGTTTCCTCCAACGTTCCCGCCATCAAGGTGACCGTTCCATCTATCAAGGTGACCGTTCCTTCCATCAAGGTGACCGTTTCCTCCGATGTTCCATCCATCAAGGTGACCGTTTCTTCTGACGTTCCATCCATCAAGGTGACCGTTTCTTCCATCAAGGTGACCGTTTCCTTCGACGTTTCATCCATCAAGGTGACCTTTTCTTCCATCAAGGTGACTGTTTCCTCCAATGTTCCTTCCATCGAGGTGAGAGCTTTTTCCGATGTTTCTTCCATCAAGCTGCCCGTTTCCTCTGACGTTTCTTCCATTGAGGTGACTTCTGGGTAAAGAAAACAGTAAAACACACAAAATAGATGGTTTTGAGGCAGGTAATGTAAATGTGGCCAGCCTAAGAGTCAAAACGCTGTTCTGGAAGGATTTCGTTTTCTGGCTCAACTCTCCCTCTCGACTCTATGTTGGGTACTCCTTATCATCACCACTTTCCCGATTTAGACCCCACTTAGGGCGTTATCAATGGTAATGCCGTACATGTGAATCAGAGGGCCAGTCTTAAGGGTGGGAGGGTGAGGAGGTTCAGGAAAGGTGTCGCACACTGAATGGAATGTCCCAATCCAGACATGTCCTCTAATAACCAAAGTATTTTAGTTATTTGAGATAACAAGTGCAAGTCCAAAAAGGCAACACCCTCCTTAACCTTCAACCTTACAAAAAACCTTCACTGGCCTGACCTTAAGGGTAACCATGACAGAATGAAGTGACCAGTGGAGGGGAGTGCAAAGTTGAGGCCAATAAAGCAGATATGGAGGAGTT
Source organism: Salmo trutta (assembly GCF_901001165.1). Lineage (NCBI taxonomy): Eukaryota > Metazoa > Chordata > Actinopteri > Salmoniformes > Salmonidae > Salmo > Salmo trutta. Next base: position 15,353,784 of record NC_042962.1, read on the forward strand.
GGCATGAGAATAATATTACCAGAGCGCTTTACACTCTCCCATCCTCCCACTCAGTCTCCAAACAAGCTGATTGGATGCAGGACACAATTAATTGGCATTAACATTCAATATCCCTAATTTAGACCTGACTATTACCATAATTGACCCCTAAATATACAGTGAGGGGAAAAAAGTATTTGATCCCCTGCTGATTTTGTATGTTTGCCCACTGACAAAGAAATTATCAGTCTATAATTTTAGTGGTAGGTTTATTTGAACAGTGAGAGACAGAATAACAACAAAAAAAGCCAGAAAAACGCATGTCAAAAATGTTATAAATTGATTTGCATTTTAATGAGGGAAATAAGTATTTGACCCCCTCTCAATCAGAAAGATTTCTGGCTCCCAGGTGTCTTCTATACAGGTAACGAGCTGAAGGGAGTGCTCTTAAAGGGAGTGCTCCTAATCTCAGCTTGTTACCTGTATAAAAGACACCTGTCCACAGAAGCAATCAATCAATCAGATTCCAAACTCTCCACCATGGCCAAGACCAAAGAGCTCTCCAAGGATGTCAGGGACAAGATTGTAGACCTACACAAGACTGGAATGGGCTACAAGACCATCGCCAAGCAGCTTGGTGAGAAGGTGACAACAGTTGGTGCGATTATTCGCAAATGGAAGAAACACAAAAGAACTGTCAATCTCCCTCGGCCTGGGGCTCCATGCAAGATCTCACCTCGTGGAGTTGCAATGATCATGAGAACGGTGAGAAATCAGCCCAGAACTACACGGGAGGATCTTGTCAATGATCTCAAGGCAGCTGGGACCATAGTCACCAAGAAAACAATTGGTAACACCCTACGCCGTGAAGGACTGAAATCCTGCAGCGCCCGCAAGGTCCCCCTGCTCAAGTAAGCACATATACATGCCCGTCTGAAGTTTGCCAATGAACATCTGAATGATTCAGAGGACAACTGGGTGAAAGTGTTGTGGTCAGATGAGACCAAAATGGAGCTCTTTGGCATCAACTCAACTCGCTGTGTTTGGAGGAGGAGGAATGCTGCCTATGACCCCAAGAACACCATCTCCACCGTCAAACATGGAGGTGGAAACATTATGCTTTGGGGGTGTTTTTCTGCTAAGGGGACAGGACAACTTCACCGCATCAAAGGGACGATGGATGGGGCCATGTACCATCAAATCTTGGGGCGAGAACATCCTTCCCTCAGTCAGGGCATTGAAAATGGGTCGTGGATGGGTATTCCAGCATGACAATGACCCAAAACACACGGCCAAGGCAACAAAGGAGTGGCTCAAGAAGAAGCACATTAAGGTCCTGGAGTGGCTTAGCCAGTCTCCAGACCTTAATCCCATAGAAAATCTGTGGAGGGAGCTGAAGGTTCGAGTTGTCAAACGTCAGCCTCGAAACCTTAATGACTTAGAGAAGATCTGCAAAGAGGAGTGGGACAAAATCCCTCCTGAGATGTGTGCAAACCTGGTGGCCAACTACAAGAAACGTCTGACCTCTGATTGCCAACAAGGGTTTTGCCACCAAGTACTAAGTCATGTTTTGCAGAGGGGTCGAATACGTATTTCCCTCATTAAAATGCAAACTAATTTATAATATTTTTGACATGCGTTTTTCTGGATTTTTTTGTTGTTGTTCTGTCTCTCACTGTTCAAATAAACCTACCATTAAAATTATAGACTGATCATTTCTTTGTCCGTGGGCAAACGTACAAATTCAGCAGGGGATCAAATACTTTTTTCCCTCACTGTAGGGCTTTAGGCACCAATCCTGTGGGAGGTTTTCTCCTCTTATTATATGTAGTGGAATAGGGTTTGTATGGCACAAAGAAAGCTAGATAGCTTTAACTGGATGACAGACCCATTTGGAACCAAATCTTGATACCAGTGAGTCTACAGTGAGGAAAGTCAATTTGGCCCAGTGACTCATGTTGCAACAAGCAGCACTTGTTGTTATTATGTATCCTGCCAAGATGGAATATAAGGAAATTCACTTGCAGGTGCAAAGTTGTCAGCATACAGTAAATTACAGTTCTCTAAAAGACAAAGAAATCAAGTTGTTTCACACTGCTCTCAATGCCCTGGCTTCTATCCATTGAAATTACACAGAAACGTCAAAGAGATGGCAAATAAATATAACACATTGACATTCTAATCTGAAGAATGCCTGTGTTTCAAAACTAGATCCTGTAGAACCGCAGTGTGCCAGTCAATAGCTCTAGCAACATGTCTGCACTCCCTATTAGCAGAGAGGTCGTCCATGGGCAGTCAGTTAAAGAAGGCCCTATTCTTCCTGCATGTGGTCATGTGCCTGGGCTCTTATCTCAAAGGCACTGAGCAGAGCTGTGGTAGCAGAGCCCTCACCTTTTATCAGCCTCAACACAATAGAGCCCTCACCTTTTAGCTCAAACCACCCGCGGGCCGTATGTTTGACACCCCTGAGTTGTATAATACTTGTTTCGCTGTGTAGATGAATATGTGAATTTCAGGCTTGCTATACAGTACTTCTCTTTCTCTGGTTTACCTGAGAGGAACTGAAACCAATGTGTTTACTTCTGCATAAATGTGTTAGGGGAAAAAATTGTTAGGGATTTTGAAGACACAAAAAGGACAAAACAATTCAACATTGTTTGTAGAGCATGCAAGGGCTATTAGTAAAATTGTTGTGTGGTGGTATTATACATTTGTATTTTAAACATGTCATGGTGTAATAATGTTATATGATGTACTGTTTTATATGTAATGTAAGTGCCTTAATGTGTTTGGACCTCAGGAAGAGTAGCTGCTTGGCAGGAACTAATGGGGATTCATAATAAACCCCCAGGAAGAGGGTTTTATTGTCAATTTATAGGATACTGTGAAGGGTTAAGCTTTTCTGACTGAAATCAGTCATCACCCTCATTACCACCCACCCTTCTACTCTGCAATCAGTACAGTCTAGAGTCTAGGAAACAGCAAAAAATGTGCATGTTTTGGGGTACTCAACACAGTCGAGGCTATTACAGTGGAAAACATAATCACTGACAGCCATGTGTCATCCCTGGCCACTGTCTAATCTAATAGAAACATACTTTTACAATTCTGCCACGACTACCAGCAAAGGTAAACTGGGATGATATTGCCAGCTCATCAATATTAATTTACAGTTGAGAGTACTGTCAGTGACCTAAACCCTTCTCCATCGCTGACAGAGTTATTCATACGGCCCAGGGAAGCCAAGGGTGTGGACTGTAGCAATTCAACCATCAATTAGTGTCAATCAATTAGAGTTCATTGAATTGTAGTACTATGGAGCAAATAACATCTTAGCAGTCCTTTAGGTTTGGAGAGGAGAAGCCTTGTAGGTCTCTGGTTGGGTTCTCCTGTGACACACGACATTCCCGAGATAGATGAGCACCACATTGACTGTGAAAGTCATTCATTAGGCTTCTCGCCTAAATAGCACTGCAGGTCGCTATGGCAGATTATATGCTGGAGGTAGTGAGGCTTCAGTAATGTGGTCCACAATATGCACTGCTCTTTAGAGGGTAATTTTTGAAGACAATGATGTTGCACGAGAACTGGGTTCAATCTGTATTTGTTTTCTTTTAAACACTTTAGCTTGGCCAGATTGAGCTGGAATCAATGGAATGGTCCCAAATGTGCAACCCCCTACCATCTGGCACTCCAGGCAGGCTTAATTAAAATGCTCAAAATATTTGGAAGAAAACAAAACCTCAGGTTTGGACTTTACATTGTGGAGTGAGGTTTGGGCTGCAAGAATAGTGCGCCCGTCCATACAGTAGCATGAACAGGCCCGTCCATACAGTAAGTAGCATGAACAGGCCCGTCCATGCAGTAGCATGAACAGGCCCGTCCATACAGTAGCATGAACAGGCACGTCCATACAGTAGCATGAACAGGCACGTCCATACAGTAGCATGAACAGGCCCGTCCATACAGTAACATGAACAGGCCCGTCCATGCAGTAGCAGGAACAGGCCCGTCCATGCAGTAGCAGGAACAGGCCCGTCCATGCAGTAGCATGAACAGGCCCGTCCATACAGTAGCATGAACAGGGTGGCATGAGCCAAAATTATTTGTACTAGTTTTTTTAGCAGGGTGTCAGATGCTGGCTTAATAGGGCAGCCATCTGGCCGCTAAGTTCACTCAACCATTTCAAAGGGGAACCAAACAGCCAAAATCGAGAGATAAAATGTAAAAGTTTCGACCCATCATTGTCTCCTTTGAAGCTCTGTCAACATCGCTTGCAGAAAAATGCAAAACAAAGATCCCTGAGGGCCAATCATGTGGTCACTGCTGCACTTCACCTCGTGTGAACACTATCGCTACTTTCCATTTAGTCACATTTTACACCAGAGCCACAAAAGCCTGTGCTTTTGACACATCACGTCAGCACTATTTATAAAGTATTGATTGTAACTCCACTGCCTCGGTCCGTTAGCAGTAAATTGGGGATGCAGTATGAAAACTAAAATCCTTGATTTACAGTAAGTCACCTTATGTTTGTTTCTTAACATGACAATAGCTAAAATGTATTTATTCATAATTTACTCATCCTGTATTCACACAGGTGGGGTGGCAGGTAGCCTAGTGGTTAGAGCGTTGGACTAGTAGAGCGTTGGACTAGATCGAATCCCCGAGCTGACAAGGTAAAAATCGGTTGTTAACCCACTGTTCCTAGGCTGTCATTGTAAATAATAATTTGTTCTTAACTGACTTGCCTAGTTAAATAAAGGTTAAATGAGAAAATATAACAGGTAATCCTACTCTTTTAGAAGGGGCACAAGTTCTAAATGCCACAGTGCAACACAGTTGCTGGGGGTATCAGGAGAGTAAGGGCTAAGGAATGCTTTAGATTGGCCACGGAGATCACAGAGGGGGGAAACAGGGATGGGACAGCCTTTAGAGTGGGACTAGCACCCCTCCTATGGACAGCATTAACATAAACAACAAATCCCAAATAAAAATGTATTTTCTGGTTAGATTAAAAGGAAAATGAGTCCCATAATCACCGCAACACAAAAGGGATTTCTATCCAGTAATGTTCAAATTAAGGATCATTCAAAACAGCTACTGCATGTCCGTGTGCAGTTGAAGTCAGAAGTTTACATACACTTTAGTCAAATACATTTAAACTCAGTTTTTCACAATTCCTGACATTTAATCAGAGTAAAAATTCTTAGGTCTGTCTTAGGTCAGTTAGGATCACCACTTTATTTTAAGAATGTGAAATGTCAGAATAATAGCAGAAATAATTATTTCTTTCAGCTTTTATTTCATTCATCACATTCCCAGTGGGTCAGAAGTTTACATACAATCAATTAGTATTTGGTAGCATTGCCTTTAAATTGTTTAACTTGGGTCAAACTTTTCAGGTAACCTTCCACAAGCTTCCCACAATACGTTGGGTGAATTGTGGCCCATTCCTCCTGACAGAGCTGGTGTAACTGAGTCAGGTTGGTAAGCCTCCTTGCTCGCACATGCTTTTTCAGTTCTGCCCACAAATTTTCTATGGGATTGAGGTCAGGGCTTTGTGATAGCCACTCCAATACCATGACTTTGTTGTCCTTAAGCCATTTTGACACAACATTGGAAGTATGCTTGGGGTCATTATCCATTTGGAAGACCCATTTTCAACCAAGCTTTAACTTCCTGACTGATGTCTTGAGATGTTCCTTCAATATATCCACATAATTTTCCATCCTCATGATGCCATCTATTTTGTGAAGTGCACCAGTCCCTCTTGCAGCAAAGCACCCTGAAAACATGATGCTGCCACTCCGCTGCTTAACAGTTGAGATGGTGTTCTTTGTCTTGCAAGCCTCCCCCTTTTTCCTCCAAACATAACGATGGTCGTTAAGGCCAAACAGTTCTATTTTTGTTTCATCAGACCAGAGGACATTTCTACAAAAAGTACGATCTTTGTCCCCAAGTGCAGTTGCAAACTGTAGTCTGGCTTTTTTATGTCGGTTTTGGAGCAGTGGGTTCTTCCTTGCTGAGGGGCCTTTCAGGTTATGTCAATATAGGACTCGTTGTACTGTGGATATAGATACTTTTGTACCTGTTTCCTCCAGCATCTTCACAAGGTCCTTTGCTGTTGTTCTGGGATTGACTTGCACTATTCGCACCAAAGTACATTCATCTCTAGGAGACAGAACGCGTCTCCTTCCTGAGCGGTATGACGGCTGCATGGTCCCATGGTGATTATACTTGCGTACTATTGTTTGTACAGATGAACGTGGTACCTTCAGGTGCTTGAAAATTGCTCCCAAGGATGAACCAGACTTGTGGATGTCTACAGTTTTTTTCAAAGGTCTTGGCTGATTTCTTTTGATTTAACCATGATGTCAAACAAAGAGGCACTGAGTTTGAAGGTAGGCCTTGAAATACATCCACAGGTACACCTCCAATTGACTCAAATGATATCAATTAGCCTATCAGAAGCTTCTAAAGCCATGACATCATTTTCTGGAATTTTCCAAGCTGGTTAAAGGCACAGTCAACTTAGTGTATGTAAACTTCTGACCCACTGGAATTGTGATACAGTGAATTATAAGTGAAATAATCTGTCTGTAAACAATTGTTGGAAAAATGACTTGTGTTATGCACAAAGTAGATGTCCTCACCGACTTGCCAAAACTATAGTTTGTTAACAAGAAATTTGTGGAGTGGTTTTAATGACTCCAAGCTAAGTGTATGTAAACTTCCGACTTCAACTGTATATCTTTTTCAAGAACACATACATTAAAATCTACAGTACATATGATCTGAAAATGCATATATTACACAGCATATATTTTCTTCATAAAACCTCTGACTTCAACTGTATGTATGATGAAGTTGCTGATGCATATGGGAAGACTGTTTGTATAAATAACCCCATGCATGTTTTTCCATGTTGTTTGGGATTTGATAACAGGGTAAGACTGGTAGGCGTGGTGCAGCTAAAAAGAGCCCGTAACAACCCAGATGTGGTTGAAAACCACACCAGAGGATTCTGGGCCAGTGCGGTAGAAGTGGGGGAGTGGATGTGTATTTTGGGGGGCCACCGCTCTGTATTCTTTGCGTCATACTAGCCATGATGCAGAAACAGAAGGCATTCAACCCTGTCTCAGTACTATAGCATTCATATACAAGTCAACCGTGTACATGTTGTTCTGAGGCTAATGTAGCATTAGTTGCTAACTAGCATTAGCAGCTAAACCTAAGGATATTGTAGCATTAGCTGCTAACTAGCTTTAGCAGCTAAACCTGATGATATTGTAGCATTAGCTGCTAACTAGCTTTAGCAGCTAAACCTGAGGGTAATGTAGCATTAGCCACTAACTAGCATTAGCAGCTAAACCTGAGGATATTGTAGCATTAGCAGAAGGATAGATGTCTCATGCTCTGGCACGCTGGTTTTAGGCCCTGAAAACCTGCCAAAAGTGCTAAATGACACACACAGGCATTTAATGGATGTTGTATAATAAATATTTATTAAACTGGTATTTGGATTAGACTAGCAGCATTGATATGCTCCTATCTGATAGCACTTTTTAGAGTAAAAAACAACAGAACAACAAAGAATTTCCTATAGGTTTCAGTGTCCTCCTGGTAACAGAACCAAGCGTTGGTTTCAGAGTGCCCTCCACGTGTGCTCTGATGTGTTAGTTAATGAAGGAGGTAGATGTATCCACAGTAATACTCTCCGGGTGGGTTTACACAGCGGAATAATGCAATCACACGGTCAGGCGAGTTGGCCCTGGGCAGTGAGTGGGGCTCGCTTACCTGGATCAGCAGTGGGTCAATGTGCCACATCTGGGACGATGGCGCCCGTAACCCTATCCTCCCCCTGGAGGACCTGCGGGCACTAAAATCAGATATGGTGAGAGCACATACAACAGGGGTGACAAACTCATTCCATGGAGGGCTGAGTGTCTGCTGGTTTTTGGTTTCTAAGACCTAGACAACCAGGTGAGGGGAGTTCCTAACTGATCAGTGACCTTATTTCATCAATATAGTACAAGGAATTAGTTAAACACATAACATGCAGTATCTAGAAGAGTAAGGGCTGGATTCAATCCGTATCACTTTAGTATCGCGGAAGACCTGCATTAAAATGTAAAGGTAATTCCTGACATATGCAGCGTTTACCATGAGTGAAGTCTCAGCGATGGTGGGAACATTGCCTTTAATTGTTAATCGTGCTATGAAGCGGATCTTCAGCGCCAAGGACTGAATAGAGCCCCTAGTGTGTTGTATTAATGGGGACCCAAGACAAGAGACAATGTCATCAGTCTAAAGCAGTGTCCTTTCCTTTTCTCCTTTCCTTTGAACTGATTTGAAAACACTTGACAGCAGGACCTCCCTAGTAGGAATCCCCCATGTGGATTCACCCACACTGTCTTATGTAGCAGATAAGGGAAACGAGACGAGGAAGCCAAATTAGACTATTGAGATGCACCCGAGGTAGATTTCTCACCTGATAGGAGTGTTGAATTCGTTTGGTGGCACATTTGGTCTCAGCATACTCTTGAGTCGAGGGGTTGGGACAGGGATGTTCACTGGCACCGCTTAACTGTTATATGTCATCTACATAAACTGAGGCTGGCCGTGTGAAGGCCCCTCGTGCACTTACCAGTACTGTAGTGTGTGCATGTGTGGGTGTCATTATGAAAAGGTAGACATTCTGTACGTGTATTATTTCAATGTAGTCTGTCATACAGAAGAGAGATAAGGAGTTGATAAGACCAGATAAGAGAAGAAAGAGAGAGAAAGGAGCATACTGTATGTTGAGTGTGTATGTTTGTGTGTTGTGCAAACCCGTGATTTCGCTCAGTGACCAAAATGCACCCTCTGATTCACACACTCGTCCAGCTTTCACGCTCCACTTCTCTCTCTCTCTCTCTCACACACACACACACACACACACACACACACACACACACACACACACACACACACACACACACACACACACACACTTTCCTCTCCTCCATTCCTCCACATTACGTAACATTGACAGACTCCCCACAACAGTACAAACAGGACACCCACACTAAGGTCAGGGGTGTGATGAGGTAACAAGGACAGGAAGAGGAAGGAGGGGAAGGAGGGGTAACCATGGAGACCAGAGGATATAGAGGAAGTGACCACAGAGAAGCATACATTACTGATCTGCTCCTGTGTCTTCCTCAGTCTCTGTTGCTCTGGTGTGTCAGATACAATGCTGAAGCCTCTGCCTTTGCTATCCTCAAAGTCCTTTTTGTATTTCACCTGAAACAAGAGACAGCGATGAGATTTGAAAAACGACTTAGTCGTAAAACTTTGCCATTTGAAAATCCTTCCTTTCGACGGTGGTTCTAAGCTGCAACACAATAGTCTGACAAGTGTTGTGATGGGAAAGAGAGCCTGCTGTTTTGAACTGAAGATACCGGGGTAAAAAGAGGCTGGTCTAAATCAAATTAAGTGTTTTGTTTGGAAATAAGCCGGTTAGTTTAGGTGTTTTCTTGGTGCCATTTAATCTCTGAAAATATTTAAAATTACAGTTGTTTTGTAGTCCCTACAATTCCGACAAAATGATTCTTGATTCAAAGCCGTTCATCTTGTAGATACCCACACTATACAATAGCTTTGTGTAGGGAACATAGTAAATGCAAATTAGAATTAGAATTAAACCTTCATCTTTGACTATTGGAGTTTTGAGAGCATTATTCTCCAACACTTTGAAGTCTCATATCGTGACATAAGCTCTTACATAAAGTATGATCGTTATCACCTGATCGTTATCTTATTGTGTGGAATAATTATACTTTGTCAAGGGAACACTAGGAATAATTCATACATCACTAGACTGCTAGCTATATAGGATTGTAAAGAAAAGCAAAGGGAAAGGGGGATACCTAGTCTGTTGTACAACTGAATGCATTCAACTGAAATGTGTCTTCCGCATTTAACCCAACCCCTCTGAATCAGAGAGTTGCTGCTTTAATCGACATCCACGTCATCGGCATAAATTATTACATATTCAACAAAATCTCTTTCTCTGAGCAATTGTATTAGTATAAAATAATATAATTTCAACAACAGAAAAGTGCATACAGTATAGCTCAGTATTTGAATTATTTATTTTATAGAATCATTATTACTCATCATTATTAAGGGTGTCAATAATTTCACACCCTACTGTATAAATCATACAAACACGAACAGACAGAGCTAGGCTACTGAGGCCTACAATAATGAAGAGTGTAAACCTCATGGACAGAATGGGTTATTCATTTATCAGTCTACCCAAGAGGCTTTAATGTACACGTTTCAGCTGATTTCTCTCAAAGTAGCCTATCAGTGGCGATATTCTGTCCTTCAGTATTAATAGTCTATTATTGCTACTGTTATGTAAGGCTCAACCTGTGATTTATGACTCATATCATTAGCATGTCAAATTAAAGCTAGAAAAACACAGGTTGATAAATATCCCAGACATTCATGTTTCTGGCTGAGGGACTGGCTGAGATTCTCAGACAGCACAAGGGAATGGCTGGGACGAGGGGCAGTTCGTTCCACTAAGCTTGCATACTCAGCAGGGCTAGAGAAAATGCCTGCATACCTACTACAAGTAGCTAGAAGCTCACCAAGAGCTAGGGCTGGCCACCCTGTTACACATCAAGAACCATATGAATTAAATCCAGCAGTCTTCTCAGCTCTGGGTTCTGCTGGGTGACTCACTGAAAAGTGTGAGATGTACAGCCGTGGAGGCTGCTGAGGAGAGGACGGCTCATAATAATGGCTGGAATGGAGCGGCATCAAACACAAACCATATGTTTTATGTATTTGATACCATTCCTGTCCTCCTCAATTAAGGTGCCACCAACCTCCTGTGATGTACAGATGTACATTACATAATAGATCCATTATGCAGACGTTTCATAGTGTACCAGTGTGCTTTGATGGAAACAGTCAGGTAGATACGTTAACAGAGCATCTCAATTGGTGTAAAAAAGGCTTGTGTTTATTTGTGGCTCTAGGGCAGGTGCTGTACGTGGTAAACAACAGTAGAATGGATGTGGTGAGAAATGCATTGCTTTGCTCCTCCGTTATAGTCGATAAGCACAGTCCCTCACTCACACTGACCGCCAGAGAGACAGAGAGAAAGAGAGACACCAGGGTAAATTACTCTAGTAAATCTCTGATGGTAAATTATACTGTCAGGTAATAACAGTTCCTTTTATTACAGCATCCATGGCTGGTGCCGAGAGAGACGGCAATAATACACACAGACCTGGCTGTTGCTCTACACTGAGGATGTCCTCAGTTGGGTTTGAGGACAGGGATCGATATGAGTAGGCATCACCGACTGGGTTTGCAAAGAATTGTGGGCTGATTATAGAGGGGGGCATGGCCACCTCACATGGTTTCTCTGACACATAGCATCTCAGACCATCTGGTAACAGAGGGAGAAACTGCACGGCCATTGTCGGGGTGCTTGGCCGCCAGACAATAATGAGCAGGGGCCAACATGATCTCAGTGACTGTGTCAGGGTCACTCAGCCAGTTAGGACAGCACTCTGAGGGGACAGAGAGGGAGGATTATCCCAGGCCAGTTAACAGACAAAAGCTGTAAGTGCATCAGGAGTGGAGGCACCGATGCCACCACACACTCATAGGACAAAACACAAATGAGGATGAACACTCAATGTGCAAGAGCTAGTTCTGTCAGTGAGAGACTGGAGTGTTGGATAGACATCTGTATTTTGTGTGCGTGTATGTGTGTGTGTGTGTGTGTGTGTGTGTGTGTGTGTGTGTGTGTGTGTGTGTGTGTGTGTGTGTGTGTGTGTGTGTGTGTGTGTGTGTGTGTGTGTGTGTGTGTTTGTGTGTGTGTGAGAGATGCCCCTCTCCCTGGCCTGGGACATAGCCTGACTCCTTCTGGAGACCACTGAGTGGAAAGCTGTCCCTCAGTGAACCAACAATCTGCTGCCAAAACATGCTACCAAACATGACAGCTTCAGACAATGGTGATTTATAGTACGTTTTTTGAAAATGTTCAGTTGCCAGACATGCCCCAAAATGTGGTCTATTTTGTACAGTATGTTTGCATTGTTGTTCGGGCTACAACAAAGGAGAAGAAGGAGAAAAAAAACAAGGGAAATCAAGCGTGAAAGGTGACATAAGAGTCAGACATTGTTGACCGACTCCTCTAGGGCATGGGCGGGGCGTTCCACCAGAAAGGCTGACATGTTGTGTCTAGAAATGACCCAGATGTGAGCCAGTTTCAGGCTAAAAGCTAACAGTCATACCTAGAGAGCCTAGTTTAGAGGGAGTGAGTATGACTGTCCCCCTGACATAGAAGACAACTTGTTCTGACAATGTCGTCTATACTACTTCATCTCTCCACCCTCACTTAACAGGCTGTCTGATTTTCTAGTGTAGGCCCAAGTTACAGCAAATATCACACCAAATGTTAGTCACCGAATTAAGGTTGTGACTCGCTTCAGGAAACTAGGTGTATGTTGCACATCACTACTTCACAGGAGAGGCATTTGATCGTAAACATGTATTTGTTTTATTAAAATGCGTAGTTGGTTTAGCCATGGAAAAAGACAGGAACCTTCCCGCTAGCCATGATTGGCTAAGATAATGGATGCGTTGGACATGCCGGGAGATGAGTTTGGATTGGTCTGTCATGTAGCACACTTCTGTCTATAACTTGAGCTGCTCAGTATGTGTTGATAGTCCTTTCTACTGTGCCGTTTTTGAAAGATATAACATTAGCCATCGAGAACTACAAATGTTTTGCTACTTTTCTCAACAACATTGATGCCCTGAATTTAGCAGGTGTAACAATATAGCTTCCGTCCCTCTCCTCGCCCCAACCTGGGCTTGAACCAGGGACCCTGTGCACACATCAACAACTGACACCCACGAAGCATCGTTACTCATCGCGCCACAAAAGCCACGGCCCTTGCAGTGCAAGGGGAACAACTACTTCAGGTCTCAGAGTGAGTGACGTCACCCGATTGAAACGCTATTAGCGCGCACCACCGCTAACTAGCTAGCCATTTCCCATAGGTTACACAGGCACTATTGATAGTTGGAAAAAGTGATGGGCTACTTTCTGCACATGCCACGGTCAGTGTGAACCTGAGTGACTTGACACAACGCTGGCCAAACAAGATGTAGCTACAAACAAAACAGAGTTAAATGGTTCCAGTCTGCGTGAGCGTTTATCCATGTATACGGGTATCCATGTATACGGGTATCCATGTATACGGGTTTCAAATTTTGTCAGAAAGTCATTTTCATTGCAAGTTAAAGCATACTGTTAGCTAACTAGCGAACGTTAGCTTTCTGGGTCGCTAACTACAGTCACGTGTGTGATCTGTGTAGCAATATTATTCAAATCAGAAATCCCATTTGCATTGCTAGTTATAGCCTAATGTTAGCTAGCTAACATTGAACCTAGTTTGTTAGCTTTAGCTACCTACAGACTCATACTACAGCTATGACAATGTTTGTATTGGTAGTAGTATGAGGTGGGAATATGTCAGTTTATTGTTTCGCTAGCTTGCTACATTTCTGAACAAAAGACTCTACTTAGCCAGATGATTACATGACCCATCAAGATAGCCAGGTGTGTCTGGGGGTGATTACAGCCATCTATTGTATTTAATGAACATGTAGTGACCCATCCACTTAGCTAGATGTGGCTGGGGGGGGGGGGGGGGGTTATAGCATTTTCTTCACATGACCCATCAATTTAGACAAGTGTGTCAGGTAAGCTTCATCTAATAATTATACAATATTTATACTATATTTTTATCTAGGCACTTCCTGTTTTTGATACTGCTACTGTGCAGGTAACCATTTCACTGTACCATTTACACCTTCTGTATCCTGTGCATGTGACAAATACATTTCAATTTTACTTGATATAGTGTGTGTTTACCAGACACGTTAATGTGAAGAACAACATGATTTGCACCAAAGTCAGATTAGGATATAGGCCAAGGACTAGACTTGTATCTTTACCTGGAGTTTTTCCTTATTGTAGGCTACTACTTTTACCACTTTAGTCTTAATCTTTGGTTGTTTACTAAACTACTCACTCTGTTTAGCACATGGCCTCATATGTAAATCCTTAAAGAGATGGGTGGGGCTAAGGCTTAAGAGGGTGTGAACGATATTGATTGGGTTTAGACAAAGAAGAGCTCTCCAGTAGGTGTACCAAACATTCAAGGGCCATTTTCTCAAAAGTGGGGTTCAAATTGTAGCAACTTTCAAAAGCAGAATTACTTTCCCATTGTTCCTCAACTGCAGTGTATGATACCATTTTCTAGCTCAGAGTCTCTACCGATCCCCGCATTAGCCTCATGCTCCCTCTACTTTGTCTCCCTGCTTCTGCTCATATCCTGTCATCAAAATAATAAAAATACCTAAGGAGATCGGAATTCTTTTCTCCTTAAAAAAATACTTTAAAAAAAGATTGTGATGCACCGAAAAGAAACAGGTAGAAACAATTACTGGTGTAGTTTGAAATTAGGAGTAGGAATGTTAAAATAGATACTCCAACAACTATTTTTTAAACACTTGATCCTATCTCTTTGGGGCCATGTAAATAGAACCATAGGTTAATCAGGGAAATCTCCAGTGGAGCCAGAGCCCTTTCGGCCCCTTAGATTAGTTACCTCAAGCTTAAATAACCAAATTACTGACGCGCCACCGCCTTTGAGAATGTGCTCCAAAAAACAGGCCAAAGAATGGATTGCTTGTGTGCGAAGCAGAGACAAGATGGTATTTTCCTATCCACTGGTTGTTAGTGTGTGTGCAATAAACCCTAATCCACTGATACAGTTGGATGAATGTTGACATACAGTAAAGTGATTGTGTGTGGCTCAGTTGCATGGCAATGACAATATCAGGATTGTAGGTTCGATTCTCACTGGGGCCACCTACACAAAAATGTATGCACGCACTACTGTAAGAGGCTAAGAATAAAAAACCTCATAAGTAACTAACAATCAAATGTTCTGTAGTTATAGAGTACATCATTTGATCAGTGGCTATGGATACATGAGCCTATGTGAGAGTGGGGGAATGGAAGCTGCTGATGATTAATAAAAGTTATACAATCCCATAATCTGTATGAAGAGGATGATGAGAGTACCTTGATGATTCTGATAGTCAGAAGCTCATCATTACAGAGGAATCACTGAGAGTCTTGCTTGTGAATACATATAAAGCTATCCGTGTCTCCAGGCACATGATTGATGCCTTTAGATGATCCGCAGTGTTTATGACTGCAGAATGAAAGCAATACAGCTCTCTGTAGACTGGAGATTCAGGGTAAACTAAATCAGACAGATCCTGTGACCTCCTTCCTTCCTTCCTTCCTTCCTTCCTTCCTTCCTTCCTTCCTTCCTTCCTTCCTTCCTTCCTTCCTTCCTTCCTTCCTTCCTTCCTTCCTTCCTTCCTTCCTTCCTCCCTCCCTCCCTCCCTCCCTCCCTCCCTCCCACCTCCTTCTCCCTCCCTCCTTCTCTTTGACGTTCCTGTCTCTTCCTTTTGGCTGTGTTCTGAGCCAAAGGACTGGCACGTGGACAGACACCCAGTGTGTCTGTGTTTCTTTGACAGATGGGCCCTGGCTGTGTGTCCCAGTACAGGCAAGTTAGGGATCTGACAGCCAGATACAGGCAGAAAGGGAGGTCTAGTAAAGGAGCAAAACATGGGAGTGGCGTTTCACTGGTGTGGCTACATATTACACCTTTGTAACGACATAGAAGTTTGGATCCTCTAGTTCCTTCATTATTACGATGTGTTTTCCAGCCCAGCACCTGAAAGTGATGTGAATTTGACGACATACACAAAAATTTAAGG
The DNA here is from genome assembly GCF_901001165.1 of Salmo trutta. Taxonomy (NCBI): domain Eukaryota; kingdom Metazoa; phylum Chordata; class Actinopteri; order Salmoniformes; family Salmonidae; genus Salmo; species Salmo trutta. The sequence goes on from NC_042962.1 coordinate 15,369,645, forward strand.
CCATCTCACCTGGCTCTGCAATTCACTCTGATGTCTCAGTCTCAAGTTCTCTGGGGTGTCAGTCACAATGGTGAAGGACTGCTTGGGGTAGTGCCTGGAGAGAGAGAGGGTAGGGAGGTACATATGTGAATATTGAACTACTGCTATGAGAAGACGATTCCTCTCCTTTGCACACATTATTTTCTCTAATAATCTAATGGCAAAGAATGGAGACATTTTCATGTTTACCGTCCTTAACATTAAAGTAAGAAGTCAGCTAATTGATTCCAAAAGTTGAAGTGTCATGTATATTTGAGTGCAAGGTTGTCTCCTACATTTTGGTTTTTCACAAAGGATCTAGCTTTTCAGACCCACAATTACAACAACTGAGTCCTATTGGCATATGGGCAACTTTTAAGAACAATCATCAAGTAAAATGCTCCCAATAAACATCCCCCAAAATCCCAGATATACACTATGCTGAGAGTAGAACATGTAGAACGTGAATACAACTTAACAGACACAGGCAATACTTGCTAAAACAATTGCCTATTGAAAAGTCTAAAAGCGGAAAGTTCAGCTATGACCTGATGACAACATTGAAAAAGGAGACTTTGAATGACCCGAACAAAGGTAACAAACATATCACTGTTACCTGGGAAATACTAGGCTCTGCACACAGCCTTTTGGCACACACACACACACACACACACACACACACACACACACACACACACACACACACACACACACACACACACACACACACACACACACACTGGTCTTCTTGAGCTTGAAGATTGCATGTTTGGTCCAAGTAAAGTGCAAATTGGTTCAATAAAGCTTATTGTTAAATTAATGTATGATGAAAATATAAAGTAAAAGTCTTTGGTTGGATAGGGTTCATGGAAATCACACCTAAACTATCCCTCTGATGTCCAGTGAGGAAATAGGAGGCTGGATCTGTGTCTGTGTTTGAGAGGGTGCTGGAAGGGGATGAAGGGCCCTTGAATGTGTTTGCCTGGGAGGGATAGAGGGACAGAGGTAGGAAAGAATGGAGGGATGAAGGGATGAAGTGGTTGACCACACTTCATCCCTCACAGGCTGTGACTAAGGATGCCAGGGGGAGCTGGCAGAAGTCCCAGACTGTACACATGGGAGTCTAGAGAGAACATCAAAAACAGAGAGATGGACAGAGTACTGAGAGAGAGAGAAGGCCAGATAGTGAGAGATGGACAGAGGACTGAGAGAGAGAGAGAGAGAGAGAGAGAGAGAGAGAGAGAGAGAGACAGAGACAGAGACAGAGAGGGGCCAGATAGTGAGTGAAATGGACAAAGTACTGAGAGAGGGCCAGATAGTGAGAGATATGGACAGAGTACTGAGAGAGAGAGGGACAGATAGTGAGAGAGATCAGTTGATTGTTGTAGATGACTGAGAAAGTGATAGAGCCTGAACGAGAGAGATGGAGGAGATCTCTTTCAGCACAGTTCCAACAGCTATGATGGATGCGTAACCAGGCCAGCTCCGCTCAGTGGTGTGAAAAGCTCTTAGTAGTAGCTAAAGTTGTTGAGTATACATGTTGATGAGTTTATTGTATGAATAATATTGGGTTAATTTCTCTTTCATATTTCTGCAGGTTTTGCGATTTCCACAAATAAACTTAAAATAATATTTGTTCTAAGACATCAAAAACGTACAATGGTAGATTGTAAACAACCATTCTCTTAACAATAACCACAAGATTGGGGTTACATGGACCAGGTTTTTCACACTGAATGCTTGTTACTACTGTTGTAGGCCCCATCTGTCTAACTTCCCTTATTTAAAACAGTCTGGCAGAACACCAAGCAAACACTTGTGTAAACATTTTAAGTATTGGAATGAAGCTTGTGAACGGGAAGGTAAAATGCGGCTTATTTAAGTTGAACATGCAAAGTACTGGAACATCGCTCACTAAATGTAGGGGTAAAGAGAGGTACTGGAACATCGCTCACTAAATGTAGGGGTAAAGAGAGGTACTGGAACATCGCTCACTAAATGTAGGGGTAAAGAGAGGTACTGGAACATCGCTCACTAAATGTAGGGGTAAAGAGAGGTACTGGAACATCGCTCACTAAATGTAGGGGTAAAGAGAGGTACTGGAACATCGCTCACTAAATGTAGGGGTAAAGAGAGGTACTGGAACATCGCTCACTAAATGTAGGGGTAAAGAGAGGTACTGGAACATCGCTCACTAAATGTAGGGGTAAAGAGAGGTACTGGAACATCGCTCACTAAATGTAGGGGTAAAGAGAGGTACTGGAACATCGCTCACTAAATGTAGGGGTAAAGAGAGGTACTGGAACATCGCTCACTAAATGTAGGGGTAAAGAGAGGTACTGGAACATCGCTCACTAAATGTAGGGGTAAAGAGAGGTACTGGAACATCGCTCACTAAATGTAGGGGTAAAGAGAGGTACTGGAACATCGCTCACTAAATGTAGGGGTAAAGAGAGGTACTGGAACATCGCTCACTAAATGTAGGGGTAAAGAGAGGTACTGGAACATCGCTCACTAAATGTAGGGGTAAAGAGAGGTACTGGAACATCGCTCACTAAATGTAGGGGTAAAGAGAGGTACTGGAACATCGCTCACTAAATGTAGGGGTAAAGAGAGGTACTGGAACATCGCTCACTAAATGTAGGGGTAAAGAGAGGTACTGGAACATCGCTCACTAAATGTAGGGGTAAAGAGAGGTACTGGAACATCGCTCACTAAATGTAGGGGTAAAGAGAGGTACTGAAAGTAAGGGGTTGGTGCCCACAGGTTCTTTACAGACGGGTTTCCCAGGTCTAAAAACAGTAGAGCGACATAGTCTCAATGGTCTAGCGATCAGTGGCGCTGCCCTCAGAACGCACACGTAACAGTGCTGGGGTGGGTTCAAATCTGACCCACTGCCTACACTCCCTACTCCAGTCTTCAACTGGCTGTCCAATTGATAAAATACCAACTCCTTAAAAGGCTGGAGAGCTGTCATTCAGAACAGAGAGGATCCACTAAACTGGAGCTCTTGTGGTTTCAGGGCCTCTGCTTCCCATTCTCTTTCAGCCTCATTCCCTGCCATCTTTCTCAAAGAGTTTTGCTGCCAATATTACCCATCAACCTTTCTTTTGTGGTTTTCCTTTCTTACACGGTACATAATGTGGGGTTTTCCTGCTACCTGTCTAAAATACCAGACCCCTCAGTATGACCTCAGTATGACCCTAACGACAGCACAGAACACTCACTTAGCAAGAGCTAACTTGTGTTGTAATGAAACAAAACAGGCTTTGTCACTTTGTCGCCACTTTTCATAAGATTTCCCAAATGGAGAGCAGCGAGCAGCTTTAGGATGGAAGAGGGAATTTGAATAGATGTCTGTTAACAATGACGTTGTGGAAGCAACCATTTGGGGCATTATTCTACCACTAAGTACAAATGAAAGCCCCTGACTATTAACTTATCTATGTGGCTCAATGGGTTAGACATTAAACAAAGATTGTGGGTGTGATAAGGGTACATTGTAAGTTGTTCTGAGTAAGAAAGAACATTTGCTAAAATGGTCATCTCGTTGTATTTTAAATTTGTGTTACTGTTCTTGTCTATCAGTGTATCAGTATTTTGCTATATGACATGTTTTATGTTTTTGTGTGGACCCCAGGAAGAATAGCTGCTGTTTCGGCAAAAGCTAACTGGGATTCGAATAAACCATTGAACCATTTCCCCTCTCATAAGATCCTCTGAACAACAAAGGGAGCAATGTCAGATGACTAGTCAAGAGCTTCACCAGAGTCCAGTATACTGACCTCACACTAACATTACAGAGCTTCACTAGAGTACAGTATACTGACCTCACACTAACATTACAGAGCTTCACTAGAGTCCAGTATATTGACCTCACACTAACATTACAGAGCTTCACCAGAGTACAGTATACTGACCTCACACTAACAGACCTTCACCAGAGTCCAGTATATTGACCTCACACTAACATTACAGAGCTTCACCAGAGTACAGTATATTGACCTCACACTAACAGACCTTCACCAGAGTCCAGTATATTGACCTCACACTAACATTACAGAGCTTCACTAGAGTCCAGTATACTGACCTCACACTAACATTACAGAGCTTCACTAGAGTCCAGTATATTGACCTCACACTAACATTACAGAGCTTCACTAGAGTCCAGTATATTGACCTCACACTAACATTACAGAGCTTCTCTAGAGTCCAGTATATTGACCTCACACTAACATTACAGAGCTTCACTAGAGTCCAGTATACTGACCTCACACTAACAGACCTTCACCAGAGTACAGTATATTGACCTCACACTAACATTACAGAGCTTCACTAGAGTCCAGTATACTGACCTCACACTAACAGAGCTTCACTAGGGTACAGTATACTGACCTCACACTAACAGAGCTTCACTAGGGTACAGTATACTGACCTCACACTAACAGAGCTTCACCAGAGTACAGTATACTGACCTCACACTAACAGAGCTTCACTAGAGTACAGTATATTGACCTCACACTAACATTACAGAGCTTCACCAGAGTCCAGTATACTGACCTCACACTAACAGAGCTTCCCTAGAGTACAGTATACTGACCTCACACTAACATTACAGAGCTTCACTAGAGTCCAGTATATTGACCTCACACTAACATTACAGAGCTTCACTAGAGTCCAGTATATTGACCTCACACTAACATTACAGAGCTTCTCTAGAGTCCAGTATATTGACCTCACACTAACATTACAGAGCTTCACTAGAGTCCAGTATACTGACCTCACACTAAAAGACCTTCACCAGAGTACAGTATATTGACCTCACACTAACATTACAGAGCTTCACTAGAGTCCAGTATACTGGCCTCACACTAACAGAGCTTCACTAGGGTACAGTATACTGACCTCACACTAACAGAGCTTCACTAGGGTACAGTATACTGACCTCACACTAACAGAGCTTCACCAGAGTACAGTATACTGACCTCACACTAACAGAGCTTCACTAGAGTACAGTATATTGACCTCACACTAACATTACAGAGCTTCACCAGAGTCCAGTATACTGACCTCACACTAACAGAGCTTCCCTAGAGTACAGTATACTGACCTCACACTAACATTACAGAGCTTCACCAGAGTACAGTATACTGACCTCACACTAACAGAGCTTCACTAGAGTACAGTATACTGACCTCACACTAACATTACAGAGCTTCACTAGGGTACAGTATACTGACCTCACACTAACATTACAGAGCTTCACTAGGGTACAGTATATTGACCTCACACTAACAGAGCTTCACTAGAGTACAGTATATTGACCTCACACTAACATTACAGAGCTTCACCAGAGTACAGTATATTGACCTCACACTAACATTACAGAGCTTCACTAGAGTCCTGTATATTGACCTCACAGTAACATTACAGAGCTTCACCAGAGTACAGTATATTGACCTCACACTAACATTACAGAGCTTCACCAGAGTACAGTATACTGACCTCACACTAACAGAGCTTCACTAGAGTCCAGTATACTGACCTCACACTAACAGAGCTTCACTAGAGTACAGTATATTGACCTCACACTAACATTACAGAGCTTCACCAGAGTACAGTATACTGACCTCACACTAACAGAGCTTCACTAGAGTCCAGTATACTGACCTCACACTAACATTACAGAGCTTCACCAGAGTACAGTATACTGACCTCACACTAACATTACAGAGCTTCACCAGAGTACAGTATACTGACCTCACACTAACATTACAGAGCTTCACTAGAGTCCAGTATACTGACCTCACACTAACATTACAGAGCTTCACTAGAGTACAGTATATTGACCTCACACTAACATTACAGAGCTTCACCAGAGTCCAGTATATTGACCTCACACTAACATTACAGAGCTTCACTAGAGTCCAGTATACTGACCTCACACTAACAGAGCTTCACTAGAGTACAGTATATTGACCTCACACTAACATTACAGAGCTTCACCAGAGTACAGTATATTGACCTCACACTAACAGAGCTTCACTAGAGTCCAGTATATTGACCTCACACTAACAGAGCTTCACTAGAGTACAGTATATTGACCTCACACTAACATTACAGAGCTTCACCAGAGTCCAGTATACTGACCTCACACTAACAGAGCTTCACTAGAGTACAGTATATTGACCTCACACTAACAGAGCTTCACTAGAGTACAGTATACTGACCTCACACTAACAGAGCTTCACTAGAGTACAGTATATTGACCTCACACTAACATTACAGAGCTTCACCAGAGTACAGTATACTGACCTCACACTAACATTACAGAGCTTCACTAGAGTACAGTATACTGACCTCACACTAACATTACAGAGCTTCACTAGAGTACAGTATACTGACCTCACACTAACATTACAGAGCTTCACTAGAGTACAGTATACTGACCTCACACTAACATTACAGAGCTTCACTAGAGTACAGTATACTGACCTCACACTAACATTACAGAGCTTCACTAGAGTACAGTATACTGACCTCACACTAACATTACAGAGCTTCACCAGAGTACAGTATACTGACCTCACACTAACATTACAGAGCTTCACTAGAGTACAGTATACTGACCTCACACTAACATTACAGAGCTTCACTAGAGTACAGTATATTGACCTCACACTAACAGAGCTTCACTAGAGTCCAGTATACTGACCTCACACTAACATTACAGAGCTTCACTAGAATACATTATACTGACCTCACACTAACATTACAGAGCTTCACTAGAGTACAGTATACTGACCTCACACTAACATTACAGAGCTTCACTAGAGTCCAGTATATTGACCTCACACTAACATTACAGAGCTTCACTAGAGTACAGTATACTGACCTCACACTAACATTACAGAACTTCACTAGAGTCCAGTATATTGACCTCACATTAACATTACAGAGCTTCACTAGAGTACAGTATATTGACCTCACACTAACATTACAGAGCTTCACCAGAGTCCAGTATACTGACCTCACACTAACAGAGCTTCACTAGAGTACAGTATATTGACCTCACACTAACATTACAGAGCTTCACCAGAGTACAGTATACTGACCTCACACTAACATTACAGAGCTTCACTAGAGTACAGTATACTGACCTCACACTAACATTACAGAGCTTCACTAGAGTCCAGTATACTGACCTCACACTAACATTACAGAGCTTCACTAGAGTACAGTATACTGACCTCACACTAACATTACAGAGCTTCACTAGAGTCCAGTATACTGACCTCACACCAAGATTACAGAGCTTCACTAGAGTACAGTATACTGACCTCACACTAATAGAGCTTCACCAGAGTACAGTATACTGACCTCACACTAACATTACAGAGCTTCACTAGAGTACAGTATACTGACCTCACACTAACATTACAGAGCTTCACTAGAGTACAGTATACTGACCTCACACTAATAGAGCTTCACCAGAGTACAGTATACTGACCTCACACCAAGATTACAGAGCTTCACCAGAGTACAGTATACTGACCTCACACTAACATTACAGAGCTTCACTAGAGTACAGTATACTGACCTCACACTAACATTACAGAGCTTCACTAGAGTCCAGTATACTGACCTCACACTAACATTACAGAGCTTCACTAGAGTACAGTATACTGACCTCACACTAACATTACAGAGCTTCACTAGAGTACAGTATACTGACCTCACACTAACATTACAGAGCTTCACTAGAGTACAGTATACTGACCTCACACTAACATTACAGAGCTTCACTAGAGTACAGTATACTGACCTCACACTAACATTACAGAGCTTCACTAGAGTCCAGTATACTGACCTCACACCAAGATTACAGAGCTTCACTAGAGTACAGTATACTGACCTCACACTAATAGAGCTTCACCAGAGTACAGTATACTGACCTCACACTAACATTACAGAGCTTCACTAGAGTACAGTATACTGACCTCACACTAACATTACAGAGCTTCACTAGAGTACAGTATACTGACCTCACACTAATAGAGCTTCACCAGAGTACAGTATACTGACCTCACACCAAGATTACAGAGCTTCACCAGAGTACAGTATACTGACCTCACACTAACATTACAGAGCTTCACTAGAGTACAGTATACTGACCTCACACTAACATTACAGAATCTTCATTGTCTGAAAAGACACAGACAGGCAGCCCCATGGGAGTAGACAGTTAACCACAGCCTAGGTCAACTCAAACCAAGAAAGCCACCCAAAAGACCCACTACTTTTCAGTGTGTTGTTGCGGATAAGACATATCTATGGAAGGCTTTACCACTGTTATTGTGTATTGGTGACCCTAATAAAGTCTGTCAATATGTAACATCACTTTCCACACAGAAATTACTTCCTGTTGCGATCCCTCAACATGTCTCCCTGGGACGAGCTACACAATACAGGGAGGATGAGGAACAAGAGGACCAATGAAGTGCATCGCCTCTTCTGTTTCTCTTCCTCTATTTCCAGCTCATTTTCACCTAGCCTAGAGGTTCCAAGTACTGCTGCTTGTTTTTTTTATCACCACACACCTGGTGTCCCAGGTCTGAACCAGTCACCACTCTGTTTATGTCACGGCTCTCAATCAGTTCCTCATTAGAGGTTTGGCCCCTCAGGCCAGGAGTTCAATAGTCCTGCCACAGGGCATCTAAAAGACGTCAAGAAAGACAGGCAAACAACTTGGTCCCAGTGGTACTATTCCGGAAAACCAAACCTGTAGGTAGAGTGCCTTCAAAACAAGCATTCTCTCTCTCTGTCACAGGAGCGGAGGCTCAGAGAAAGGTTTCATGTGGGGCTTTGGTTACCGTCTCTTGGGCATGGACAGCTAAAAGACCTGGGGAGAGGAGAGAGTGTATGTGTGGGTGGCCTGTGTGTATAAATGAGTATGTGTGGGAGCTCTGTCCTCTACAGGTCCTCTGTTTAGCTGCCTCTACCTCCCCCTCTCCAGGCCTAGAGTTACACATCAGTGGCCCCAGTCTCCATTGACAACGCTGGACACTTTGTTTGGGCGGCGCAACCCAATCCCCTGAAACAAAGGCCCACTCAGTGGGATGTCAAACACTTGCTCGGCAGCCAAGGTACCTCTTCCTTGGCCAGAACAAAAAAGAAAGGTACAATAAGCTATTTATCCCTGGACTGCAGAATTAAAAAACCTCCTGGAATGTAAGATCCCCCATTTTTTTTTCTTCCTGTTTGTATTTCATTTACTTTGAGGTTCTTACCATGTCCATTTTTTTCCATCTGGTAGGAATATTGCTATATTGGAGCAGAATGGAGACAACAATCAGTTTGACCTTGAAAGAAATATGTGAATGCCACAACAAAATGAGCACAAATAACCTCTGTTATATACGTGTTGCCACAACAGCTAAACACAAGTAACCTCTTAATAAGGACCAACCTGGGTATACAGACAGGAATATACAGGCCAAAGCACATCCACTCGCTATGGTAACAATGTTTTTACTTTATCCAAGCCCATCTGATTCAACCAATTCATGACTTGATGACCAGGGGAATGTAGTGTGTTAGTTCTGCAATTGATCAAATAAGTCTAACAACTGGGGGTAGTTGAGGAGAGGTTTGGGACACACTATAGTATCTAATATAGGTATTTCAGTGAAAATACCTATATTTTCTGTCACTTTCTCCTGCCTCGTAACACAAGTTTCCAATTGGCTTATTCCACCCCTCTCCTCTCCACTGTGACTCTTTCCCTGGTTGTTATTCAGAAAGTTAACGTTCTCAAACTGACCTTGTATAATAAAGTTGAATGCATAATGTGTTGGCTCAGGACAGATCCAGAGAAATGGGATCGTTAAGAGGAGGGAAAGATACGGTGACTTGGCTTGATGCCCTTTACTGTGGGAGGGATTCTTAACCCAGGAAAAAGAGCAAAAGTCAGTTCAAACGAAGCATGAGGGCACACTGCTCACACACACACACACTTTTCATGCTGACTTGAACACAGACATACTATATAACCATCCAAATATGCACTAACTAGCATGACCTCTATCAAAAATGGATCCCCACACCAACGCCCGCACAGACACACACAGTATTCTTCTGAGTGCTGCAGCCTGCATTACAGTGCATTCGGAAAGTATTCAGACCCCTTACCTTTTTTCACATTTTGTTACGTTACAGCCTTATACTAAAATTGATAAAATAAAACATTTTCCTCATCAATCTGCGCACAATACCCCATAATGACAAATCGAAAACAGAAATACCTTATTCACATACAGTTGAAGTCGGAAGTTTACATACACCTTCGCCAAATACATTTAAACTCAGTTTTTCACAATTCCTGACATTTAATCCTAGCAAAAAATCCCTGTTTTAGGTCAGTTAGGATCAAGACTTTATTTTAAGAATGTGAAATGTCAGAATAATAGTTGAGAGAATGATTTATTTCAGCTTTTATTTCTTTCATCACATTCCCAGTGGGACAGAAGTTTACATACATTGAATTTGGTAGCATTGCCTTTAAATTGTTTAACTTGGTTCAAACGTTTCGGGTAGCCTTCCACAAGCTTCCCACAATAAGTTGTGTGAATTTTGGCGCATTCCTCCTGACAGAGCTAGTGTAACTGAGTCAGGTTTGTAGGCCTCCTTGCTCGCACATGCTTTTTCAGTTCTGCCCACAAATTTTCTATAGGATGAGGTCAGGGCTTTGTGATGGCACTCCAATACCTTGACTTTGTTGTCCATAAGCCATTTTGCCACAACTTTGGAAGTATACTTGGGGTCATTGTCCATTTGGAAGACCCATTTGCGACCAAGCTTTAACTTCCCGACTGATGTCTTGAGATGTTGCTTCAATATATTCACAATTTTCCTGCCTCATGATGCCATCTATTTTGTGAAGTGCACCAGTCCCTCCTGCAGCAAAGCACCCTCACAACATGATGCTGCCACCCCCGTGCTTCACAGTTGGGATGGTGTTCTTCGGCTTGCAAGCCTCCCCCTCTTTTCTCCAAACATAACGGTGGTCATTATGGCCAAACAGTTCTATTTTTGTTTCATCAGACCAGAGGACATTTCTCCAAATAGTACGATCTTTATTCCTATGTGCAGTTGCAAACTGTATGTAGTCTGGCTTTTTATTGGCGGTTTTGGAGCAGTGGCTTCTTCCTTGCTGAGTGGACTTCCAGGTTATGTTGATATAGGACTCTCAGACTTGTGGAGGTCTACAATTTTTTTTCTGAGGTCTTGGTTGATTTCTTTTGATTTTCCAATGATGTTAAGCAAAGAGGCAGGTACATCAGGTACATCTCCAATTGACTCAAATTATGTCAATTAGCCTTGTGATACAGAATTGTGATACAGTGAATTATAAGTGAAATAATCTGTCTGTAAACAATTGTTGGAAAAATTACTTGTGTCATGCACAAAGTAGATGTCCTAACCAACTTGCCAAAACTATAGTTTGTTAACAAAAAAATTGTGGAGTGGTTGAATAACGAGTTTTAATGACTCCAACATAAGTGTATGTAAACTTCCGACTTCAAATGTAACTATTTGTTCAGCACTTTTGAAATGTACAGCGACAGAATTCAGAATATGGGCCGTTCTTACAGTGTTCTCCCTGTACACCAAGTCAGAACTGTAGGATAAATAAAGAGGGCATATAAGCAGACAATGAATGCTCTTCCAATATTCAATGATTACATTTCTCTAAAACAGGCTATAGGCTACATGTGCACCACCAAGTCAAAACAGTAGGTGAAATTAAGAGGGGAAAAGGTACCAAATTATTAGGGTGAGGCATATGGGCTACTAACAGCTTACTACAAAACATACACTTAGTATTACTTTCTTAGCTACAGTATACATATCTCCCTGGCATATTACATCATTTATGCAGCAGCATACAATACATTTTTGGACTTGTTGTGCTGTGCTCACTTGAATAGGAAGGTGGCGCGGCGATCCTTCGTGGGCAAATTGGGTCATTAAACTTTGTCAACAAAGTCTGGCATTCTCTGGATTTATGGTGCTTTCAAGACAACTGGGAACTCTGGAAAAAAACAAGGTTGAATCATGATGCCGTCAGTGATCTTCAGGTCGTAGCTCTAGAAAGAGGCCCGAATTGCCGACTTGCAATTCTGAGTTGGATGACCGTTTAAAATGTATTTTCCCAGTCAGAGCTCGTTTTTTCCCCGAGTTCCCAGTTGTCTTGAACTCACTGAAGTCAGATTTCCCAGTTCCGAGTTTCCAGTTGTTTTGAGCACGGCAGAAGTCATGCTGGATGTTTATTCTTTTAAGCTTGGAAAAGAGACCCTTAAACCCAGACTTGGGACCACACACCCACCTCACTGAATAGCAGGCTAGTGATTGCTTTGCAATGCTTGCAGTTAGCCACTGATTCCTTCCAACCACTCATTGTTGAATTTGCGATTTCCAACTTGTTGTGTAATGTTTATGTCCAATGGCCGATGAGCACAGATACATTTTAGCTATAATTTATCTTAATTATTTTCCTGAATGATGGGTCACCAATGGTTGATTGCCATTGTACATACACACTGGGAACACACTAGTTGAATCAACGTTGTTTCAACGTCATTTCAATAAAATTACGTTGCACCAATGTGGAATAGTAGTTCATTTGACATCTGTGCACAGTGGGTAGTCCCTGTAGAACTAAAGTATACTTTCAAATGAACACTAAGTGACAAACGATTGGGATGAAAATGGTCTCCCGTAGCAACGGCTCACACATACACGTCTCTTTCAACCCTGAGAATTCACTGGTGTATATGCTGAATGGGACTATTTTAGAAACAAGTTTATTAGGCAGGGTAGGTGTGGAGTGGGTCTTGTAAGTCTCTCTTGTACCTCTGCACACACAATAACACTTTTGCTCCTCACAGCAGGGCAGAAAAACATGGCTGCCAACCAGGTGTGCGTGGTCTAATTAGAAGAGTCAGGGTCAATGTGGGGAGCTGTTGTTGACATCGGTACAGCTCACCCCACCTTTCTCTCTCTCTCTCTCTCTCTCTCTCTCACTGTCTGTCTTTCCCTCTGTCTCCAGGTCATCCATCTATCAGGGATGGCTCATTACTCACCTCTCTCTCTCTGTGTTTTGGATGAATATGTGAGGAGAGTCTATGGGATACCAAGCTTCAGTCATGAATCAGCTTGCTACTCACTGTAAACAAATCTGGCAACCCATCTACCACTGCCTTGAACCCAACACCTTGGGTTTGCGTCTCTCAATTGTCTAAGGTGTCTTCCTCTTTCCATATCTCCTCTTTCTTCTGCTTCATCAAATGACTGATAGAAAGATGTCTAGAATTAGATTTTCACTTGTCCAGTTCTTAAAGGAGCAGTAGGCAGCTTTTTGGGCGACCCTACCAAATTCACGTAGAAATGCGAACCATTTTCATTTTAGCAACCAGGAAATGGCGGAGTGATTTCAGCCTATTGTACCTTAAAATATCAATGTACAGTAGATGGATGGAAGGAGACAAGGAGCAGAGGCTACTGTCAAATGGAACCCCATTACTGATGAAGAGCCAAACTAACCTAGCTAAAGAGGACCCAACAATGGGCATTTTGACATTTGACCTTTAGCAATGTGCATATTTCTCATCTCCAACATGCATTACTCTCTGTCGTGATCTAACAACGCATTACTCTCTGTCGTGATCTAACAATGCATTACTCTCTGTCGTGATCTAACAACGCATTACTCTCTGTCGTAATCTAACAACGCATTACTCTCTGTCGTGATCTAACAATGCATTACTCTCTGTCGTGATCTAACAATGCATTACTCTCTGTCGTGATCTAACAATGCATTACTCTCTGTCGTGATCTAACAATGCATTACTCTCTGTCGTGATCTAACAATGCATTACACTCTGTCGTAATCTAACAATGCATTACTCTCTGTCGTAATCTAACAATGCATTACTCTCTGTCGTAATCTAACAATGCATTACTCTCGTTGATAATTGGCACTGGAGAAGTGTTATAGCTAATTACACGTAACGCATCACTTCCGTTTGATAATGTATCAATTTCTACTTCAAGGCTTTGCGTGAGTGTGCGCTCATAACCCCTGGCGAATAAATAAATAAAAACAGCACTGAGTAAATTACAAAACGCTAAATGGGTCTTTGCATCCCCCTGGTAAGACAAAAACCGATCCCAAACGGCTTGATTTACATGACTGAAGCATTTTGTTCTCACATGCGCGTCAGACCTAAATATAACCCCTCGTGTCCTTTCAGACACCGTTTCCAATAATACACTCAGAGACATCCTGTTCACATCGAAAGTTTGCTTATTATTCGGGTGAAACGGCAGAGATTTACAATGCTCTGACGCTGGCGTATTGTGAGGACCGATGTGGAGGGCATTGTTTAAATGTTACTGTGGCATTATCATGCGGTCTGTGGGTGACCCTCCCAGTCTGCAGTAGCACTAGGTTGGTCCTATTCTGCGTTGTTTTGGTTTGGTTTCCTGAGCGAGAGAGAAAAAAATGGTTGCTTTGATTTCCGGCGGCGGGGGTTGGTGGGGGTTCCAACTTCCTGTTACCTTGGCCTGGTGGGATATAACAGAGGGAGCCACAGACGGCCATCCCCGTCAATGTTCTTTTTTTTGAACACACACAAAGACAAATGCATGTCCACGACACCACTGTCCATACCTTGTTAAACAATGCTGAGTGAATTATCACCGACAGGGTGAATGTGATGTTCTCCCTCTCTTGGCGGTTCTATGACTGCAGGCTGAGACAACTTATTTCAATCCTAATGCTGTTATCTCCCATGTATGGAATATGACTTTCACATTCATCATTCAAAATGCCATGTCAGTGAAGCAACATTTTTCCACTGACCAGTCACCCTCTATAGGCACCTGACGGGAGAGGTGTTGATAAAACTGTGTGACTTCTAGAAGCTGAAATAAAACCTTCCAAGTACGTGTCATCTAGTCCAGGTAAATCCATCTGTACAAGATGGTCTCTTTGTACTCTTCTCACAAGCAAACACTTCTCGTCAGTTGTGTGATGCTCAGCCAAGCGGAAATAAACATGGTGTCAGCTCCAAGTGTTGTTATACAGGTTGCTGCACAAAGTATCGAAAGAATAGCATTGTCTGGACTTTTAAACTGGCAGCCATGTTCCTAACTGCCACCCAAAAACATGGACACTACAGCGAGTATTCTTCCTGCCTTGTTACACTGCCTGTGTGGTATTTCACAAAGCAGGAGTGCAGACTTACTCTTGAAAACACTGTATTGTGAAACAACTCTACATTGTCTGCTGTGATTGTACTTTATACAGTAGGAGCCATAATATAATGGACCGTAGTTATGTTTCAGCCTCACTGTAGAGTGTATATTACACATACCATTTATTATCTTCCCTCAGGTTTACAGCCAAAAAACATGTGTCCCCCAAATCAGGGTGGATCCTGGCACCTGTGTCAGACTGTGTATCTCCCCCTCTGTGTAAATGGTGTGGTACATGTCCACCCAAGGGGCCCTTTCCCCACAACAGGCCTGTTCTGGAGCTATACTCTGTGCGAGTCCATATGTTCTAGAACAGCCTCTCATCCCGGCAGTGACCCCAAAAACAGGCAGATCTCAGGACCTCCACTTATACAAATGAAGAAGAAGAAAGTCGCATACACTAGTTTGTCCTTGCTGTGGATTTACAGTATATGACTGAGCTGTCAGCTAAAGAGCCTTCATCCGGGTATGAACATACACTGAAATATCTTTATAGATATACTCAGTGGCGACACATCATTCAGGGCATGCTGTTTTGAGCCTCATATTTTTAGCAGAGCCTGTTTTGCATGTTATTTTGGCATTAATACGTGTCACATATCAGCTTGAAAACAATACAAATACATATATATCCTTGAGTTAATAAAGCCACATACATACATGGTATCTTTATTGTTTTCTTGAGTAGGGCAGCTCCAAAATGCAGGTGTTTCAGCTTAGCTCAATGCTTTCTGTGGTGGTGGGACAAGCCAGCAGAAAATACGGAGCGTTGCGCCGTGATTGGCTCAGTGTTCTGTCACTCATGGGGACAATACGTCACCGCCAAGTCTAAGTGTAGAGCTCGAAAATTCAAGCCCCTTGGGTGCTGCCATTCTAACTACATTAGCCTCTCTGGCGCATGTGGGACGAACTCGTCCCACCTACGTAACAGCCACTGAAATCCAGTGGCGCGATTTTTGAATCGTTAGAAATACTATTACTTCAATTTCTCAAACATATGACTATTTTACAGCTATTTAAAGACAAGAATCTCGTTAATCTAACCCCACTGTCCGATTTCAAAAAGGCTTTACAACGAAAGCAAAACATTAGATTATGTCAGCAGAGTGCCCAGCCAGAAATAATCAGACACCCATTTTTCAAGCTAGCATATCATGTCACATAAACCCAAACCACAGCTAAATGCAGCACTAACCTTTTATGATCTTCATCAGATGACACACCTAGGACATTGTGTTATACAATACATGCATGTCTGTTCAATCAAGTTCATATTTATATCAAAAAACAGCTTTTTACATTAGCATGTGACGTTCAGAAAAAGCATAACCCCCGCAAACTTCCGGGGAATTTACTAACAGTTTGCTAAATTACTCACGATAAACGTTCACAAAAAGCATAACAATTATTTTAAGAATAATAGATACATTACTCCTCTATGCACTCGATATGTCCGATTTTAAAATAGCTTTTCGGATGAAGCACATTTTGCAATAATCTAAGTACATAGCCCGGCATCACAGGGCTAGCTATTTAGACACCCACCCAGGTCAGCCTCCACCAAAATCACATTTCCTATAAGAAAAATGTTCTTACCTTGCTTGTTCTTCGTCAGAATACACTGCCAGGACTTCTACTTCAATAACAAATGTTGGTTTGGTCCCAAATAATCCATCGTTATATCCAAACAGCGACTTTTTGTTCGTGAGTTCTAGACACTATCAGAATGCTACATCACGGTCTTGCGCATGGCGTGACAAAAAATTTCTAAATATTCCATTACCGTACTTCGAAGCATGTCAACCGCTGTTTAAAACCAATTTTTATGCCATTTATCTCGTAGAAAAGCGATAATATTCCGACCGGGAATATGCATTGAGCCTAAACAGCCGAATTAAATTTCTCCTCAGGAGCGAATCATGCACGCGCCTCATTCAAAGGTCCTCTGATCCGCCACTTACCAAAGGCGATAATGTGTTTCAGCCTGAGGCTGCCTCGTCAACCTTCAGGTATTTCCCGGGTTCTGAGAGCCTATCGGAGCCCTGGGAATTGTCACGTTACAGCTAAGATCCTTACTTTTCAATAAACAGATGCAAGACGCACGACTCCTTGTCAGACAGGGTACTTCCTGCATGAAACCTTGTCAGGCTTTTGCCTGCCATAGGAGTTCTGTTATACTCACAGACACCATTCAAACAGTTTTAGAAAATTCAGAGTGTTTTCTATCCAAACCTGAACAATAATATGCATATTCTAGCTTCTGAGTTGGTGTAGGAGGCAGTTAAAAATGGGCACATATTTTTTCCAAAATTCTCAATACTGCCCCCTATCCCAAACAGGTTAGAAGTGCCCATCCAAGAAGGCTCAAGGTCATTGGCCACAGATAAAATGACGTCAAGTCACATTATATCTACAGTAGCTTTGATTGGACTGAACATCATACTTTCAAAATCTTAGCTAGCAGTCATCATCATGAATCAAGTCGACAATCTACTGGCAAATCCTTTTTAATCCTTGTCATATGAAGAGAAATAATGAGTATCGTTGCTCATCGGCCATAAACATTACACAACAAGTTGTAAATCGCAAATTCAACAATGAGTGGTTTGGAAGGAATCCGTGGCTAACTGCAAGCATTGCAAAGCAATCATTAACCTGCTATTCAGTGGAGTGGCTGTGTGGTCCCAAGTCTAAGATTAAGGGTCTATTTTCCTAGTTTAAAATTATAAACATTCAACATTGACCATGCCGTCAATGAAGCATGATCTGTGCCGCGCTCAAAACAACTGCTAACTCGGAACTGCAAAATCTGACTTTAGTGTGTTCAAGACAACTGGAAAATCAGGTTTTTTTTTGTTTTTTTTTGCCAACGAAGGACTGCCGCGCCACCTTCCTGTTCAAGTGAGCACAGCACAACAAGGTGAGTCCAAAAATGTCTTGTATATGTCACGTCCTGGTCAGTATATAAGGTTAATTGTTTTGTAGTTTGGTCAGGGCGTGGCAGAGGGTATTTGTTTTATGTGGTTGAGGGTGGTGTGTTTGTTTAAAGGGTGTTTGATGTAGTATTTCCGGGGTTTTGGTTTATAGTCTATGTTTATGTATTTCTATGTGTAGTCTGGTGAGTGTGTTTCTATGTTGTGTTGATTGGGGTTGGGACTCTCAGTTGAAGGCAGGTGTTGTCTATCTGCCTTTGATTGAGAGTCCCATATATTGGGGTGTGTTTGTGTTTGTGATTCGTGGGTGATTGTTCTGTGTTGAGCCTATGCTAGCCAGACTGTTTGTAGTTGTTCGTTCGTTCGTTCTTTTTTGTTTTGTTATTTTGTACGTTCATTTTTTGAAGTTAATAAATTCTCAAGATGAGCATACACGTACCTGCTGCGTTTTGGTCCTCCTTCACCGACGACAACCGTGACAGAATCACCCACCAAAATTGGACCAAGCAGCAGAGGAAGGAGCAGACGGATTTCGAGTTGGACTGGCGGGAGAAGTGGACTTGGGAGGAAGTTCTGGACGGGGCCGGACCTTGGCACCAGGCTGGGAATATCGCCGCCCGCAGTGGGAAATTGAGGCAGCCAAGGCAGAGAGGCGGTGGTACGAGGCCAGAGACGCGCTGAGGGAGAAGCACGAGAGGCACCCCCAATAATTTTTTTGGGGGGGGCACACGGGTAGTTTGACTAGGCGTAGGAAGAGCCGGAAGCCAGCTACCCGTGGTTATATGGAGGAGCGTATGAGGTGGGGAGCGCCATGTTTCGCTGAGAAGCGCACTATCTCACCCATACGCACGCACAGTCCGGTGCGAGTTATTCCAGCCCTCGCAGGTGCCGTGCTAGAGCGGGCATCCAGCCTGGTAGGAGGATGCCTGCGCAGCGCATCTGGTCGCCGGTACGCCTCCGAGGACCAGGCTACCCAACTCCTGCTCTACGCACGGCTACCATCAGGCCCCTGCACAGCCCAGTCTGCCCTGTACGAGCACCCCGCTCGTACAGGGCTACTAGTTCCATCCAGCCAAGGCGGGTTGTGCAGGAGGTAAGATCTAGACCGGCTGTGCGCCTCCATAGCCCTGGGTTTCCAGCTCCTGTCTCTCGTGCGGACCCGGAAGTGCGTCAACCCAGTCCGACTCGTCCTGTTCCCGCTCCCCGCACTAGCCTGCAAGTGCGTAAACCCAGCCTCGCCAGTCAACAGTCGTCAGAGCTGCCCGCCAGTCAACAGTCGTCGGAGCTGCCCGCCAGTCAACAGTCGTCGGAGCTGCCCGCCAGTCAGCAGTCGTCGGAGCTGCCCGCCAGTCAACAGTCGCCGGAGCTGCCCGCCAGTCAACAGTCGCCGGAGCTGCCCGCCAGTCAACAGTCGTCGGAGCTGCCCGCCAGTCAACAGTCGTCGGAGCTGCCCGCCAGTCAACAGTCGTCGGAGCTGCCCGCCAGTCAACAGTCGCCGGAGTGGTCAGACTGCGCTGAACTGCCGGAGTGGCCAGACTGCGCTGAACTGCTGGAGTGGCCAGACTGCGCTGAACTGCCGGAGTGGCCAGACTGCGCTGAACTGTCGGAGTGGCCAGACTGCCCTGAACTGCCGGAGTGGCCAGACTGCCCTGAACTGCCGGAGTGGCCAGACTGCCCTGAACTGCCGGAGTGGCCAGACTGTCCTGAACTGCCGGAGTGGCCAGACTGCCCTGAACTGCCGGAGTGGCCAGACTGCCCTGAACTGCCGGAGTGGCCAGACTGCCCTGAACTGCCCCGAGTTGCCAGACTGCCCAGACTGTCCCGAGTTGCCAGACTGCCCAGACTGTCCCGAGTTGCCAGACTGCCCAGACTGTCCCGAGTTGCCAGACTGCCCAGACTGTCCCGAGTTGCCAGACTGCCCAGACTGTCCCGAGTTGCCAGACTGCCCAGACTGTCCCGAGTTGCCAGACTGCCCAGACTGTCCCGAGCTGCCAGACTGCCCAGACTGTCCCGAGCTACCAGACTGCCCAGACAGCCTGGAACGGCCTGAGCCGGAGCCACCTCCAGAAATAGGTGGGTTGGGGAGGGGGGGTGTAGCACAATGCCGTCGTTGACGGCAGCCACCCTCCCTTCCCTCCCTTTAGAAAAGGGGAAATTTTCTTTTTGTGTTGTTTGGGGTTATTTTTTGTTAAGGTGCTTCCGGGGTAGCACCTTTAAGGGGGGGGGGTACTGTCACGTCCTGGCCAGTATATAAGGTTAATTGTTTTGTAGTTTGGTCAGGGCGTGGCAGAGGATATTTGTTTTATGTGGTTCAGGGTGGTGTGTTTGTTTTAAAGGGTGTTTGATGTAGTATTTCCGGGGTTTTGGTTTATAGTCTATGTTTATGTATTTCTATGTGTAGTCTGGTGAGTGTGTTTCTATGTTGTGTTGATTGGGGTTGGGACTCTCAGTTGAAGGCAGGTGTTGTCTATCTGCCTTTGAGAGTCCCATATATTGGGGTGTGTTTGTGTTTGTGATTCGTGGGCGATTGTTCTGTGTTGAGCCTATGCTTTTATCGTTCGTTTTCTTGTTTATTGTTTTTGTATTCGTGTTGATTTAATTAAATGTTCAAGATGGAATATATCGACTCTGCTGCGTATTGGTCATCCTTTTCCGACGATGATTTCGTTATATCGTCAGAAGACGAAGATACTTGTGACAGTATACTGCTGCATAAATGTTTATGTTGTGTATGTTGTGTAGTAAGATGTTAGTAGCCCATGTGTCTCACCCTAATAATTTGGTCTATTTTCCCCTCTTAATTTTGCCTACTGTTCTGACTTGGTGGTGCACATGTAGCATACAGTATAACCATTTTTAGAGAAATGTAATCATTGAATATTGTAAGAACTTTCATTGTCTGCTTATATGCCCTCGTGATTTATGCGACGGTTCTGACTTGGTCTACAGGGAGAACACTGTAAGAACGGCACATGACAAGGCGCCGCTGATAGCCAGGTGTAGATGTTATATAGTGCAAGTGTTGTTGTCCATTAGTTTACTCCAATTAGGGGAGGGGTGTTAGGGTTAGGGGGAAATAATAAAGGAAAATGTATTAAAATATATATTTTTTTTAATTGGAAATTACGTAGGCAATTTCATTGATGGAAGCCACAATATATGTGCAATATTAAAGCTGATCTACCCCCTAAAAAAATCTAATAATCAAATAATAATCAAATCAAAAAGAACAACAACAAAAAACAGTTTAAGATAATTACTTTACGGCAAAGTTTTAGAGAGCCAGGGAGATCTATTATCGTCTACACGGCTGTCGAGGTGATTAAAAGCTGTTTTGGGCTTTTTTTACTCAGCGATAAGACGTTAAAACTAAGACATTCACTGAATAATCCATCTTGCCCTTGCTGCTGGCTGAGCAGATCCTTTCCCTTAAAGCACAATACAACCTCAGCAGTTGTAGAGTGAGAGTGAGAGTGAGAGAGAGAGAGAGAATGAGAGAGAGAGAGAGAGAGAGAGAGAGAATGAGAGAGAATGAGAGAGAGAGAGAGAGAGAGAGAGAGAGAGAGAGAGAGAGAGAGAGAGAGAAAGAGAGAGAGAAAGAGGGAATGAGAGAGGTTCCATGCAGGGTTCTTGTCACTTAGCAATAACACTGATGGGAATTACATGAGAAATCTCTTTTAAGCCTTATAAGCATAATGCAAGGGTCAAATTAAATTGGTCAAATATTAATTGGTGTGTCATTCGCTATTAAGGCTGCATCCTCATCATTGAAAGCGCCTTAGCAATTATATTAACTGAGAATAATTTGACCAAAAAATGATATTCTATATACTTTCTATATGATGGAATTTAACATTCCACATTGTTTATATGATTGTCTATGTTCTCGTTTGAAAGCCACAGAGGAGGATTTCATTTATTCATATAGGCCTCCCTGAGCAGTCTTATTCTAAATTACACCACTAGGTCTACCTGAGCAGCTGGTAAGGATGATGACCTGACATTAGCTTGGCCAAATCTTATCTTCAGATCTGCACTACAGATGTAGGCTCTTCATTTGATCACCCTGTTGTGGGAGAACTTTCCTGTAATGTAGCAAATTGTAAAACGTGTAGTGTATTTCAGGTTCAAAAAGGCTTATGAAGTTTGAAATTTCCACTTTGAAATTTCAAACTTGATTTTCCTTCACGAAAAATTTTGCCTGGAGATCAGAACATAAAATTAACCAACCTTTCCCATCAGAAAGAAGCTGCAATGTTAAAGCCAGTGGTGGAAAATGTACCCAATTGACATACATAAGTAAAGATACCTTAATTGAAAATGAGTCAAGTAAAAGTGAAAGTCACCCAGTAAAATACTACTTGAGTAAAAGTCTTTGGTTTTAAATATACTTAAGAATCAAAAGTATATGTAATTGCTAAAAGATACTTAAGTATCAAAAGTAAAAACACAAATCATTTCAAATTCCTAATATTAAGCAAACCAGACGGCGCCATTTTCTTGTTTTTTATTTATTTATGGATAGCCAGGACATCATTTACAAATGAAGCATGTGTGTTTAGTGAGTCCGCCAGATCAGAGGCAGTAGGGATGACCAGGGATGTTCTCTTGATAAGCGCGTGAATTGGACCATTTTCCTGTCCTGCTAAGCATTCAAAATGTAACGAGTACTTTTGGGTGTCAGGGAAAATGTATGGAGTTAAAAGTACATTATTTTCTTTAGGAACGTAGTGAAGTAAAAGTTGTCAAAAATATATAAAAAGTAAAAGTACCAATACCCACAAAAACTACCTAAGTAGTTGAGGTCGACCGATTATGATTTTTCAACGCCGATACCGATACCAATTATTGGAGGACCAAAAAAAGCCGATATCGATTAATCGGACGATTAATTATTATTTTTTGTAATAATGACAATTACAACAATACTGAATGAACACTTATTTTGACTTAATATAATACATCAATAAAATATATCATCAATCGTATGGCGCTACAGAGGGTGATGCGGACAGCCCAGATTCCATGATTGGGTATGATCTTACAGCATCCCCCGATCACAAATGCATGATCTAATTAGGCTGTCCAAGAGCTGGCTAACTGCTGAACCCCTGACGCTTACGACCATCGGCAAAGTGGTCATAGATAAATATATACGCTCTCTCCTGTTCTAAGCAAAAAAGTTAGCCAGCCAAGCTAACCCGCCAAGGATGGGGGGGACACCAACAGCCAGCTCCCAGAGACGACGCCCCTTCTTGAACCTGGACAGCAGGAAGTGCTACGAGTGTGGCGTGCCTACGGTCTCAGCCAGTCAGGTAGTCACCGGGCGTCCCTGCGGCTTACTGATGGCATGCTGGGCTGAGGAGAGTGGTTCTTCCCCTGACACCACGGCCATCACGTGGACTCCGGGAGCATGGTGATCCTGATCCGACTTCACCCAGTCCCCGAACCTGACTGACACCGTGGCCATCACGTGCATACATGGTGAGACCAAGGACTACCCTACCATACTCCTCCACCTACAGACCACAAAGGGACAACACACGGGCACAGTGGGAGTTGTCCCAAACTTGCCTGTGCCAGTCGTTCTTGGAAGGGATTTCCCGATGTTCCGCCAACTGTGGACCAGTATGTCCGGAGATGTGGGGAACCGAGGGAACCAGAAGGGAGGAGGAAGCCGGAGAAGTGGGAGGGACACCAGAAGGAGGGATACCCGGATGTGTTGATTCCAGGAAGTGGACTCGCAGGCATCAACGGATCCCCTCTCGGAGGGGGACTCTGAAGCCAGACTGGAGGGAGAGGTGGCGAGTCTGGAAGACATGTTCCCAATGAACCATGAGGTGGCACCAGAGCCCACCTCTCTAGCGGGCCAGTTTGGCACGGCCCAACTGGAGGATCTCAGTTTGGCCAGCACTCTCCAGCAAGTGACCGTAGTGGACGGAAAGCCCGTGGAGGGGGTAAGTCAAATAACCTATGCCCATTTCACTATAAAGAAGAAGTTGCTATGTCAGGTCGTGAAGAAGAATGACGAATGTCTGGAGTTGTTGTTGGTGCCCCGTCCCTTTGCACGATTTTACTGGCCAGGGGTGAAGAAAGCAGTAGAAGAACACTGCCACAGTTGCCCAGAGTGCCAGCAAGTGACTACAAAACCCCATTTTCGCAGTCCCATAATTCCCCTACCCATTATTACAGTTCCTTTCAGCAGGATCGCAATGGACCTGGTGGGACCTCTACCCAAGAGCAACCGAGGGCACCAATACATAATGGTGATCCTGGATTATGCCAACAGGTACCCGGAAGCCATTCCCCTGCACACCATGGCCACCAAGGAAATCGCGAGTGAGTTGGTCATGCTGTTCTCCCGAGTAGGCATTCCCGACGAGATATTGACCGACCAGGGCACCCCGTTCATGTCACGAATCATGAAGGACCTATGCAAGCTAATGAAAATAACCCAGTTGCGCACCTCATTGTATCACCCTCAGACCGATGGATTGGTGGAAAGATTCAAACAAACCCTGAAGCAGCTGATAAAGAAGGTGATGGAGACTGATGGAAAGAATTGGGACCAGATGCTACCCTACCTGATGTTCTCAATCCGAGAAGTGCCCCAAACTTCAACAGGATTCTCTCCCTTCGAACTCCTGTACGGGAGACAACCCCGAGGACTGCTGGACGTGGCTAAAGAAGCCTGGGAACAGCAACCGTCGCCCCACCGAACCTTGGTGGAGCACGTGGGAGACATGAGAGATCGGATGGCAACCCTTCGGCCCCTGGTACGGGAACACATGCTGGAGACACAGGAGGACCATGCGAGAGTGTACAACAGAGGGGCACAACAAAGAGACTTTCAGCCAGGAGACAAAGTGTTGGTGTTGGTCCCCACCTCAGAATGTGCGTTTTTGGCCCAATGGTACGGGCCATACGAAGTCATTGAGAAGGTGGGTGAAGTTAACTATAGGGTCAGACAGCCGGGACAAAGGCATCGGACACAGATTTACCATGTGAATCTGCTAAAGAAATGGAATGCAGGTGATATACTCTACTCTATGTCCCAGAAGGAGGCTACCACAGAGACCGAGCCGGCAGAGGTGCCAACAGGGGAGCTGCTGAGCCAAGCCCAGAAGCAGGAGCTGAGGGAGTTGGTCGGCCAAAACCAGGATGTGTTCTCCAGTGAACCAGGACACACCGATCTGGTACAGCACAGCATCATCACCGAAACTGGGAAAAAGGCAGGGAGAAGCAGATGGCAGGGAGAGGTGAGGGGAGTGGTTATTGAGGGGAGATATCTTGCAGCCCGCTGGCTCCACCCCCGAGCCTTATATGGACTTCCTGCCCCAACGAGGTGAGGCTGTGGGTTGTTAAACCAGGGAATTCTTAGGGATAAAGGAGGAAGCAGCCTGCACAAAGGGGTAGAGTAAGGAGAGAACAAAGTGTGTTATGAAGGGTGGGAGAAGAGAGAACAATATCTGTGTGATTACCAATTGTGACCTGGACTGTCAGACTACCCCCCCTTGTGTACCGAACCGGATTGGCTGAGGACCCGAGTGTGAGGATTACCCCTGGAGAACGGAACGGACAGTGAGAACGGCGTGTGGACTGGGAAGTAATTGGTGAATTCCCCTTCTTCCCCAGTGTACCATAATTCCTATTAAACTCCCCATTTGCATTCTAGTTGTGCTCCTGGTGCATGTTTTGTTATTGAACTTGGTGACGTGGAAACCCCACACCCTTGAGCCTGCTACAATATTTATTATGGTATTGGCACTGACCCTGAAACTGATCCTGTATATAGCTTACTTACTTTTCTTGTGTTGTTCTTATTTATTTTTCTCGTGTTTTTTTGTCCTACTTTACTTGATTTTATAGTACTATACTGTATATTGATATTGATTATTGCATTGTTGAGAAAATAACTTGCAAGAAATGTATTTCACCCCTACTCGTGCACTTGACAATAAAAACGTAAAACTTGAAATCTTTACTGATCTGAAAAGACAGTTTAGGTGATAGCAATATGGAAGACGATGGAACTGAATGACCTGGAAATCACTTTCGCCTGTTCCGTTCTTTGATGTTACTGTAGAAGAGGCAAGGGGATGAAGAGAAGATGCAGCGCTTTTGACTATTAAGATGCACCCTTTGTGTTAAGACAGCAGGTAAACCTTTGTGACAGAGATGCTTATCAAATGACATGCTTTGTAGCAACACATGACTAATGGTTTTGCTTTTGTTTGTTCAACTATTCATGCATAATATTCTTCTTCCATAAAATATACTCTGCTTTAGATCTATGCCTTTTCACAGCTTTTCAGTTCTGGGTCATCTCATAAAAGATTCGTCAGAGAGTTACATAAGTTTCCCTCATATTTCTTGTCTGCATGACAAATGACGTTGTCTCTGTCTCTGTCAGACAAAAGAACATTGTCAACCCTTGTATGCGTTTCGTACAATGAAACGTCCTCTTATCTTGTGTGTTGGAAATGCTACTTAGCTTTTGGGGCATTTATCATGTCCCTCAATAGCAGTAGTTACAAAATGGCACTATACGAAAGGCTCAAAAACATCTTTGCATCATCACTTTCTAATGAGCTGTCAGACATTAGATAACATACTGTTAATTATTGTAACTTAAAAATAAATATTAATATAAATATTCTACAGAGAAATGTATATTTAAAAGATTGAAATGGCATGACTGAATATAAGCCTTCCTCTACACTGCAATACAAGAGCGGTCTTTTAAAAGGTGGCAATTTGCAGTTGCAACATCCATTTTTGGACTTATAAATGAATGATATGTACGCATTGATTCTTGAAGAATATAACTTGTAAATGCCTCATGAGCTTAGTTTAACCGTCATACTATATAGCCTCAAAACATTGTTTAAAGGTTAGGAACCCGTGGGGGTGGGCTTAATAAGAATGCACCACCCCAACACATTAAGGAACACCTTCATTTCAGGGATACTGAATATCACCAGGACAAAGTGTGTGTGTGAGTTTTCAACCATGTGCATCCAGACACAAACTTGTGTTAATGTGGGTTAATTTGTTTTCAGGCACAGTTTAACATCCGTTGAATTTATCTTTGTATTGGCTCCATCAATTTAAATAATTAATTTGCAATGACCTTGTGGGACATCCCACGAAAAGAACACTTAAGGAATTTGGGGAATTCCACATAGGGAATATAGTCAGAACACTAAGGTCTTCTAGAGGCTACGGAGAGGTGTAGTATCATAATGAAATAGGTGGCCTATTCTACAAGTCTATTAGCCAGTGAGAGGAAATGGTTTTATGGCCCTAAGGGGTCAGAGGCCATTTTCACCCAAAGGAGACATTAATTAAATGCTATTGGGTGTGTGACAAAGGGTAGGACAAAGTGTGTTCTGTTTGTAGACTTAGAGGCTGTGCTTCGGTAGGCTTTCCTGTATACATTTATAATGCAGTCTTTTCTTGGGGATTACTCTAAACAAATGTGTTGAAGCAGCATGCAACAGACAAACAAGATATTTGCTGAAAACATTATTTGGGCATTTCTACTGTGTGTGTGTGCGTGCTGATAATACAGCAAAATAGATAGTGTCTATGCTTTATATATTGTTCAAATGAAGGCTACATTGAAACCCTATCAATAACAACACAAGGACAGCAGATCAAATATATTTAAAATGCTGTTGTTGAAATGCTGGAGGTGTTCCTCTTCAACAAACTGCACTGTACTTCCACACTAGCATCAGACCCTTGAACGGACCCACACTTGTTCAGGTAAGTGGGCTTACACACACCCCTTCCCTGCAGATCTGAACAAGAGCTCGGTAGAGGTAACCAAGCACATGAGCTGTGGTTCACCACACAAACAGTCCTTGCTTGCTATTATGAAAATCAAATTCAACAATAACAAAACTGTTTTCAATTCGACTTTTGCTTTCAAAAGCAGCTCAAATAAAACTTCTAAAAGGAACTATAGCCATAAAATTCTACCATGCAAATACACTGTGTGTTATAAGGAAATAATGATCGCTCTAGAATGCCTTTCAAGCCAATCAGAAAAGAGTATTCAACAATGCCATGGTATAAATAGAACGAAGAATGTATTATGTCCTGTGCTCTTAAATGTAAATGACAGTAACTGCACTCCTGTAATTGTGTGTGTGTGTGTGTCTGTGTGTGTGTGTGTTTGTGTGTGCGCGTGTACGTGCGTGTGTCAGTCCACGTGAATTAATCTTCTGTGCGCTACTGCAAGAGCATCTAACTCACACACAAGGGCCGTTTATCTGAGATGTAAAGAGAAACGCAAAGCAGAAAACCAGGCAAAAGCGTTGGCCCTCCATCTGCTTCCATGCTGGGGGACAGAAATAGACTTGTTGTGCTCTCTGATAGAAGGCCCTACTTGCCATGTTGCTCTATGCATCAGGCCAGTCTCCAGCCTACACTTCAGATTTCTCATCTGAAAGCTTTGCCAGACACATCTGGATGTCATGAGTGTGTTTCAGATGTAACAAGCCTGACATTACTAGTAGATTAACCAGGCTTTGGAGACGAGGACAGACATGGGCCTCTCCTGTACTGTAACACTGACTTGTCAGGAAATTCTCATCTGGACTCAACTCCATTTTTCTATGTTCATGTGGAACTGGTGGGAATCGAACCTGGGTCTTGCGCACACCAGCCCAACAACTTAACCATTAGACCAAGAAGATATCCTCATGGCCAAGAGCGAAACAGTGTCAGGAAGGTCCACCTTATCACAAGAGCGGGATTCCAAATCACCTCCACTATAAATGCATTGCCCATTAATGCCCACTAATGCCCACTGCCCATACCCTACTTCTGCCACTTCATCAACAAAACTGTTTGAGACCACTGACTTAAGCCCTAAAACCAAAGCATATAAATAACTGAAGCAACAAATGTACTCACGCATTGCAGTAGGGCTTCTTATCGTAGCCTTTGTAGTTCTTCATGTTCAGGGTCATCTTACACACCTCGCAGTGGAAGCATCCTTTATGCCAATTCTGGAAAGGAAAACACAAATGATATTTCAATTCAGTTTGACCTTCTGCTGGTGCTCAAATTTGAGAATTGTGAATGAATAAGTGCCTTTATTAGTTGAAAGGCATCCGAGACATGACTAATATTCCAGATTTCTATTACCACAACCAAGAGAAGTGATTCTAAACAATTAAGTGAAAAAGAAGAAAATAAGAAAGGTTTCTGAATTAAACAAAGGTTACAGTATCAAAAGAAATCAAATGCGCCGAATACAACAGGTGAAGACCTTACAGTGAAATGCTTACTTACAAGCCCTTAACCAACAATGCAGTTAAGAAAAATAAAATGTTAAGTAAAAAAAAAAAGTAAAACATTCAAAAAATAAAAAAATAAAGAATTAAAGAGGAGCAGTAAAATAACAGTAGCGAGGATATTTACAAGGGGTACCGGTACAAAGTCAATGTGCGGGGGCACAGGTTAGTCAAGGTAATTGAGGTAATATGTACATGTAGGTTGAGGTAAAGTGACTATGCATAGATAATACACAGAGTAGCAGCAGCATAAAAGAGGGTGTGTGTGGGGGGACAATGCAAATAGTCCGGGTAGACAACTGATAAGCTGTTCAGGAGTCTTATGGCTTGGGGGTAGAAGCTGTTAAGAAGCCTTTTGGACCTCCTTTTCAATCTCCTGAGGGGGAATAGGCTTTGTCGTGCCCTCTTCACGGCTGTCTTGGTGTGTTTGGACCATGATAGTTTGTTGGTGATGTGGACACCAAGGAACTTGAAGCTCTCAATCTGCTCCACTACAGTCCCGTCGATGAGAATGGGGGTGTGCTCGGTCCTCCTTTTCCTGTAGCCCACAATCATTACCTTTGTCTTAATCACGTTGAGGGAGAGGTTGTTATCCTGGCACCACACGGCCAGGTCTCTGACCTCCTCCCTACAGGTTGTCTCATCGTTGTCGGATGATCAGGGCTACCACTGTTGAGTCGTCAGCAAACTTAATGATGGTGTTGTTGTCGTTCCTGGCCATGCAGTCATGGGTGAACAGGGAGTACAGGAGGGGGCTGAGCATGCACCCCTGATGGGCCCCCGTGTTGAGGATCGGCATGGCAGATGTGTTGTTACCTACTCTTACCACCTGGGGGGGTGGCCCGTCAGGAAGTCCAGGATCCAGTTGCAGAGGAAGGTGTTTAGTCCCAGGGTCCTTAGCTTAGTGATGAGCTTTGAGGGCACTATGGTGTTGAACGCTGAGCTGTTGTCAATGAATAGCATTCTCACGTAGGTGTTCCTTTTGTCCTGGTGGGAAAGGGCAGTGTGGAGTGCAATAGAGATTGCATCATCTGTGGATCTGTTGGGGCGGTATGTAAATTGGATGGGGTCTAGGGTTTCTGGGAAAAAGGTTTTGATGTGAGCCATGACCAGCCTTTCAAAGCACTTCATGGCTACATATGTGAGTGCTACAGGTCGGTAGTGATTTAGGCAGGTTACCTTAGTGTTCTTGGGCACAGGGACTATGGTAGTCTGCTTGAAACATGTTGGTATTACAGACTCAGTCAGGGACAGGTTGAAAATGTCAGTGAAGACACTTGCCAATTGGTCAGCGCATAGTGCATGCTCGGAGTACATGTCCTGGTAATCCGTCTGGCCCTGCGACCTTGTGAATGGTAACCTGTTTAAAGGACTTACTCACATCGGCTACGGAGAGCGTGATCATACAGTCGTCCGGAAAAGCTGATGCTCTCATGCATGCTTCAGTCTTGCTTGTTTCGAAGTGAGTATAGAATTAATTTAGTTCTTCTGGTAGGCTTGAGTCACTGGGCAGCTCGCGGCTGTGCTTCCCTTTGTAGTCTGTAATAGTTTGCATGCTCTGCCACATCCGACGAGTGTCGGAGCCGGTGTAGTACAATTCAATCTCAGTCCTGTATTGTCACTTTGCCTGTTTGATGGTTCGTCGGAGGGCATAGAGAGTCCTGCTCCTTGAAAGTGGCAGTGCTACCCTTAAGCTCAGTGCAGATGTTGCCTGTAATCCATGGCTTCTGGTTGGGGTATGTACGTTTGGTCACTGTGGGGACCATGTGATTGACACACATGACTCTGTGAAACATAAGATATTACAGTTTTTAATGTCCCGTTGGTAGGAAATTCGTAATCGCAGCTCGTCCATTTTGTTATTTCACTTTTTAGGGTAGAGGGGGCAGTATTTTTGATTTCGGATGAAAAGCGTGCCCAGAGTAAACTGCCTGATACTCGGGCCCAGAGTCAAATATTTGCATATTATTACTGTTTGAATGATGTCTGTGAGTATAACAGAACTCATATGGCAGGCAAAAACCTGAGAAAAATCCAACCAGGAATTGTGGAAATCTGAGAATTGTAGTTCTTCTTTTGAATCCCTATCGAAACTACAGTGTCTGTGGGGTCACCTTGCACTTCCTAAGGCTTCCATTGGCTGTCAACAGCCTTCAGAAAGTTTTTCCATCATTCTCCTGTTACTGGGCAGAGAATAGTAGCTCAGTCAATGAGTGGACTGCCTATGGACAAAGGACTTGTTGATGCGCGAGCCCGAAAGCGCGCCCCTCCTTTTTCTTTTTGAATGAATACGGTATTGTCCAGTTGGAATATTATCGCCGTTTTATGTTAAAAATACCCTAAGGATTGATTGTAAACAACGTTTGACATGTTTCTACGAACGGTAATGGAACTATTTGACTTTGTCTCTGGTACTGCTTTTGGATAGTGATCTAAACGCACAAACAAAACATTTTTACATTTACATTTTAGTCATTTAGCAGACGCTCTTATCCAGAGCGACTTACATTTCATTTCATACATTTTATTTATTTACTTTTTATTTTTTTTTCGGAGGTATTTGGACATAAATATGGATTATTTCCAACAAAAATAACATTTGTTGTGGAAGTAGGAGTCCTCGGAGTGCATTCTGACGAAGCTCAGCAAAGGTAAGAGAATATTTATAATACTAATTCAGAGTTTTGTTGATGCCAGAACTTGGCGGGTAGCTGTATAGCTTGCTTCGATGGCTGAGCTATGTACTCAGAATATTGAACAATGTGCTTTCTTCGTAAAGTTATTTTGAAATCTGACAAAGCGGTTGCGTCAAGGAGTAGTGTATCTATAATTCTTTCAATAACTGTTGTAAATTTTATCAACGTTTATGATGAGTATTTTTGTAAATTGATGTGCACGTTCACCGGGAGTTTTGGTGGGAATACATTTTCTGAACATCACTCGCCAATGTAAAATGCTGTTTTTGGATATAAATATGAACTTTATCGAACAAAACATACATGTATTGTATAAGATGAAGTCCTATGAGTGCCATCTGATGAAGATCATCAAAGGTTAGTGAATATTTTAGCTGTACTTTTGTTTTTTTTAATGCATGTCCTCACTTGGAAAATGGCTGTGTGGATTTTCTTGTGAAGTTTATGTCCTAACAATCTAATTTTATGCTTTCGCCGTAAAGCCTTTTTGAATTCGGACAATGTGGTTAGATTAACGAGAGTGTTATCTTTAAAATGGTGTAAAATAGTTGATTGTTTGAGAAAATGAAATTATGAGATTTTTGCATTTCACGCCATGCTATTTCACTGGCTGTTGAATAGTGTGGGACGGTCACGTCCCACCTAGCCCAGAGAAGTTAATGATTGTACGTTGGCTAATAGGACTGATGGTAGAGGCAGATTACCCACTCGCCGTCAGATCCTTACAAGGCACCCCGACCTACAGTTGAAGTCAGATGTTTACATACACTTAGGTTGGAGTCATTAAAAATCGTTTTTCAACCACTTCACAAATTTATGGTTAACAAACTATAGTTTTGGCAAGTCGGTTAGGACATTTACTTTGTGCATGACACAAGTAATTTTTCCAACAATTGTTTACAGACAGATTATTTCACTTATAACTCAGTGTATCACAATTCCAGTGGGTCAGAAGTTTATATACACTAAGTTGACTGTGCCTTTAAACAGCTTGGAAAATTCCAGAAAATTATGTCATGGCTTTAGAAGCTTCTGATAGGCTAATTGACATCATTTGAGTCAATAGGAAGTGTACCTGTGGATGTATTTCAAGGCCTACCTTCAAACTCAGTGCCTCTTTGCTTGACATCATGGGAAACTCAAAAGAAATCAGCCTAGACCTCAGAAAATAAATTGTAGACCTCCACAGGGTTGGTCATCCTTGGGAGCAATTTCCAAACGCCTGAAGGTACCACGTTCATCTGTACAAACAATACTACGCAAGTATAAACACCATGGGACCACGCGCCGTCATACCGCTCAGGAAGGAGACGCATTCTGTCTCCTAGAGATGAACGTACTTTGGTGCGAAAAGTGCAAATCAATCCCAGAACAACAGCAAAGGACCTTGTGAAGTAGCTGGAGGAAACAGGTACAAAAGTATGTATATCCACAGTAAAATGAGTCGACATATATCGACATATCCTGAAAGGCCACTCAGCAAGGATGAAGCCACTGCTTCAAAACCGCCATAAAAAAGCCAGACTACGGTTTGCAACTGCACATGGGGACAAAGATCGTACTTTTTGGAGAAATGTCCTCTGGTCCGATGAAACAAAAATAGAACTGTTTGGCCATAATAACCATCTTTATGTTTAGAGGAAAAAGGGGGAGGCTTGCAAGCTGAAGAACACCATCCCAACTGTGAAGCACAGGGGTGGCAGCATCATGTTGTGGTGGTGCTTTGCTGTCAGGAGGGACTGGTGCACTTCACAAAATAGATGGCTTCACGAGGAAGGAAAATTATGTGGATATATTGAAGCAACATCTCAAGACATCAGTCAGGAAGTTAAAGCTTGGTCGCAAATGGGTCTTCCAAATGGACAACGACCCCAAGCATACTTCCAAAGTTGTGGCAAAATGGCTTAAGGACAACAAAGTCAAGGTATTGGAGTGGCCATCACAAAGCCCTGACCTCAAACCTATAGAACATTTGTGGGCAGAACTGAAAAAGGGTGTGCGAGCAAGGAGGCCTACAAACCTGACTCAGTTACACCAGCTCTGTCAGGAGGAATGGGCCAAAATTTACACAACTTATTGTGGGAAGCTTGTGGAAGGCTTTCCGAAACGCTTGCCCCAAGTTAAACAATTTAAAGGCAATGCTACCAAATACTAATTGAGTGTATGTAAAGTTCTGACCCACTGGGAATGTGATGAAAGAAATAAAAGCTGAAGTAAATCATTCTCTCTGCTATTATTCTGACATTTCACATTCTTAAAATAAAGTGGTGATACTAACTGACCTAAGACAGGGAATTTTTACTTGGATTAAATGTCAGGAATTGTGAAAAACTTAGTTTAAATGTATTTGGCTAAGGTGTATGTAACCTTCCGACTTCAACTGTACGCCCCCGATATCGCCGTCTCTTCTTCATGCGAATGATTTGGGTGTCTGAACTAAATCCTTTGCGTCCGACTCGTTAAAGAAGAAATCTTCATCCAGTACGAGGTAAGTAATCGCTGTTCTGATATCCAAAAGCTATTTTCGGTCATAAGAGACGGTGGCAGAAACATTATGCACAAAATAAGTTACAAATAACACACACAATAGCACAATTGGTTAGGCACCCGTAAAACGGCAGCCATCTCCTCCGGGCATTGCCCTGAGGTAATTGCTGATTCTAAATTGAGCAAATAATTTAACTAAGAATGTCTCTGTATGTGGTAGGTGTCAGAGCTGTACAATAGGCCATGCATTTGGTTGCAGATACGCCTGTGCTACAACTGTCCACTGGCGTTTCGGCCACAGATTTGCTTGGATAGGTGACAGAAAGTAGTCAATGCCCGTGATGTGTTCCCTTTGATTGCATGTGCATGATGTGATGTCCTTAGAAAGTGGCCCACATTAATTTCATATGGCCATAAAGCAGGACCAGGGTTTGTGGTTTAGATAATGGGTAGGCCTGCAGGAAACGCAGGGCCCAGGGCTGAGTGGTCAAGAAAAAGGCTATAGCGTTTAGCAGACATAAGATGCTCACTTCTAAGTTACATGTTTACTATTAACCTGTAGTAGTAATCGTATCCTAGTATAGACCTAGGTCTGATTTAGACATCAATAATACAAAGGCGCTATTAAACAATAATGAACTAGTATTATTATATTCCACCATAAATCAGCATTCATATTTTGATCTAGGGAAAAGAAGATCACACTCAAGAAAATGCCAGTCATTCCCTATTGAGCAAATCTGAATAGCCTATGTCCTTCAGGGGATAAAGGATAAACTTGCAGGCTATTCCATCCCCTTGTCATGTCAATATGATTCATAGGCCTACACTCATAGCAACTTTTTTTCTATCTATAACCTATCATAAGCTAAAAGGGTTGTTTGGCTGTCCCCATAAGAGAACCCCTTATGGTTCCATGCAGAACTCCTTTTGTTACATGTAGAACCCTTTCGGGTTCCATTTAGAACCCTTTCCACAAGGGGATCTACATGGAACCCAAAAGGGTTATTCAACGAGGAAAGCCAAAGAACCCTGTTGGAACGCTTTTTTCTTAGAGTGTATGCTACAACAGATAGGCTACTATAATACACCTATAAACTTTTTGCATAATCTGGGTTTGTGTGTAGCAGTGCACTCACTCTTTCGTGACATTAGGCTATGTGGCCAAAGATAAGTTTGAATCGAAGTTTAAAAATCCACCAACAGACTCCTGAAATACAGCGCAGTCAATTCTGATATAGACAACTGCCTAACAGTGCATTAAAATTGTGATCTGACCTTATCAAGGCAGTTGACTTTCTCTGTCGGATAGACAATTTTCCCACAGCGCGCGCACGGCGGGTTCATTTTCAAATATGCGTCTTTATTCCACACGACAATAAATCCAATATATTCGTGCGCAATAGTTGTTCAAAACCTGGTAACAGCTCTGTATCATATCCCGAGGTCAAGTCGGTAAAAATAAAGTAGCGCTTCTCTCTCTGAGCGGTGCGTCTCGCAAGTGCGTTCGCACAGTCACTATGCTGTCCTGAGTAGATGCCGCATTAAAATTGCACAGACGTAAACTGTGGCTGCTTGTGTGACACAGCACCTACCACGATCCAAGCTGTTTGATTCAGCAACGAGACGACAGCGCCAAGCCAGGACCGCATGATGTTCGTGATTCGTAAAGAGCGAGAGAGAGAGAGAAATGGGGATGGATGGAGAGAGAAAGACAGAGAGACGGAGAGAGAAAGACAGAGAGACGGAGAGAGATATCCCTTAGACCAAAATCCCATTCATTTAAAATGCATGCTTCCTTTTGCCTGCTTTTTCGTGCATCTGAAAGCGTAGGGGATTAAAAAAAAACACTGCAAATTAGAATACACCTAAAGACCTTGTCATGATTCAGGCATTTTCACAGACCACATAACCAAAATACAGGTAGCGTGTCTGTGTAAATGGTTCTCTGCTTTTTTGCAGGTAAATTCATGAACACTTCCATTGTTTAACACCTCCCTAATTTGAAAGGCAAACATCCCCCAGAGCAGGGTTGGGGTGGGTGTGGGGGGGCATGGCTACCAGATCAGGCAAAACTAACTTAACCAACTCTGGACCCTAGTTGTATGGTATGACATGGTAATTCATCAGCTGTAAAAGTCAGTTTTATATGGGACCAGATTATTTTTCTAATCAGGTCATATGTTTTTTTTTTTTTTTTAACTCCTGGCCAATGGAGGATGAACACATTAAAACCCTGTCAAACTGCAGCAGCCTTGTACTTGTTCATACACTACATGACCAAAAGTATGTGGACACCTATTCATCGAACATCTCATTCCAAAATCATGGGCATTAATATGGAGTTGGTCCCCCCTTTGCCGCTATAACAGCCTCCACTATTTTGGGAAGGTTTTCCACTAGATGTTGGAACATTGCTGCAGGGACTTGCTTCCATTCCATTCAGGCGCAAGAGCATTAGTGGCTGATGTTGGGCGATTAAGCCTGGCTCACAGTCGGCGTTACAATTCATCCCAAAGGTGTTCGATAGAGTTGAGATCAGGGCTCTGTGCAGGCCAGTCAAGTTCTTCCACACTGATCTTGACCAACCATTTCTGTATGGACCTCACTTTGTGCACGGGGGCATTGTCAGGGCCTTCCCCAAACTGTTGCCGCAAAGTTGGAAGCACAGAATCGTCTAGAATGTCATTGTATGCTGTAGCATTAAGATCTCTCTTCACTGGAACTAAGGGGCCTAGCCCGAACCATGAAAAACAGCCCTAGATCATTATTCTTCATCCACCAAACTTTACAGTTGGCACTATGCATTGGGGCAGGTAGCATTCTCCTGGCATCCGCCAAACCAGATTCGTCTGTCGGACTGCCCGATGGTTAAGCGTGATATACCTGAATGCACTAATTTGAAGGGGTGTCCACATACTTTGTATAGATAGTGTATGAATTATATTGTAAAACTTACGTGTAGACCTTTGCATATGTAATTAAAAAGTTATGCGTACAGTATGTCATCACTATTGTGTTAAATTATTAATTCCATTCAGTTATTTTGGATTCAAAAGGCCTAGGTGTTCCAGTGTTTAATTGCTATATTGTAATTACTTCGCCACCATGGCCTATTTATTGTCTTAACTTACCTTATTTGCACTCACTATATATAGACTTTTTGTTTTATTTTGTTCTACTGTATGTTTTGTTTATTCCATGTGTAACTCTGTTGTTGTTGTATGTGTCGAATTGCTATGCTTTATCTTGGCCAGGTCGCAGTTGCAAATGAGAACTTGTTCTCAACTAGCCTATCTGGTGAACAAAAAAAGGTAATCACCCAAAGTTTGAATATAAACCAAATTTGACCACATTAACATTTCCTCAGAACACAAATAAATGTGCTTATATTAGTCTAGAAATACATAGCTTAGGCTATAAATACATGACGTTATTGCTTTGTTTCCCCTGACCAGGCCCAGATCGGATCAGAAGGAATTTAGGCTACCTGCAGCTGTGGTTGTTATAGGCTGCAGTTGATCAGACTAAGGCACAGATTAATTGTGCATGCGTCAACAAATCATGAGGCATTTCAATGTATACATTTTTTGGGGATGGCGGGTATGAACTTTCATATAAAATAGCTTGTTGTAACTCCCCAGTGAATTCACTTATATACTAAACCAACGTTTTCAGTCGCAATTTGATTTTACCACATGTAGGCTGAATGATTTGCAAGGCATTGATAAAAAATGAAGCCTGACTTGCTGTAATGTAAGTTAGGCTTACTGTACTTTTATATTCGTATGAGAGGGGTAGTAGGCCTAACTGTTCATTTTTTATAGGCTAACGTTACTTGATAAAGACATGATGTTAGCAACTCAGTGCTTTTGTCCTGAAGCTAAAAAATGTAATGAGTGTAGCAGCCTACAGACGAGAAAATAAACCCTTTAATGTCTGCACATGCTTGTGAATTATTGCATTATTCAAAATCGGCAGGTAGCCTAGCGGTTAAGACCATTGGGCCAGTAACCGAGCAGGTTACTGGCCCACGTTCTGCCCTTGAGCAAGGCAGTTAACCCCCAACAACAACAGGAGCCGAAGACATGGACGTTTATTAAGGCAGCCCCAAGCTCCTCTCTGATTCAGAAGAAGACACATTTTGGATTGAATGCATTCAGTTGCAGAACTGACTAGGTATCCCCTTTAATATGGTTTCGTTCCGTTTTTCAAATGTGTAATATGGTTAAAATCCTTAAGAGTCTATTGACGCACCCATGTGTCAATCTAAGTAACATAATAAAAAAATCCCAATAAAATAATGCCAGTTTAAGCAAGAGATATCAGTTTTTGGGCTACGTCTCAATCCACCTCACCACCTATGCCTATGTCTATGCCTTCCGCATCTGCAGACCATGAGACATCCCGAAAATCGGTCTTTTCACAAAAATGTCTGCAGTGTCCGAACGGTTTGGCCTACAAACTATTATCACTACTCTATGGAAAGGGGAGATTATCACAAACACAACCCCCACAAGTGACATGTCTGAAGGTAACCCATGCAAACTAATGGAAGTATGGAGGTAGTTTGTTTGTGCCAACAAATATAAGGGATTAAATGTGTCCAAAAAAAACTAAGATTTCCTGAGCTTTCTTAAATCTCCTTGATATAGGACAGACACTTCAAAACCTTATTCTACATTTGTGAAGTATTTTTTTTGCCATCTATGAATGTGTTATTCAGTGCTTTTCCATGAGGTAGTAAAGGCCAAATTCAATATTTTATATATCTAATTGATCAGCGGTTGTCAAAGCTGAAATTAGTGTAACAGTCAGGCATTTAAAGTATACTCAATTTTCGAAATATCACATACTATAAAACGTTATTCTTCCACATAGTCAAATGGAATACTATTTAGGATGCAAGTACGGGTATTCGAACACGTCCAGGGTCTCAATTTACTGTTTACTGTTAGAATAGTTGAATACACAATGTGTAAGTTCGAGATTTGGTTGTGCATCAGCAGTTTCTCTCTTGTTTTGTCAGTCACAGCAAGAGAGCAAGAGAGAGAGAGAGAGAGAGAGAGAGAGAGAGAGAGAGAGAGAGAGAGAGAGAGAGAGAGAGAGAGAGAGAGAGAGAGAGAGAGAGAGATGGGAAGGAGAACAGTGGCGGTTCTAGACCATTTCAACTGGGGGGGCCAAGCTGGGGCCAGTTGTACTGTTGGAGGGGCCAGTTACATTAGACGTTATTGTTGTCATATCGTTTTCTTCACCGCATTGAAGGCATTAGCAGGCAAAAGACCATGTTCATAATCATCATCGTTGCCACTGTCTAATAACGGATGTAAAAAAAGAATGATAACAAATTTTTGCTATGTAAAAATGATTTCATACTCCACATTTAGGGGGGCCACAAGGGGGTCCAAAATTGTTGTCACAGGGGCACTCAACCCCCCCCCCCAGAAGCACTAGTGAAGGAGAGAGACCAGACTAAGCAAATTAAATGCAGCACAAGCTTAATTATTTAATTAAAGCACTGTTTAAAATTGTTGTCAAAGGCCACTAAAACTAAGCATGTTGTGACTTGTTTATGTTGTGTCAAAGACCAAGCATCATATGAACGGTTGTCTTTGCATCAATTATGTTCACAACATTTAATTTAAAAAACATCCTCTTTGCAATCTTTTCATTTAAAAATGCTCATAATTCACAATCATAATAATTGTTTCCACCTGAGTGGCGATCCTTAATCTATAGACCAGCATCATAACTGTATCAGCACAGGCACATCATTTCACATGTCCATTTGTGTAAAGAGAAAGAGACTGGCAGCCTTGCATAACACATTCAGTGGGAAGAAGATCAAAAGGTCCCATCCTAGAGTTTTTGTTCATATGATT
Organism: Salmo trutta; assembly: GCF_901001165.1. Classification (NCBI taxonomy): domain Eukaryota; kingdom Metazoa; phylum Chordata; class Actinopteri; order Salmoniformes; family Salmonidae; genus Salmo; species Salmo trutta. The sequence goes on from NC_042962.1 coordinate 15,410,291, forward strand.
GCAAGGTAGTCATGAACTATAGCTCCGCCCACATAGCCTGCACAACAACAGCTCTAGAAATCCTGTGTCATACTCTTTTTGGCCAGACAGAATAAGATACATGGGCTGAGGACAACGAGGGCTATGTGCTTGCAGTCTCCACGGAGGACGTATGTAAGTCATTGAAACGTATTAACCCTCGCAAGGCTGCCGGACCAGACGGCGTCCCTAGCCGCGCCCTCAGAGCATGTGCAGATCAGCAAGTTGTTGTGTTTTCGGACATTTTCAATCTCTCACTAGCTCAGGCCGTTATCCCCACCTGCTTCAAGATGTCCACTATCGTCCTCGTGCCCAAAATAGGGAAAGTAACTGAATGACTACCGACCCGTAGCACTCACTTCCGCCATCATGCTGTGGTTAGAGAGGCTAGTGAAAAATCCCATCACCTCCTCCCTCCCCGACCCTCTCCAATTCACCTTCCGCCCTGACAGATCCACGGACGATGTAAACACCATTGCAATGCACACTGCCCCCACCCACCTGGACAAAAGGAATGCATATTAACAGGAATGCCTGTTCTCTCCGCTTCTATCACTCAGACACGGGCAGTACAGGAGCATCATGGGAAAAAACGGACAGAATGGCCAATAGCTTCTTCACCCAGACCATCAGGCTGCTAAATAGCCATTGGCTAATAGCTTCTACACCCAGACCATCAGGCTGCTGAATAGCCATTGGCTAATAGCTTCTACACCCAGACCATTAGGCTGCTGAACAGGCATTGACTCATTATTGTTTCATTTACTTCTCTTTGACCTATACTGTTGGAGCCTAAAAAGGCCACTGTACCAGGCAAATACATTTTCGAGCCTGTGCATGTGACAAAGAAACTCTACCAACCATCTACACATACTGAGACATAGGGGTGCCGTTTTGCTCGCTCGTATGCTTTCGGCGCGCGTCTTTGTCAAACTATCAATATTAAGAGACCCCCCCCAAAGTTGGACTTTTGTTCCCATTAGAGGAGCTCATGTCTCTGGCTTCCCATTAGAGGAGCTCATGTCTCTGGCTTCCCAGTAGAGGAGCTCATGTCTCTGGCTTCCCATTAGAGGATCTCATGTCTCTGGCTTCCCAGTAGAGGAGCTCATGTCTCTGGCTTCCCAGTAGAGGAGCTCATGTCTCTGGCTTCCCAGTAGAGGAGCTCATGTCTCTGGCTTCCCAGTAGAGGAGCTCATGTCTCTGGCTTCCCAGTAGAGGAGCTCATGTCTCTGGCTTCCCAGTAGAGGAGCTCATGTCTCTGGCTTCCCATTAGAGGAGCTCATGTCTCTGGCTTCCCAGTAGAGGAGCTCATGTCTCTGGCTTCCCAGTAGAGGAGCTCATGTCTCTGGCTTCCCAGTAGAGGAGCTCATGTCTCTGGCTTCCCATTAGAGGATCTCATGTCTCTGGCTTCCCAGTAGAGGATCTCATGTCTCTGGCTTCCCATTAGAGGAGCTCATGTCTCTGGCTTCCCAGTAGAGGATCTCATGTCTCTGGCTTCCCAGTAGAGGAGCTCATGTCTCTGGCTTCCCAGTAGAAGAGCTCATGTCTCTGGCTTCCCAGTAGAAGAGCTCATGTCTCTGACTTCCTTTTAATTGGCCTATTGATTGTAACAGGCTGCATGTGTTTCAATTGTTTGGCGAGTGCATTGAGAGGCCAGACCATAGCAGCAGGATCGTAAGTCATGCAAGATGTCAGAAGCAGAACGGTCTACTTAGATTTTTTTTTATAGCCAATTTAAAATCAAGACAAAGCAAAAGTCTATCCATATATTATTTTAAGCCGTCTGTTCCTAAGACTTTATTTTGTAATTTGACTCCTCACCACTGGTGTAAAAGTACTTAAGTAAATATAATTTAAAGTACTACTTTAGTAGTTTTTGGTGGGTATCTGTACTTTACTAAACACACATGCTTTGTAATTGTCAGAATGTTGGAGCATGCCCCTGGCTGGCCCTAATTTTTTTTAAAGGAAGAAAATGGTGCAGTCTGGTTTGCTTAATAATATAATGAATTTGAAATTTATAATTTTACTTTCCATACTTAAGTATATTTTTGCAATTACATTTACTTTTTGTACTAAAGTATATTTTAAACCAAATACTTTGACTTGTTTGACTGGGTGACTTTTACTTTTGTCATTTTCTATTAAGGTATGTTTAATTTTACTCAAGTATGACAATTGGGTACTTTTCCCACCACTTCTCAGCACTCATTAAACGGCACTGTAGCACATGATAGCAATGCCAGTTTCAGAGACGGTGTTCTCCAGAAATATCACGGATGTGGTGCGCCGCCGAGTGGCTAATAATGGTAAAATCATTGCGCCTGATACATTGTATACGTCAGTCTGTTAACAACAGCATCTGGTCCGTTCAACAGTTCAAATTACAGCATCTTCTTATTTGCGTGTCTCGGAAATAGTGTCGTAAAAATCTGGGAATTAATTTTAGTGGTTCAGTCTGTCCTGCTATTAGATTCAACACAATAATCATGTTTCAGCTTTTTGGGATATCCCATAATGCACTACCAATTTCTACAAAGAACAAAAATTATTTCTCAAAATATTGCATCTATTTCAGCGCGCAATCATTGTACTAAATGCAATGGTGGAACACATATGTTGTTCGCATAAGGTTTCTACAATGTCACTAACCATGACTAAAACCTATATTTGTTCATGTCTATATAAATACGTATGGCGATATGATCTGCAGTTGACTGGTCCGATTGTAGTGGGTACAAACGATTGATAATGTTCACAGTCAGTTACGTAGAGTCCACATTTGTGACCCCAACCTGCTCACTACACAATTTGACTAGTCTTTTGGAAAACAGAAAGAAGCGTGTTTCTCGTAACTTGCATATACATATATTTCTATTATCACACATCTTGTAATACTTGCTAGTTGTAACCATGATCAGAAAAATAATATGCAAAATATTTGCCTGAACTCAATCTAACAAAATATAACTAGACCAAAAACAATATACGTCAACCCATCAACTATCCCAACTAACGAAACAACTCGGATTTCCCGAATTAATTTTACTGTCTAATGAGCTCATGAATATTCAAAATAATTCCCAGCGTACACCGCGGCCCTACAGTTGTGATTGCACATTTCTAAATTACGTGCAGTAAACAGTATATCACTCAACGCGTGGATATATCACATTAATATACGATATTCTGCACACTACATGAGAAATGTACAATCACAAACCACTACCCAAAGTGTCGAATCCGTACTACAGTATAAATAATGTGCAACAAAGAAAGAATGTTTCGTGGTTGGTCCGAAAGCAGTAGAAATTACACTTGATTGGTTCAGTCAGTTTAATAAGAAATCCTGGTTTCTTCTCTGCACCCTCCCACTGTAGACTTTAACTAGCCTTTTGCTTGGCAAATATTCTTATGTTACCACTATCCAAAAACATTAAATAGCATTAAAAAAGCATAAAAGATACCGATCGCTGCAGCTGTACACAGCCCATCTAACCTACTACCTACCTCATCCCCATATTTGTTTTGGTTTTTCTGCTCTTTTGCGCACCAGTATTTCTACTTGCACATCCTCATCTGCACATAACGTAAACTCACTCACATTTGTACAGAATGGGGTTGCGTACGTTATCCTCTTATGGCTAGGGGGCAGTATTTTCACGGCTGGATAAAAAAAGTACCCGATTTAATCTGATTATTAGTCCTGCCCAGAAACTAGAATATGCATATAATTATTAGCTTTGGATAGAAAACACTCCAAAGTTTCTAAAACTGTTTGAATGGTGTCTGTGAGTATAACAGAACTCATTTGGCAGGCCAAAACGTGAGAAGATTCTGTACAGGAAGTACCCTGTCTGACCATTTCTTGCCCTTCTTTGTCATCTCTATTCATTACAAAGGATCTCTGCTGTTACATGACACTTCCTACGGCTCCAATGGGCTCTCAGAGCCCGGGAAAAACCTGAATGACGTAATTCAAAGCCCTGGCTGAAACACACAAGCGCTTTTGCTAAGTGGTCTATCAGCAGACAAAGGGCTTAGGCGCGCGCACTGGCCGCCCCCGCCTTTCTGTTTTTCCCTCTTTTTAGCGAAACGCAGATTCCCGGTCGGAATAATATCGCTTTGTTACGAGATAAATTGCATAAAAATTGATTTTAAACAGCGGTTGACATGCTTCGAAGTACGGTAATGGAATATTTAGAATTTTTTTGTCACGAAATGCGCCATGCGCACGACCCTGATTTACCATTTCGGATAGTGTCTAGAACGCACGAACAAAACGCCGCTGTTTGGATATAACAATGGATTATTTGGGACCAAACCAACATTTGTTATTGAAGTAGAAGTCCTGGGAGTGCATTCTGACGAAGAACAGGAAAGGTAAGACCATTTTATTTTTCTTATAGTAAATGTGATTTTGGTGAAGGCTAAACTTGCCGGGTGTCTAAATAGCTAGCCCGTGATGGCTGGGCTATGTACTTAGAATATTGCAAAATGTGCTTCATCCGAAAAGCTATTTTATAATCGGACATATCGAATGCATAGAGGAGTTCTGTATCTATAATTCTTAAAATAATTGTTATGCTTTTTGTGAACGTTTATCGTGAGTAATTTAGTAAATTGTTAGTAAATTCCCCGGAAGTTTGCGGGGGTATGCTAGTTCTGAACGTCACATGCTAATGTAAAAAGCTGTTTTTTGATATAAATATGAACTTGATTGAACAAAACATGCATGTATTGTATAACATGATGTCCTAGGTGTGTCATCTGATGAAGATCATCAAAGGTTAGTGCTGCATTTAGCTGTCTTCTGGGTTTTTGTGATCTAATGTTTTGCTTTCGTTGTAAAGCCTTTTTGAAATCGGACAGTGTGGTTAGATTAACGAGAGTCTTGTCTTTAAATAGCTGTAAAATAGTCATATGTTTGAGAAATTGAAGTAATAGCATTTCAAACGTTTTAAAAATCGCGCCACAGGATTCAACTGGCTGTTACGTAGGTGGGACGAATTCGTCCCGCCGGTCCCATAGAGGTTATATCACTCCTATGTAAATTGCTAAATTGTAATTACTTTGCCACTATTAGCCTATTTATTGCCTTACCTCCTTACTTCATTTGCACACACTTTATACAGATTTTTCTATTGTGTTATTGACTGTACGTTTGTTTACGCCATGCATACTCTGTTGTTTTTGTCGCACTGCTTTGCTTTATCTTGGCCAGGTCACAGTTGTGTTGTAAATGAGAACTTGTTCTCAAATGGCCTACCTGGTTAAATAAAAGGTGAAATAAAATAAATAAAAAAACAAGCATTTTCCAATCCAATCAAAACAAGCATTTCCCATTTTCCAGTAATCTCTTTGTGTATGTCTAAGGTCCTTCTGTGTGTGTCCAGCACCAACTGTGTACGCAACCATCTAAAAACGACTATAGTCATATTCAAATTAATCTAGGGATCCAAAAAAAGACAAATTATTTCCTTTGCAAAATAATCCTGTGGTTATTTAATTTGTTGCCTTTGCTATTACAAGATACCATGCATTGTACAGACTGGTAAACACATCTTTTGCAAGGGGTCATTTAAGATTTCCAAAGTGTCCTTATCCTTCAATCTGCCTCTATATTACTACCGGTATATGCAATGACTTGAACACATTTTTCACTACAAATAACACAAGTGTTCTAACAAATGTTTTTTTTTATCAACAGTACATACAATGCATGAAGGCTGAGCGTGTAGCTACATATTGAGTGGAATTATTAAACTATGTACAGCAATACAGTAGCAACATACATAGACAATACATTTAAGGCTTTGAGATTTGTAAGCGCATTAAATAAAATACTAAACTATAATACAAACTTTGTTCGAGGTCTAAGAGTACAACTTTTACATTTTAAAGATGAAATTCATGAGCTTCCACTGAGAATAAGTTATACTTTTGGAAGTGCATGACGGCAGTGTTGATTTACAAGCTTTTCACATGTTTTCATGTAATCTTAATCAACCACAACTTCTCAAATGAATGGAATGTGTAGTCTAGGATCGCCCATCCCTCCTCCTGGAGAGCTACCCTCCTGCAAGCTTTCTCTCCAACCCTTAGCTAGCACACCTGATTCTACAGCTCATTAATACCTAGATTAGCTGAACGAGGTGTGTTACGATGGGGTTGAATCAAAAGCATGCCTACACACTAGCCCTCCAGTAGGAGGCATGGCCAATTTGATCCTGAAGAAAACAAACCTTCTCAGCTGACTTTTGTGTTAGACAACATTTGTCTTGCTAGGCCACCGCTGGGATGAAGTATTGCAGAGAAACGTCTTCGTGCAGCAGAATCAAATGAATGATCCTCTTGTGGACAATATCTGGTGGGAATAATAGATTGCTCATCAGTGATCTGCAATCATGGAGTTTACAGTGGATCTTATGACACAGTCTAACATATTTTTTCCCTCTCTCACACAATTCAATTCATGTCCACATCACTACTCATAATATAGTGATGAATCTGATAAAGCATCACAGAAGATGATGTAACTGTAACTCACTGGTACAGTCAAGGCTCTCTGTCTGTCATCAGATGGTATAATCCAATCTTCACCGACCCTGGTCCTAAAGAGATACATGGCGTGCAGATCTTGTGCGGCAAATCTGTTACTTTAGGGCTGGAACAAAAGCCTGCATCACCTTGTGGGTCTTTGGGACCAGGGTTGGTGACGTTGAAATTAGAGGAGCTGATTGGTCAATATGGTTAATATTAGTAAAAAGTCAATGAGAGTTGACTCACTGCACATGGCCTTGCTGGGGTTGACCTGCTGGCCCATGAGGAACTGTTGCAGCTTGCGGATGTCCACGCGGGTGTGGGCCATGACCTCAGGGTCCCTGCTCTGACTGCGCCCCTGGGAACCATCGTCACCTGAGGGGGGCCAAAAGAGACGAGACTGAAATTATTTTGTTGCCATGGCTAACATTAGGTTTTTCAAAAAGGTTTTGCTACGGTGTGCCTTAATGCACACGACACAAGTAAAGGGGATGCACCTACCCCAGGGAGGATTTCCCAGGTCTTTGAAGTGGGTGGTGACAGACACCAGGTCAGTTTCAATCTTCAGGTTCATCTCTCCATTCAGGTTGGCCTCCATCACCTAGGACAGAGGGCAACGTGACTTTGTATTGAAAGCTAATAATCCAATCAACAAACAGCTCTATTTTACGTTACTTTAAAGGACATTGTGACATACTTCCAAACTTCCAAACAATGTTTTACTTTTATTTTTTTATTTTTTATATTAAACCTACACTGAAGATATTATAACAAATATATCATAGTATGTTGGGGGCATGTGTAAAATTATCTGAGCTCATAGTAAACGGTCTCTTACCAGAAAGTTAGAGAGATTCTTCATTCGATCCACAACATTTTTCATAGTTTTCAGTGGAGGCAAATATATGCTCACCTGCAAAGCATTTAGATATAGTTATCATTACAACAAATTAAATAACAGTACACTTGAAGTTTTAAACTGGCATTACTTAGAGGACTTGCCTGGATGCCAGTCTGGTTCTGCTTTAGAGTCGGCTACGGCAGAACGAGACTGGGATTCAGGTTAGAGCGGCTCTGGTACTCACGTCAAAGTCTGGCATTCTGGGCTCTTTGAAGTCGTGCCAAAGCCTTCTGGGTATCACGTCCACCGGGATGTCATGGGTGACAACACGACTGACGCTGGAAAGTGTTGGCTACAAGGAAGAAGAAGAGGGCAGGGAAAGATAAAAATTCTGACGTATCCAAACTTACAGCCAGCCAGCTAGGAGGATGAGCTGCCTCTATGAAGTTTGGTTCCTCTCAAAGTTATTTCCTACCTGGAGAAACTTTCTTTGCCACTGTTGGGTTCTGAGAATATGAAAATAAACTTATTCATGTCACTGGTGGAGTGCTGAGGTTTAGAGGGTCTATACCAGAAGTGAATGGTTATAAGAGGAAGGTATATAGTGTGTGCAATTAAGCTTTGAATGTGTTGAGTGCAGGGAAGCGATTACATGTGGCAGGCATTGATAAGGGGAGAGAGCCATGGATTAGTGATGGAAAGGGGTTGAGGTCAGGTCAGCTTAAGGGAGAAATAAAACTTTATGGCCGTATAACTAGTGTCCTGCCTAGCAGTAAATAACGATGTTTGTACAGATGAGTAGGAGTTTAAACGGTTAAATATCAGTGCTCGTGTGAAAATGTTTTTGTCTAATGCAGCCGTATTGGTCCTCTGGGAAGAATAAACTTGGTTAAGCTTTCATAATGTCCGTTGAGTGTTTTACTCTGAGAATGAGAACCTAACACCACGAACGTCTTGCTTTTAGGGGGGTTAAGACATAGTTTCATTTATAGGTGGTAAACGTTAACCTGTTTGTTAGAAAAGTGTTATATACTGACTGACTGCTTGACATGTCAAAGTAGTCACTTACAAACATGGACAAAATAGTCAACAGAATTACACATCATAATCAACACAGCCCAGTGAGTGTTGATAGTTGTCCCTTGAAGCAGACACACTGGATATAATTGCTGTAGCTCTTACCAGTTCCGCAACGAGAGTGAGACAAGGACAGTGCTTCTTGGTCAGTTTGATCTTCACACACTTGGCATTCTGAGAGGTTCTCAGAGCCCTGGAAAGGTTCTCGGGGGTCACCTCTAGGCAGATCTCATTAGCGTCGGGCGCCACACCTTCCAGCTGATACTCATCAAAGAAGTTGGCCTGGTCAAATACAAAACAAATAGAGAATGGCTTGTTGGATAAGTATAGAGCAGACACCAGTGAACACAAGTGTCTCCACAAGCCAGAATGTTGAATAAAATTATATTTAGACTTTCTTTACCGGTTGTCCATGCTGTTAGTTTTGCTGTTAGGGGGTGGAGATGGGGTATCCACAGGAAAGTGTATACCCGACTTTTTGCGTCGCCAGTAGGTTCTGTGGTTTGAATTTGCAATCTTCTGACACATTGCACATCATGCTCAATATGTAAACAATAGCCAAATTTAACCAAACGTAGTTGACCAAAGCACATTTCCTCGCAATGAGCTGAAAGTGGTTGTGAAATTTGCCAGCTAATTGAGTGGGACAACGTTCGGTCTATGGTTACTGTCAGCCATATTGTGCAAGTGTTTGTCACGTGCGATAAACCGATATACAGACCAGCAGGTTGATAACGCTTCCCTGTGGATATTTTGTCCCAGATTACCTCCAACATAAGGACAAAATCGTCAGACAACCGGTCAGGTAAGTTAAAATGAAGTTATCACCATTTCAACATTCTGACTTGTAATGATTGGAGAATAAACTGGATGAGCTCTGTTCAAGACTATGCTACCAACTGGATATTAAAAACTGTAATATCTTATGTTTCACTGAGTCGTGTCACCTAAAACCCTCACAAACTTTTACACATGCACAATTGAGAGCATCCTGTCGGGCTGTATCACCGCTTGGTATGGCAACTGCACCGTCCGCAACCGCAGGGCTCCCCAGAGGGTGGTGCGGTCTGCCCAACGCATCACCGGGGGCAAACTACCTGCCCTCCAGGACACCTACAGCAGCCGCTGTCACAGGAAGACCAAAAAAATCATCAAGGACAATAACCACCCGAGCCACTGCCTGTTCACCCCGCTATCATCCAGAAGGCGAGGTCAGTACAGGCGCATCAAAGCGCGGACTGAGAAACCTTGGACCGAGTGACTGAAAAACAGCTTCTATCTCAAGGCCATCAGACTGTTAAATAGCCACCACAAGCACAGAGGCTGCAGCCTATATACAACGACTTGAAATCACTGGCCACTTTAATAAATGGAACACTAGTCAATTTTATAATGTTTACATATCTTGCATTACTCATCTCATATGTTTATACTCTATACCACCACAAACCGATGCTGGCACTAGGACCGCACTCAACGAGCTGTATAAGTTCATTGGCAAACAAGAAAATGTTCATTCAGTGGCGGAGCTCCTAGTGGCAGGGGACATTGAGGCATGCATGAGAGCAACACCCGTTGTGTGATCACGCTCTCCGTAGCTGATGTGAGTAAGACCTTTAAACAAGTCAACATTCACAAGGCGGCAGGGATTAACAGGACATGTATTCAGAGCATACGCTGACCAACTGGCAAGTGTCTTCACTGACATTTTCAACCTGTCCCTGACTGAGTCTGTAATACCTACATGTTTCAAGCAGACCACCATAGTCCCTGTGCCCAAAAACACCAAGGTAACCTGCCTAAATGACTACCGACCTGTAGCACTCACGTCTGTAACCATGAAGTGCTTTGAAAGGCTGGACATGGCTCACATCAACACCATCATCCCAGATACCCGAGACCCACTCCAATTCGCATACTGACCCAACAGATCCACGGATGACGCAATTTCTATTGCACTCCACACTGCCCTTTCCCACCTGGACAAAAATAACCTGTCCCTGACAGACAGTACCAGTCAAAAGTTTGGACACACCTACTCAATCAAGGGTTTTTCTTTAGTTTTATTATTTTCTACATTGTAGAATAATAGTGAAGACATCAAAACGATTAATTAACACATATGGAACACACTTTGCCTTGATGACAGGTTTGCACACTCTTGGCATTCTCTTAACCTGCTTCATGAGGAATGCTTTTCCAACAGGCTTGAAGAAGTTCCCACATGTGCTGAGAACCTTTTGGCTGCTTTTCCTTCCCTCTGCAGTCCAACTCATCCCAAACCATCTCAATTGGGTTGAGGTCGGGTGATTGTGGAGGCCAAGTCATCTCATACAGCACCATCACTCTCCTCCTTGGTCAAATAGCCCTTACATAGGCTGGAGGTGTGTTTTGGGTCGTTGTCCTGTTAAAAAAGCAATAATAGTCCCACTAAGCGCAAACCAACAGAATGCTGTGGTAGCCTTGCTGGTTAAGTGTGCCTTGAATTCTAAATAAATCAGTGTCACCAGCAAAGCACCCCCACATCTCCTCTTCCATGCTTCACGGTGGGAACAATACAGGCGGAGATCCGTTTACCTACTCTTGAGTCTTACAACAAAAATCTAAAATTTTAACTCATCAGACCAAAGGACAGATTTCCACCGGTCTAATGTCCATTGCTCGTCTCTTCCACCTAGTCTCTTCTTATTATTGGTGTCCTTCAGTAGTGGTTTCTTTGCAGCAATTCGACCATGAAGGCCTGATTCACGCAGTCTCCTCAGAACAGTTGATGTTGAGATGTGTCTGTTACTTGAACTCAGTTAAGCATTTATTTGAGCTCCAATTTCTGAGGCTGGTAACTCTAATGTACTTATCCTCTGCAGCAGAGGTAACTCTGTCTTTCTTTCCTGTGGCGGTCCACATGAGTGCCAGTTTCATCATCGTGCTTGATGGTTTTTGCGACTTTCCCTCATTAAAATGCAAATCAATTTATAACATTTTTGACATGCGTTTTCTGGATATTTTTGTTGTTATTCTGTCTCTCACTGTTCAAATAAACCTACCATTAAAATTATAGACGGATCCTTTCTTTATCAGTGGGCAAACGTACAAAATCAGCAGGGGATCAAATACTTTCCCCCCCACTGTATCATACATGTCTGATCAGGATGAATAATATCTGACAATGCCTTTTTAATTCTATGCGCCAAGCATTTAGCTAGAATTTTTGCATCAAAACACTGAAGTGTAAGAGGCCTCTAATTTTTTTCATGGACTGGATCTTTATATATACCACTTGGAACCTGATTCAGTAATAATGAAATCAGACCTTCTTGTTGTGTGTCCGATAATCTACCGTTTATATACACTACCATTCAAAAGTTTGGGGTCACTTAGAAATGTCCACATTTTTTGTCCATTAAAATAACATCAAATTGATCAGAAATACAGTGTAGACATTGTTAATGTTGTAAATGACTATTGTAGCTGGATATTTTTTTATGGAATATCTACATAGGCGTACAGAAGCTCATTATCAGCAAACATCACTCCTGTGTTCCAATGGCACGTTGTGTTAGCTAATCCAAGTTTATCATTTTAAAAGGATAATTGATCATTAGAAAACCCTTTTGCAATTATGTTAGCACAGCTGAAAACTGTTGTTCTGATTAAAGAAGCAATAAAACTGTCCTTCTTTAGACTAGTTGAGTATCTGGAGCATCAGCATTTGTGGGTTCGATTACAGGCTCAAAATGGCCAGAAACAAAGAAATGTCTTCTGAAATTCGCCAGTCTATTCTTGTTCTAAGAAATTAAGGCTATTCCATGGAAGAAATTGCCAAGAAACTGAAGATCTCATACAACGCTGTGTACTACTCCCTTCACAGAACAGCGCAAACAGGCTCTAACCAGAATAGAAAGATGAGTGGGAGGTCCCGGTGCACAACTGAGCAAGAGGACAAGTACATTATTGTGTCTAGTTTGAGAAACACATACCTCACAAGTCCTCAACTGGCAGCTGCATTAAATAGTACCTGCAAAACACCAGTCTCAACGTCAACAGTGAAGAGGCGACTCTGGGATGCTGGCCTTCTACGCAGAGTTGCAAAGAAAAAGCCATATCTCAGACTGGCCAATAAAAAGAAAAGATTAAGATGGGCAAAAGAACAGACACTGGACATAGGAACTCTGCCTAGAAGGCCAGCATCCAGGAGACTGAAAAGATTTGGCATGGCACCTCAGATCCTCAAAAGGTTCTACAGCTGCACCATGGAGAGCATCCTGACTGGTTGCATCACTGCCTGGTATGGCAACTGCTCGGCCTCCGCAAGGGTAGTGCGTACAGCCCAGTACATCACTGGGGCCAAGCTTTCTACCATCCAGGACCTCTATGCCAGACGGTGTCAGAGGAAGGCCCTAAAAAAAGACTCCAGACACCCTAGTCATAGACTGTTCTCTCTGCTACCACACGGGAAGCGATACCGGAGCACCAAGTCTAGGTCCAAAAGGTTTCTTAACAGCTTCTACCTCCAAGCCATAAGACTGCTGAACAGCTAATCATTAATTGCATTAATTGACCCTCTGCCCCTTTTTTACATTGCTGCTACTCGCTGTTTATTATCTATGCATGGTCATTACCCCAACCTACAAGTACAATTACCATGACTAACCTGTACCCCTGCACATTGACTTGGTACCGGTACCCCCTGTATATAGCCTTGTTATTGTTATTTTATTGTTACTCTTGTATTTTTTTTTACTTTAGTTTATTTAGTAAATACTTTCTTAACTCTTTATTTTTCTTAAAACTGTATTGTTGGTTAAGGGCTTGTAAGGAAGCATTTCACGGTAAGGTTGTTTTTGGAGTATGTGAGAAATACAATTTGATTGGAGTGGGACTGTTCTGGAATGCCAAGCCTACATGTTAGAGACGAGACTAAGTATTTCACAGTCGGATAAGAGGTTATTTCCATATAATGGAAACAGACAGACTGGCCTCTCCCTGGAGTTTCTGTTCTGCTCCCTTCACATGCCAAATTTAAAATAGTGGGCAACAGTGTCCAATTCATAATCCATAGGCCTACATGTAACAATTTAGAGTATTAAAAACATAATTGTGTGAGCTATCGAAGTACAACTCATTGGTAGAAATAGACATATTGTATTGCATGGGTATGTACCTGAGATAATTCACACCACATGCCGACTCCTCCGCTGGCTACCTTACCAGACAGTACAAAATATAGGTTGTTTGGAGTAAGTCGCAGGATGCATGTCTTCGTTAGTTTAGAGATGGTATTCACCACACCTGATGGGGAGAAATTAAAGGTAAAACGCTACCAAGTGTTGCATGTCCGACTCGCAAGAGTACAAAAAAAAAGAAAAAATGAAATGTATGCATTCACTACTGTAAGTCGCTCTGGATAAGATCGTTTGCTAAATGACTAAAATGTAAATGTAAATGCAAGAGAAAATTCACGAGGGGTTCTGTCCATCTCTAACCCTGTCTGGACCTTAAGCATAGAAGTTGCCCGTTTACCTCTTGGTCGGTTCAGGGTTCAATTGATAAACATGCAATCTCTCGAGTCGCGAGGTCATCTTCCAAATATCGTCTCGTTGAGCAAAGGATTTTTTGTTGTTGCTGCATTTAACTAATGTTAACCCTTTCCCCAACCTGAACACAATTACCCTTACCTGCTACGTTAATTCACCTAACCTACTGCGTAAGTATTCTATCACGAAAAGTCCATTCCGACAAAGGCTGTATCCCATATAACCAAAACCGAGTCAGAGAAGTTTGGTCATGGTATATCCTCTTTGGCAAAGTTGTGTTCTATCAGTCACAGATAGAACGATGAGGTTTAAAGTTAGTTATACAAATCTTTGTATCAGTGTCTTTCGGCTAGTTTAGTACACACTTTGCAGACAGCACCCGCACCAACCATATATTTTCTCTTGCAAGTGAAACACGCTTGTTAGCAAGTAACAGTAGTTGGTATAATTGCTCAACTTTATGTGAAGCCTAGAGAAGGACTTTGCTCAAATTGTTAGTCTAGCTGCTAACGTTATTAGCTAGCTAGCTAGCAATGAATGCTTAATACTAGCTAGCTACACAAGAGCAACATTACAGTATTAACGTTAGACTTACGTGTGAAATGGTTAAGGCAACCAACATCAATCATTTTTGCTCGGAACTTCATGTTCAATTTTATTTTAACTGACAAAAATCGAATATTTTCTTCAGGGAGTAGCTTAGAGCAAAAAGTGTTGTTGTGACGTTCAATTTGGCCCGCGCGCCAATGGTACATCCCTGTTATACTTTCCCTGGGAAACAAGTATTTTGCCTTTTCAGTTCCTATTTCATTTGGCTGCATTGAGATGTTTCTTCTTCGATGAGGTTTAACGGCGGTTGGCATCCAATAAATGTTGCACTACTGCCATCAACTAGACTGGAGTATAAGTCCCTTATACTTTGCTTGGGAAAAAAACTAATTAAAAACCCACCACCCTACTCCACTAAATCTATCTAGTCTTATCTTAGGCCAACGGGACACCACCACTCAACATACAATGTAACTCTTCTGACGTCAAATCTCGTACACCAAAATACTTCTCTGCAGCTGCCACCACAACCTCAATTTTCTGCGAGTTGCAGTACAGTTGATAACCATTGCTGTAAACCCTAAAAATCCAATCTTACTGAAGCATATATCACTTGTTGGCCTATCCCTCTGTACTGGTTCAGATCTACTACTCACACCACTCCTCTCAGGATCCCTCCTCCTTCACCCATCTTCCTCTACTTCTTCACTATCTCAGCATATGACAACTTCTGCACTACTCTAACCCTGGTAACCTCAACTTGCCTCTCACCAGACATTTCTGATCCCCAGCCCCTTGAGCACCCCTACAATTAGCACATACCGCTTCTTTCCTAAATGCTACACATACAGTTGAAGTCAGAAGTTTACATACACCTTAGCCAAATACATTTAAACTCAGTTTTTCACAATTCCTGACGTTTAATCGTAGCAAAAATTCCCTGTCGTAGGTCAGTTAGGATCACCACTTTATTTTAAGAATGTGAAATGTCAGAATAATAGTAGAGAGAATTATTTCTTCCAGCTTTTATTTCTTTCATCACATTCTCAGTGGGTCAGAAGTTTACATACAATCAATTAGTATTTGGTAGCATTGCCTTTAAATTGTTTAACTTGGGTCAAATGTTTTGGGTAGCCTTCCACAAGCTTCCCATGTTGGGTGAATTTTGGGCCATTCCTCCTGACAGAGCTGGTGTAACTGAGTCAGGTTTGTAGGCCTCCTTGCTTACACACACTTTTTCAGTTCTGCCCACAAATTTTCTATAGGGTTGAGGTCAGGGCTTTGTGATGGCCACTCCAATACCTTGACTTTGCTGTCCTTAAGCCATTTTGCCACAACTTTGGAAGTATGCTTGGGGTCATTGTCCATTTGGAAGACCCATTTGCAACCAAGCTTTAACTTCCTGACTGATGTCTTGAGATGTTGGTACAATATATCCACATAATTTTCCCTCTTCATGATGCCATCTATTTTGTGAAGTGCACCAGTCCCTCCAGCAGCAAAGCACTCCCACAACATGATGCTGCTACCCCGTGCTTCATGGTTGGGATGGTGTTCTTCATCTTGTAAGTGTAACAGTGTAGGTTCCGTCCCTCTCTTCGCCCCAACCTGGGCTCGAACCAGGGACCCTTGCACACATCAACAACTGACACCCCACGAAGCATCGTTACCCATCGCGCCACAAAAGCCACGGCCCTTGCAACGCAAGGGGAAACCCTACTTCAAGTCTCAGAGCGAGTGACGTCACTGATTGAAATGCTATTAGCGCGCACCACCGCTAACTAACTAGCCATTTCCCATCGGTTACACTCACCCCCCCCTTTGACCTCCTCCTTTTCCGCAGCAACCAACGATCCGGGTCAACAGCATCAATGTAACAGTGTAGGTTCCGTCCCTCTCTTCGCCCCAACCTGGGCTCAAACCAGGGACCCTTGCACACATCAACAACTGACACCCACGAAGCATCGTTACCCATCGCGCCACAAAAGCCACGGCCCTTGCAACGCAAGGGGAAACCCTACTTCAAGTCTCAGAGCGAGTGACGTCACCGATTGAAACGCTATTAGCGCACACCACCGCTAACTAACTAGCCATTTCACATCGGTTACATAAGCGTCCCCCTTTTTCCTCCAAACATAACGATGGTCATTATGTTCAAACAGTTCTATTTTTGTTTCATCAGACCAGAGGACATTTCTCCAAAAAGTATGATCTTTGTCCTCATGTGCAGTTGCAAACTGTAGTCTGGCTTTTTTTATGGCGGTTTTGAAGCAGTGGCTTCTTCCTTGCTGAGTGGCCTTTCAGGTTATGTCGTTATAGGACTCGTTTTACTGTGGATATAGATACTTTTGTACCTGTTTTCCTCCAGCATCTTCACAAGGTCCTTTGCTGTTATTCTGGGATTGATTTGCACTTTTCTCACCAAAGTACGTTCATCTCTAGGAGACAGAACGCGTCTCCTTCCTGAGTGGTATGACGGCTGCATGGTCCCATGGTGTTTATACTTGCGTACTATTGTTTGTACAGATGAACGTGGTACCTTCAGGCGTTTGGAAATTGCTCCCAAGGATGAACCAGACTTGTGGAGGTCTACAATTTATTTCTGAGGTCTTGGCTGATTTCTTTTGAATTTCCCATGATGTCAAGCAAAGAGGCACTGAGTTTGAAGGTAGGCCTTGAAATACATCCATAGGTACACCTCCAATTGACTCAAATTATTTCAATTAGCCTATCAGAAGCTTCTAAAGCTATGACATTTTCTGGAATTTTCTAAGCTGTTTAAAGGCACAGTCAATTTAGTATCTGTAAACTTGTGACCCACTGGAATTGTGATACAATGAATTACAAGTGAAATAATCTGTCTGTAAACAATTGTTGGAAAAATGACTTGTGTCATGCAGAAAGTAGATGTCCTAACCGACTTGCCAAAACTATAGTTTGTTAACAAGACATTTGTGGAGTGGTTGAAAACGAGTTTTCATGATTCCAACCTAAGTGTATGTAAACTTCTGACTTCAACTGTACCTTTGTCTCATGCCCTTCTGCACACTTCTCACACCTAGGAACCTCCCTCCTACACACAGCTGCCACAGGTGTAACCTGTAACAACTAAATGTATTCAGTACAAAAACTTGTACTTTTCACCTTTATTTAACTAGGCAAGTCAGTTAAGAACAAATTCTTATTTTCAATGACGGCCTAGGAACAGTGGGTTTACTGTCTTGTTTAGGGGCAGAATGACAGATTTTTACCTTGTTAGCTCAGGGATTTGATCTTGCAACCTTTTGGTTACTAGTCCAACGCTCTAACCACTAGGCTACCTGCCGCCCCTTGATGACTTGATAACTGATATATCCTAACATCACTTTGCCGGGCAAAGACTCAACATCAGAACTCAAAAGAATAGAGAATGACCTTTTTGTTTCTCCACTCGCCACCCTGTCTATGGCGCAGGGTCGCGCCAAACAACGAGCATCACAAACACCGGGAATCTTCCTCTTCATTGGTCCCTAAGCAAAATGTTGTTTTTATTTCATACTAGGTTACTTTTCCTTAGGTATAGGCTGTAATACTTATAATATAACTTTCATTTATGGACATGTATAGAAATATTAAAGCATTCAAAAACATTGCATAAGAATTAATAATCCTACATAAAATGAAATGTAATGATCTATAACGCATTTATAAAAGCTTACAATGTCTTATTCTTCAAATCAAATCAAATTGTATTCGTCATATGCTTCGTAAACAGCAGGTGTGGACTAAGAGTTAAATGCTTACTTAACCACCCTTCCCAACAATGCCGAGAAAGCCATTATAACATGTAAATGAGTCATACAATAAAATCGTTATCATATCATTCATATTAAATGGTCAATTTCATGCTTTCTTGCATATGGAATGAGATAGATCGTACCCTTCCTCTCCCTTCCTCTCTCTCCTCCTTTCTCCCTCCCTCCTTCCCACCGTCCATCTGAAAGGATGCAAGGAAGCGCAGAAGTCATTTTAACAACGAGATGTGCAGGAAAGCTCATGTGGAGGTTTGATCAGAGGAGCCAGACTTGAGGAGGTGTTGCGGAGTTCGAAGTTTCAAACACGGGTCGACAATCTTGCGTGACGACAGACTCGTGAACTATGAAGGAACTTGCACGCGCGTGCTTTCAGTGAATTTGGATAATTATGGTTTGCCACAGACATTCATCACCCAGCTGAGATATCATTGAATGCATCGGAATCGTGTGTGTGGGATCTTTATTCACGACGTGATGGATACAAATTCTTTGGCTGTGTTGAAACTCTTACTTGTTGGAATTTTGGGTGAGTATTCTATGGTATTTTATTAACATATTATGTAGTCTAGTTTTCTAGATTATTAAAATAAACAATTTCTTAATGATTTAATAGTCTATTTTTTAGCATCTTGCGTCTGTTTTAAATGGGTTCATATCATGGAATAAATGAATGAAAAATGCATTATAATAATTCTCAGATCCTTTTGATTGAAATCTGCTGTCATTGTTCATTCTGTAGCCAATAAGCCATTTTAGTTGCATGACCTATCATCTTTAAAAAGGCTGATAATAAATATGAAATAAAATGGATGTTGATCAATCACTTCATGAATTTCATAGAATTTCATAATATATTTGATCAAATATAGTTAATAGCCAACCTAACACCATCTGTCTCTTGACCCTGGTGGATATGTAAAAGACTGTAGGCCAATGATAAAATGCCATTAGAATTCATTAAACAATATAATAAGCTCCATACCAGTATGCTGTTCAGAAAATATTTCTTTAAAGGAAAATTCCACCCAAAAATGATATTTTGGTATTTGTTTCATTAGTCCATTGTTGATATAGTCCCAAAATGTTTTGCATGTCAGCAATCAAGTTTTGAAGATATATGACTTTCATAATGCAGAAATACAGCCGGCAGGATAGATTTTGCATCAAAGGATGTTCCGTTTTACATCATATGATGCAAAATGCATCCTACCGGCTGTATTTCTGTATTTTGAAGTCATATATCTTGAATTTTCCTTTAACGGATGATGACGATGGATGTCGATTGAAAGGGCCTAATGCAGCCTATACGATTGTCTATAATGACAAGCAATCATTAATATCTTTCAGTTACCACAAATTCATGTTTATATTTGTTACATATGTTACAAAGATAAACTTTGTTGTCCCGGTGTTGAGATTAATTCTTCTTTGGGGAGGATTTTGTTCTGGTTCTCTCATCAGGGGGAGACTTGGACAGGAACCCACCTCCATATACCCAATAGCTTATATTCAAAGCTGAGGCCCAAAGATTATGGGTCAGGGATATAGTAAAGTCCCCAAAACTGTCCAGAACTCTCCTGGATACCTGCCATGTAGACTATGTACCGCAAAATAGCCGATGTACAGTGGAAAATGCAAAAGGCAGGTTTTGAGGTTTACAACCCAAATGGGATCTCTTACATGCATGCATGATATCCTCAAAAGCTGCATGAGTCCAACTGTATGGGGCACAGGGGGACTATGATTTATATGTTGTATTTACGAAAGATTATGTCATTACATCAGTGCTGCAGCACAATTAGCATTGCTCCACTGAGTAAGGTCTGTTTACTTGAATTAGCAGATAATAATGGTTAGGCTATAAAGGGGCATCGAAATTCCGTAACCAAGGAAAAAGCCTTAGGCTCTTCAGTTCTGCAGGTTGTGGCTCCGGTATTTGCATGAACAGTGTCTTCCTCCTTGAGTTGGCACTCAATCAATAGCGCTGCTCTGTTAATGGGTCACCGCCTCCGATAATGTAATAGTGCTGATGAGCGAAACCCCCAGTTGGAACCCAGGCCTTTGGCTTGGCTTCCCACTGTCACAGCAAGAGGGCAGAGTTGGAACAGTGTTGTGGCTCAGCCAAGGATAGTGTAGAATGCTCTTTGTGTGTGTGTGTTTGTGTGTGTGTGTGTGTTTGTGTGTGTGTGTGTGTTTGTGTGTGTGTGTGTTTGTGCATGTTTGTGTGTGTGTGTGTGTGTGTTTGTGTGTGTGTGCGTGCATATGCCGTGGCTTTCCTCTCACACTCCTGAGGATAAGCAAGTAACACATAATGTCGTATCTCTCACAGTAAGCTAACATGTTTAGCATTATTATTATCTGCTTACTGGTACAGTCAGTAGTTTGAACATGTGGGCCAGGAATAAATCCAGGTTTCGTTTGCATGTGTCTGTGTGATGTGGAAGTGGGGTACGCTCACTTGGATTGTGTAGCCGTCTGGAAGAGAGTACTCTGTGTGAATTGAAACTGAGGTGAACCCTCATTGCCATTTTTCATACCTCAATAGGGGTTTTAAGTACACTGTAAAAACAAATCCTGTTGTTTTTACAGTAACTTACTGGCAGCAAATTACCTGTAAATTACTGTAAAAAAGGTACAGCATGTTACCATAAATTCCAAATAAATGTTGGTTTAACAGTACATTAATGTAAACTTTACAGTAATGTAAATCAAATCAAATGTTATTTGTCACATGCGCTGAAAACAACTTGTGTAGACTTTACTGTGAAATGCTCACTTACGAGTACGTGGAGTGTAAATATAGACTAGTGAGTGTGCGTAGGGTCAGTGCAAGATAAGAGTCAGTGCAGATAGTTTTGGTACCATTAATTGACTATTTAGAAGTCTGGCTATTTAGCAGTGTTATGGCTTGGGGTAGAAGGCATGTACTGTTAAATCAAAGTTTATTTGGAATTTACAGTAACATACTGTACGTATTTGTACAGTAACTTACAGGTAACTGGCTGCCAGTAAGTTACCGTAAAAACAACAGGACGTTTTTTTAACAGTGTACTGAAATGGAGTGCTGTGTACGTTTTCTGTGCCTGACTCTAAATGGGGTGGCCATACCTGTGTCCTCTGTCTCACTCACTCGCACATGCATGCGCACACGCACACACACACACGCACACACTTTCTTCTCTTTGTCTCCCTTCCTATCACTCTTATACACAGCAGGTCACAGAGCCACTTTGGCAATGGTCATTGGCACTAAGACAGATTTTCTAAATGAGCATGTCTGACAAAAATGGTGACTTTCCATTAATTAACTCTTGTGCTGTGACTTACTAAGGCGGACACAGATCACGCCTAATCTTGGCAAGGGTCATTGGCACTAAGACAGATTTTCTAAGTGAGCATGGCTGACAAAAATGGTGACTTTCCATTAATTAACTCTTGTGCTGTGACTTACTAAGGCGGACACAGATCACGCCTAATCTTGGACTAAGAAGACATTTCGGAAGAGAGAACCGCCATTGAACTTGTTTTTTTAAGTCTAGGTCTAGGCTTAATCTGTGTCTGGAAATGAATGTGTTAGAAATAAGATTCAGTGGTGTAAAGTACTTAAGTACAAATAATATAAAGTACAAAGTACTTTTTTTTACAATTCATATTTTTGACAACTTTTACTTTACTTCACTACATTCCTAAAGAAAATAACGTTATTTTTACTCCATACATTTTCCCTGACACCCAAAAGTACTTGTTACATTTTGAATGCTTATCAGGACAGGAAAATGGTCGCTATCACTCACTTATCAAGAGAACATCCCTGGTCATCCAGACTACCTTTGATCTGGCGTACTCGCTAAACACACGTCTGAGTGTTGGCTATCCGTATAAAAAAAAATCTTTAAAATGCTGCCGTCTGGTTTGCTTAATGTAAGACATTTGAAATGATTTATACTTGTGCTTTTACTTTTTACTTTTACAGTTGTATGGGGAGACAGATATCGATGCTGGTTCTCATGGAAACCATAGCCTTGCCAGCTCAACTGTTTGAAATCTCCCTAAACGACTTTCTTTTGACTTCCGGGTCCCTTGTACGTCAATACTTCTGCTGGATTTAAAGCATTGTCATTGTGTTGTGTCGCCATGCAACTGCTAGAATGCCAATGGTATTTGATTTTTTTGTTATTATTTAAGTTCATGTGCTAATAGACTGCCTTGCAATACCAGTGTTGTTTAAAAAAATATATCTTCCAGACATATTATGTGTGGTATTTGGAGAGAACTGAAGGCAGAAGGAGGCTGGAGGATATTTTTTCCTTTTTCATGAATGGAATAGTTGACTTGAAGCAGTGACCTTCAACTAAATGCCTCAGTGACTTTTCCCCACTGTATTTTCTGTTTGGTTTTCTCTCCCCCATATTGGAATGAGTTTAAATTTCAAGGGCTTTTATTGAGTGGCTCAGAGGCTTCCGCTCATTTACCACGTTGTCATTTTAAGATTCTTTATCTGTAACCAACAGTCTGCCTTGGTAATATTGACTGATCATGGTGATGTTGTCACACACCCATTGTATTTTCAGTTAACAAAAGGGAAGCGTTCCCATTTGGTTGTGTGATGACATTATCTAATCCTGTCTGAATATTATTGGAATGGTGTCAGGTATGATGCTCCAGAAACATCCTCAGCACGTTCAAGCAACATTTCCATGGCTTTTTGAGAATGATTGTCGCTGCAATGTTTTTTCAAATGGGACATTCTCAGAACAATTCCATCCTAGACAATTAGATGTTTGTCACGTCCTGACCAATATAAGTTGTTATTTTCTATGGTAGAGTGGTCAGGGCATGACAGGGGGTGTTTTTGTGTTTGTTCTATGCTTTCTATTTCTATGTTGTAGTTCTAGTTTGTCTATTTCTAGGTTGGGGTTTATTGGGTTGACCTTCAATTGGAGGCAGCTGGTCCTCGTTGCCTCTGATTGGAGGTCATATTTAGTAGGGGTGTTTCTGCATGTTGTTTGTGGGTTATTGTCTTTTGAGTAGTGTGTTGTACTCTCTGTGTCACGGTTTGTTCGGTTGTATTTTCTAGTATTGCATTCAGTTTCACTTTTAATAAATATGTGGAACTACGGAAACGCTGCATCTTGGTCTGCTCCATCGAACAGCCATGACAACGTTAGAGGAAAATTATCATTATGTGAACCCAAACATGTTTTTAAGCTAAAACAGAGAAAATACACCTCAGATATTTGGTCAGGTATCTGTGTTTACATGTGTCCCATTGTCTACACTCCCCACAAAACTTTCCTCTCCAAACAGGAATGGGTTAATGCTATAGCCTCTTTGGAATGTCCCTCCTTGCTTGGAGTGACCATCCCTCACATGATTTTAATTCAGGCTTTCTCTTTCCCCCGGCTATGCAGCGTTTATTTCGGTCCCTTTTCAACATGGCCATTCATGACAACCCCTTCCTGCTTTTGTTTGCGAAGTCCAGAGAGCCTCTCTCTGTCTTCAACATCCATGTCAATCCTCAGTCGCCTTTTCCACTCCACTTTCTCATCCAATCCCCCTGGCCCAGTATCACGATCCCACTTTGAACCTTACCCTATGACTTCGGATTGAGGTTGTGGTTGCCAATCCACAACATCCACGTAATCTTGAGCCTTTGTCCACTTAGTGGTTCATTCCCTCAGTCAAAGCAGAAGTCAGGCACAAGGTACAGATGTAGGGTCCTAATTTGAGCCAGTTTGCTACAGCAGGAATATAATCTTGCAGCAACAGGAAATGGTCATTATGTGGATTATCATTAACTGACAAGGGTTGATACGTTTTCCGTAAGGAAAAATCTAATCAAAGTGGAAATTACAAACTTCATAAGCCTTTATAAACCTCATGCACTACAAGTTTTACAATTGCAATGCAGGAACATTTTCCTGCAACAGGGTGATCAAATTAAGATCCTAAATCTGTAGTCTAATACTTCAGAACCTCTTGGGGCTAAATGGAAGACGTGTTAGCAATTAAGAATAATTTCATAATATGTACTTTTGTTCATTATTTAGGCGAATGACTGGGGAATTCTAGGGCATTTTGTGGTGTTAAGTCACTAGATGTTATCACGTCTGCCCAGTTTCATTTAAGTAAAGTTGATTGAGTTGACTTAAAAAATCACGCCCACCATGCTCAGAGGTACATTTTCTATTTGGATTGATGCCTGTCTTCCACCAAGGCGTAGTGGCCTGATTGAAATGTGAATTATGTTGTCCAAGGGATTTGATATGTGTGATAAAAATAATCAAAGGGCTTTGATCAAAGCATTCATGATGAAGCCTGTTTATTGTGTATAAATCATCTAAGAAGATGATCATAACATCGATGTTGGAAATGTATGTTTTACTGGTCATCTTGAATTAGTTATCTACTCTTTTTGCAGCAATAGGTTTTGTACCTATGTAATTAGCGGGCAAAACTGGCTGCAATGATGTCTTAAGATTTCATGGTCAGGTTGTATACTGGTTTTAAAAGGACAACCAAAATAGGATTTATTTCCTATGACATCTTGATGTCATCTTTACCTTGTCTTAACAGAGACCAGTTTGTTGTAATCTGGTTATGTGGCAAATAACCAGCACGATTTTAAAATCACAGCAGAGGTAATTTCAACGTTCTCTTACCAAGCTGAAATGACGGAATCCAGCCCTCCAATTCTCCCAAGTGCAAATCAATAAATAAGACAGGTCTGGGAACATTGCTACACTACTACGGTAGCTTATCATTCTTTTATACCATTACTGCTCTCAACAAAATAGTGTGACAATGAAAAATGTGCTTTTAAAAGTATGTGACTTTAGACACTATGTGACTTTAGGCATGGAACAGGACTTAAGTCAATTGACTGCCTCTATTGGGCTGTATGGGAGCATAAGTGTCACGGTTGTCGTAAGGATTGGACCAAAATGCAGCGGGAATATGTATACTCATCTTCTTTTTATTTGAAGAAGGAGAAACAACTAAATACGTATACAAAGAAAGAACAAATCGAAACAGTCCTGTCAGGTGCAACAAACACTAAACAAGGAACAACTGCCCACAAAATCCCATAGAAAAACACCCCTCTTAAATAGGACCTTCAATTAGAAGCAACTAGGAGCAGCCGCTTCCAATTGAAGGTCAACCCAACAAACACCACATAGAAATAGACATACTAGAACTAACATAGAAATATACTAACAAGAACATAACCCAACAAACCCTGAAACGCTCTAAACAAACACCCCTCTTAAATAAGAACATAACCAAACAAACCCCGAAACACTCTAAACAAACACACCCCTCCCACGTCCTGACCAAACTACAATAACAAATAACCCCTTATACTGGGGGTAAATTATGTATAAAAAATGTCAATAGGATATTTGAGTTATGTGTGGGTATAGTATTTGGCTTAGTAAGACTGCAAAGTTGGCCACATAACAGAAGTAAAATGTATTGCAATAGCTATAGTACAGTACTAAAACATTTAATCTGGATTGATGCCATCCGCTTATTGTAATGTATTTGTTTTTCAACAAATCCCCCTTAATTTTCATCTAATGATTGAGAATAAATTGCAAGAGATATCAATCCTGGTCCACATAGAGAGTTTCTCTATCTATCCCAACATGGCCAGCACTAAATGACAGCCTTTTTAACCTTTAGAGCACAACCTTAGCAGGAAGAGGTGTGTACTTCAATGAGTGACAGACAAGCTTCAAATAGATTGTAGAATGACATTGGGGAACCTTGGCCAGTCGAAGTTAATATCACAACTACATCCTCCCATTGTTGCTGTGACACAGGGTGCATGCTAGTTTCTGCGCCTGTGGTGAGAGTCCATTTATTAAAATCACAGTTAATGACAGCAATTTGGACAATGGCAAATTTGAGAGCAGACTATTTCAGTTACCTGCACTAATGGCTTCTATATTTTTGATGAAGGCTTCGAGGACCGAAACGTCAATATTATCAACCAAAGTGAATCGATAAACGTCCCGGTTTGTTAAACAAGTGACAGTGGTACCTTTATCCTCTCCATTTTTGCACTGTATTTTTTGCACCCAGACAACCTGTACTCAAATATGATCTCATTTGAAACAAACGCCCCCTTTTGCAATTGACTTCAATGAGCTCATTCTATTACATCATTTATTAATTGAGGAATTGCAAATTACCTCAGACCATAAGAGTGGTTTGAATGTAATGTAAGATGCAATGCAATGTATGATGAGAACCATGTACTTGGATTAGAACTGCATCATGAACATGACAAGTCAAACATCCCCCCTCTCAATCTCTCTCTCTCTCTCTCAATCTCTCTCTCTCTCTCACTATATGACACCTCCCCACGCATCCCAGCAGATCATTTGCCTTCATTGATATTTTTGTCTCCGTTGAACTGTTTGTTTCAAGTTAGCAGCCGCAGAGCTCGAGCAACTTCAAAGTACCACCTCAACTTGAAATGAATAGAAACGCCATAGGTCAACATTAGCATTGATGATGTTTAGCACCAACAGAAGCATACAGTGAGTTGAGATCGAGCCGAAGAGCTTTGCTCTCTGCAAAGAGACAGCAATACTGCCAAGGGAACAGGGAGCTGTAGCGTTGTCCTTTTTTTGACAGCTAAGGCTATACTTGAGAGGCTCAGTAAGTCTCCTCGCTCCATTTGTGAAGTGGACTCCAGTGCCCGGCGAAGCATGACGTCTTGACACCTGCAGATAGATGACCTTGGACTGCTATCGAACAGAGCACAGACTGGTTATTTTCTGATTACATTCGGTGTCTGGCCCTGTGTTAACCTCTAGCAGCCTCAAGGAAATTACTGGGAGATTAGAAGTATCACATCTGAGAAATTAGCACTTTAGCACACAATTAGCACACTGGTTCTGGGCTCCGACAAGTTTGTCCCATTAAGCGTTCCTTGGCTAATTACAAAGAAGCTATCAAGAAGGATATAGAGCAGGGGTGTCAGACATATGGCCCATGGGTAGTTTGAGTAAAAACAAAAATCTCTATGTAATAATAATCGATATACTTTAAAATGACTAAAACCAAATTGAAACTGTGTAGAAATGAGAATGGACCTACATTCTTCACTGTGTCCAGCTCGCTAATATTCACAGTAGTGAAAGCTATACAGTGGATACAGGACTATGTCTTGCCAATTTTGATGGTAAGGAAACATAAAAAGGTTCAATGCGGCCCTCTGACCTCATTGAAGACCAAATGCGGCCCTCGGGGCAAAATTAGTTTGACACCACTAATGTAGTGGAACATATCATACTGACGACATGTTACCCCCCTGGAACAGGAAAGGGCCTGCCATGCCGAAACAGGAAAGGGCCTTCCCCAAACTGTTGCCACAAAGTTGGAAGCACAGAATTGTCTAGAATGTCATTGTATGCTGTAGCATTAAGATTTCCCTTCACTGGAACTACGGGGTCTAGCATGAACCATGGAAAACAGCCCTAGACCATTATTCCTCCTCCACCAAACTGTATAGTTGGCACTATGCATTGGGGCAGGTAGCGTTCTCCTGGCATCCGCCAAACCCAGATTCGTCCGCTGGACTGCCAGATAGTGAAGCGTGATTCATCACTCCAGTGAACGCGTTTCCACTGCTCCAGAGTCCAATGGCGGCGAGCTTTACACCACTCCAGCCAACGCTTGGCATTGCACATGGTGATCTTAGGCTTGTGTGCGGCTGTTCCACCATGGAAACCCATTTTATGAAGCTCCCGACGAACAGTCCTTGTGCTGACGTTGCTTCCAGAGGCAGTTTGGACCTTGGGTGTGAGTGTTGCAACCGAGGACAGACGATTTTTACGCACCACATGCTTCAGTACTCGACAGTCCCGTTCTGTGAGCTTGTGTGCCTACCACTTCACAGCTGAGCCGTTGTTGCTCCTAGACATTTCCACTTCACAATAACAGCACTTACAGTTGACCGGGGCAGCTCTAGCAGGGCAGAAATTTGACGAAATGACTTGTACGGTGCCACGTTGAAAGTCATTGAGCTCCTCAGTAAGGCCATTCGACTGCCAATGTTTGTCTATGGAGATTTCATGGCTGTGTGCTCGATTTTATACGCCTATCAGCAACGGGTGTGGCTAAAATAGCCAAATCCAAAAATGTGAAGGGGTGTCCACATACTTTTGTATATATAGTGTATCTTGTTTACTGTCTACATTAGCCCCGCTACGTACTCCATTTTTGCAGGTAGCTACATTTTTCACCCTACTCTATCACACTCAGCGTAAAGTGTATTTCTGTGTATAGAATATTTATACAACAGACAAGTTGGCAATTCAGGAACATGGCAACGCTACAAGGTGAAGCCTTTTTGCATCTTTGTATTTCATGCTTCAGTCGACGTTCTCTACCGACAAGTTCTTAATTGTTTCAACCACAGGACTATATTAGGCATATGGAGGGGTGAGGTGGGGGCATGCGGGGAGGTGTTGACAGTCACAGCATTGTTCTCATATGAAGATAAAACCCAATGAGAAGTGTTATGCTTGATGGCCCTGCACTTGGCACAATGCTATGCTTCTATTTTTATTTTCAGAACCTAGCATGTTGGTTCTATAGCTTCCCTAATAGACTTATACAAAATGGATTATGTGGTTGCTAGGAAGCGACTAATTCAAATACTGTCTCTTCAATTTGAAACAGCATTTTCTTTTTTCTTTTTAGGCTCCAGAATAACGTTTATTTTCGAGTCAGGATGCAAGTGAATTTCTCAGCTTTCTGAATGATATCCTTGTAGTGTGGAAGAGAGACTGACAAGGGTTTACTAGCTCCAGTCTTATAAAAGCTGTTTTAATTTCTCTATTTAATGGATGGATTTGGCCCTTTGACTCACTGCTGTGCAAATGTAAACCAGGAATATTACTCAAGATAATGTGGTTGGTTGGTTAATGTGAGACTTCAGATTTCTAGTTGCTGCTTCTCGTAAACCCTGTCATCCTATTGCCAAGTGAGAGGGAACAAGGCTGTAGTAAAAATGAAGGCACCCAAAGCAGCAGCAGACAGACACCACGCTGTCTTTATCAAACTCACGCAACGGACGACAGCCTCAACTCAGATATGCATTCAGCAGGTCATAAAGCTAGTGATCCAACTGTAAACGGAAGTTAACTTTTTAGGGCTTAATGAAGCCTTCATAAACCCTTTATAAGTCCTATATAGATGTTTCAGACATCATTCATAAGCAGATATGAGATTCTATAGCTATGCAGTACAACGTGGCAAAAGGGTTATGCCACATTTGGCAAAGCACCAGACGTAAGGACCTTTTATATCACCCTTTATATAGTATGACTTGTCCTAATGATTTGTGTATCATCTATTGAGTGCTTATGAATGCTCTATAAAGACGTTATAACTTGTTCTTTTAAAGTGGCACTGTAAGAGAGGCGGCAGGTAGCCTAATGGTCTGAGCGTTAGATCGAATCCCCAAGCTGACAAGGTAAAAATATGTCGTTCTGCCCCTGAACAAGGCAGTTAACCCACTGTTCCTAGGCCGTCATTGAAAATAAGAACTTGTTCATAACTGACTCGCGTAGTTAAATAAAGAGAAAAAAAGAATGTTTTTCTACTTTCCACAAGAACAGCCATCAACTATTCAGTGTACCCAATGTGACAGTCAAAGCTGCATTTAAACTGATCGTGGCAGGGCTTTGGCATTCCCCAGCCTCCACTATCTTCCTCAGGGAAGGCTGTGTACCTCTGACACTATCAAATGGTTACGCAGGCAGCTCAGCGGTGTGTTGTCGCCTTGGCCCGCTTGGTTTACCAGAGAGATTTCATATTCATGGTGTGTGCTCAGAGCTACCTCATGCTGGATTGACTGTTGGATGTTATTTTGGTCCTGGCGTATGTTTGCAAAACCATCACTGAAGTGTGACACAGGAGGGAAAGAGTGAAATACCTTCCTCTTCCGTATTAACCTCTACAGATACAGTGCTTTCCATGACACTGAGTGTGTTATCAGTGTGTTATCAATGTGTTATCAGTTTGTTATTAGTGTGTTATCAGTGTGTAATCAGTTTCAGTGTGTTATCAGCAGTGATGTAAAGTACTTAAGTAAAAGTACTTGAAAGTACTACTTAAGTCGTTGTTTTGGGTATCTGTACTTTACTTTGCTATTTATATTTTTGACAATTTTATACTTTTTCTTCACTATATTCCTAAAGAATGTAGCTCCATACATTTTCCCTGACACCCCAAAGTACTTGTTACATTTTGAATGCTTAGCAGGTCAGGAAAATGGCCTAATTCACACACTTATCAAGACAACACATGGTCATCCCTACTGCCTCTGATCTGGCGGACTCACTAAACACATTTTGTTTGTAAATTATGTCTGAGGGTTGGAGCGTGCCCGTGGCTATCCGTAAATTGAAAAAACAAGAAAATGGTGCCGTCTGGTTTGCTTAATATAAGGAATTTGAAATGATTTATACTTCTACTTTTACTTTTGATACTTAAGTATATTTGAGCAATTACACTTACTTTTTATACTTAAGTATATTTAAAACCAAATACTTTTAGACTTTTACTCAAGTAGGATTTTACTGGTTGACTTATATTTTTACTTCAGTCGTTTTCTATTGTGTTATCAGTGTGTTATCAGTTTGTCATCAGTGTGTTATCAGTGTGTTATCAGTTTGTCATCAGTGTGTTATCAGTTTGTTATCAGTTTGTCATCAGTGTGTTATCAGTTTGTCATCAGTTTGTTATCAGTTTGTCATCAGTGTGTTATCAGTTTCAGTGTGTTATCAGTGTGTTATCAGTTTCAGTGTGTTATCAGTGTGTTATCAGTTTGTCATCAGTGTGTTATCAGTTTGTTATCATTTTGTCATCTCTGTGTTATCAGTTTGTTATCAGTTTGTCATCAGTGTGTTATCAGTTTGTCATCAGTGTGTTATCAGTTTGTTATCAGTTTGTCATCAGTGTGTTATCAGTTTGTCATCAGTTTGTTATCAGTTTGTCATCAGTGTGTTATCAGTTTCAGTGTGTTATCAGTGTGTTATCAGTTTGTCATCAGTTTGTTATCAGTTTGTCATCAGTGTGTTATCAGTTTCAGTGTGTTATCAGTGTGTTATCAGTTTGTCATCAGTGTGTTATCAGTTTGTTATCAGTTTGTCATCTCTGTGTTATCAGTTTGTTATCAGTTTGTCATCAGTGTGTTATCAGTTTGTCATCAGTGTGTTATCAGTTTGTTATCAGTTTGTCATCAGTGTGTTATCAGTTTGTCATCAGTTTGTTATCAGTTTGTCATCAGTGTGTTATCAGTTTCAGTGTGTTATCAGTGTGTTATCAGTTTGTCATCAGTGTGTTATCAGTTTGTTATCAGTTTGTCATCTCTGTGTTATCAGTTTGTTATCAGTTTGTCATCAGTGTGTTATCAGTTCGTTATCAGTTTGTCATCAGTTCGTCATCAGTGTGTTATCAGTTTCAGTGTGTTATCAGTGTGTTATCAGTTTCAGTTTGTTATCAGTGTGTTATCAGTTTCAGTTTGTTATCCGTGTGTTATTTGTGTTTCCCTTCCAGACTTTTCATACGAGATGCAAAGGCCCCCATAGCAATTTCCAGACCCGCTGGAAACTAAAACTGTCAATTGAAACCCATAATAGCCAAACTCTTTCAGCTGGGGAGAAAGTGAGCCGTGAGCCACCTATACAATCGTGGGGGAACACTGTGTGGGTATAAGGGAAGCTGAATGCCTTTGTGTCTGGGATGTACATAGTATTGAAGGTTTGTCAGGAGAGGGGGGGACTGATTTGTGAAAACACTCATTGTGACGACCCTGTATTTGTGTCATGCCCCGATACCATTTGAACTTATCACACGTAGCGATCACAGACCCCTCTGCTTTGAACACATATCCTGCGGGAGGAAATTGCTAAATTTAACGTAGTTATCCCCCGGGTGAGACTGAACTAAACAGCATAGTTTTTGTAATCGCAGATCAAGTAAAAACAACTGTGGGTTCACTCAGAATGCTTACACTGTATTTGTGGTTTCGAGTCAAAGTCCAACAATGACGAAGAGCCCCCTCGGGGTGGGGACACAGGTTCAGCCGAGAGGACGACAGGTGTCCTAAGAGACAGAAGCCCTTAACCAACAATGCTTTAAGAAGTTAAGAAAAAAAAATAGATGTGTTAAGTAAAAATATATAAGTAAAAAATGTAAAATAAAAGTAACAAATAATTAAACAGCAGCAGTAAAATAACAAGGGAGGCTATAAACAGGGGGTACTGGTACAGAGTCAATGTGCGGGGGCACCGGTTAGTTGAGGTAATTGAGGTGATATGTACATGTAGGTACTATGCATAGATTAAAAACAGAGAGTAGCAGCAGCGTAAAAGAGGGGTCTGGGAAGCCATTTGATTAGCTGTTCAGGAGCCTTATGGCTTGGGGGTAGAAGCTGTTAAGAAGCCATTTGGACCTAGACTTGGCGCTCCGGTACCGCTTGCCGTGTGGTAGCAGAGAGAACAGTCTATGACTAGGGTGGCTAGAGTCTTTCACAATTTTTAGGGCCTTCCTCTGACACCGCCTGATATAGAGGTCCTGGATGGCAGGAAGCTTGTCCCCAGTGATGTACTGGGATATACGCACTACCCTCTGTAGTGCCTTGTGGTCAGAGGCCGACCAGTTGCCATAGCAGGCAGTGATGCAATCAGTCAGGATGCTCTCGATGGTGCAGCTGTAGAACCTTTTGAGGATCTGAGGACCCATGCCAAATCTTTTCAATCTCTTGAGGGGGAATAGGCTTTGTCGTGCCCTCTTCACAACTGTCTTGGTGTGTTTGGACCATGATAGTTTGTTGGTGATGTGGAGACCAAGGAACTTGAAGCTCTCAACCGGTTCCACTACAGCCCCGTTGATGAGAATGGGGGTGTGCTTGGTTCTCCTTTTCCTGTTGTCCACGATCATCTCCGTTGTCTTGATCACACTGAGGGAGAGGTTGTCCTGGCACCACATGACCAGGTCTCTGACCTCCCTATAGGCTGTCTCATCGCTGTCGGTGATCAGGCCTACCACTCTTGCTTCATCGGCAAACTTGATGATAGTGTTGGAGTCGTGCATGGCCATGCAGTCATGGTCCTCTCCCCTGAATTTAGTGTGCACTTGTGCATGACAACAGCAGCAGCAGCAACAACATCCGACATCAGACAGCTTGCCATTGTTCCAGAAAACTCTTTAATGAATTTGTTCTTCTCGCCATCATTTACTCAATTAGCGATTCTCACACAACTGTTTCATAAACTGTGAATTCATGTTTCTTTATTTTTTTGTCAGCCAGGATGTGTTTAGAATGGGAAAGGTAAGGGCCAGCTGGTCAGAATTGTCAGTTTTATGTTAAAGGTTCTATATATGTGTTAGTTGTGTTTTGACAACAACGTTTAAAACTGCAATATGTAGCTTTTTCGGCAACCCGACCAAATTCATGTAGAAAATTGTGTTCTAGATCTGTCATTTTCATTGAAAGAAAGTCTAAGAAGCAGTACATCTGTTCTATTTGCACTTTTTCTATGCTTCCCATTCTTAAGTTTTGTTTTTGCATCTTTTACTTTCGGTTTTGCACACTACCTTCAAACAGCTGAAAATACAATATTTTGGGTAACTGAAAATATATTTCAGAGTGATATAGATGGTACAATGGTTCTCTACACTATACATTTAAATTAGGCAAGCTATTAGAATTTTAGTAACTAGGAAATGGCAGTGATTTCTGCATATTGCATCTTTAATGTTGGTCCCAAAAAAGTCATGCTTCAATGAGACTGTTGTCATGACTACTAACACTGTTTCAAGTCTCTGTGTGATTTTGTCTTTGACAGTGAACTCTTGGATGACTAGAGGATTGTCAGGTAAGTAACCTCATCTCCTTCTGAAGACATGAAACACTGTGGAACACAGCTTACAAATGCTGTACTTTTTATGTTTTTATAAGAAGTCATTTTAACCCTGTGATAACAATAATAGTCAAAATTGACAAAATTGACAAAATTCAGATTTCCTGACTTCTGACAAACTCTGTGCCAGAAGTATATTCAGTTCTGGGTTGTGCTCATGAGACAATGGAAAGAAAACTGACTAAAACAGGGAGAGACTATCTGGACACTAATTTTCGTTTTCAGTTGCAGTACTTTTTCTGTTGCTTGACCTAATGAACACAACCCTAATGTTACTGTGGAACATTGAAGGTCATGTTTCTTTCTGTAATTTGGACCTTTTTATGTCCTGCAGCCACCGAGAATATCAATGTTGAGTCTATACCACGAAGGCCTAGTGTGGCTCTGTGCAACGAGACCCAGCTGCTGTGGGAGATGGAGGTGTGTGGAGAGGGTTTCAAGCGAGAGATGGCTTATGTGGATCCCCAGAACTGGTGCAACTTAACACACTTCATCAGGTAAAAGACTCCCCTGCCGTATCTTGCCCTTTCAGTCTTATCAGAACAAGCCAGTGTCCTATCAATTCACTGACCCAGTTCTTAAAGGCACTCAGTATAATTTCTGAATTAATGTGTGTGAGAAGGGAAAGGTGGGATTAGTTCCAGCCAGAAAAACATGTGTAGCCCCACTCTACCTGTTGGTAAACTTTTTGCTTTTGGAGGCAGTCTAAGATTTGGATCTTAAAGCCAAAATAAAACCTATTTCCACTAAAATGATAATTTCAGCACAATAATTATTGTACAACATCTTGGGGAAACTCAGAACAGTTTTCCTACTTAAAAAGTTGACTTAAGAAACCTACTGTAGGATAAATCAAAGAATACTCTATTGCAGTGTAGGTAGTCTAGTAAAATAAAAAAAATGTGTCCACTCTGTGTGTGTGAATGCATACATCTGGCTGTTTGTGTATGAACAGGCGATTGGTATCCAAATGCTAGTTGGCATTGCAGATCCAGGGGGCTGTTTGCCTGGCTGGGCCTGCCCAGTGATAATTTCCCCCTCACCAATGAGTGGCACCTGTGCCTGCTGGCTGACCCAGTATGGTTCTCTAACACCCTTGAACCGTCCACACACACAGATAAACACACACATGGACACACACATCCACAGGCATACTCACATACCCATACAGTATTCAGACCCCCTGACCTTTTCCACATTTTGTTATGTTACAGCCTTATTCTAAAATAGATGAAATCGTTCCCCCCCCCTCATCAATCTACACACAATACCCCATAATGACAAAACAAAAACTGGTTTTTAGACATTTTTGCAAATGTAATTTAAAAAAATACAAAAATGAAAGTATTCAGACCCTTTACTCAGAACGTTTTTAAAGCGCCTTTGACAGCGATTACAGCCTCAAATCTTCTTGGGTATGACACTAAAAGCTTGGCACACCTGTATTTGGGGAGTTTGTCCAATTTTTCTCTGCAGATCCTCTCAAGCTCAGGTTGGATGGGTACTGTTGCTCTACAGCTATTTTCATGTCTCTCCAGAGAGCAGGTTATCATCAAGGATCTCTGTACTTTGCTCCGTTCATCTTTCACTCGATCCGGCTTGGCATCCAGTCCCTGCCTCTGAAAAACTTCTCCACAACATGATGCTGCCACCACCATGCTTCACCATAGGGAAACGCTGTACCAGGTTTCCTCCAGCCGTGACGCTTGGCATTCAGGCCAAAGACTTCAATCTTGGTTTCATCAGACCAGAGAATATTGTTTTTCATGGTCTGAGAGTCTTTTAGGTGCCTTTAGGCAAACTTCAAGTGGGCTGTCATGTGCCTTTTGCTGAGGAGTGGCTTCCATCTGGCCACTCTACCATAAAGGCCTGATTGGTAGAGTGCTGCAGAGATGGTTGTCCTTCTGGAAGTTTCTCCCATTCCCACAGAGGAACTCTGGAGCTCTGTGAGAGTGACCATCGGGTTCTTGGTCACCTCCCTGACTAATTCTTCTCTGCGATTGCTCAGTTTGGCCAGGCAGCCAGCTCTAGGAAGAGTCTTGGTGGTTCCAAACTTCTTCCATTTAAGAATGCTGGAGGCCACTGTGTTCTTGGGGACCTTCAATGCTGCAGACATTTTTTGGTAACCTTCCCCAGATCTGTGCCTCAACACAATCCTGTCTTGGAGCTCTACAGGACAATTTCTTCGACCTCATGGCTTGGTTTTTGCTCTGATGTGCGCTGTCAACTGTAGGACCTTATATAGACAGCTGCGTGCCTTTCCAAATCATGTCTAGTCAATTGAATTTACCACAGGTGGACTCCAATCAAGTTCTAGAAATATCTCATGGATGATCAATGGAAACATACTGCACCTGAGCTCAATTTCAAGTCTCATAGCAAAGGGTCTGAATACTTATGTAAATAAGGTATTTCTGTGTTTATTTTTAATATATTTGCAAAAATGTCAAAAAACCTGTTTTCGCTTTGACATTATGGGGTATTGTGTGTAGATTGATGAGGAAAAAATGTATTTAATACATTTTAGAATAAGGCTGTAACGTAACAAAATGTGGAAGAAGTCAAGGGGTCTGAATACTTTCTGAATGCACTGTATATTCCAAATCAACACTAGAAAAATTTCCCTCTGTGAATTTCAGTGTTTTGTAAATAAAGAATTGTGCTGGGGATTCAGAGGCCTAGCATAGATTTTTTGCCCTACTGGATCCGATTAAGCCTCAATAAAACTCAGCATGAATGACAGAGAATGCGATAGGGAGTCATTCAGGGGTGTGATAACCAGCCTAATCTGCTAAAAAGATGGATGATGTTGTATCAGGCCATCAAGTTGGATTAGATGCCATCATAGAATAGCCTATCTCTTTTCAAAACAATATCAAATAGGTATCTCCTGGCATAGCTCAGAGTATAGTCTAATGAGTAATACAGTGAGGGCTTTCGAAAGATGGCCACTTGTGTTGCAATTTCAGTTGGCTACATTTATGAAAGAATTGAGCCATTGACCAAAGACAAAAGCATTTTTATCTCTCCTTAATATGTGTTATTTGAAGATTCAAGACATTCTTTTTTATAGTAAATATATTATATGTCCAGATATAGTACCAGTCAAAAGTTTGGACACACCTAGTCATTCCAAGAGTGTGCAAAGCTGTCATCAAGACAAAGGGTGGCTACTTTGAAGAATCTCAAATATAGAATATATTTTGATTTGTTTAACACTTCTTTGGTTACTACATGATTCCATATGTGTTACTTCATAGTTTTGTTGTCTTCACTATTATTCTACAATGTAGAAAATAGTAAAAATAAAGAAAAACCCTGAAATGAGTAGGTGTGTCCAAACTTTTGACTATTACTTTAGCTTCCATCTAGGTACCTCTCTATTACCAACTGGCCAGATGTTTCTGTGAGAGACAAATTATCTTTACAGGGTGTAACAGCCATTTCCACCAACCCTTCCCTCCTCCTCTGTACCTTGTACAATACCTCATATTATGTCCAGTAGCTCGTATTGTCAAGACGTTGCTTAAGTTTTCTCTAATCAAGACATCCGTTACCAAACATACCAGCTTGAAAATGATATTTACAGTGCTTGTTAACATGTTATTCATGAGACATATGTGTTCTCATGGACATCCCCAGTGAATCTGTGGCACTCTGTTTAGAGAGAGAGAAAGAAATAGAATGAGAGAAAGTGAAGGACCATGTCAGCGAGGTGTCAGTATAAGTTAGATGGAACTCTTTCCAAAATGCACGGCCATCTACACATGTAAGATCTTCATTTGACCAGTTTCTCAGAGCAGTATCCTGCAGCAACAGGAAATGTGAATTATTTTGTGGATTATAATTAATGGACATTTTTGTAGGGGTTGATAGATTTTTTGTTTGGGCAAATCAAGTCTGGCATTTTTAAGGGGAAATTACAGACTTTGACTTTTTAAACCTTGAATACGCCAAGATTTTGCATTTCCTGAAACAACAAGGTGATCAAATTAAGATCCTAAATCTGTATATTGATTCAAATGAGCAAATCTGAATCTCACCACGGGTACACAGTCAAGAGAATGGGACAGCCGAGGAGGCATGGACTAACTGCAGAACATCAGCAGAGACTGAATGCCAGGCACGGTGCCATCCACTGCTAATGAATATTAACACAGGGACATTATCAACAGCAGGCCTAGGGACAATATCATCAGCAGGCTTGGTCTGCTTTCTAACTAACAGATGCTCCTCCAAGGTCAACAGTGCATGTTAGAGTGCCCCAAATGGCCATTTGCAAACGCAATGAGAATTTACTGTCTGTGTAATTTAGTAGAACAGAAAATGTGGTAATTACAGTACCAGTCACAGAGGACATACGGAGAGGAGAGTTGGAAATATAATCAATTTACCACAACTTGAAGGGAACCGTTTTTTCTCCAGGTCCCAGGTCGATCCCTTGGGATTGCTAGTGTATACCACTTGAATGAAGAAGTAAAATGCAATTTTTGCCAACTCCGCAAAACATCAACTCTGTCAGATTTTTGTCTAACATCAACTCCGTCAGAGTGCTGAAAGATCTGATAGAATGGTTATGTTTCTATTGGGATTTTCAAATTAATAATTTTCCATATTTTACAAAATGTTTGTATTACAATTACATTTTTAGAGGCAACAATATTTGAATCACTGTTCTGCAACATATGCTTAAACAATTGAATTATTTGCTGTGCTAGACCTAAGGGATAATGTTCGCTTTATAAATGCTGTTTCATGTACTAAATCTAGAAACACATGCCAAAATGCTAACGAAATTAGCCCTGGACCATTTAATAGTGGTCTAAAACAAAACAAAAACAAGTTTGGAGATTTGTATTACATATTTGAATAATGTAATGTTATAATTAAACAATCAAGGCCTTTAAACACTTGTTGGACAATACTTGTAAAAATGAAATGCCTTTTAGGATGTCTGATGGAGTTTACATAAATCCAGCAAAACTGCGCTCTGCCACTGTCCCTTGGGTTGGAAAAAAATTACCTCAACAACCATAATCCAAAACAATCCAGCAAAAATCCATCTTGGATGACACTGATAAATTTGGTGTAAAGCCTATGCATTTCACTGTACCATTTACACCCTGTATCCTGTGGACGTGACCAATAAACTTTGATTTGATTTATGTCCTCTCCTCCCCCAAGTATGCCTGTCTGTACATATCCTTTATTACATTTTTTAAGAGCAGTGCAGACTATGATGCATTTTTCAGCAGCATAGCTTCTTCTGACAACCTAATGGACTCATTGACTCTACACAATCAGACATAATGATATTTTGTTATGTTTCTGACAAGCTGGACTCAAAACACTTTAAAACAGGATCCCATTGGACAATCAACACTTTATAAAGCCTTTTTAGAACACTCATAAAGTCTTCATAAGCAATACATGGATACTTCACAAATTATTTATAAGCAATATTATCCAGCATAAACGGTTATATAAAAAGGTCCTAGCGTGTTGTTTGCTGATGAATGATTTCTGAAGCATTTTTATAGACCTTATAAAGAGTATGAGGCTTCATTAAATACATTTTTTCCTTGCCCTGAAAGTAATGTTTGTGGCCCAAAGAGACAGTGATCCGCTATTCAGATATGTTTCAAAAGCCACTGCTAACATAAGCTACTTAAACTGACCCAAAAGGCTTTTTACAAGTCCTTGCCATTTCTGAAGAATATTTGTGCAGGCAATGTTTGGCAGTGAAGTTGACCTGTAATGTTGGCATTGTGGGTTGGTTTTGTTTTGCGATTGGGAAGCTTTGAATTTCCTTACATGAAAAATACATCTGAGAAAACATTTAAAATATGCCTCAGCTCTTCTCGCGCACCAAATGTACAGCTGCTGGAAATAATGTAGTTTTTCCAGTTATTACTTTATCTGAAGCACAGCAGATTTTAAAAACAAATTTGCCAACGCTACAGAAGGCTAGTAAAGGCCCAGTGCACAACTTTTGTGTAATAAAAATAATTATATTTATGTAGGGGTATATATATATATATATCGTTTTTGAATTCACATTTTTCAGGGGGTGCTGCAGCACCCTCAGCACCACTACTTCTCCCAAGTGGCGCAGCGGTCTAAGGCACTGCATCTCAGTGCTAGAGGCGTCACTACAGACCCTGGATCGATTCCAGGCTGTATCACATCTGGCAGGGCATTGGGAGTCCCATAGAGCGGCTCATAATTGGTCCAGCGTTGTCTGGGTAGCCCATCATTATAAATAAGAATGTGTTCTTAACGAGCTTGCCTAGTTAAATAAAGGTTAAATAAATATGACTTCATTTGTCTAAAATGTACCCTTGTTAACCTAGAGTTGATGTCTGTGCCCCCGCATAAATCTAATTAGCATAATAAAAAAATCCCCATCAAAATCTGTTTAAGCTAGATATATCTGTTTTATTTGCATGGCTGCGTCTCAATCCACCACATCCACTGATGTCGCCCTTCCGCATCTGCAGTGAAAGGTAGCAGAGCTAGAGCTGTGTTTTTCAGACCATGAGACATCCTGAAAATTGGTCTTCTCATGAAAACGTCTGTAGTGTCCGAATGGTTTAGCCTACAAACTATTTTGACCCCTCTATGGAAAGATGAGACTCTCACAAACATGATGGTGTTGCTCTAGGACGCCCCCAAGCCTCACAAGAATAGTCTGAAGCCGGGTACCAGTTTAAAAAATGAATGGAAGCATAGATGGAGATAGTTTTGTGCCTAAGGGGTTAAATACAAAGTGGAGTGGAGTCGCAATTCAAGGCTCAGACACAAGAGGTATGTGGCAGGGTCTACAGTCAATTACGGACTACAAAAGAAAAATCAGCCCCGTCGCAGATCACGATGCCTTGCTCCCAGACAGACTAAACAAGTTTTTACTCGCTTTGAGGACAATACAGTGCCACTAACACGGCCCGCTACCAAAACCTGCGGCTCTCCTTCACTGCAGCCAACGTGAGTAAAACATTTAAACGTGTTAACCCTCGCAAGGCTGCAGGCCCAGACGGCATCCCCGGCCGCGTCCTCAGAGCATGCGCAGACCAGCTGGCTGGTGTGTTTACAGACATATTCAATCAATCCTTATCCCAGTCTGCTGTCCCCACATGCTTCAAGAGGACCACCATTGTTCCTGTTCCCAAGAAAGCTAAGGTAACTGAGCTAAATGACTACCGCCCTGTAGCACTCACTTCCGTCATCATGAAGTGCTTTCAGAGACTAGTCAAGGACCATATCACCTCCACCCTACCTGACACCCTAGACCCACTCCAATTTGCTTACCGACCCAATAGGTCCACAGATGACGCAATCGCCATCACACTGCACACTGCCCTAACCCATCTGGACAAGAGGATTATCTATGTAAGAATGCTGTTCATCGATTACAGCTCAGCATTTAACACCATAGTACCCTCCAAACTCGTCATTAAGCTCGAGACCCTGGGTCTCGACCCCGCCCTGTGCAACTGGGTCGTGGACTTCCTGACGGGCCGCCCCCAGGTGGTGAGGGTAGGTAACAACATCTCAACCCCGCTGATCCTCAACACTGGGTCCCCACAACCCTCCTGTTCACCCACGACTGCGTGGCCATGCACGCATCCAACTCAATCATCAAGTTTGCAGACGACACTACAGTGGTAGGCTTGATTACCAACAACGACGAGATGACCTACAGGGAGGAGGTGAGGGCCCTCGGAGTGTGGTGTCAGGAAAATAACCTCGCACTCAATGTCAACAAAACAAAAGAGATGATCGTGGACTTCAGGAAACAGCACAGGGAGCAGCCATTTTTACATTTTTTTAAACATTTTTAGTCATTTAGCAGACGCTCTTATCCAGAGCGACTTACAGTAGCGAATGCATACATTTCATTAAAATAAATTCCCGTACTGGTCCCCCGTGGGAATCGAACCCACAACCCTGG
This sequence comes from Salmo trutta, assembly GCF_901001165.1. Lineage (NCBI taxonomy): Eukaryota > Metazoa > Chordata > Actinopteri > Salmoniformes > Salmonidae > Salmo > Salmo trutta. The sequence goes on from NC_042962.1 coordinate 15,452,548, forward strand.
CGTTGCAAACACCATGCTCTACCAACTGAGCCACACGGGACCCGTGTTGATGGGACAGTAGTGGAGAGGGTGGAGAGTTTTAAGTTCCTCGGCGTACACATCACGGAAAAACTGAAATGGTCCACCCACACAGACAGCATGGTGAAGAAGGCGCAGCAGCGCCTCTTCAACCTCAGGAGGCTGAAGAAATTCGGCTTGTCACCAAAAACACTCACAAACCTTTACAGATGCACAATCGAGGCATCCTGTCGGGCTGTATCACCGCCTGGTACGGCAGCTGCTCCGCCCATAACCGGAAGGCTCTCCAGAGGGTAGTGAGGTCTGCACAACGCATCACCGGGTGCAAACTACCTGCCCTCCAGGACACCTACACCACCCGATGTCACAGGAACGCCAAAAAGATCATCAAGGACAGCAACCACCCGAGCCACTGCCTGTTCACCCCGCTAACATCCAGAAGGCGAGGTCAGTACAGGTGCATCAAAGCTGGAACCGAGAGACTGAAAAACAGCTTCTATCTCACGGCCATCAGACTGTTAAACAGCCATCACTAACATTGAGTGGCTGCTGCCAACATACTGACTCAACTCAAGCCACTTTAATGATGGGAAAATTGATGTAATCAATTTATCACTTGCCACTTTATATTATTTATATTAGATAATGTTTACATAACCTACATTATTCATCTCATATGTATATACTGTACGCCATACCATCTACTGCATCTTGATGTATCACTAGCCACTTTAAACAATGCCACTTTATATAATGTTTTCATAACCTACATTACTCATCTCATATGTATATACTGCACTCTATACCATCTACTGCATCTTGCCATCCTGATGTAATGTATCACTAGCCACCTTAAACAATGCTGCTTTATATGTTTTCATACCCTACAATACTCATCTCATATGTATATACTGTACTCCATACCATCTACTACATCTTGCCATCCTGATGTAATGTATCACTAGCCACCTTAAACAATGCTGCTTTATATGTTTTCATACCCTACAATACTCATCTCATATGTATATACTGTACTCCATACAATCTACTACATCTTGCCTATGCCGTTCGGCCATCACTCATTTATATATTTTTATGTACATATTCGTATTCATTCCTTTACACTTGTGTGTACAAGGTAGTTGTTGTGGAATTGTTAGATTACTTGTTAGATATTACTGCATGGTCAGAACTAGAAGCACAAGCATTTCGCTACACTTGCATTAACACCTGCTAACCATGTGTATGTGACAAATAAATTTGATTTGATTTGACATGTAAAAAAAGTATTCTATATACATACGACAGACACTTCAGAACAAACTTCATTCAGATTATTATTTTTCACTATCTGTTTATCCATGTATGAAGCTGTTATTAAATGTATTTCTATGAGCTAATAGAAGTAAGGTCAAATTCAATGTCTCATCCCCCCAGAAATGTGTATATAGTTTTGATACCTTAAGTGGTCCTAAAATTCCAAACCAAATAGCAAAATGATCCTTGGTATGACCATTTTAAAACAATTCCATATGTTAGCTTAGTAGAACCCATTCCCCCAGCTTAGACTCTTAAGGATTTTCAAGAGACAATCAGCTTTTATAAGAATGCATTTGTCCTTTTAATGATGCGTAAGCTTTTGCCGGTTTTAAATTATAAAAGAAAATAACACAGCACGCAGCTAAATATAAATGGTAACTTCACGTATTCCATCACTTTTAAGTCTGGGGTCAACATTTTGTACCATCGTTTTTTACAATAATATACAAGCCAAAAAGCTATTCCAGAGTTACCATACAATTAATCCATTAATTTACAGCAGCGTTCCTTATGTCGTATGGAGACACAGTCTACACGCTTGACCAAGACTCATTCGATTTGCAGCACTTAGGCGGAGGTTATCTGAAAGCAATGATGAGGATTGGCTGACGTCAAACCACACCGCTAGTATGAAAGGCATAGGAGGGGAAAATGGCACTTTGGTCTTGACTAGTTTGACTTAATGTGGTCTGATAGGATCTGTTTTGCTAGGTAAGCGTCATGTTACCCAGAATGCTATTATATCAACTCTAATCACCCATTTAGCTCCTAACTGTGTACTGTAACAAGCCTGAGAAGTGCAGGTAATTTGTGTCATACTGGAAGAAAAACTGTGTGTGTTATAATGGATTGCTTTTAGTGCAGTTTATAGGGCATAGTACATACAGAAATGCACCCTAATGAGGCAGCCTGTGTCCAACTCGTAGCTAATGATGTAAACTTGATGAGGAGGACACACATGGCATATGGCTACTCCAACAGTTTCCAAAGTGACATAAAAACATTGGTCCTAGTTTGAACAAAAACAATGTTACAAGGGCTTTATTACACATTCATAAAGCATTCATAAGTACTACATAGATTCTTCAAAAACCATCTATTTAACTGTGTCCATATAAATTAGGACATCCTTAAGCAGTGCTTAAGAAGGCTTTATGAATGCTCTATCAATTGTGGTTCATTTAAATGTAAATAAGTGAATTGTTTTGCCCCACAGTTAGCCATGAAGATTAGCTAGCAAGCCAAAATGGTTTACAGTTACTGTAGCTAGCAATCACTTATACACTAGTTTGCTAGCTACAGTAGCGCTACCGTGCCTCCAAAAATAACGTCTTCAAAAATTATGTGTTTACTTTTACCATTGTGACGCACATCCATTCATATCGATTTTCTATGCATATTATGACAAAAGAGGCATGCCTCTTTCTTTATAGATTCACACCGGTCTGAAAAAGTTTTTTGCAGAGTAAGAATTTTAGGGATAAACCCTCCCTGTTTATCATTTTAGACACATCCTATGTGTAAGTTTCTGTATTTCTTTTCTTTGTCAACCTTGTGTTCTGTTTCTTTGTGTTCTTGAACCTAGTCCTGTCTTTCATTTTTGTTCATTGATTTCACCTGGATAAGTTACTCACCTGGTCTCATCAGCTCCTTATTTAGTTCAGTTCATTCTGTTTGTGCCTTTGTGAGGTATTGTTCGTTTTGACTCTGCTAAGACTTTTACTAGTTCATTTGTGAGAACCAGTTATAGCCTTCAGTCCTAGTTTTATTTCACCTGCCTGTTTATGACCATTGACTGCCTGTGACCACGATTCCTGCCTTCTGCGAAGGCAAAATAAACACCTGTCACGCTCTGCTGGTGAATCCACACCTTTTTCTCCCTGATTATTAATTACACTAAGTAGCTGTGCGTAAGGTAACAGCTAAGATGCAAAATCTGCTAAGTAGACCCCTTATCTCTTCTCCCCTGAAATAGAAAATAAATACGGAGATGCAGAGAACATGATTTTCAGTCTAATCCATGGCCCCAGATTCCCTGCCTTCTGATTGGCTAAACACTTTGTGTTCCTCGGTCATCTGGGCCAGGGATTGGCCAACCCTCCTCCTGGATAGCTACTTTTGTTCCAGCCCTGCCCCAACACCTGAATCTACTGATCAGCTGCTCAGGGGCTGTTAGAGCAGGGCTGGAACAAAAGCCTACTGTACATGCCCAGGAGGAGGGTTGGCCAATCCCTGCTCTAGGCCGGGAGTACCAGAGCCATATATTTACATCTCTATGGCTCTGGTGAGTACTAGCCCTTTCTCAACCTGACTGTTTATTTTAAACATTTGTATTTCTCTGCTCTCTCCGCAGTGAGTACCACGTCTTCTCGCTGTGCACAGAGACCAACGCCGGGCGCATCAACTGCTACTGGCCCAATCCGCTGGTGGAGAACTACATCATCCGCATCCACAAGCACTTCTTCTCCAACTGCACCCTGGAGAGGGTGATCCTGGTGGACCCGCCGGACGACACACTCACCATCCTCATCCTCATCCCTGTCTTCCTCACCCTGGCTATGATCGCACTGGTGGTGTGGTGCAGTAAGCGCAGCGACATCCTGGCTTAAGATGTTGGTTTGGTTGGTTCCCATGTGACTGTGCAATGTGGCTGTCCAGAGACCCATGAACTTCTTTGAATGAAAATACTTTATTGATCCCCAGAGGGGAAATTGGGTTAGACAGGTAGCCTGGGAAGACAGGTAGGGAACCTACGAAGGGAACTTTTGTTTGTTCATTGTGTCATTTCAGGATTATGGTGGATTGAATGGACCAAAAGAAGCTACTTAACGCCTTTGAGGGAGATGCATCCTAAATCCATTTTGCTAGCTTGAGACGGTCCAAGCCCTTTTGAGAGATATACAAGGACTCAAGGCACAGAGCTACAAGACATTCAGGATTGTTGATCCTTGGTGTGAAAAGGGACAGAGGCCCAGGGACTGCCTCAACATCATCACCTATCAGACGCCGTTTAAGCTTGTGGGTATATATTCTGGTGAAGAGTCTTCTCAATGGGAGAACACGGACAAGTTGACACCTGAACATGTACAATACTTTTCTGTACCAGTTCCGTCTACTGTAAAGATTTTCCTTCCTTTATCGCCTGCCATTCTTTCTCAACGGCAGTGTTCCTGGCACTATGGCCTTCTTCACGCTTCCTCGTCTGTTATGTGTTGTCACTATCAGTTCAAGCTGCAAAGACGGATACAATAATTTCTTTCCAAAACAATCAGATTTTTGACCTAACCCTGATTTAACTTACCTTAACCACACCCCTAACCATATGCCAAACCAACACCTTCATTTAAGACCAATGCTAATTTTCATGTTCATGATATAGGCAATTCTGACTTTGAAGCTTGGCCATAGAATGGGAACAAGCCCTATATGTGTCGCTTAAACTAGAGAACTTGGTTTGTTTCTTGAAGTGAAATGGTTGTTTGACTTCATTATTTATCTTGTCTCTGGGTTGTCATTGCAATGCCCCAAAAGTTGTTATCACTGATTGCACTGCTCATGTGGTGAAACCTCAGCAGGAATTCTGCTCACTCTAATTGTAGTTTAATCGTTCTGGGAGGTATGGGCGGTAGGAACATAAATCACTGTCAAGATTACGGACTCGTTTTGAGAGAATTTCGTTGTGCCAGAAAACTTTTGGTATTGAGGAGCTATTGAATTATTTACTGTAATGCTATTTAATGTTTTAATTAAATTACTTAGAATTAGTCAATGCTTTGGTTATTAATCAACATGTCCATAGTGCAATGTCATTTGCCACTTTTTGTCCTCTGCCGTTTCGAAACCATTCCTACCTCTACTTCAAACTACATTCATCTCGATGTAACTCCAATTCAACTGAAACATCCTTAGTACGGTGGTCATAACAAAAATAATATTGTTTTGACATTTCAGTGTGTAAATGTAGTTAAACAGTCAAATCTGCAAAAAAAATATGTTCTGACATTTAGGTTAATTTTCAACGTAAAACTCAACATTGCTGTATGATACATTACCATATGGGCAAAGCTACTAACAAGGCCGTATGAACATTTCAGAAGGGTTTGGGGGGGTGTTCAAATTCCTCATCAGTGGTGTAAAGTACATAAGTAAAAATACTTTAAAGTACTACTTCAGTTTTTTTGGTGTATCTGTACTTTACTATTTATATTTGACAACTTTTACATTTACTTCACTAAAATAATGTACTTTTTACTCCATACATTTTCCCTGACACCCAAAAGTACTTGTTACATGTTGAGTGCTTAGCAGGACAGGAAAATGGTCAAATTCACGTACTTATCAAGCAAACACGTGGTCATCCCTACTGCCTCTGATCTGGCAGACTCACTAAACACATGCATTGTTTGTAAATTATTAGTGTTGGAGTGTACCCCTGGCTATCTGTACATTTTAAAAACAAGAAAATGGTGCCATCTGCTTTGCTTAATAGAAGGAATATGACATTTTTACTTTTGGTACTTAAGTATATTTTACTAATTCCATTTACTTTTGATACTTAAGTATATTTAGAACCAAATACTTTTAGACTTTTACTTTAGTATTTTACTGGGTGACTTTCACTTTACTTGAGTAACTTTCTATTAAGGTATCTGTACTTTTACTCAAGACAATTGGGTACTTTGTCTACCACTGTTCCTCATATTCCAATTTAAGACAAAGTCACTTTATAAAATGGGGACTATTTCCCCATTATTATGCGATCAAAACAAACATATGAATCTAAAGATGTTGACATTCAGCTCTGATCATCAGGATGTCAAACGGAGTGATATACACTGAGTGTAAAAAACATTAGGAACACCTTCTCCTTCCATGACATAGACTGACCAGGTGAATCCAGGGGTACGCCATGATCTCTTATTTATGTCACTTGTTAAATCCACTTCTGTCCGAGTAGATGAAGGGGAGGAGACAGGTTAAAGAACGATTTTGAAGCCTTTAGACAATTGAGACATGAATTGTGTATGTGTGCCATTCAGATGGTGAATGGGCAAGACAAAGTTTTAAGTGCCTTTGAACAGGGTATGGTAGTAAGTGCCAGGCACACTGGTTTGAGTGTGTCAACAACTGCAACGGTGCTGGGTTTTTCATGCTCCACAGTTTCCCATTGTGTATCAAGAATGGACCACCACCCTGTCGTAACTCTGCTGTGACGATCTGAAGGATCAGGTTACAGTGGGTCCGCTATACAGCGTGCTCTCTCTCGTAGAGGGAGAGAGCAGGAAGTCGGCTGTTTTATGGCGATCGTAAAATACGCTGCCGCTATGCTCTGTGGTGTTTGAGATTGGAATGTAAACTGTGGAACACAGAGAGATACTTGGACATCAAAAGTTTGAAAAGTTAAACAATATTTATATTTTTGAGAATGTGGGAATGGTCCATGGCAGTAGGACAAGATAACGGTATCTACAGTGAGGGAAAAAAGTATTTGATCCCCTGCTGATTTTGTACATTTGCCCACTGACAAAGAAATGATCAGTCTATAATTTTAATGGTAGGTTTATTTGAACAGTGAGAGACAGAATTTATTTTCAAATGAGCGGTTGTTCATGTTCAAAGTATTAGCAATTTCTATGAGTGTAGTAATCCTCTGAGTTTCCCGCTCTTGAGTGGTCCCTACCCCCTTTCCTTTGTCTACCAAGCCATCATATCGGTTTCGTCCGCTAGGGACTTTTTCTTTGTATCATGTAGTAACCGATGTATGGACTATTTGTGTGTGTGTTTATGTAATTCTGTGATTGATTAAGTTAGTTAGTAAATAAATAAATAATTAAGCCAATTTGTATATTGCTGATTCATGATCTAGGCTAGGATTCGTGCAGATATCCAAGGGTTTGCAATGTTCAGTAATGAGACTGATGAGGTAAAATTCATTAATAAGCGACTGTTTTGATAAGATATGAAAATATCTGAAGAGTTATATTCGGGAAATTTAAACTCTATAAACAACATGTTCCCATGGTGCCTGGACTTCCTAGTTAATTAAAGTTACATGATTAGTTCAATCGCGTAATTAAATCCCACATATAGAATTGATTTGATAATATACAGCCTTCACATTTAATGATAAGCAACGACACGACAACCCAAAGAACATCCAGCCACAACTGACACAAATGTGGGAACCATTGGAGTCAACATGGGCCAACATCCCTGTGGAACACCTTTGACACCTGGTAAAGTCCATACCCCAACAAGTTGAGGCTGTTCTGAGGGCAAAAGGGGGTGGAACGCAATATTAGGAAGGTGTTCCTAATGTTTTGTACATTCAGTGTACAGTGAGAAATTATTATTATCATCATTTTGAGGGATAAACATAGAGGGACAAGACAAGCATGATTTATATGGCAAAAAACAGCCCGGCATTGTATGAGGGTTTAAGACGCAAACAAAAAGACAATAGTTCATGCCCTCAAGGATGACTTGCCAGTGCCTCTGCAGCACAAAAGTTGGACTGCAGGAAGGATGTACAATTGTTTCCCAGAGCCGGCGAAGAATTAAAGGAAATGGGCTGGCTATGATTTTAACTAAAAGAGGTACAGGAAGTGCAAAGAGTGCCATACTTCCTCATACATGCATTGTTATGACTGGGTCCGCCAACGGCACTGTTCAGCTCTGAGAGTTTGCCTGTCTCCACCCACCCCCCCTTGAGACCCCCACCCCCACTCCACCCTCCAGTCGTTGATTACAATGTGTAGAAAATATGAATGGTTACAGTATGAAAGGTTACAGTAATGATTCATGAAAATGTCAAGTTACACGTGTGTTCCATAAAGAGAGAGAACCACAGGGAGGAAGAGAGTCCAAAAGCTGCCAACTGCGGGAAAAAAACGTGTGTGTGCGTGTAAGCACCCTATTCCCACGGAGTCCCTATAACATGCAAGACTCCTTGAGGCCTCCAACAGACTCACTCACAACAGAGGCCCTGCTTTTCTCTCTCGCTCCTCCCCTTTCCCACACTAACTTGCTCCAGTGCACATGACCTAAACAGGACATCCCCTCCCCTAACCCCTCTCACCCCCTCACCCTTACCCTCCCCTATCCTTCAGCAGCAGTCAAGTGGTCTGTAGTATTTAATCTGTCACTGATAAGCATGCTACAGACACAAACATGGCTTACAAACCTGCAAATCATCCTCTCAGGCACACTGGCCAGTCCACAGGGAGTCTCCAGAGCTCATTTCATAATGTAATTCATGAGCAGGACTTTTTTTGTTGGTTTGTTACCACAGCCCGCTCCACTCGGCAGCTGGACTTATTCATGTGGTTTTTGCAACGACTTGCATCATTTTATGATTTTGTTTGTAATGATATCCAATTGAATCATCCCAGCAAGTCTTTGGAATGTGCTCCCCCCCCCAGAGTTAGCAGTGAGTCAAAAGTCCTGACTTTCGAATTAGATCTTTTCCTCCTTCTCTGTGATTTATTAACACACATTGTAGGAGTACTTACATAATTTATTAATTGTAAAATCCTCCGCTGGCACACAGCTCTCAATGATTTGTGTAATTCATTTCTATAGTACTGAATTTTAGTCTCTGGATTGCTTTGATCGTCAAGTTTTATATCTAGCGTTACATAAAGTTGCCCTCATGCCATGCAATTTCTCTAATTTAATACACCTACATAAATCTCAGAAAATAATTACTTAACTGCACATATGGCAAATGTAGATAATGTATAGCTATAAAACAATTATTAAATTGTGTAGTGAGAGAAAAACCTGGCCTAATATGAGTTAAGACTCGTATAGTTACTTTGAAGTTATATTCCATGTAGATGCATGGTATATGTTGGTAACTGTGGTGTATTTTGGGTGTTCCATCCTGACAGTACCAGTACAAAAGGAGCATTTTCTAAAAGCTGAATGCCCTCGAGCACTACCTTACCGTTTACCCAGCGCATTCCAATCTGCTGCGTGAGTTCACACAGAAGCTAAGCCCATGCTATTTTTTTGTTGCGTGGACGCAGAGACCGCAGCTTTCCCTAGCAGAACACACTGACGATTTGTTATCGCTAAACTTCAGACTTCATGAATTTGGGGTTGTGGTGAAATATACAGTAGCTTGTATCCACTGTCCCATATGTCAAATATGAATGTAGCCAGCTGCGCAACTGTGGCATTTGATAGTCTTTCTCTTATGTAGGGCCTACTGACAGACGCTTTAATTGACAAAAAATAGACGTGTGAACTTTCAGTTGAATCAGATAGCTAGCCGCTGGAAAGTGAGATGAATTGCTGACATATTTTAACCAATTATGTGTATAAACCCTGGATTGCTGATGTTATGTAATGGCCAATGAGAGGCTTTGAATCCATCGGCCGCCACATTGGTACTCCTCAGAAGGAGTAGTCCTCTATAGGAATGAATGGAGTTCTACAGTATTGCAATAAAATGTCTCAAGGACAAAATTACATGTATTTAAGTATTTATGTAAGGCGTCTAGGTGTAGCAGGTAAGGCGGAGTCAGGCGCAGGACACAGATGAGTAATACATGTAACTTTACTCAAAACAACAAATATATTCCAAGAAGGAAAATAACCAAGCTCACAAACACAGTCCAACTTACAATGAACAAACACGCACAAAACCATGGGGAAACCAGAGGGTTAAATAAGGAACATATAAATATGGGAATGGAAACCAGGTGTGTACAATGAAGAAAAAACAAATGGACAATGAAAAGTGGATCGGTGGCGGCTAGAAAACCGGTGACGTCGACCGCCGAACGCCGCCCAAACAAGGACAGGGACCAACTTCGGTGGAAGTCGTGACAATTTATTTGTTGTAGTGGGGACAGTAAAGTTGGTAGGATAGTAGGGGGTAACTGCTCCCCCCCCCCCTTAATTTACATGAAGACCACAAGATGTCACCAAATTATTTTCCCAACACTTTCCCTGGCTGTCTTGTTGAACAAAACGATTGTGGTAAGTTTATCATTTTTTTTACATTATATAAAAGTTGTAGATGTATATTTAAAAAAATGTAATATAAGTAGGAACCCTAAATAATCCACTTGTTTAGAGAGAAAACAAAAAAACATCCCTTTTAAAAAAAAAAAACATTTCATGAAATTAAAAAAAAGTGTAAACTGTAGCCATTTCCCTCTATAGTTTATTTGCCTAAGCATGACCTTCATCCACATACCAATTTGTTTACCAAACGTTGCTTTTTTGTGTCAGCAATTAGGCGTTGTTCTTAGGGGGGACTAGTTGCCCCCTAGTACCCTACTGTTATGCTCAGCTCACTTTTTTTTTTTTACAAGTATGTGTTAAGGTGTCTGAAATAGAATATACTTTTAAGAAATGAATGTAAGCATAAATACATTTATTTCTATAGCTTCCAAAATCTTTTTTACAACGGAGTACCAAAGTGGCTTCAAAACAGCGGCCCATTAGTCATCTAGGGTTAATACATATCATTGGTTTCAACCGTTCTCACTTGCATTCAAAATGGTATACAACATAAAAATAAATAAAAAAGGTAGAGGAATACAAAAGTAAGGTGTACCCGAATATATATTTTTTCCAGCCCTTCTTAAATGAACAGGTGCAAACCTTGCAACAGTGCAATCTTCCCACTGCAGTACACACTTAGTAAAAGATTCCCCATGTTGACAGAGTCCTATGAGACAGCAGGTGAGGATAGAAGACCCCCCTGGGTCGCATCCCTCCATTACCGCCCTATAGAAATCTCATGAAAGTGTGTTACCAAGTGACCGTGGAGTAAATTGGCTTGGCCATTACACCAGTTAGTCTACCTGCACAGTAAGCCATACTAGTTCCCGAAGCAATAAGCTCCCTAGTTTGTTTGAAGACCATCTCACCTGTTTTTATTGTTTGATGATGGTTCAAGTAACCATAGGGAACACTGAGGCAGCTGTACACAATCCAAGTGTGGTCATAAAAGCAGGCCTCTTGCTATGGAGAGTAAGGACAGTCGATTGTGGAAACGGATCTTTTCCTGGTGATTTCCAGAGACGATTCTCACAGACATGGGCGAGGAGTTTTCCATTGAGAGCATTGGGATCGAGGGGTGAATCAAGTGGAACAGTGTCCAGGCCCAACTGGGTAATGACATCTCGGTCCACGAAACTCTCGTGGACCGAGAGTCTACATGGAATATAACTTCAACTTCACTGGTTGAGCAAGCTTCAGCTCATTGGTCAATCACTGTGTCCGTAACCATTTCTTTCCTGTGTCCTCATGACCAGGTTCACACAGCAGCCTGGTGTTATCCTGTCACCTTGCTTTGACACTCATTCCAAGGCCACACTCTTCAAGGTCTGTCTGGTGCCATTCTTTTCTCTGAATAGAAAGCGTTGCAGCAGGTGGGTATTGTACTAGGTTAAAAGCACAGCACACATGCTATCATTAACCAAGCTACCAAACCAGGTTATGTTTATCATAAAAACCTTGCTCTGTGGGTCAGGGTGGGGGGAGTTTGCTGTTATACTTCGTAGAGACTAAGGTTAATATCTGTTGCAGGTAAGGCTACCGGAGAAAAACAAACACACACACACACACACACACACACACACACACACACACACACGGCCAAAAGTATGTGGACACCACTTCAAATTAGTGGATTTGGCTATTTCAGCCACACTCGTTGCTGACAGGTGTATAAAATCGAGCACACAGCCATGCAATCTCCATAAACAAATATTGGCAGTAGAATGGCCTGTACTGAAGAGCTAAGTGACTTTCAACGGGCACTGTCATAGGATGCCACCTTTCCAACAAGTCCGTTCGTCAAATGTCTGCCCTGCTGTTATTGTGAAGTGGGAACGTATAGGAGCAACAACGGCTCAGCTGCGATGTGGTAGGCCACACAAGCTCACAGAATAGGACCGGCGAGTGCTGAAATGCGTAGCATGTAAAAAAAGTCTGTCCTCGGTTGCATCACTCCAAACTGCCTCTGGAAGCAATGTCAGTACAAGAACTGTTCGTCCGGAGCTTCGTGAAATGGGTTTCCATGACCGAGCATCCGCACACAAGCCTAAGATTACCATGTACAATGCCAAGCGTAGGCTGGAGTGGTGTAAAGCTCACCATTGAACTCTGGATCAGTGGAAACGCGTTCTCTGGAGTGATGAATCACTCTTCATCATCTGGCAGTCTGAAGGACGAATCTGGGTTTGGCCGATGCCAGAAGAACGCTACCTGCCCCAATGCATAGTAACAACTGTATAGTTTGGTGGAGGAGGAATAATGGTCTGCAGCTGTTTTTCATGGTTTGGGCTAGGCCCCTTAGTTCCAGTGAAGGGAGATCTTAACGCTACGGCATACAATGACATCCTAGACGATTCTGTGCTTCCAACTTTGTGGCAACCGTTTGTGGAAGGCCCTTTCCTGTTTCGTCGACTGCAAGCCAGGACTAATCGCCCAATATCAGTGCCCGACCTCACTAATGCTCGTGGCTGAATGGACGCAAGTCCCCGCAGCAATGTTCCAACATCTAATTTGTAAGTCGCTCTGGATAAGAGCGTCTGCTAAATGACTTAAATGTAAATGTAAATGTATTGGAAAGCCTCCCCAGAAGAATGGAGGCTTTTATAGCAGCAAAGGGGGAACCAACTAGATACTAATGCCATGATTTTGGAATGAGCTGTTCGACGAGCAGGTGTCCACATACTTTGATCATGTAGTGTGTGTATTTAAACAGTACCAGTCAAAAGTTTGGACACACCTACTCATTCCATGGTTTTTCTTTATTTTTTACTATTTTCTGCATTGTAGAATAATAGTGAAGACATCAACACTATATAATAACACATGGAATCATGTAGCAACCAAAAAAAGTGTAAAACAAGTCAAATATATTTTATATTTGAGATTCTTCAAAGTAGCCACACTTTGCCTTGATGACAGCTTTGCACACTATTGGCATTCTCTCAACCAGTTTCATGAGGTAGTCACCTGGAATATATTTCAATTCACAGGTGTGACTTGTTTAAAGTTAATTTGTGGAATTTCTTTCCTTCTTAATGCGTTTGAGCCAATCAGTTGTGCTGTGACAAGGTAGGGGTGGTATACAGAAGATAGCCCTATTGGGTAAAAGACCAAGTCCATATTATGGCAAGAACAGCTCAAATAAGCATAGAGAAACGACAGTCCATCATTACTTTAAGACATGAAGGTCAGTCAATCTGGAAAATTTCAAGAACTTTGAAAGTTTCTTCAAGTGCAGGTGCAAAAACCATCACGCGCTATGATGAAACTGGCTCTCATGAGGACTGCCAGAGGTAAGGAAGACGCAGAGTCACCTCTGCTGCAGAGGATTTTTTATTTATTTATTTCATTTTTTATTTAACCTTTATTTAACTAGGCAAGTCAGTTAAGAACAAATTCTTATTTACAATGACGGCCTTCCAAAAGGCAAAAGGCCTCCTGCGGGGACGGGTGCCCGGGATTAAAATAAATAAATAAATACAATATAAATATAGGGCAAAACACACATCACAATAAGAGAGACAACACAACACTACATAAAGAGAGACCTAAGACAACAACATAGCAAGGCAGCAACACATGACAACACAGGATGGTAGCATCACAACATGGTAGCAGCACAAAACATGGTACAAACATTATTGGGCACAGTCAACAGCACAAAGGTCAAGAAGGCAGAGACAACAATACATCACACAAAGCAGCCACAGCTGTCAGTAAGAGTGTCCATGGTTGAGTCTTTGAATGAAGAGATTGAGATAAAACTGTCTAGTTTAGTGTTTGTTGCAGGTCGTTCCAGTTGCTAGCTGCAGCGAACTGAAAAGAGGAGCAACCCAGTGATGTGTGTGCTTTGGGGACCTTTAACAGAATGTGACTGGCAGAATGTGTGTTGTATGTGGAGGATGAGGGCTGCAGTAGATGTCTCAGATTGGGGGGAGTGAGGCCTAAGAGGGTTTTATAAATAAGCATCAACGAGTGGGTCTTGCGATGGGTATACAGAGATGACCAGTTTACAGAAGAGTATAGAGGGCAGTGATATGTCCTATAAGGAGCATTGGTGTAAAATCTGATGGCCGAATGGTAAAGAACATCTAGCCACTCGAGAGCACCCTTACCTGCCGATCTATAAATTAAATGTCTCTGTAATCTAGCATGGGTAGGATGGTCATCTGAATCAGGCTTAGTTTGACAGCTGGTGTGAAAGAGGAGCGATTACGTTACAGGAAACCCAGTTTAGATTTAACTTCAGCCTGCAGCTTTGATATGTGCTGAGAGAAGGAAAGTGCACCATCTAGCCATACTCCCAAGTACTTGTATGAGGTGACTACCTCAAGCTCTAAACCCTCAGAAGTAGTAATCACACCTGTGGGAAGAAGGGCTACCAAACTACATGACCTTTGTTTTGGAGGTGATCAGAAAAGGATTAAGGGCAGAGAAAGCGAGTTGGAAACTAAGAAAGCTTTGTTGTCGAGCATTTAACACAAAATCCAGGGTGGGGCCAGCTGAGTATAAAACTGTATCATCTGCATATAAATGGATGAGAGAGCTTCCTACTGCCTGAGCTATGTTGTTGATGTACAGCGCAAAATTTTGATAAACAGCGCAAAATAGAAATAGGCCTATAACAGTTAGGATCAGCTTGATCTCCCCCTTTAAATAAAGGACGAACTGTGGCTGCCTTCCAAGCAATGGGAACCTCCCCAGAAAAGGAGAGACAGGTTAGGCTTGGCGATGATAGGGGCAGCAACCTTAAAGAGGAAAGGGTCTAAATCACCCAGATGTTTTTGGGGGGTCAAGTTTAAGGAGCTCTTTTAGCACCTCAGACTCAGTGAGAAACTTTGTTGCGGGTTAGGGGAAAAGGAGGGAGAAGCATCAGGATAGTCGCATTAGAAGGGGTGGGAAATGAGGAAATGTTGGACTGGCAAGGAGGCATGGCTGAGTCAAATAGGAACCCTGACTTAATGAAGTGGTTATTAAAGAGCTCAGCCATGTGCTTCTTGTCAGTAACAACCACATCATCAACATTAAGGGACATGGGCAGCTGTGAGGAGGAGCATTTATTCTCCAGATCTTTAACCGTTTTCCAGAACTTCTTGGGGTTAGACCCACAGAGAGAGAACTGCTCCTTAAAGTAACTAACTTTGGCCTTCCGGATAGCCTGAGTGCACTTATTTCTCATTTGCCTGAACAATAGCCAGTCAGCTTGAGTATGCGTGTGCTGAGCCTTTCGCCAAATACAATTCTTGTGGTGGAGTAACTCTGCAAGATCACAGTCGAACCAGGGGCTGAACCTGTTTTTAATTCTCAGTTTCTTTATGGGGGCGTGTTTGTTAACAATACCACTGAAAATATCAAAAAAGAAGGTCCAATCATCTTCGACAGAGGGGCTCAAGCTGATTCTATGCCATTTTGCAGAGGCCAGTTCACAAAGGAAGGCTTGCTCATTAAAGCCTTTAAAAATGATAAACTTGGATTAGCTAACACAACGTGCCGTTGGAACACAGGAGTGATGGTTGCTGATAATGGCCCTCTGTAAGCCTATGTAGAGATTCCACAAAGAATCTGCCGTTTACAGCTACAATAGTCATTTACAACATTAACAATGTTTACACTATATTTCTGATCAATTTGATGTTGTATTAATGGACAAAAAATGTGTTCATCTTTCAAAGGACATTTCTAAGTGAGCCCAAACTTTTGAACGGTAGTGTATATATATACAGTTGAAGTTGGAAGTTTACATACACTTAGGTTGGAGTCATTAAAACTCATTTCTTTCAACCACTCCACAAATTTCTTGTTAACAAACTATAGTTTTGGCAAGTCGTTTAGGACATCTACATTGTGCATGACACAAGTAATTTTTCCAACAATTGTTTACAGACAGATTATTTCACTAATAATTCACTGTATCACAATTCCAGTTGGTCAGAAGTTTACATACACTAAGTTGACTGTGCCTTTAAACAGCTTGGAACATTCCAGAAAATTATGTCATGGCTTTAGAAGCTTCTGATAGGCTAATTGACATCATTTGAGTCAATTGGAGGTGTACCTGTGGATGTATTTCAAGGCCTACCTTCAAACTCAGTGCCTCTTTGCTTGACATCATGGGACAATCAAAAGAAATCAGCCTAGATCTCAGAAAACAAATTGTACACTTCCACAAGTTTGGTTCATCCCTGGGAGCAATTTCCAAACACCTGAAGGTACCACGTTCATCTGTACAAACAATAGTACGCAAGTATAAACACCATGGGACCACACAGCCATCATACCGCTCAGGAAGGAGACGTGTTCTGTCTCCTATAGATGAAAATACTGTCACATCCTGACCATAGAAGCTTTTATTTTCTATGGTAGAGTAGATCAGGGCGTGACGGGGTTGTGTCTAGTTTAGATTTTCTATGTTGTCATGTTCTTGTTTCTGCATTTCTATGTTTTTTTTGGGGGGGATGATCTCTAATTAGAGGCAGCTGGTCATCGTTGTCTCTAATTGGAGATCATACTTAAGTAGTTGTTTTTCCCACCTGGGTTTGTGGGAGATTGTTTTGGAGTTAGTGTATGTTGCACCTCTTCGTCACGGTTTGTTATTTTTGTTCATTAGTTTATTTGTTTATCTTGCATAGTTTCACAATGAAAAAATGTGGAATGATACGCACGCTGCACTTTGGTCCCATTCTTCAGACAGCCGTGACAAATACTTTGGTGTGAAAAGTACAAATCAATCCCAGAACAACAGCAAAGGACCTTGTGAAGATGCTGGAGGAAACAGGTACAAAAGTATCTATATCCACAGAAAAACGAGTCCTATATCGATATAACTTGTCACGACTTCTGCCGAAGTCGATGCCCCTCCTTGCTCGGGTGGTGTTCGGCGGTCGAAGTCACTGGTCTTCTAGCAATCATTGATCAGTTTTTCATTTTCCATTGGTCTTGTCTTGTTTTCCTACACACCTGTTTCCAATCCCATTAATTACATGTTGTGTATTTAACCCTCTGTTTCCCCTCATGTCCTTGTCGGTGATTGTTTTTGTGATGTTACGTGTGTTTTGTATCGGTGTGCGACGGGTATATGTTACCCATGTTATTTTGTACGTTGGGTTTGGAGTTTGTTTTTTAATTAAATACTCCAGATATAACCAATTTGGTTTCTCCTGCGCCTGACTTCCCTGCCACCTACATAGACGAATATGACATAACTTGAAAGGCCGCTCAGCAAGGAAGAAACCACTGCTCCAAAATCGTCATAAAAGCCAGACGACTACAGTTTGCAACTGCACATGGGGACAAAGATCTACTTTTTGGAGAATTGTCCTCTGGTCTGATGAAACAAAAATAGAACTGTGTGGCCATAATGACCATCGTTATGTTTGGAGGAAAAAGGGGGAAGCTTGCAAGCCGAAGAACATCATCCCAACTGTGACGCACGGGGGTGGCAGCATCATGTTGTGGGGGTGCTTTGCTGCAGGAGGGACTGGTGCACTTCACAAAATAGATGGCATCACGAGGAAGGAAAATTATGTGGATATATTGAAGCAACATGTTAAGACATCAGTCAGGAAGTTAAAGCTTGGTCACAAATGGGTCTTTCAAATGGACAATGACCCCAAGCATACTTCCAAAGTTGTGGCAAAATGGCTTAAGGACAGCAAAGTCAAGGTATTGGAGTGGCCATCACAAAGCCCTGACTTCAATCCTATTGAAAATTTGTGCACAGATCTGGAAAAGCGTGTGCTAGCAAGGAGGCCTACACACCTGACTCAGTTACACCAGCTCTGTCAGGAGGAATGGGCCAAAATTCACCCAACTTATTGTGGGAAGCTTGTGGAAGGCTACCTGAAACGTTTGACCGAAGTTAAACAATTTAAAGGCAATGTTACCAAACACTAATTGAGTGTGTGAACTTCTGACCCACTGGGAATGTGATGAAAGAAATAAAAGCTAAAATAAGTCACTCTACTATTATTCTGACATTTCACATTCTTAAAATAAAGTGATGATCCTAATTGACCTAAAACAGGGAATTTTTATTAGGATTAAATGTCAGGAATTGTAAAAAACTGAGTTTATATGTATTTGGCTAAGGTGTATGTAAACTTTTGACTTCAACTGTATATAAACAGTATATTTCATAGGTCATGCAAATAAAAATATAGTACAATGAAATAAATATTACATAATGTATTTCCCCAAAAAGTTTTCTTTTTTTCTTTTCAATGAAAAAGGAAATAGCCATAGGATTAGTGCCAGGTCCAAATGGTATTTGCAACAATGGACCTCTTTGACTGACGCAGTGCGTCTTCTGAAATCACTACGCCTGGACAGGGAGATCTACTATACTGACAGCTTTATGCATTTATCGAAGCGTCCACCATTACCCTCATAACTGGCACACAGCACCCGTGGTATCCCTGCATCTATTCTCCAGTAATCGTGATTGATGCCGCCTTTATCACAACAGCTATTTTGGATGTTCTCTCTGGGGTTATGTTATAAATCTGCTGTTCTGTGTAAGGGAAGGCTGTTGTGCAGTCCCAGTTGCCTTCAGGAGGAATTAATCTCTCCAGCAGTTGTATGTGGAAGGGCCACGATTTGATTTGCATTCACTTGTCAATGGTAATCACTGGTTTCCCTCATATCTGACAGCAACTTCATTGGCCACTTTATCAACGTTGAGTGGAAAACCGGGTTCAAGTAAGAGGAAAAAGCAATCCAGAGAAAAATGTATTTGTTTCTTAGAAATAGGTTTAAAGATTTATAGTATATCCTCACCCCCCCCCCCCCTTTAGAAATGGAAATGGAACGATTCCATCTTTGTGTGCGAAGATAACACATTAATTAAATGTAATAAGTCAAATCACATTTTATTTGTCACCTTACAGTGAAATGCTTACTTACAAGCCCTTAACCAACAATGCAGTTTCAAGAAAATCCCTTAAAAAAAGTAAGAGATAAGAATAACAAATAATTAAAGAGCAGCAGTAAATAACAAAAGCGGGGCTATATACAGGTGGTACTATCTGCTCTTCCACCCACACATAATACCCCTTGCACGTAATCCCTGTAGATATGTGCTCAATTTAATAAAATAAAACTAACACTGAATCATATATATTCACGTTTGTTTATTTGGATCAAAGTGTGTTCTTAGTCATGCTGTCGGTGGAATAGCAGATGGCTAGCTCGACAAGTATTTGATGTAATAGAATATTGCTTCAAACACTTGGAGTACATTCAAAAACCAGACAAAATGTTTTAAAATGAAATGTAAAGCTCCTCAGTCAAGCATGTTCAGGAAATCATGAATACAAATGTGTTTTCAGGAGACAAAATGTTCTGGTCATATGTGCTGTATAATCTTTTTGGTTTGGACTAGATAGAAATGGTGAATTATTTTCAGTTTCTCTAATACAGTTTTAATTTGTGTGTGATCTTTATGGAAACTCACCCCTGGCTAGTATGGATTGTTTAATTTAGATGTATTTATCATGCACAATCTTCTGTGTTGTGCATATATTATAATACAATTATAACATTTTAAGTCGGGGACACACCCATTTAACATCTGTATACATTATTGACCAATATCATGAGCACACAAACTGTGTGATCGTTTACTCGTAGTTAAATTATTGTCACGCCCTGATCTGTTTCACCTGTCCTTGTGCTTGTCTCCACCCCCTCCAGGTGTCGCTCATCTTCCCCACTTATCCTCTGGGTATTTATACCTGTATTTTCTGTCTGTCTGTTGCCAGTTTGTCTTGTTTGTTCAAGCCTACCAGCGGTTTGTGTCTCAGCTCCTGCTTTTTCCAGTTTCTCGTCCTCCTGGTTTTTGACCCTTGCCTGTCCTGACCCTGTACCTGCCTGACTACTCTGCCTGTCCCTGCCCCTGAGCCTGCCTGCCGTCCTGTACCTTGGCCTCTACTCTGGATTATTGACCCCTGCCTGCCTTGACCTGTCGTTTGCCTGCCCCAGTTGTTACATTAAAAATATTGTTACTTCACACAGTCTGCACTTGGGTCTTACCTTGATTCCTGATAATTATAGCTGGAAACAATGGAAATTCAGTGGAATCTGTATTGGGATGACGTAACATCTTGACCTTGACAAGTCAACATCGAGATAACATGATAAGAATATAAAAAACATTGTAGTAGGCAATGTCACACATGCATATTAACTTACAGTATATACACTTCTGTTTGGTACCAAGTCTGATTCTGGCCAGATCCCTCTTCCTATCCATCTTCTTGGACACTGAGGTGGAGATAAACACTAACCCCAATGGCATTGCAGTCAGTGGCGACCACCGCAGTCATCTGTCACCCATATCCCCACAACATGTCACACTAGGCTCACACCGTGGCCTGGACGCCATTCTGTATCCTCTAAGAAAGAATGAGCTGTCCGGCTGCTCTTTGACAGCCAAGCGAGAGCATCACTCAAGTCTCCACCAGACAGGCACATACATTAAACAGTGTCAATAATTCATCAAGCTGCCATAGTGTCGTTTCAGAAAGGGCGTGTTCTATAATTCGAGTTCTTAGCTTCTGTGTTTGTATATTTTGACAGGGAAGTCTTTAAAATTGCTCATAAGACATTGCCAACAACTCTGTACAAAGTTTGTTGCAATTATATTTTCTTGTACAGTGAGTTTGCGTGCAAAATAGTCAGACTGAGGCGGACTGGGACAAAAATTCAGCCTGGCATTTTAGCCACATCAGCCCCCTTTACCACATCTTGTTGTTCACAGCCTGAATTTAAAATGTATTAGATGTAGATGTTTTTTCACTGGCCTACACACAATATCCCATAATGTCAAAGTGGAATTATGTTTTTAGAATATTTTACAAATTAGTTAACAATGAAAGCAGAAACTTCTTTGTGATGGCATGCCTAAAAAAGCTAATGAGTAAAAATGTGCTTAACAAGTTAGACAATAAGTTGGATCAACAACATTGTAGTTACTCCACAATACTAACCTAAACAATAGAGTGAAAAGAAGGAAGCCTGTACAGAATACAAATATTCTGTTTGCAACAAAGCACTAAAGTAAAAATGTGACAAAGCAATGCACTTTTTGTCCTGAATACAAAGTGTTTTGTTGTGGGCAAATCCAATACAACGGATTACTGATTACCACTCTAAATATGTTCAAGCATAGTGGGGGCTGCATCATGTTATGGGTAAGCTTGTAATTGTTAAGGGCCAGGGAATTTTTCAGGATAAAAAATAAACAGAATGGAGCTAAGCACAGGCAAAAGCCTAGAAGAAAACCTGGTTCAGTCTACTTCCACCAGACACTGGGAGATGAATTCACCTTTCAGCAGGACAATAACCTAAAACACAAGGACAAATCTACACTGGAGTTGCTTACCAGGAAGACAGTGAATGTTCCTGAGTGGCCTTGTTACCGTTTCGACTTAAATCTACTTGAAAATCTATGGCAAGACCTGAAAATGGTTGTCGAGAAATGATCAACAACCAATTTGACAGAGCTTGAAGAATTTTGGAAAGAATAATGGCAAATATTGTACAATCAAGGTGTGCAAAGCTCTTAGAGACTTACCCAGAAAGACTCTGAGCTGTAATCGCTGGCAAAGGTGCTTCTACAAAGTATTGACTCAGGGGTGGGAATACTTACTGTATGTAAATTCGATATCTGTATTACATTTACATAGAATTTTGTAATATATCTGAAAACATACTTTCACTTTGTCATTTTCACTTGCCAATCCAACAACTTGTTAGGCTATATTGCTTTTATAACACATAGGTAAGGTAAGGCAATAGATATCTTTTGGGCTCCCGAGTGGCACAGCAGTCTAAGGCACTGCATCTCAGTGCAAGAGGTGTCACTATAGTACCTGGATCGAATCCAGGCTGTATCACAACCAGCCGTAATTGGCAGTCCCATAGGGCGACACAATTGGCCCAGCGTCGTCCGGGTTTGGCCAGAGTAGGCCGTTATTGTAAATAAGAATTTGTTCTTAACTGACTTGCCTATTTAAAGAAATAAAAAATACATGTATAGGCTTACAGTGCTTTTTATTAAACACAAGTTATAATTTATTACAATAAAACATTGAAGGAATGCATAAATGCTAAATAATCCTAATTAATCTGTTAAAGGTGACGTTACATATCCACCACCTTTCACGACTTCCGCCGAGTGAGTAATTGTTCGTTGTAAATCAGTCCATTATTGTGGGCTCGCTATATTGCTTGGTATTTCTGTATTTTGAGTAAAATATGTTGATTACTCATATCTGCTGTCCTGCGCCTGACTCTCTACACCAGCTACACACAGGACCATTACACCACCATTGGAGTCTGGAAAGTCCAGCCTAAAATGTAGTTCACTCATCGGAGGGCACATTACTGCTTGGCAGAAGGATACGCATACACGGCACTGTCAAACGAAAAACAATGCTGAAAATCTGTCCACATCCACAGAAACTAGTCCCATCTCTCTATGACAAACAATACAGGAAAACAGAGAGAGAGGAAAAGAGACTGACAGATGTACTGCCAGCTACTTCATGTTTTGGCTGCATATCACAGGAGGTTGGTGGCAACCTAATTGGGGAGAACAGTCTTGTGGTAATGACTGGAGCAGAATCAGTGGAATGGTATCAAATGCATCAAACACATGGTTTCCAGGCGTTTGATGCCATTCCATTTGCTCTGTTCCGTTCTCCCCTCAGCAGCCTCCACTGCTGTATATGTAGCCTAATATTGAACACAGCGACGTGGGCACGGGGAACACATGACATGCTCTACAATTTACAAGGTATTATACGCCAATGGTCATCTACAGTATAATAACTCAACAGCTAGTTTTCTGTTTTCCCCTCCCCACTCACAGACAGTCTGAGCAAAATTCTTGCTAAAGTAATTATTATAATACAAAATGCTTTGTTAAATAACATTAAAATGTGGCACTTAATTAATTGGTCGTATGGCGAATACAGCCATACAGCCAGTTAATTTGTAACTGAGTGATCTAGTTCATCAGCAATCTGGTAAGGCTAAGCAGTAACATACAGTGCATTCGGAAAGTATTCAGACCCCTTGACTTTTTCCACATTTTGTTACGTTACAGCATTCTAAAATGGATTAAATAGTTTTTTTCATTTAAATAATTCTTCCTAAAATGGCCCATTCCAATAGAAAAACAGTGCTCACCTTATTCAAATTACTCTTCGCTAAGAAGCAATTTGTTTCCTTTTGACCATTTTAATTGAAAACAATCACAGTAAGGTACTTAATTGTATTGGATCTAAAGGCCACTTAGGAACATTCAATGTCGTTTTAGTAAGCAACTCCAGTGTATATTTGGGCTTGTGTTTTAGTTTATTGCTGAAAGGTGAATTTGTCTCCCAGTGTCTGTTGGAAAGCAGACTGAACCAGGTTTATTTTGCCTGTGCTTAACTCTACTCCGTTTTCTTAAAAACTCTCAGGTCCTTGGCGATGACAAGCACACCGATGACATGATTCAGCCACCACCATGCTTGAAAATATGAAGAGTGGTAGTTAGTGATGTGTTGGATTTGCACCAAACATAACGCTTTGTAGTCAGGACATAAAGTTAATTTCTTTGCCACATTATTTGCAGTTTTACTTTAGTGCCTTGATGCAAACATAATGCATGCATATTTTTGAATATTTTTAGTCTGTACAGGCTTCCTTTTCACTCTGTCATTTAGGGTAGTATTGTGGAGTAACTACAATGTTATTGATCCAGCCTAAATGTTCTCCTATCACAGCCATTAAATTCTATAATTGTTTTAAAGTCACGATTGGCCTCATTGTGAAATCCCTGAGCGGTTTACTTCCTCTCTGGCAACTGAACTAGGAAGGATGCCTGTATCTTTGTAGTGACTGTGTGTATTGATGATTACAATTTTAGACAGGTAACTAGTAACTGTAATGGATTCCATTAAGAAATGAACATATCCAACCATGCCAACAAAGAGAAACGAGAGCTTGTGTTGCAGTCTGAGACAGAATTTACAGATTTCCCAGGAATGATTTTCTCTACTCTCCAAGAGATGAAAGGGGGACACAATTCTCTGATCCTCCCTTCCTTGAGACTGTTGTTATTCACTGATACCACATTCCCACTGAATTCAAATGGTGCTTGAATACAACTCTGCCTTTTAGAGGGCTTACTTTGGCAGTCACAATCACCCCTGCCGAGTCTGATATCGAACATTTATGCAGATATTCTCGATCACAAAGGAACGGAAAATCCTAAACGAGATGGGAAAGTTTAACAACATTGTGCTTGAAGGCACAATCTGCAACTCAACAAAGAGATGAATCTGCTTGGGCAGGCTGACAGCATTTTTTCTTTCGTCTGTAATTCTAATTCCATTTTCCACTGTTAGACAGTTTGGTTGAGCTCACGGAAAACAATGCAGATGCTATACCTTGTTTGAGATTAGGGGGTTAGTCAATATACACTGAGTGTACAAAACATTAAGAACACCAGATTTTTCCATGACACAGACTGACCAGGTGAATACAGGTGAAAGCTGTGATCCCTTATTGATGTCACTTGTTAAATCCACTTCAATCATTGTAGATGAAGGGAAGGAGACAGGTTAAAGAAGGATTTTTAAACCTTGAGACATGATGGATTGTGTATGTGTACCATTCAAAGGGTGAATGGGAAAAATAAAAGATTTAAGTGCCTTTGAACGGGGTATGGTAGTAGTTGCCAGGTGCACCAGTTTGTCTCAAGAACTACAATGCTGCTGGGTTTTTCACGCTCAACAGTTTCCTGTGTTTATCAAGAATGGTCCACCGCCCAAAGGACATCCAGCCAACTTGACACAACTGTGGGAAGCATTGGAGTCAACATGGGCCGCTTTAGACACCTTGTAAAGTCCATGCCCAAACAAAATGAGGTTTTTCTGAAGGCAAAAGATTAGGATATTAGGAAGGTGTTCTTAATGTTTTGTACACTCAGTGCATGTTCAACAGTTTAACGATTTAATCTGATCAAACAGACTCAGTTATACAAATATATATATACATCCAACTTTGGCCTTGCCTATTATAACGTGTGCACGGACATTTTGCTCGATTTTATGGACAAATCTCATTCTGTAACAAGCAAACCCTTACTCCTATTGTCCGTCGTAGTTTCACAAAAGTCCTTTAATGCATTGCTATGGTGACGTCAGCGACTGAGGGGGAAATCACTTTCTTGACCTGCTTTTAAAAGCGCCACACAGCTGAAAGAGTTCTGTTGCAGTGAAATTCACAGGGAAGTGTTGCAAGTGACCGGAAAACGTTCTTCCTTTGCATCCGGAGATGGGTGAAATAAGAATGGAAAAATATGAGGGAGGGCCAGAAGCATAAACATGTTCTCTGTAAACGATCCTCATTTGGAGAACTTCCATGTGTAAATGACGATGTGTATGTTAGTCGCATGATGCAGTTTCCTAAGTCCCAGGCACTTAGATTATTATTGACCCTTGACCTCAACCACTTGTGTGTCCATCCCTTATTCCCAGTTCACCATGAGCAAAGGGAGGCTGTTTCAAAGGCCAAACCTGAGTGTGAGCAAAAAACAAATTGCTTCTTAAGTCCCTACCTCTGTAAAATATGTCAAATACTTTCAAATAGTTGAGGTGTGCTAGATGTAGCTTGCCCAATACAATGAAAGTATTGGAATAGTCTCAAAAGTGCAAATTCTGCCCACCCTGCATACCGGTCAAGATAAACCAAGTGCACCACGAGTATTTTAAAATATTTTTACATGTATTTGACCAAGGTGTGCATTAGAGGATAGTTATGCCTCTTACACAGAATGAGCTATATCAAAATGGAGTGATTATTTTCTGAAAAATAAAACGCAACATGCAACAATTTCAAAGATTTTACGGACTTAAGGAAATCAGTCAATTGAAATAAATTCATTACTCCCTAATCTATGGATTTCACATGACTGTGAATGCAGATATGCATCTGTTGGTCACAGATACCTTTAAAAAAAAAGGTAGGGCATGGATCAGAAAACCAGTCAGTATCTGGTGTGACCACCATGTGCCTCATGCAGCGTGACACATCTCCTTCGCATAGAGTTGATCAGGCTGTTGATTGTGGCCTGTGGAATGTTGTCTCACTCCTCTTCAATGGCTGTGCTGGATGTTGGTCGGAACTGGAACACGCTGTCATACATGTCGATCCAGAGCATCCCAAACATGCTCAATGTGTGAGTATGTAGGCCATTTTCAGCTTCCAGGAACTGTGTACAGATCCTTGCGACATGAGGTGGTGCATTATTATGCTTCAACATGAGGTGACGATGGCGGATGAATGGCACAACAATTTGTGTTCCTATTTGCATTTATTAAGGATCCAACACAATAGCGCCACAGCTGGTCGCGAGGGTTTCTGACGTACTGCTGCTGTTCTCAAGTAGGTTCACCCCTAATGGGCTATCTCCCACAACAGCAATCCCACAACTATCCCACACCAAGCCCAGCACGAGCTATCCCACACCAAGCCCAGCACGAGCTAGGCCACACCAAGCCCAGCACAGGCTAGCCCACACCAAGCCCAGCACAGGCTAGCCCCCACCAAGCCCAGCACAGGCTAGCCCCCACCAAGCCCAGCACAGGCTAGCCCCCACCAAGCCCAGCACAGGCTAGCCCCCACCAAGCCCTGCACAGGCTAGCCCACACCAAGCCCAGCTACTTTATAAAATGTAGAGGTGGGTGCCCATTAGAATATTTGGGGCATGATTTGCAAATATCCATGTTCTTAAGTTATTAAAAAAAATTAAAAAATAGCTGACACCATTCAAATCAATGAGGGTCGGGAACTTAAAAGCCAATTATCTTGGAATCATCATTTGTCAGATATAACCTTCAAGTTCTAATTTTGCAAGTTATTTTTGTGCAAGTGTTACTGAGTGTTGAGCCAGTTTAAGTGTTCTGTTGTGTGACATCAACCAAAAATACTTAATTAAGTGCATGTGACATATGAGAAACAATGAAGTTATATACAGTACCAGTCAAGTTTGGACACCTACTCATTCAAGGGTTTTTCTTTATTTGTACTATTTTATACTTTGTAGAATAATAGTGAAGACATCAGAACTATGAAGTAACACACATGGAATCATGTAGTAACCAAAAAAGTGTTAAACAAATCAAAATATATTTTAGATTCTTCAAAGAAGCCAGCGTGCAAAACTGTCATCAAGGCAAAGGGTGACTACTTCGAAGAATCTCAAATATATTTTGATTTGTTTAACACTATTTTGGTTACTACATGATTCCATATGTGTTATTTCACAGTTTTGATGTATTCATTATTATTCTACAATGTAGAAAATAGTAAAAATAAAGAAAAACCCTTGAATGAGTAGGTTTGTCCAAACTTTTGACTGGTACTGTAGTTTGTAATAGCAATAAGTCACCTCTGGGGTTTAGCCATGCCTTAGTGATATTATAAACTGGTTACCAATGTAATGTGGAAGTAATGAGCAAAGGCATATTGACCCAATGTGGGCAGCCTACATAGGTCCAAAGTTTTAACCCGCATTGGGCCCACATCATGCCAATGTGGGCATGTTTGCTGGGAAAAGATGGCCTTATGGCAGACAAAATGAGGGCTGCGCTCACCAGATATGGGCTGCCTACACTGGGACACACTTGGCCAATGCCTTGGGGGCCAATGTGGAGCCGAAGAGCAAAGGCGCGTCGGCCCAATGTGGGCAGCCTACGTGGGTACAATATTTTACCCCTCTCGTGAAAGGAGGTCATGTGAACTTTACAGTGCTCTAGGTGTCAGTCAAAGCTGACGGACGGATTGCATCGATATTCAAGCGTGACTTCTGCCAACCTAGGTTGGACATCAGCTTGGTCATAGAGGGTTTGGTTTGTGTAATCTAAAGCCATCTTTTGTGTCTATAACTATTTCGGTCCAATACCAGAGGAAATGGGCTACACTAAATGAGAAGCTTGTCTCTTTGGGGACGTCTGGAAATTGATGGAATTTTCCCCCGGACCTCCCTTTCTGACCTTCTCCATCATAGCAGCCCTGGGGAGGGAGATGTGTGTGTAAGCTGTGTGTTTGTGTGTGTCCAAATGTGTGTGTGTGCATACGACCATATGTGTGTTTGCATGTGTGACGTGTATGTGTTTATTTAAGCAGCCACAACCCATGCTTGGTCCCTACTAAGCGTTCCTCACTAAGCACAGGGACGGGCCTCTGCGATGGGAGACAAAGTCTCTGACAGCTTGCCCCTCCTGGGGCCTGCCCCCACAGAGCAGCGCTCACATGGTGCCTAATCTTTATCGTCAAACAAGAATCCTTTTACAAAGTTAAACAATTATATATTTCATTACTTTTCATCCCTCCCACCTTTAAATGAAAGGATAAGGTCCAGTAGAGTGACATATGGACCCTGTAACGCCATGTGATCCCTTCAATGCAGCTGAACTAGTGGGGTTTGAATATAGGCTGTGCTTACTATGCCCTTTGTGTGGAGGTTAGGAGTAAACCAATCCATACAACTAACTGAAACGCTGTGAGAGCCTCTTCGCTCCAATACCTGGTGGAAATTGGGTTGTGGGCACATTACTCAATTGCAAAAAGAGGGACAAAAGATCTGTGCTGAGAAAACATCAAGGCCATTTGCCACAATGACTACTCTACACACATATTTTTGGCAAGCTTGCTTTTTGTAGAACTTCTTAATTAACTTTGCTATGGATTTCATGTGTAGTAGCCTACTACTTGGGGTGTTGATGTTGAGTAAATCATCAAATTTCTTTATTTTGTGTTGTTATCGTGAAATAAGTGTATATGACAGTGTGGTATGGTTAGAATGTTGAGAAAAAATGTTTGGTAGGTGATCTAAGTGTCACGTCCTGACCATAGTAAGATGTTATTTTCTATGGTAGAGTAGGTCAGGGCGTGTTTTGTATTGCTAGGTTTAGTTTCTAGTTTTTCTATTTCTATGTTGTTGTTTTTTGGGCCGATCTCCAATTAGAGGCAGCTGGTCCTCGTTGTCTATAATTGGAGATCATACTTAAGTAGGGTTTTTTTTTTTTCCACCTGTGTTTGTGGGTAGTTGCATTCTGTTTAGTCTCTATACCTGACAGAACTGTGAGCTGATCATTTTCTGTTTGTTATTTTGTCTTTAGTGTTTGAGTTAATACATTTCATCATGAGCACTCAACACGCTGCGCTTTGGTCCCCTCTCTACGACAGTCGTTACACTAAGCTTGTTTCACAAAGTCTCCATGAATTTGTGAAATGTTTTCCTTTTTCTAAAACTTCTAATGGCATTACATAAGACATTGTGGGTGTATACAGTAGTCATCCCAAAGGCTCCTTAGAAACAGCCTCCTTGCAGCATGCCTGCAGATGTGCATGCATAATGTGATAATGATAATATCAAAATGTGACCATACTTAATCAGTCATATATCATCAGTGATGCTATTTAGGCCTATATAGCATTTGCGAAGTCATCAACAGCTATGGTTTCATTTCAATCAGGGTTCAATTAAAATAGATAATACATATAGGCCTAGGGTTTCAAGCTTTGGTGGATTTCAAATTGCATCTTACAAGTTAATAATTAATATGTTGGATTCACGTCTGCATCGCAACCTAAAATAAAGTCTTCTGCTTGGATAGTTCCATCTGTACCACTGACTTAGTCTGGCTTTAATCCTAGTTTGTCTACAAATTAATAATTGATATGTTGGCTTCATGTCTCCATCTCAACCAAAAATCTATGTTAAAGAATAGGACTAAATCAAATTATACTTTAAATGTGCTTTAAATAAAGTTTGATCTGATTTAGTCCAATTCTTTAACTTAGATTTTTGGTTGAGGCCAACATATGAATAATTAACAAAGTTAGTGGCACAGAAGATACATTTCCTTTAAAATGTTGATATTTGGTTGCATTGTCAACCAAACACAATTCAATATTACTTTTGTAATACGGTAAATAGCCTAAAGTTAAGGCTATCTTACAAACTAATGTAACAGTATTTATTCAACCTTAAAATGAGTAACAGATTTATAGCCACATTTTGAGGTCACTGTAACTATAAATGTCTTATGTAATATATATAATCATATTTTTTTACATTTTAGTTATTTAGCAGACACTCTTATCCAGAGCGACTTACAGTAGTGAATGCATACATTTCATACATTTTTTTTTGTTCCGTACTGGTCCCCAGTGGGAATCGAACCCACAACCCTGGCGTTGCAAACACCATGCTCTACCAACTGAGCCACACGGGACCACTTAGCAGACTCTTATCAAAAGAGATTTACAGTCATGCGTCCATACATAATGTAATAATAATTATCCTAGGATTAGGGTAATAATGTAATCATAGAAAGCTTGTATTTTCAAGATAACATGCAAAGGTCGTAGGTTCTTTAGAGTTAATTTAATCTGTGCAGAATCTTGAACAGCATTGACCACTTGCACTTTAATCTAATCTCAACTGCAATCCAGGTCATTTGGTTGTGATATTAGATGAAGCACAGTGATAACACATTAAGTTGTATAAATATAAAATATCTGACATTGTATTCCCATTTTAACATTATTGTGCGTTTAAATTGTTGAAAGCTCAGTGATAACACATTTAGATGACAACTGCACCAAAAATCAAACATTGTTTTTCAATTTGAATTTTGTTGTGCTTTTAGATGAAAAGCAAAGTGATCGCGAGGTGATAACACATTGGGATTTCAACAAACTTCTGGCTGTCTTTTTGAGTGACTGAATAAAGGTTGAAATCTCGTTGATCAACATCTCAACCAAATATTATTCACATTTCCATGGTGAAATGACGTGGTGGGACCAAGTGGGATGTTGTGAAAAAGTTGTCATGCAGGTAAATAGAAAGGACACACCTGAAAAACACAGGTAACAGCATGACATTTTCTGTCTGCAAAACAGCATTGAAATGTGCAAAGAATATTGTATTACTTACTACATTTCCTTTGACAGTCTGTGAGAAGTAAACAGCATGAAGATGTGTTGCACACAACACAATCGCTATTCTAAACTGGTTTAGGATTAAATGCAGTCCTAACTAATTCAAATGTTATAGCTATTTTGGACAATTCTGTGAAGGATGTTTTACAGAAAAAAGGCAAACCATGCTGTACAAATCGAGATCCAAGTCTTAATTTTTTTTAATCCCCTAACAATTTTCCATTATAATGTGATTTCTTGACAAACTTGATATTATCAAAACAAAATAATGCCAGTAAGATTAGCATTATGATGTCACACATGAGCATGTCCAAAACTAGATACAAGATGATACTTATATGGATTAAGATTCAGAGAAAATGTTTAGACATTTCTTTAACGTTGATCTGAGCTTTGATAAGGGGATAATGATTGGTTGATGTGACTCAGTGGTAAACGTCTCCCTCCCCCTCATACCCATCCCTGATAGTTACCTCCCACACACACACATACTGGTACCAACACGCCAAGCCTGATCTGGCCATTCCTCCTGATTACACACACGCACATGCATGGACGCACACACACACGAGATCTGCGGTGGAAAGACAGAGTAGTGGGAGTGAGACAAAATGGATGAGATGGAAATAGAGAAAAAAAAGAGAGCCGGAGTCGATCAAACCTGCCTTGACAACATTAGCACAGTATCCGTTGACTCAACTCCTTCCCGAGCGCATGTATGTCTTGTGCTGACCACAAAATATCTACCTGTTTTTTTATTTTGTACCTTAAATCCAGGTACAGTGGCAAGAAAAAGTATGTGAACCCTTTGGAAATACATTTACATTTTAGTCATTTGGCAGACAATCTTATCCAGAGTGACTTACAGTAGTGAATGCATACATTTCATTTCATGCATTTTTTTGTACTGGCCCCGTGGGAATCAAACCCACAACCCTGGCGTTGCACACACACCATGCTGGCGTTGCAAACACCATGCTCTACCAACTGAGCCACAGGGAATACCTGTATTTCTGTATAAATTGGTCATAAAATTTGATCTGATCTTCATCTAGGTCAAAACAATAGACAAAGACAGTCTGCTTAAACTAATAACACAAACAATTATACGTTTTCATGTCTTTATTGAGCACACCATGTAAACATTCACAGTGCAGGTGGGAAAAGTATGTGAACCTTTTGATTTAATAACTGGTTGACCCTCCTTTGGCAGCAATAACCTCAACCAAACGTTTTCTGTAGTTGCGGATCAGACCTGCACAACGGTCAATTTTGGACCATTCCTCTTTACAAAACTGTTTCAATTCAGCAATGGTGTGAACTGCTCTCTTGAGGTCATGCCACACCATCTCAAATCGGGTTGAGGTCAGGACTCTGACTGGGCCACTTCAGAAGGCGTATTTTCTTCTGTTGAAGCCATTACGTTGCTGATTTACTGTGTTTTGGATCGTTGTCCTGTTGCATCACCCAACTTCTGTTGAGCTTCAATTGGCAGACATATAGCCTAACTTTCTCCTGCAAAATGTCTTGATAAACTTGGGAATTCATTTTTCCGTCGATGTTAGCAAGCTGTGCTGGCCCTGAGGCAGCAAAGCAGCCCAAAACCATGATGCTCCCTCTACCATACTTTACAGTTGGGATGAGTTTTTGATGTTGGTGTGCTGTGCCCTTTTTTCTCCACACATAGTGTTGTGTGTTCCTTCCAAACAACTCAACTGTAGTTTCATCTGTCCACAGAATATTTTGCCAGTAGTGCTGTGGAACATCCAGTTGCACTTTTGCAAACTTCAGACATGCAGCAATGTTTTTTTTGGACAGCAGTGGCTTCTTCCGTGGTGTCCTCCTATGAACACCATTCTTGTTTAGTGTTTTACGTATCGTAGACTCGTCAACAACCTCACTGAACATTCTGTGCTGTGCTCTTCCTGTTATCTTTGCAGGACGGCCACTCCTAAGGAGAGCAGCAACAGTGCTAAACTTTCTCCATTTATAGACAATTTGTCTTACTGTGGACTGAGGAACATCAAGGCTTTTAGAGATACTTTTGTAACCCTTTACAGCTTTATACAAGTCAACGATTCTTAATCTTAGGTCTTCTGAGATCTCTTTTGTTTGAGGCATGGTTCACATCAGGCAATGCTTCTTGTGAATAGCAAACTCAAATTTTGTGAGGGTTTTTTATAGGGTAAGGCAGCTCTAACCAACATCTCCAATCTTGTCTCATTGATTGGACTCCAGGTTAGCTGACTCCTGACTCCAATTAGCTTTTGGAGAAGTCATTAGCCTAGGGGTTCACATACTTTTTCCAACCTACACTGTGAATGTATAAATTATGTATTCAATATAGACAAGAAAAATACAATAATGTGTGTTATTAGTTAAAGAACACTATGTTCATCTATTGTTGTGACTTAGATGAAGATCAGATCAAATCTGTTGACCAATTTACTCAGAAATCCAGGTAATTCCAAAGGGTTCACATATTTTTCCATGCCACTGTAGGTTCAGGGAATTCAACTTAAAAGTTGAAATTTGAAGGTTTGTTCTTGAACTATTCTTCTATGTGTCTAATACAGGGACTACAGTCAGTCTGTGTCAAGAGGATATGCAGTCCATTGACATGAGCTCTAGAGCTGTGCTACAGCTGGGATCTGAAGAGGAAAGAAACTGAAATGTCCAGACCATCTCTCGCTCTCCTTTTGGACATGCATCCTGAACAGACCAACTCTCTCGCTCTCCTTTTGGACATGCATCCTGAACAGACCATCTCTCTCGCTCTCCTTTTGGACATACATCCTGAACAGACCATCTCTCTCGCTCTCCTTTTGGACATGCATCCTGAACAGACCATCTCTCTCGCTCTCCTTTTGGACATGCATCCTGAACAGACCAACTCTCTCGCTCTCCTTTTGGACATGCATCCTGAACAGACCATCTCTCTCGCTCTCCTTTTGGACATACATCCTGAACAGACCATCTCTCTCGCTCTCCTTTTGGACATGCATCCTGAACAGACCATCTTTCTCGCTCTCCTTTTGGACATGCATCCTGACCAATATCCTCTATGAGCTGCAGGCAATGTAGACATCACTGTGACTTAGATTCAATGTCTTGGCCAGTTCTATTCAGAGTTCCAACCAGAAAATGCTTTTTGGGTCCTCAATGGTCATTGACATTGTCATCTGAGCTAAATTGTCTGATAGCTGTTGTGCAAACCCCTTTTCCCCCCTTTTCACTTCAATACCTTTAGGGTTGTTCCTATTTCATACGTGACAGAGAAAATGTGTCAGAAGACCTGCCGAAGGGACTGTTAGGCTGACAGCCGCGGTGTATCAGTCCAATCAGCATTCAGAGCTTGAACCACCCAATTTATAATTTGGCCATAATGCCTTGCACTTACACCAGCAGCACACCTCACAGTTACAACAATTTCCTCTCGCTCTGTCAAACACCCTCCTTCAGAGCAGCAGAGCTGGCAGGCTGAGACACCTGGCAACAGCAACAGATAAAGCTAAAGTCAAAACATGACAAAACTTCACCTCAGACATTTTAGCGCTGTCAGCAGTGTGCCCGCTTCTCTACAAGCTTTGAGATACACACCAGTCTACTACCGGTACCATTGCCCCATCCCTGATTTACTGACCCCTGCCTGCCTTGACCTGTCTATTTCCTGCCCCTGTTGGAATATTAAACTATTGTTTATTTGACGTGTTCTGCATCTGGGTCTTACCTTCATACCTGATACTCTGTCAAAGTGACAGCAGTGCTGTCTGAAAAAGTAAAGGCACTTTCGTTTCCAAAACTCCGTGTAGTAAAAGCATTTTGCTCCTGAGTGAGTAGAGAGCTCTGATATCAGCCAACTGCTCATCTTAAAGTTCACTGTGAATGTATTGCTGATGATGTAGATCTTTTCATCTTCAGCTGCTCCACTCCTTGTTTGGAAAACAAGGTAGCAACAACACTTGCAATGTATTTCAGACTGAACTTTCCATGACAAGTTTGGGAAAATAAATCTAAAATCCATGAGACAATTTCCCCACCCTCCCTGTTTGAGGAACATAGTAGCTGTGCTATAGTGTAATTAGGGCCCAAAATATAGTTGCGTCACCAAATTCGTCAGCGAACATGTTGGCAAATTCCAGGAGACAGATAAACGCGTTGAACAGATGAGGAAGCAGGTAATTAATCCGTTTGGCATCTATAATACCAACAGCCTGTTTTGTAATGATAAACTCTGCCTCAGTTTATGAAAGGTTAAACCAATGCTCCTGGGTCCAGGAAAATAAAGGGCTAATTAATGCAGATGAAACCGAACCAAATTTACGCTCTAGAAATTAGTTCTTATAGGCTTTAAGTTTATGGCCTTCAGTATTCTTGTGGCGTCTGCGTGTTGTGGGGTTTTCGTTCCTCGTGAGGACACACCAGATAAACGTATGACTCTCTGTCAGTAAATGAACCTAGTCAGCTAGAACAGCCTCAGTCCTTCTAAAGCTACTCCTTCTGAAGTG
This sequence comes from Salmo trutta, assembly GCF_901001165.1. Taxonomy (NCBI): domain Eukaryota; kingdom Metazoa; phylum Chordata; class Actinopteri; order Salmoniformes; family Salmonidae; genus Salmo; species Salmo trutta. Next base: position 15,488,415 of record NC_042962.1, read on the forward strand.
TTGCCTCTGTGGCAAGTGCATTAGTCGCCTCAGCCGGGAAATCTGACTATTTGAAACAGAAAACAAGGAGAATTCTGTCCTTAATCATGACTGAATATATTCTGCCACATTTTGGACACTTTCCAGTATTGACTGAACTGTAAGCCTTTGAAAGGAAGCATGAGGTTTGGTTGGTAGTTGAAGGGTGTGAGTCAGGGTGATTATCAAGAGGACTTCCTCACACAAATAAGGAAATGACTGAAAGGCAATTCCAGGTATCCATTGGAACGATGGAGGATCCGATTTTCATATGTAGAAATAAGAGTGAAAGGATGCAAAATCCATTTACACCGTATGATGAGAGAAGAAAATAATAAGAGCTCTTCACCTTCTTGTATTTATTTAACCTTCATTTAACTAGGCAAGTCAGTTAAGAACAAATTATTATTTACAATGACCGCCTACAAAAAGGCAAAAAGGCAAAAAATATATATATACAGTGAGGGAAAAAAGTATTTGATCCCCTGCTGATTTTGTACGTTTGCCCACCGACAAAGAAGTGATCAGTCTATAATTTTAATGGTAGGTTTATTTGAACAGTGAGAGACAGAATAACAACAAAAAAATCCAGAAAAACTCATGTCAAAAATGTTATAAATTGATTTGCATTTTAATGAGGGTGTCACGCCCTGACCAAAATAGCAGAGTTCACCTGGTCAGGGCGTGACACCCTCATTAAAATGCAAATCAATTTATAACATTTTTGACATGAGTTTTTCTGGATTTTTTTGTGGCATTTCTATGGTTTATTTTCTATGTTTTGTTATAGCCTTTCTTTGTGGTTTATTTCTATGTTGGGCTCGGGGGTGATTTCCAATCAGACAGCTGTCGCTAGTTATGTCTGATTGGGAATCACATTTAAGTTCCTTTTCCCCCACGATGTTTGTGGGTTGTTGTCTCTTTTTGTTGAGCAGTTAATGATCAGGCATTTTCTTGGTTTTGTGTACGTGTTTTATTCAGTGTAAGAATAAACATGTGTTCGCTCCCAGCTGCGTTTTGGTCCGCTTCTTCATCACCCTACGCCAATCGTTACAGAACAACCCACCGAACCAGGACCAAGCAGCGGGAGGAAAAGGAGCGCGAGAGATGGGCTCGCGAGGGAAAGGAGTTCTGGACCTGGGAAGAGATCATGTCGGGGAAAGGACCCTGGCGGAGGGATTCCCAGGTCGAGGAGGTGATGCCAGCCGGTGGAAGGAGTCGCAGGCGGCGGTCGAGGAGGCCCGGAAGACACCCCCAAGAATTTTTTTTTGGGGGGCTAATGGGGTGGTCCGGAAGGGCAGAGGAAGAGCCCAGACCACTGCTCTCGTGGGGGATAACGGCGAAGGAGGAGGCAGAGATGTGGCAGGTCCTGGAGGACCTGCGTAGGGACAGCGTGGAGGAAGAGCCTTGGGTGGCAGAGGTGCGCACGGTATCGCCAGTGCGCCTGCACAGCCCAGTGCGCTCTGTGCCAGCGCCCCACATTTGCCGGGCTAGGGGGAGTGTTCAGCGAGGACGTGTTGTGCCGGCTCAGCGCTCCTGGCCTCCGGTGCCCCTTCTCGGTCCGATGTATCCTGCGCCGAGGACGCGCACTGTGTCTCCGGTACGGCTGCACAGCCCAGTGCGTTCTGTGCCAGCGCTCCACACTTGCCAGGCTAAGGTGGGCGTTGAGCCAGAACGGGTGATGTCAGCTGTGCACTCCAGACCTCCAGTGCGCCTCCTCGGTCCAGGATATCCGGCGCCGCTTATGCGCACTGTGTCGCCGGTGTGCGGTCACGGTCCAGCACGTCCTCTGCCAGCACCTCGCCCTTGCCGGGCGAATGTGGTGCGTGTCCACAGTCCAGTCCGGCCCATCCTTGCTCCCCGCACCAGGTTAGTGGTGCGTGTCCCCAGTCCTGTCCGGCCCGTCCCTGCTCCCCGCACCAAGCCAGTGGTGCATGTCCCCAGTCCAGTCCGGCCCGTCCCTGCTCCCCGTACCAGGTTAGTGGTGCGTGTCCCCAGTCCAGTCCGGCCCGTCCCTGCTCCCCGCACCAAGCCAGTGGTGCGTGTCCCCAGTCCAGTCCGGCCCGTCCCTGCTCCCCGCACCAGGTTAGTGGTGCGTGTCCCCAGTCCAGTCCGGCCCGTCCCTGCTCCCCGTACCAAGCCAGTGGTGTGTGTCCCCAGTCCAGTCCGGCCCGTCCCTGCTCCCCGCACCAGGTTAGTGGTGCATGTCCCCAGCCTGTCCGGCCCATTCCTGCTCCCCGCACCAGGTTAGTGGTGCGTGTCCACAGTCCTGTCCGGCCAATCCCGGCTCCCCGCACCAAGCCGGTGGTGCGTGTCCCCAGGCCAGTCCGGCCCGTCCCTGCTCCCCGCACCAGGTTGGTGGTGCGTGTCCCCGGTCCTGTCCGGCCCGTCCCTGTTCCCCGCACCAGGCCCACGGCGCGTGTCCACAGTCGGCACGGCACGGCCTGGGTCCGGTCCACCGGTGACCAGTCCTGTTCCGGTCGGCGGGCTCCGCTCCGGAAGCCTGAGCATTGCCGCTCCACCGTGGTCCAGTCGGGCCAGAGGGGTAGGGCTAGGGTGGAGGCAGGGGGAGAAACACGGCCGGGGCCAGAGCCTCCACCGAGGGTGAGGCGCCCACCCGGGTCCCCCCCTAATAGACTTTAGGTTGGTGCGCCGGGAGTACGCACCGTTGGAGGGGGGGTACTGTCACGCCCTGACCAGGTGAACTCTGCTATTTTGGGTCAGGGTGTGGCATTTCTATGGTTTATTTTCTATGTTTGTTATAGCCTTTCTTTGGTTTACTTCTATGTTGGGCTCGGGGGTGATTTCCAATCAGACAGCTCTCGCTAGTTATGTCTGATTGGGAATCACATTTAAGTTCCTTTTCCCCCACGATGTTTGTGGGTTGTTGTCTCTTTTTGTTGAGCAGTTAATGATCAGGCATTTTCTTGGTTTTGTGTACGTGTTTTATTCAGTGTAAGAATAAACATGTGTTCGCTCCCAGCTGCGTTTTGGTCCGCTTCTTCATCACCCGACGCCAATCGTTACAGAGGGAACTAAGTATTTGACCCCCTCTCAATCAGAAAGATTTCTGGCTCCCAGGTGTCTTTTATACAGTGGGTGAAAAAAGTATTTGATCCCCTGCTGATTTTGTATGTTTGCCCACTTACAAAGAAATGATCAGTCTATAATTTTAATGGTAGGTTTATATGAACAGTGAGAGACAGAATAACAACAACAAAAAATCCAGAAAAACGCATGTCAAAAATGTTATAAAATGATTTCCATTTTAATGAGGGAAATAAGTATTTGACCCCTCTGCAAAACATGACTTAGTACTTGGTGGAAAAACCCTTGTTGGCAATCACAGAGGTCAGACGTTTCTTGTAGTTGGCCAACAGGTTTGCACAAATCTCAGGAGGGATTTTGCCCCACTCCTCTTTGCAGATTTCTCCAAGTCATTAAGGTTTCGAGGGCTGTCGCGGAAGCTCTGGACGGGGTCTGCGCACTGAAGGCCTGATGCGTGGAGCTGGCTTTGGAGGCACCAGACTATTGACACGCACCACAGAGCTAGTGCGAGGAGCAGGAACAGGACGTACTGGGCTGCGCAGGTGCACTGAAGGCCTGATGCGTGGGGCTGGCTTTGGAGGCGCCAGAACAGTAACACGCACCACAGGGCTAGTGCGAGGAGCAGGAACAGGATACACTGGGTCTTGAAGACGCACTGGAGGTCTGGAGCGCACAGCCTGCACAACACGTCCTGGCTGAGTTGTCACTGTAGCCCTGCACAGGTGGAGTGCTGGCACAGGGTGAACTGGGCTGTGCTGAGGAATGATGGCTGCCATGTGTAGAGCAGGCACAGGGTAGCCTGGGCCTAGGAGACGCACTGGTGGCCAGATGTGCTGAGCAGGCATACTCCTTCCTGGCTGGATGCCCACTCTAGCACGGCACTTGCGGGGGCTGGTATCGACCGCAACCGGACTGTGCGTGCGGAATGGGCGAGACCGTGCACACTTCCGCATAGCACGGTGCTCTCCACGCCAAACGCTCCCCATAATAAGCACAGGGAGTTGTCTTAGGACTCACCCCTGACCCAGCCAAACTACCCGTGTGCCCCCCCCCCCCATTTTTTGGGGGGGCTGCCTCCTCTCCTCCTGAAATGGAGGATAATATGCCTCATACCTCCGTCGTTCTGCCTTAGCTGCCTCCAGCTCCTCCTTCGGGCGCTTGTACTCCCCAGCCTCGTGCCATGGTCCTTTACCATCTAATATCTCCTCCCATGTCCACGACTCCAAGTAGCTTTCCTGCTGCTCCTTCCTCCGCTGCTTGGTCCTTCTTTGGTGGGTGGTTCTGTAATGGCTGTCGAAGGGAGTAGACCAAGGCGCAGCGGGTTGAGTGCTCATAATTAACTTTATTTAGAATGCTAAACAAAACAAGAAAAAACACGACAGCCAAACAGTACTGTCAGGTACACGAAACACTGAACAGAAATAACCACCCACAAACACAATGAGGAAAAAAACCCTACTTAAATATAGTCTCTAATCAGAGGCAACGAGATACAGCTGCCTCCAATTAGAGACCATCCCAAACACTTCCAACCTAGACATAGACAACCTAGAATAAACATAGAAATAGACTAACATAGAACATAACCCAAAACCCCCCAAAACACACAAAACAAACACCCCCTGCCACGCCCTGTCCAAACTACAATAACAAGTAACCCTTTTACTGGTCAGGACGTGACACACCCTTACCTGCCGATCTATAAATTACTTCTCCGTAATCTAGCATGGGAAGGATGATCACCCGAATCAGGGTTAGTTTGGCAGCTGGGGTGAAGAGGAGCGATTATGTTAGAGGAAAACAAGTCTAGATTTAAATATAGCCTGCAGCTATGATACAGTAGGTTCTGAGAGAAGGACAGTGTACCGTCTAGCCATACTCCCAAGCACTTGTATGAGGTGACTACCTCACGCTCTGAACCCTCAGAGGTAGTAATCACACCTGTGGGGAGAGGGGCATTATTCTTACCAAACCACATGACCTATGTTTTGGAGGTGTTCAGAACAAGGTTAAGGGCGTTAAGGGCAGAGAAAGCTTGTTGGACACTAAGAAAGCTTTGTTGTAGAGCGTTTAACACAAAATCCGAGAAGGGGCCCAGCTGAGTATAAGACTGTATATATCGCATATAAATGGATGAGAGAGCTTCCTACTGCCTGAGGTATGTTGTTGATGTAAATTGAGAAGAGCGTGGGGCCTAGGATCGAGCCCTGGGGTACTCCCTTGGTGACAGGCAGTGGCTGAGACAGCAGATGTTCTGACTTTATACACTGCACTCATTGAGAGGTAGTTAGCAAACCAGGCCAAAGACCCCTCAGAGACACCAATACTGCTTAGCTGGCCAAAAACAATGGAATGGTGTACCGTATCAAAGCTTTGGCCAAGTCAATAAAAACAGCAGCACAACATTGCTTAGAATCAAGGGCAATGGTGACATCATTGAGGACCTTTAAGGTTGCAGTTACACATCCATGTCCTGAGCGGAAACCAGATTGCATACCAAGAGAATACTATAGACATCAAGAAATCCAGTCAGTTGATTATTGACGCATTTCTCCAACACTTGTTAAACAAGCAAAATAGAAATAGGCCTTTAACAGTTAGGATCAGCTGATCTCACCCCTTTAAATAAAGGACAAACTGTGGCTTCCAAGTAATGGGAACCTCCCCAGAAAGGAGAGACGGGTTGAAACGTTTAGAGATAGGCTTGGCAAGATAGGCAGCAACCTAAAGAAGAAAGGGTCTAATCCATCGACCCAGATGGTTTTTTGGGGCAAGTTTAAGGAGTTCGTTTAGTACCTCGGACTCGGTGACCGCCTGCAGGGAGAAACTTTGTAGCATGGCAGGGGAAAAAGAGGGAGGAGCATCGGGGCTAGTCACATTAGAAGGTGGGAAATGAGGAAATGTTGGACGGGCAAATGAGGCGTGGCTTAGTCAAATAGGAAACCCTGACTTAATGAAGTGGTGATAAAGAGCTCAGCCATGTGCTTCTTGTTAGTAACAACAACATCAAACAACATTAAGGGGCATGGGAAGCTGTGAGGAGGAGGATTTATTCTCCAGATCTTTAAACCATTTTCCAGAACTTCTTGGGGTTAGACTCACAGAGAGAGAACTGCTCCTTAAAGTACTACTTTGGCCTTCCGGATAGCCTGAGTGCACTTATTTCTCATTTGCCTGAATGAGAGCCAGTCAGCCTGAGTATGCGTGTGCCGAGCCTTTAGACAAATGCAATTCTTGAGGTGGAGTAACTCTGCAAGATCACGTCGAACCAGAGGCTGAACCTGTTTTTAATTCAAATTTCTTTATGGGGCGTGTTTGTTAACAATACCACTGAAAATATAAAAAAGAAGGTCCAAGCGTCTTCGACAGAGCTGATTGATGGTCTCTGAACAGCAGGAGGGGATTCAAAGGCCTCGGATTGGGTGGGGCAGGCGCGAGTGACTCCTGCCACTTGTTGGGACCCAAAGGCCTCGACACCTCTCACTTCACATCAGTGGCTATTGAAGTTGTATCTGGTCCTGTCCTAGCAAGCCTGGCAGCTTAACTCAGCATTAGCATGCAGTCCCCTCTCCCCAGTCCTTCATGTTGATCCTTAAGTCTTAGCCTATTTTGCCTGTGATACATGACAATGTTATAAACACTCAAAGTACAGGACTATTGTTAATCTTGGACTTCTCAATGCATTGATGTTAATCTGTTATATGACCCTGTCCGTGTCTTTGGCTATGCCGGATTAAGTGATATGACATGCTAACTTATAAAATTATTTCTCTGTAATTGATATTACCTGATTAAGCTAATCACGTAATGTAATTAACTAGAAAGTCGGGGCACCACAGAAGAACGTTTATAGAGCTGTTATCCTCTGAATAAACTCTTAAAATACTTAGTAATATTTTACATCGATAGCAGTCCCAATCTTAACCCGTATGTTGTTTCAGTCTCATCATGAAAGTTGTAATTCTTGGTTATCTGCACGAACCCAGTCTTTACTAAAATCATCCATACATCAATTGTCTTGAAATCATTTATTTACTACACTAAGTAATTAACAGAAAACATACAAACAGTAGTTATCGTCACCAATGATGGGTAGAGGAATGTGCCCTACTGGCTAACAAGCATGGCTGGCCTGTTAGACAATGGGTCATAAAACGGTAAGCTGAGAAGTTACACAGAGTTCATTAATATTAACAATTGCCAATTGAAGGCTCACTCATTCGGGAACCTTTGCAATCAATATATATTTACGCTCATGTGTCGTCGGGATTCTTGTTGGAGAGTCTTGTTCTGATGGAGAGTTTGTCAGCGTTCTCTCTCTCTCTCTCGGTTAGAATGGATCTGTCAGAGCGACATTCATGAATGTCGTCATAGAATGGATGTGGTTGGTCTTCGCGTTCGATGATATAATTTACTTAGCTGCAGACTAATAATTAATATCAAAGACTTGTTCTTATTCTGTCGATATCGATAGTCTAAAAGTTAACCACGTGGTACGGTTCACTTTCAGTAGAATACTTGGCTGGTCAAACCTCTGGGCCAAACTCAAGATGGAGTGGAGGCCTGGTCTGTAGAAATGTAAATCAGGGGGTGTTTTATAGGGCCCAGAGAACAGGCTTGTCAAATGACGCCTGGTCCTGTATGTGTCCCTGGGGGCGTGCCTATGACTGAGCTAGACTTGGTTACAGAAATATAATTCTATCACATTAACATCAGTACATAGCATCTCAATGTATTACAAATAGCTTTATCCTTAATAATACATTGTATACAACCATGTGGATTCAGTCTCATCGCTGAGGCTATCATGTAGACCGTTTTAGGGTAATATGGCTATATTGTCTCTTCTGAGTATCACAAAATTGTACCAAGCGGATCAGTTCGTAGCTGGAGTCTTCATCAATCTTCCATATCTTCTCCAGAACACACATGTCGCTAGGTTCTCCAATTCTATGAGTTGGAAGAATTTCCTTTGTCTCTCTATGAAACATGTTGTAGATTCTCCTCTTGGAATTTTTACAACCCTGGGTTGGGGGGGAAGGTAGGTTGGGTGATGGTACAAAGGGGCGGGTGTCAACTGTCCTTCCTGTACCCAAAGAGGCCAACGTCATGACAACCCAGTCTGTCAACCTGAATATGAGACAGCAGAAACTATTCTCAGATAGGACACATTGTTTTGCTGTCATGGACATCTATAGCATCACCCGTATTTGAGACCACAAATACATGGATATAATTTCAAAGAGTCCTTTGAAGTGCACCAAGGGACATGCAGCTGAACGACACATATAGGGAGATTAGAATCCCGTGGAACGCATTTGCATTGGAAATGTTGCAGTAGACAAGAGCACAAACAAACAAAACACACCATAGCTTATATCCCATCTGTGCTGCTAAGTGACGTTGAATTGAAGATTGACTCAGTTTTGACAGCTGAAACCTGACCACACAACCAGAGGGAGACACTGTGACTTATGCTTGGCTGCTATTAGCCTACCTAGGGGACAGCCTCCATGTTATTTTCTCAGCTTGATATGCCCTGATGATATTTCCAACACCAAGCACATTGACATTCCTTCGTTTTAGGAAGCCTTTCAATCGCACACGAGGGGTTGCAGTCCCAAGACGTGATCTGGACCTTGAGAAAATAGGACCTGATGGTCATGTATATTTAGAGTTTGAGCTAAAATGCTTGTCCCTGTTAAAGGCCAGCACATGTACATAAACGGTATCCACTGGAAGTGTTTTTTGTGGTCACATTGCCATGAGAAGACTACTGTTGCTCTGTCAGAGAAAAAGACACTGAGGCCGTCAGTGCATCTAAGGATGACATTAAGCCTACATAATTGCAGAGCTTTTTTTCACTAGAGGGTTAAATCATGGGAAGATAAAAATAGATAACAGCACCAGTAAGAATACAACTAAATGTTTTACTCAAACTAAGCAGGCTATTGCAGGTGCTTCTACACCTGCATTGCTTGCTGTTTGGGGTTTTAGGCTGGGTTTCTGTACAGCACTTTGATATATCAGCTGATGTAAGAAGGGCTATATAAATACATTTGATTTGATTTTGATTTGATATTGAATGCATTATCCTTTCTGGGGCCCTTTTGAGAGACAGGGTAAGACATAGATATGAAGAGAACTGTCATGGTGTGCCATACACAATTAGAATTCATGCTGTTGATTAGGATGCAACACAAAACACCTCTTTGTCTCATTGAAGAAAATGAATGTGTCACATTCTGACCCTGGTATGAGGTCATTTTTCCCTAGTAGTTTGGTCAGGGCGTGACAGGGGGGTGTTTTGTCTATGTGTTTGGGTTTTCTGTTTCTATGTGGGTTGTCTAGAGTTTCATTCTATGTTGTCATTTTCTATGTTGTGGCCAGGTATGGTTTTCCAATCAGAGGCAGCTGTCTATCGTTGTCTCTGATTAGAAGCCATACTTAAGCAGCCTGTTTTTTCATGGGGTTTTGTGGGTGGTTGTTTCCATTTAGTCTAGAGTACCTGACGGGACTCTTGTTGGTCGTTTTGTTATTTAAGTGTATTCATTAAAGAAAAAGAATGAGCACTATACACGCTGCGCCTTGGTGTCCATTCAACGACCCCAGATACAGGGCGGCAGGCTATACCCAGATGTTGCTGCTGTAACGTTGTCAGGCGGTGGGTAACTGGTGCAGTGAATCAGGCGCAGGAGAGCAGAAATGAGTGTACAAGTTATTTAAATCCCCGAAAGCACCTGTATACAGACAATACTCAAGGTGCAGAGAAATACCGGTCACTCGAAAATAGTGCGTAAATACATAACCCGGCAAACATAACCAGCCGACAAGTACCGACATGAACAATCAATAAACACGCACACTAACATGTGGGAAACAGAGGGTTAAATAATGAACATGTAATTGAGGAATAGAAACCAGGTGTGTATAAAACAAAGACAAAACAAATGGAAAATGAAAAGTGGATCAGCGATGGCTAGAAGACCGGTGACGTCGACCGCCGAACGCCGCCCGAACAAGCAGAGGGACCGACTTCGGCGGAAGTCGTGAAAACATGAACTAGGGGTCTGAGTCCTGGTATTATACTAATATCATTAATGGTAATGAAGCCATGTATTACTTATTTACTTAATGAAGTGAACTGAATTCAAATAGACCAGATGTACGTTCTTTATCTATGATGAACAATTGATGTGAATATCAAGGTTGGTGTCAATTAATTTACAGTAATTTAGAAAGTTAACCAAATTGCAATTCCAATTTTTCCTCAATGAAAAGCATTGAAGAGAATTGGAATTACAGAGTACTCCCTGAATTGATGGAATTGAAATGGAATTGACCCCAACCCTGGTGAACATGTTAATGTACTGATGAGCAGATTGATATACAATATCTGATGGATCAATTGTATTCCCATGTGTTGTAGCATGTTGTTGTATTACTCAAGTCTGAAGACTTTCCTATGAGTAGTATTGTGATGACTACCTTTATAGCAATACTAGATGCTGAGAATGTCCTGGATTTCAAAAGATGATTTAAACTTTAGACTGCTAAGTTATGAAACCTGACTGCCTGAAAACAACCCTGTCACAGACCATACTTCTGGATGTATCACACAAGGCTAGAAGTCACATGTTCATTACACTCAACATTTCATTTTGAACTTTTTATGGTTATGAGCAATGGTGTTGAACATATTCCCTATTCGTACAAACTACTTGTGAAATCCCTCCAGAGAAACACGTCAATGTATGCAAGAATAAACTGTTTTCAAGACTGGATAACAATTCCCATTTTGAAGAGTGCTCAAACGTAATTAGCATGAAGCATAACCAATGAACTTATTACCTTTCACCTTTGACACTGATTTGATGGAAATAAATATTCCATTCCACAAGATGCAGTGGAGCAGAAACCATAGGCTACATTGCATCAAATACCACACCAGATTCCATGGGTCCACTGAAATATTATGCATTTTCTTCCCTTTCCACTCTAGATGTATCCTTTTTGTGTTCATTGTGTTGCAGCAACCTTGGTATACCAGCTCACAACCTAATCAAGACTGACAGTTTCAGGGACCGGGTTTCAAGTCCCGGTCGGGCTCTGCGCCAAATGACAGTATGTTTAGGAGATATCAGTGGATTTTTAAATCTTAACACGTTCATATTACTTGCTGCTGTTGTCATATAACAAAAACATTACAAACATCAGATGAATAGTTTAACTTCTTCCCTTTCTAGAAGCAGTAACAATCAATCTTGTACCCACAAGAGGCTCTGCATTGGTCTCTCTGGTGCCTTTATTACATCTAGGGTGACTCATCTGGTTTTGCTCATACTGCGAGACTGCTTATCAAGCTTGTTTATAAACGCATAATAAAATGACAAGCAATTGGTCTTGTATTGATCATATAAACAGACAGGGTGCTGTTTGAATAAAGTACCTGTGACAGTCATCAAATTGGAAATGGGAAAAGACAGCATGTGACATTTGAAGAAATATAGAAAATAATATATTATTCATCATTTATAGATCTAGCAATGTCAGGGCTCTACGCTGACCTTTTTTTTACAAGCACAATGAAAAATTAGGTAATAAAGCTAGAATCCTTAATTTTTCTAGGCCCACTGGTGCTCCTAAATAGAAGTTCCAGTTCACCTAGCAAAACATTTAGACACATATGTGAGTAAAATGGTCGCACTGTAGCCCTGATTATTCTTGCCATATCAAGCAAATCAACCACCAATGGGGAAGGATGTGAATGTTTTCTTAGTCGGCTTGTTACGTGATCTTTTTGCTTTGCTGGAATACATGACATGAAGAATACATGACATGATCACAAAGATATCCTGAAAGAGGGTATCCTACTGCATGTGCTACGCCAACTGAGATCTACATGGAAAAGTAAACCATTACTTCTCAAAGACTGTGTATTGTACAAACATTATCTCACAGAAGCAATGATGATTGAAAAGAGGCTTGGTATATACATCTGCATGTGTCATGATCATTTGTGTTGTGCTACATCGTTAACTTCAATAAGATTCATGATTGTAAAAGTTCTTAAGGAAAGTTATGTAAGATTGAGGGTTCTAAATCTATATGGCAGCCAATATATTACATTAAAAATGGCATCTTATGTTCACTGAGTTACACAACACATTCAGAACACACAGTATACAATGCCTTCGGAAAGCATTATTCTGAAATTGATGACATTTTATTTTTTTCTCATCAATCTACACAAAATACCCCATAATGACAAAGCAAAAATGTATTAAAAAGAAAAAACTGTAGCAGCAATTACAGCTTTGAATCTTCTTGGGTATGATGCTACAAGCTTGGCAGACCTGTATTTGGGGAGTTTCTCCCATTCTTCTCAGCAGATCCCCTCAAGCTCTGTCAGGTTGGATGGGGAGCGTCGCTGCACAGCTATTTTCATTTCTCTCCAGAGATGTTCGATCGTGTTCAAGTCCGGGCTCTGGCTGGGCCACTCAAGGACATTCAGAGACTTGTCCCGAAGCCACTCCTGCGTTGTCTTGGCTGTGTGCTTAGGGTCGTTGTCCTGTTGGAAGGCAAACCTTTGCCCCAGTCTGAGGTCCTGGAGCAGGTTTTCATCAAGGATCTCTCTGTACTTTGCTCCGTTCATCTTTGCCTTGATCTTGACTAGTCTCCCAGTCCCTAACGCTGAAAAACATCCCCCAAGGCATGATGCTGCCACCACCATGCTTCACCGTAGGGATGGTCCCAGGTTTCCTCCAGAAGTGACGATTGGCATTCAGGCCAAAGAGTTCAATCTTGGTTTCATCAGTCCAGACAATCTTGTTTCTTATGGTTTGAGAGTCTTTAGGTGCCCTTTGGCAAACCCCAAACAGGCTGTCATGTGCCTTTTACTGGAGGAGTGGCTTCCGTCTGGCCACTATACCATAAAGGCCTGATTGGTGGAGTACTACAGAGATGGTTGTCCTTCTGGAAGGTTCTCCCATGTCCACAGAGAAACCCTAGAGCTCTGTCAGAGTGACCATCAGGTTCTTGGTCACTTCCCTGACCAAGGCCCTTCTCCCCCGATTGCTCAGTTTGGCTGGGTGGCCAGCTCTAGGAAGAGTCTTGGTGGTTCCAAACTTTTCCATTTAAGAATGATGGAGGCCACTGTGTTCTTGGGGACCTTCAATGCTGCAGACATTTTTTGGTACTCTTCCCAAGATCTGTGACTCAACACAATCCTGTCTCAGAGCTCTACGGACAAATCCTTCGACCTCATGGTTTGGTTTTTGCTCTGACATGCACTGTCAACTGTGGTACCTTATATAGACAGGTCTGTGCCTTTCCAAATCATGTCCAATCAATTGAATTTACCACAGGTGGACTCCAATCAAGTTCTAAAAACATCTCAATGATGATCAATGGAAACAGGATGCACCTGAGCTCAATTTCAAGTCTCATAGCAAAGGGTCTGAATACTAATGTAAATAAGGTATTTCTGTTTTTAATTTTTTGAAATTTGCAGAAATGTCTAAAGACCTGTTTTCACTTTGTCATTATGGAGTATTGTCTGTAGATTGATGAGGAGAACAACTATTTAATACATTTTAGAATAAGGCTGTAATGTAACAAAATGTGGAAAAAGTCAAGGGGTCTGAATACTTTCCGAAGGCATTGTATCTATCATTTGTACAGTCACCCCCAAAGTTATTTGCACCCTTGATAAAGATGAACAAAAAAGACTGTATAATATAATTAAAACATACTGAGCTATATTGTATTCTCCTAAAAAAAATGAAATTATTTTATACTAATACAATTGCTCAGAGAAAGAAATTTTGTTTAACAAGTATTACTTTTTTGTTCTCAAAAAGATATGTGTCAGAATTATTGGCACCATTTTTTTCAAAACTTTTGTGCACCATCCCCTTGCAAAGATAATGGCGCTAAGCCTTTTTCTACAATGTTTTATGAGATTGGAGAACACATTGGGATGGCTCTTAGACTATTCACCATTCCTCCATACAGAATCTTTCCATTTCCTTGATATCGTTCCGTCTGTGCTTATGGACTACCCTCTTCAATTCAAACCACAGGTTTTCAATGAGGTTCAAGTCTGGAGAATGAGATGGTCATTGCAAAATGTTGATTTTGGGGTCAATTAATAATTTCTTTGTGGATTTTGATGTGTGCTTGGGGTCATTGTCTTGCTGGAAGATCTACTTGCGGTCAAGTTTCAGTGCAAGGCTCAACTTTTCCACTGTTATGGTGCCCTGGCTACCATGCTGTGAATAGCATGACGCGAACCCGTGAACGTGCGCAGATACTGTGTGAGAGTGAAGTGTTGCACCTCGCTCATCTCAAAATGTCCAGTGTTGCTCTTGGAAACATTATTTAGCTGAGTCTACCTTTAAGCTTAATGTGAACTAGAACGGCCTGATTTGGTTTAGCCAATGAGAAGCCTTTGTTACATTATTGGGCCAATCACGTGAACTCTGGGTTTGCTGTTGCAGGAGAGATTTTTGGGATTCTGCTCGAGGGGAGATAAGAGACACGGAGAGAAGAGACACGGACACTATCATTGTTGAGCTTTTACATCTAAAGAGATTCAAAACTTAATTAGCAAACAGAGAAAGTCTAGATAAATATATATCTATCCAGTGGTATAGTGGTGACTGGAGAAGTGGGTATACTCTAATAAAACATTTTTAAAAATCCCAAACGGCCAGCCTGGTGAAGGAAAGGCGCCCTTTGAGAAAAATTCAGCTTTCCTGTAGTTCTTTTAAATTTGTTTTCTATATTTGTTTCGGGGTTTCACTCTCAAAATCACAATTTTTTATAGAAAACTACAAGAATTTGATGTTTTAAGTCCACCACAATGCTTAAGACCACATCAGAAGACAATTTTTGAGGTCTGGGAAAAATCAAAAAACACTTTTTTGGAGGGTGCCTTTTAATTAAATTGTGCACATGTTTGGCTAGCAGTCTTTCTGTAGCCTACTGTACAGCATAGGGCTACAGTGTAGGCTACATGTGATGGGAGAGTTTATAAACAAATGCCATCCCAATTGATACAAATCATCATGATTTCATTCTGCCAGGTAGGCCTTCTTCACAGTCAACATTTAATTGGGAAGGTTTTTTTGAGAATGCCTTTAGAAATGTTCATTTAAACAGGGCGTGATGACTGAATTGAACATTGCAATGATTCAACCAAGACTTCAGTCCAAAGTTTTTCAATACCTGGTTTGCATACCCATTGTTGCCTTAGCTAGCATTTACTGGTAGATATCATGAATGAAAACATCTTTCCTACCCTACCAGCTACCAGTGTCATTCAATTCTGTAAGCTGTTCCATGCAACAACCAGCTGAGAGCTTCAATATGTTACGAATTTGAAAAATGTATGATATGTTATGAATTCCAATTTGTTGTGGCTAACATTAGCTAGGGGGTTAGGAGGCTAACCCTAACGTTCGCTAAGCTAGCAGTTAGGGTTAGGAGTTAAGGTTAGGGTTAAGGTTAGGGTTAAGGGTTAATGTTAGGATTAGGGGAAGGGTTAGCTAACATGTTAAGTAGTTACAAAGTAGCTAAAAAGTAGTAATTCTTTATTTTCAGGAAAAACCAGGTGACAGAAAATGTCCGGTTGGTATTTTTTTCTTCCTCCAACACTGTCTCAGGGGATGATGTGGTCATCGAAAATTGTTGTGGTGATGGGAGGACAACCAATATTTATATTTCTATGGCTGTGGTTCTGTGTAATTGTAGCACGTCTTTGATCTTCCAATGCAGGTCAGAGTGTTATGTAAGACATTCCCTGGTCCATACCCTGAAATTGGTGTTAATTCTGAGTGTATTGCCTATTGAATGAGTGTACAAATGTATTGTCCATATGTTATAGTAAACAACAGAAATGTGTCTTTCGCTCCATTCTCTGAGACAAGCGAAGATATGGAGAGCATTGTGGGGTTATTAATGGCCTTGCTCATGGGCCCAACAGTTGGTGAATGTCCTGAGGATGTGCCTGGATCAATTCTGCCCTTTTTCCAGTGCCTGGCCCAGGAATTAAACTAGCCACCTTTCGGCTACAGGTCAAATTCTTTAGCCGCTGGGCTACCTACTGCCCCTGACTGTTGAGTTATTGACCATTTGTACAAGAATAGTGTTAAGAATAGGTCCAATCCATTACTACTTTGAAGCGTGAGAGTATGCAACACTATGACAGCTCTACTATGTGTTGATCCCAAGGGCCATGGCTACAAACATATTCTTAGAAAAGAGGTTCATCATCCACCATCTGGTGCTTATTTAACAGGGCACTGTCACTGGCCTGTAAAACATAGTGGGGTTTCTACAGTCTCCATCGTCCCCACTGGCCTCTCTCTCTGTTTGATTTCTAAAACATAGTGGAGTTTCTACAGTCTCCCTTGTCTTCACTGACCTCCCTCTCTGTTTGATTTGTTAAACATAGTGGGTTTCTACAGTCTCTCTCATCTTTTTCTGGCCTCTCTCTCTCTGTTTGATTTACAAAACATAGTGGAGTTTCTACATTCTCCATCATACTCACTGGCCTCTCTCTCTCTGTTTGATTTGTAAAAGATAGTGGGGTTTCTACAGTCTCCATTGTCCTCACTGGCCTCTCTCTCTCTGTTTGATTTGTAAAACATAGTGGGGTTTCTAAATTCTCCCTCGTCTCCACTGGCCTCTCTCTCTCTGTTTGATTTGTAAAACATAGTGGAGTTTCTACAGTCTCCCTCGTCTTTACTGGACTCTCTCTCTCTGTTTGATTAACAAAACATAGTGGGGTTTCTACAGTCTCCATTGTCCTCACTGGCCTCTCTCTCTCTGTTTGATTTGTAAAACATAGTGGAGTTTCTACTGTCATATCAGCTCCATTACGATACTCATACTCCCCTCAACTCTGACACTCATCCCTGCCCTCGAACCCACATAACAAATCATCATTTCTACTCAGCTTGTAAAGTAAATAGGACCCCTGTAACCTCTGGTGCTATGAGAGGAATATCACACTGTCCTGTATATGATTAACTTACTCAATCTCTTGGGAAGCAGGAAGCCAGTCTTGCAACTACCAGCTGGGGTTCCAATGGAGACGTACTGTATAGCTTTGTGTGTGTGTGGACCAGAAGTCCTCACAAGAATAGTAAACAAACCAAAATTTGACCAACTGGGGACATTTTGTTGGCTTGTGTGCGGCACAAAATGTTGATTTTGTGGTCAATTAACCATTTCTTTGTGGACTTCGATGTGTGCGTGCGGTTATTTTATTGCTGGAAGATCCACTTGCGACCAAGTTTTTAGTCTCCTAGCAGAGGCAACCAGGTTTTTGCTAAAATGTCCTGGTACTGAGTAAAGTTCATGATGCCGTTGACCTCAACAAGGGCCCCAGGATCAGTGGAAGCAAAATAGCCCCATAACATCAAAGATCCACCACCATATTTTACAGTTGGTATGGGGTTATTTTCTCCTTATCACATCCTTCTTTCAACTCCAAACCCACCACTGGTGTGTGTGGCCAAGGAGCTCTATTTTCATGTCATCAACAAATGTAAATTCCTGGAGTTTGCTAAACAGAATTGGCACTTGGATTGGAACCGGTGCTATGGTCAGATGACATGAACATAGAGCTCTTTGGCCACGCACACCAGTAGTGGGTTTGGCATCAGAAGAAGGATGAAATAAGCAGAAAAGATGACTTGTTAAGCAAAATCTCGGAGTAATTGTATTAGTTTAAAATTATAGGATTTGCCAGTTTTTTTATAATACAATAATACAAATAGCTTAGTATTTGTATTATTTATTTAATCAAGGGTGCCAACAATTTTTGGTCATGACTAAATATGGTCATAAGAGGAGCTGTCAGAACATCTATTTCACTGTCAAATGAATTTGTTAGCTTATAGTGGACGATATCTATCGATCTTTAACTCAAAAGTTGAGATCAGAAAATGTCAAAGCGGACATTCATTGTCATCATTACAGCCATGCCAGGTGGATTCTATTCAACCATGACACAGGCCGTCACCATGGGGACAACAACAAACAGAACAAACCACTAGACAGCGCAGCGGGGAGAGAGGAGAGGAGATAATCCATTCCATTCCAGTAAGACAACATGGATGAAAACGCCCACACCACTGCCTGGGAGCTCCCCTACGGGGAAAACGTTGTGCTGTTTCCTGTCATTTCTTTCCACAGTTTAAAGGACTGCAAAGGCTTCATGTTCAATGGGCTCCCCAGGGGGGGGAAAAGAGAGGGACTCATTTTATCAGCTCTTTGTATATCCTTTTTTGTTGCGCTTGAGTGGTCAGTATTGTTATGGGAAGAGTCGGAGGGGGCCAAACTGCGTCTACAGAGGTCAGGACTTGGTTCTGTGTCTTGTTCCTATAAGAATTCTGTGTATTAAATCAAATCATGCGCATCGCTAGATATATCCATAAGCCTCATACCAAGCAACTGAAGTTGGACACCTTCATACATATACACTGCCTTCAGAAAGTATTCATACACCTTAACTTATTCCACATTTTGTTGTGTAACGGCCTTAATTCAAAATGGATTAAGTAGATTTGTTTCTCACCTATCTACACACAATACCCCATAATGACAAAGTGAAAACATGTTTTTAGAAATGTTTGAAAATTAAATACAGAAATATCTCATTTACATAAGTATTTCCATCCAAGTCTCTAAGAGCTTTCCACACATGGATTGTGCAACATTTGCCCATTATTCTTTTCAAAATTATTCAAGCTCTGTCACATTGGTTGTTGATCATTGCTAGACAACCATTTTCAGGTCTTGCCATAGATTTTTAAGTAGATTTAAGTCAAAACTGTAACTCAACCACTCAGGAATATTCACTGTCTTCTTGGTAAGCAACTCCAGTGTACATAGATTTGACCTTGTGTTTTAGGTAATCGTCTTGCTTAAAGGTGAATTAATCTCTCCGTGTGTGGAGGTAAGTAGACTGAACCAGGTGTTTCTGTAGAATTTTGCCTGTGCTTAGCTCTATTCTGTTTCTTTTTTATCCTGAAAAACTCCCCAGTCCTTAACCATTACAAGCATATCCATAAGATGATGCAGCCACCACTAACCGTGACGCAGAGGTGAAACATACACTAACTCAAAGACAATCTCCCACAAATCCAGGTGGGAAAAACACCTACTTATGTATGATCTCCAATTAGAGACAACGATGACCAGCTGCCTCTAATTGGAGATCATCCCAAACAAAACCCAACATAGAAATACAAAACTAGAACATAATAACATAGAAAAAACTAAACTAGAAAACCCCCCTGACCTACTCTGTGGAAGAACTTGATTGGCCTGCACAGAGCCCTGACTCCCTCGAACACTTTTGAGATGAATTCGAACGCTGACTGCAAGGCAGGACTAATTGCCCAACATCACTAATGCTCTTGTGGCTGAATGGAAGCAAGTCCCCGCAGCAATGATCCAACATCTAGTGGAAATCCTTCCCAGAAGAGTGGAGGCTGTTATAGCAGCAAAGGGGGGACCCAACTCCATATTAATGCCCATGATGTTGGAATGAGATGTTTGAGCAGGTGTCCACATACTTTTGGTCTTGTATATGTACTGTCACATTATGCAAAATAATTATTGTGTGAAGCTTGTCAGTTGTAATGAGTATTAAGAATGATTCAGATATAAATCATTGCGCTGTGGCTGCTAGTTGGCTACAGGCACTCCTGTACATGGTAACGGACACAAACCACCAGTATCGCTGATTAGCACTGATCAGTCTGATAGTTGATAAACAATAATATCAACTTTTAATTGACTAAACAGTGTCTATGATGACATGTCCTCTCTACTCCCTGCAATAATTGAATGACAACCCAATTTACAGTACATGCAATCATTAAAAAAGGTTTATTAGGCCCAATCAAGCCTTATTTATTCATATAACACTAATTGTAAGCTTTTACAGTGGCTCTGGCCACCAATCACACTAACTCCGCTTGCAGCTCATCAAATGTTGAGGGCACTTAAACCCTTCGGATAATTATCTCTTCTAATGGGCCTTTAAAAATGGCTTCCCCCTTGAATTTGCTATGGCATTAATATATAAATCTCATTGACAGCATGTCATAGCTTCCTGCTCTGGTTTAGCAAATTAGAGTGAGCTGGGTTCATGGCTCAGCATTGCGTAAGCGTCTTTCTGGCGTATCATACCTCACTCTGATTTATCCTGACTCCAGGCAGCCGTGTCCGTTGTGTAATGGCCAGACGCTATCCCCAAGAACACCTTGCTCTCCCTTAGCCATTTTGTAACACAGATCGCTTTCTTTAAAGGCCCTGTGCAGTCGAAAAATATGATTTTCCTGAGTTTTCTATATATTTCCTCACTATGAGTTTGGAATAGTACTGTGAAATTGTGATAAGTTTGAGAATGCCCTTTTAGTGTAAGAGCTGTTTGAAAAGACCACCTGCAATTTCAGCCTGTTTTAGTTGGATGGAGTTTTGGCCTGGTGCCATCACCAGGCAATAAATTAGTTATAGAGTTCCAAACCTCTCTGCCAACAAAAGCTAGTTTTTAGTTTATCCTCCCCACTCAGACCACTCCCAGACAGTCCTAGCAAAATATTTGCTTCAGAAATTGCTCTTTGCTAAGAAGCTATTTGTGAAAACAATCACATTAAGGTACTTCATTCTCACCCATAAAGTATTTAATATTGAGATAAAAATGGCTGCATTGGACTTTTAATTGACAATAAACCACTGATTTGGTCGTGGAGGCTAGTCTACAGCAAATGGAATACCAGAGGTAAGCAGAAACGCTTCGAACCATTCTCAATTTCAGAGTATGAGAGTATGTGTTGTAAGTATAAATGTTAGAGGGACATTAGCATCCCTTATCCACAACGAACTGGCTATATTTGAGCTGGTTGATGCAGTAATCATTATTTTATTTAAAAAATGGGCATGTTTGATTGGATGCTGTTGCCAAATAGTTAGCCATCTGTGCTGAGGCAAATTCATTCTATTCTTACATTTCAATATTACTGTAGGCTTTTACACACCAGAGGCGGAATGCAATTTTCTTAGGGCTGCGAGGGAGCTCGAAGCCACATCTCTTTGCGAAAAAATGGTCAGAAATGTTTAACATGGGCATCCAGTCAACCAAAAGTATCAAATTATTTCCATTGGGAAATTACTAATTTGTCTAAAACATATTAACATAATAGCAATATTTCCATTGCAAGTTAATGTTTTTTTTAAACATTTTTGTCACTAAGTTTGAGTGCAAAGTGTTTTCAATTTGATTTGCCTGGAGGTCTCCTGGCCACCTTCGAGATGGCAGGTTCCCAGGGGGCCAGTGGAAGGGAAGGTATGGTGCACCACAGCAGCAGCACAAAGATGAGTCATCAATATGTCACCTGCCCAGAACAGGGGAGTGGAGGGTCACAGAAGAGTGTAAAGCTTCACCAACTCTCCATCTACAAGTCGCAGCTTCCGTTTCATTAAACCAGGTAGAGGATAATGAGCTCTTTCCTATTCAGGCTAATTTTGCTAATGTAAAAAGTTGAAGAGGGACTTGTCATCTCCTATGGCATCCCGCTTTTTGGATGCTTAATACTTTTAGTGTGTCATTTTACATTTACATTTTAGTCATTTAGCAGATGCTCTTATCCAGAGTGACTTACAGTAGTGAATGCATACATTTCATAAATGTTTTTCTCCGTACTGGTCCCCCGTGGGAATCAAACCCACAACCCTGGCGTTGCAAACACCATGCTCTACCAACTGAGCCACACGTCCTTGAACTCTTTACAACCCCCTAATGTAAGGTTTTTTTGTCAAGAGAAGAATCTGATGTGTTCGGGGAAAATACATACATTTCTTCTGAAGTTGGCCTATTTAAAACATCCTCATATGTCTAGGTTTCATGCATTGGGGAAAAGCAAACTATATCAGCCCACCATTTCATGAATCCCCATCTGACACGACCCTGAATGTCAAGTTCACTGGAACAACTACATGATTAGAACAATGGAGAATTTCGCTAAATGGACTAAGTGCCAAGATAACAAGCGATGTGAGGAGCAGGATGATGCACATGGCAGATCACGTCGGCCTACAGGTCAGGGTCCCTTCTCCTTCAGTGTACAGTGCCTTCGGAAAGTATTCAGACCCCTTGACTTTTTCCACATTTTGTTACATTACAGCCTTATTATTTTTCCTCATTTTTACATATAAAAAACGGAAATATCACATTTAAATAAGTATTCAGACCCTTTACTCTGTACTTTGTTGAAGCACCTTTGGCAGCAATTACAGCATTGAGTCTTCTTGGGATTGACGCTACAAGCTTGGCACACCTGTATTTGTGGAGTTTCCCATTCTTCTCTGCAGATCCTCTCAAGCTATGTCAGGTTGGAGGGGAGTGTTGTTGCACAGCTATTTTCAGGTCTCTTCAGAGATGTTCGATCAGGTTCAAGTCCGGGCTCTGGCTGGGCCTTTCAAGGACATTCAGAGACTTGTCCCGAAGCCACTCCTGCTTTATATTGGCTATGTGCTTAGGGCCGTTGTCCTGTTGGAAGGTGAACCTTGCCCCAGTCTGAGGTCTTGAGTGCTCTGGAGCAGGTTTTCATCAAGGATCTCTCTGTACTTTGTTCCGTTCATCTTTGCCTCGATCCTGACTAGTCTCCCAGTCCCTGCCGCTGAAAAACATCCCCACAGCACAATGCTCCCACCACCATGCTTCACGGTAGGGATGGTGCCAGGTTTCCTCCAGACGTGACGCTTGGCATTCAGGCCAAAGAGCTCAATCTTGGTTTCATCAGACCAGAGAATCTTGTTTCTCATGGTCTGAGAGTCTTTAGGTGGCTTTTGGCAAACTCCAAGCGGGCTGTCATGTGCCTTTTACTGAGGAGTGGCCTCCGTCTGGCCACTCTACCATAAAGGCCTGCTTGGTGGAGCTGCAGAGATGGTTGTCCTCCTGGAAGGTTCTCCCATGTCCACAGAGGAGCTCTAGAGCTCTGTCAGAGTGACCATCGGGTTCTTGGTCACCTCCATGACCAAGGCCTTTCTCCCCCGACTGCTCAGTTTGGCTAGGAGGCCATCTCTAGGAAGAGCCTTGGTGGTTCCAAACTTCTTCCATTTACAAATGATGGAGGCTGCTGTGTTCTTGGGGACCTTCAATGCTGCAGAAATGTTTTGGTACCCTTCCCCAGATCTGTGCCTCGACACAATCCTGTCTCGGAGCTCTACGGACAATTCCTTCAATATATAGACAGGTGTATGTATAGACAGGTGTATATAGACAGGTGTATGTCTGTCCAAATCATGTCCAATGAATTGAATTTTCCACATTTACCACAGGTGGACCCCCAATCAAGTTCTAGAAACATCTCAAGGATGATAAATGCAAACAGGATGCACCTGAGTTCCATTTCGAGTCTCATAGCAAAGGGTCTAAATACTTATGTAACTAAGGTATAAAAAAAAAAATCGAAAAAAATATTTGCAAAGATTTCTAAAAATATTTTTGCGTTGTTATTATGGCGTATTGCGTGTACAGTAGATTGCTGAGAAGTTTTATTTATTTAATAGATTTTAGAATAAGGCTGTAACGTAAGAAAATGTGGAAAAAGTCAAGGGGTCTGAATACTTTCCGAAGGCACTGTAACTGTAAAAAGCTGTGTTTAGACAGGCAGCCTAATGCTGATATTTTATTCCACTAATTGGACTTTTGACAATTTTCTCATCAGATCTTTTACAGAGCTGATCTGATTGATCAAAATACCAATTAGTTATACTTTTGATACTTAAGTGTAATGCCCTGGCCATAGAGAGGTTTTTTTTGTTCTTTATTTTGGTTAGGCCAGGATGTTATATTGGGTGGGCGTTCTATGTTTCTTTTTCTATGTTTTTGTATTTCTTTGTTTTGGGCTGTGTGTGGCTCCCAATCAGGCACAGCTGAAGCTCGTTGTTGCTGATTGTGAGTCACACATAAGGAGCATGTTTTTCCTTTGGGTTTTGTGGGTAATTGTTTCTGTTAGTGTTTGCACCTGACAGGACTGTTTTGGCTGTCAGTTTTCTTATTTTTTGTAAAGTGTTCACGTTGGTCTATTCAATTCTTATGATGAACACTAACTCCGCTGCACCTTGGTCTCTCTTTTCAGACAGCCCTTACATTAAGTATATTTTAGAAATTACATTTACTTTTGATACTTAAGTTTATTTAAAGCCAAATACTTTTAGACTTTTACTCAAGTAGAATTTTACTGGGTGACTGACTTTTACTTGAGTCATTTTCTACTAAGGTATCTTTACTTTTACTCAAGTATGACAATTGAATACGTTTCCCCCCACATAGCCAAAGATTAGCTCTGTGGTGCCATCCTGTGCGTAATGTGAATGCACAGTAATGAGTCTGAGTTTACTCTGGCTTTAATTGCCCCTTCCTACCTACTGTGTGTGTGTGTGTGTGTCTACGCACGTGCATACATGTGATGGCGGTTCCCCTTCTCGTTACTTGAAAGTGAGATGAACCTGGATTAAATGTTATAATTTGTGGACATGATCATTTATGGTATAATACTGCATGCAACTGGATTCAAAGACAGAGGAAGACATTTTGTATTCATCCTTCTTACCTAATGCAATTCAACCCCCCCAGCCTAAAATCCCTATAAGGCTATGCATGGCCTACTGCTTCTTTGGCAAACAGTTTTTCCCAAAGGGAAACTTTTTTTCTGCTGATACAGCACAGTTGAGGGGAAATGGAATACATCAGCAAATGTATCAAACCTTTCTTGGATCATCATCTCGAGGCCTCTTGACACAATCACTATGATGCATTGGGTAGCCCAAG
Source organism: Salmo trutta (assembly GCF_901001165.1). Taxonomy (NCBI): domain Eukaryota; kingdom Metazoa; phylum Chordata; class Actinopteri; order Salmoniformes; family Salmonidae; genus Salmo; species Salmo trutta. The sequence goes on from NC_042962.1 coordinate 15,513,337, forward strand.
GCAGTACGTGATGAGTGAGGAGGTGTCATTCGATTTGAATATGGGGGAGGTCTAACACTGTAATTGTAATATGAGCTCCCTGTGAATACAATTTTCCTCAAGCTCCCATTTATCCAATGTTATTTCCCCTCTGAACAATAGCACATTTCACAGAACTACCCACAAAGGAGGGAGGGATCTCAGGGGATGAAGACTTCAATATTTGCCTAAAATGGCGGAAAAGTGGGCGAGAGATGTCGTGATTTAGAAAAAGGCGGTGAGTCTTTGTTTCTGACGATTTATCTCTTTGACACCTCATAAAGGTTTACGAAAACAACTCGTATTATTCAAACATATTATCCCTCACCGTGGAGTTATGTGTATCCGTGTGAGGAATGATCTGGCACTTTAGCAGTTTGACTTTAGCAAGACAGAGTATCGTCCCAGTAACTGGACTTATTCCCTTTTGGTTCGGGCACAGTTATGTGTGTGTGTGTTACGTTCCCCAGTTTCTGTGTTGTTGTGGGTTTGTATGGGCTAGGCCCAAGAATGCCCATACTTAGTGAATGTCGCAGGGGGTAGGCCAGTCCTGTACTGTAGCGTCTTTGTCCTGTACTGAAGCCCTCAATGCTCACTCTGTGGCCGAGGAACGTGACCTCTCTTTGCAGGGTGCAGCTTGAGGCCTACGGCATGGATCCTCTCCAAGATCTCCCTCGGTGCCTCGAAGGCAGCATCAAAGTCCAGCCCATGTGCCAGCACATTGACCAGGTTCAAACAGCGTTCAGGGGACAAGCCAGCCAGTACGTTCAAATGTTGCTGGGGCGTTGCAAAGTCTGAACAGAATGGTCTTGAACTGCCACAGGTCCAAAGAACCATGGGGATCCCATCACCAAGTCAATGGACTCATCCATCCGGGACAGTGGTGTAGAAGTCCTTGACAGTTATGTCATTCACCTGGCGGTAGTCCACACAGTTCCTCCATGTCCCTTCCTACTTTTGGACCAACACCACTGGGGAGGCACAGGGGCTGTTTGAGGGTTCAATAATATCAGTTGCGAGCATGTCTTGCACATTCTGATCTGCAATGGCCTGCTATCTATTTGGGAGGCTACAGTGGCGCTGATGGATGGGTCTGGCGTCGCCTGTACTGATTCGGTGCTGCACCAGATGAGTACACCCAACATCTCCAGGGTTGGTGGTGAAGCAGATCCCAAAGGCAAAGTTGTTGTTCCGGCTCCATGCCTTTCGCAGTTCTTCTCCCAAATTGACTGAATCACTTCACCAGCAACGAGCTCTGCAGTCTGTGACCAGGGGAGGTAGAGGCCGACTGGGTGAGCACTGCAGGGCATGGCACTTGGTCAGTTGGCTTATGAGTCCATGTAGGACCCCTGGGGGGGTCACAGTTTGGATGGCTGTGGGGAATAGGAGTTGAGTCAGGCTGGGCATGGGGTAGGCTGGTGTAAACACATCCACAGGGTGCTGTACACTGGGGGGGGGGGGGGGGGGCACAGGTTCAGTGCCTGCTAATGGGGGTGAGATTCCTGCTTCCAGAGGGCAAGGTTTTGATAGGACTAGTGTCTGGAGGGTCTCTCTGAGAGCTCCAGTGGGAACGATTGTGTCTTGGGGATGCTATGTTGGACCGGTGGGGTTGGCTCTCGACCTGTTGCACCACAGCAGCAGTATTAGGAGCAGGGGAAGGCCCAAGACTCATGGTAGGACAGCCATAAAAGGTTATCACCTCAGATCGAAGACCTAGCTGTCCACCCGCCCTGTGCGGGAAGTCACCCGTGACAGTGACCAATTGGACACCGACAGCCCAGAAGTCGGCGTGGGGGGGTCAATAGGTTAGGGTGGATCAGTGTAATGGAGCCTTTATCAATGAGGGCCTCCACACTCTGGCAGTGGTGTAAAGTACTTTCGTAAAAATACTTTAAAGAACTACTTAAGTAGTTTTTTGGGGTATCTGTACTTTACTATTTATATTTTTTACAAATGTTACTTTTACTTCACTACATTCCTAAAGAAAATAATGTACTTTTTACTCCATACATTTTCCCTGACACCCAAAGTACTCATTACATTTTAAATGCTTAGCAGGACAGAAAATGGTTCAGTTCACACACTTATCAAGAGAACATCCCTGGTCATCCCTACTGCCTCTGATCTGGTGGATTCACTAAACACAAATGCTTTGTTTATAAATTATGTCTGAGTGTTGGAGTGTGCCCATGGCTATCCATACATTTAAAAAACAAGAACATTTTGCCATCTGGTTTGCTTAATGTAAGGATGTTTTTTACTTTTACTTTTGATACTTAAGTATATTTTAGCAATTAAATTTACTTTTGATACTTAAGTTTATTTAAAACCAAACACTTTTAGACTTTTACTCAAGTAGTATTTTACTGGGGGACTTTTACTTGAGTCATTTTCTATTAAGGTATCTTTACTGTTACTCAAATATGACAATTGGTTACTTTTCCACCACTGCACTCTGGCCTCCTATTTGTACAGGTATCCGACAGCTGTCAGGGGGTTGAGGGGGTGATGGGGGGGCAGGCCGGACACTATTCACCAGTGGTAGTCTCTCTGTGGGTGTGTTTTTGGTGTGGGGGGGCAGGCCGGACACTATTCACCAGTGGTAGTCTCTCTGTGGGTGTGTTTTTGGTGTGGGGGGGCAGGCCGGACACTATTCACCAGTGGTAGTCTCTCTGTGGGTGTGTTTTTGGTGTGGGGGGGCAGGCCGGACACTATTCACCAGTGGTAGTCTCTCTGTGGGTGTGTTTTTGGTGTGGGGGGGCAGGCCGGACACTATTCACCAGTGGTAGTCTCTCTGTGGGTGTGTTTGGTGTGGAGCCCAGTCTTTCCCCTACTGCATTTCCTGAACGTTGTGGATCTGGAGTGGCTCTAGATTCCACAAGGATGCAATATCTGATCTGGTGGTCTTTCTGGCTACAGTGGCAGCAGAATTGGCATGACACATTCGTTGATCCACCATCCGGTTGGGGTAGGTTGAGGTTCTGTCTGCCGCTAGACGAGGTGGGGTGCTTGGAAGTTTCACCTGGTACGTTTGGGAGTGGGGTCGCCCAGCTGAGGTGGCCTGCACTTCTCTGAGGACTTCTGAGGACCTCGACGGTCAGAGCCTTCATTAGTGCCACCTCTAGCGTCTCTGGTCCTCTGAGGTGTTAGCTGATGAAAGCCTTTGTAGCAAGGGTCATGACAACGCTGTCTGAGAAGTGGGGATATCCTTTCCGCACCAAATAGCAAACCTCAGTGACAAACACCTAGTGTCTCCCCGGGTTTACACCTCACCACAGCTGGCACCGGCTGACCAAACCGCAGAGCTATTGCAGTTTCTATAGCCTGGGGATCTTGCATCTCCTGTTTAGACAGGTCCAGTAGTACTCGCTGGGCTTCCCCTTCCAGTGACATAGCCAACTCTAATGCTCTCTCTGTAGTGGAACCTGTTAGTTGCAGCCACAAACTAGGCTTTGAAGTCTTCCCATGATGCTTTTCCATTAAACTAGCTATTGTCAAGGAAAATAGAGACCACCATAGAATCTGTCTATGTAGACAACTGCCTCAAACTGAGCTATCTAATGATAAGTTGGTGGGTGCTTATATTTGTCCTATTTCACACATGTATTATATGCATGTGTAAATGTGTTTTTTATATCCCAACTCTCCCTGAGACACACTCAGAGAGTGTGGTCCAAGCCAGAGTCTGCCATTATCAACAGCAACTAGGGTTAAGCACCTTGCTCAAGGGCACATTGGTTCACCTTGTCAGCTCAGGGATTTGAACTGGCAACCTTTTTACTGCTGGCCCTAACGCTCTAACCTCTAGACTACAGTGTGTTGACTAGTGGGATGCTGTGCTATATGTCTCTCTGTCAGCTCATAAATGCAATAGCATGGTGTCAGGGTGAGCTGATGAATCTTTCATCTGTAATAAACTCGTCTGCCCATAGGCAGTCGGTACCAACCTCATTGGGGGAGATGCTTTCTCTGATGTCTAAATTACTCACCTCTCTTATTCACAGTGTTCTTCTTAGGCTATCATCTTATCCGGTATGTAGGGTATACTTTAATCTAATAAGCGCATGTAGCTAATTGTCAATTAATAAAGAAAACATTTGCTTGGGTAATATGGAATTGGGCAAATATGTTGAAAGGATTGTAAATAAACATAAACTGAACATTGCTTATGTTACTGTATGCAGTGGCTAATTTAACAAAACCACAGTATGGATTACATCCGCTCCTTGTCAATAGACTGCTTTCAGGGCAAGTAAACAATATCTTTCTATGTAAAATCGTTGATCTATCCCTTTAAATGCAGTGGTGAATTTAAAAAATAATTGTTATACTTGAGTTAAACTAAAGATACCTTAATAGAAAATGACTCAAATAAAAGTGAAAGTCACCCAGTAAAATATTACTTGAGTAAAAGTCTAAAAGTATCTGGTTTTAAATGTACTTAAGTACATTGGTAGAAAAATTACTTAATTGTCATACTTGAGTAAAATTAAAAAGTAAAAGTAAATACTATACATCAAATTCCTTATATTAAGCAAACCAGAAACTATTCAACAGAAACACAGGATTGCCTCCCACTCTGTAACACAACGCTAATATCCTATCCATGATTCAAATAGGATCAACAGTAATACATTCCTATGGCAGGCATTTCAATCTTGCTCCAGGCTCTTTTCGCCTCCTCCATTCATCTCCCTGTGAAGACTACACACAAACATGAATGCACTCACACACACAAACATTCATGTTTGGCCTGAACACATGTTGTTATCATAAAGCTGCATTATTCTTTGGATTCCATGTTTAAAACTACAGTTCCCTGCATTGTGTTCCACATCAGCACCTCCGCATCTGGCCTCCATCAACAATGATTTGACCTGAAAAACACCTGTGGGCGAGAGCTTACATGCAACTCGAATAAGAAAATACTTCACAAGCAATCAAACATCCACTGACCAAAACATAGCAGAAAGTGATTGAATCAATGGAAACTCCAAATTCTGTGTTCCTACCTGGTGTTTAGGAGTTGTACATTTCAGTCGATTAGCAGAAGCTCCTATCCAGAGCGACTTACAGGAGCAATTAAGTTTAAGTGCCTTGCTCAAGGGCACAATTGCAGATGTTTTCACTTGGTTAGGGATTTTGAACCAGAAACCTTTAGTTACTAGCCTAACTCACTTAACCACTAGGCTGCCTTTGAACTTGCAATACAAACACAAATACCACAAATATATTTTTCTCGTTTATCTCTCCAAGTGTTTTTTCTATAGTAACTTTCGGCCTCCGGGGACGTTAACAGTTGGATAATTTAATTAAAGCATACAAATCTGACTGGGTCCTAGGGGACTGCTGTGTGGAAGGAAAAGAAAGAGGAAAAACCCTCCACACTTCATATGCTTGACTAAATGAGGCCTGTTTCATGTTGTGGGAGTGAGAGTTTGGTTCATCAGTTCAGCAGTATTTTTAATTGATATGCTGTACCGTCACACTAGGAATAGTGCATTCTTTTGGGTGTAATTATGTATTTCGCGTATCCCGTGAACATCTAACATACAATAGGCCTGCTGAATACCCCCCACAATTTCATAATTTGTGGCGATGTGAATCGCACCTATCATTGTTGTCATTTTTTTGTTGTTTAAAAAAACAAAAACATTATTCCTTATCTACAATTAGCACTCATCTATAAATGGCAGAGTGATGCTTATCTTCCCAGGCATGTAAGAATAATGTATAACCCCCATGGTGTTTGAAGGAGGGAACACCATCCAAGGTTGTGCAAGAAGACACGCATCTACATTGTGTAGTGTGTCCAACCATTCTACTTAGACTGGGTGAAAACGCGCTTTGGTGATTCAATTTCACTTCCTTTTGTTATAAAATGTATTTTACCAAGATAAATATGATTCTTCATGTTCTGAATCATTCAGTGGGGTCTTTCTCTAACACAGGGTTTCCCAAACTAGGTCCTGGGTCCCCTCCTGGTTTTTGTCCTAGCACTACACAGCTGATTCCAGTAATCAAAGCTTGATGATGAGTTGGTTATTTGAATCAGCTGTGTAGTGCTAGGGCAAAAACCAAAACATGCACCCAGGGGGAGGCCCCAGGACCAAGTTTGGGAAATCCTACTCTAACATTTATTTAACTAGGCAAGTCAGCTAAGAAAACATTCTTATTTACAATGACAGCAGGTTAATTGCCTTGTTCAGGGGTAGAACAACAGATTTTTACTTTGTCAGCTCAGGGATTTGATCTATCAACCATGTATACTAAAATATGAAAATACTACATGTCATGTCTTAAAATCGATATCTATCTTACCTCTATATTGTTTTATGTCCACTGGATTGGAGAAGAAAGATGACGGGTTCAACGGTGAGCTTGTCAGTTAGCATTCATTCTCACGCAGCATCCAGCCTGTTGACGCAATGCTATTTTCCAGATTTTTGACCACTTTTTTCTCTGGCCTCCATTGATTTAGTCACCTTAGTTCTGGCCATCCTACAAAGGTAAAAACTCCAATAACTTTTGAACAGATTATGATAGCGACATGAAGTTTGGACCATTAGTTTTCTTAGGAGTATCTATACAATTAACATGTTATTTTAGCCATTGATCGAAAGAATATTGAATATTGCAGAGTGACAGTGTTATCAGGGTTGGGGGAACGTTTTAATTTAATCTTTGCAATTACAGTGTTTGTTTAATTGACAGGGAAGGGCAGAGAAGACAGACAAAACAAAAAGTAATTGCTAAAGGAGACGTGACAGAACTTAAGGAACGGGTATGAATTGAGCAGTTAATTAGTGTATACTGTATAGTGCACAGCTAAAACAATCATATCCTTTTCATACAAGTTGATTTAATGAAGTATTCAGTACAATATAAAGTAACCATTGATTGTATGTACTGTATAAGAATGTTTCTGTACCACTGTTTTTGACCAATTATCAGTGATTCAGACAGAAAACGCCATGTATTCCAACACTTCTCACTCTGCCCCTACTCGGATGGTATTGCGCCGTCGCAACCTTCGCTCTCTCTCTCCCGCTACTCTCTCCTCTTCCATCCTATCATCTCTTCCCTCTGCTCAAACCTTCTCCAACCTATCTCCTGATTCTGCCTCCTCAACCCTCCTCTCCTCCCTTTCTGCATCCTTTGACTCTCTATGTCCCCTATCCTCCAGGCCGGCTCGGTCCTCCCCTCCTGCTCCGTGGCTCGACGACTCATTGCGAGCCCACAGAACAGGGCTCCGGGCAGCCGAGCGGAAATGGAGGAAAACTCGCCTCCCTGCGGACCTGGCATCCTTTCACTCCCTCCTCTCTACATTTTCCTCTTCTGTTTCTGCTGCTAAAGCCACTTTCTACCACTCTAAATTCCAAGCATCTGCCTCTAACCCTAGGAAGCTCTTTGCCACCTTCTCCTCCCTCCTGAATCCTCCTCCCCCTCCACCCTCTCTGCGGATGACTTCGTCAACCATTTTGAAAAGAAGGTCGACGACATCCGATCCTCGTTTGTCAAGTCAAACGACACCGCTGGTCCTGCTCACACTGCCCTACCCTGTGCTTTGACCTCTTTCTCCCCCCTCTCTCCAGATGAAATCTCGCGTCTTGTGACGGCCGGCCGCCCAACAACCTGCCCGCTTGACACGCCCTGACCATAAAGAGCCTTTCTATTTCTCTATTTGGTCAGGTCAGGGTGTGATTTGGGTGGGCAATCTAGTTTTCTTATTTCTTTGTTTGGCCGGGTATGGTCCCCAATCAGAGGCAGCTGTCTATCGTTGTCTCTGATTGGGGGTCATACTTAGGCAGCCCTTTTCCCACCTGTGATTGTGGGATCTTGTATTTGTGTAGCTGCCGGTGAGCAGCCCAGAACATCACGTTTCCTTCTGTATTGTTTTTTGGTTTCACTTCATTAAAGGATGTGGAATTCCATGCACGCTGCTCCTTGGCTTATTTACGATAGGGAGTTTGAAGACAGCAGTCGTGACAGCATGCTATAGCAACCGCATGCTATTGCGCGACCAACAGCAGTCGAGGCAGCAGAGAATAAATGAGTAAACTGATCAGCTAAATAGACCGCCATATTAAGGTAGGGAGTTTTTGTAGCACAGGAGACTGCTGAGGGGAGGACGGCTCATAATAATGTCCGTAATGGAGTTAATGGAAACCATGTGTTTGATGGGATTGATACGATTCCACCAATTCAACTCCAGCCATTACCATGAGCCCGTCCTCCCCAATTAAGGTGCCACCCACCTCCTGTGGTTTGTAGAATATGATTGGTGCGACGTAGGGATGATGCATAGATGAATCCAACACTCGGGTTCCCTGTCTGAACCTGCTGTGCTTAATTTGTCAAAAGCAGTGTGTACTATTAGGAATAGAACACAAACATGCTACAGTGGGATTGATAACCTGATTCAGTGCCTTGATTCAAAAGCACAAAAGTGATGGTGATATTTCAAAGAACACGTCTTCACTCATTGAGTCAATTTAAGAGTCATTCTCTCTCTCTCTCTCTCTCTCAAACTCACATACACACAGCCAGCCAGCATGGGGAATCTACATGCCCCTCATCATTCACTCTGACTTGGTTTCGCAGTGGGGGCATCTGTGACCTTGTGTGAGCGCTCCTTCATTGGGCCATTCGGAAAAACCCGATCAAAAAAGAAAATGCTCGGAGCTAAACTGTCGACTTTGGTTGTCTCTTAATCATGCTCCTCTGAGCTTCTATTAATGCAAGACATTCTTCAGTTATATAAAAAAGGCCCACCACAACTCATTAAAGGGATGTCATGACTGTCCTGTGAGGATCCGAATGGGTCAGATCAGGTTTGCAATGAATAACTCAACCAGACCCTCTTTCACCCACAGAGAGGGGGAGGAGGGAACTGGGCCAGGTTGACAGCTCACACCCTGTTGTAAATTAAGGGAGAAGAAGACTCTCTCTCCCGCTCCAGTATTAACCAAAGGAATGTACTTTGTCAACATACTTTTCCCGCCAAAACTGTAACACGTTCAAAAAGTGAATACTGGAACAATATTTCTAACATAAGAATGTGGGGAATGGTCAGAGGGGATCTAAAGAATAATCATGTCATATGGGTTGTTATTTTGTGATGTCATTAAAAAGGTTATAAAGTAAATACTGGAACTTGAAAAGTATATACACTACATGTACGAAGTCTCCATCCTTAACGTTGTATATGAAATATGAAAAATTATGAAAGTATTTTTGTTAAGAATGTGATTTTAGGAGCCATAAGAGATAATTGTCTCCTATAAATGTTGCATAGTAAGTAGTCATGACCAGAGTGAGGTCAGAGAGCATGTCAGCCTGACGGAACCGTCCCTGTCGACAAGAGTCCATAAAATAATTGATAAAGAAATTAACATTTAGACCAGAAAGGCGTTGAGCTGCAGCTCACGTCCAAAGTGGTTTGAACCCTGAATACCAACACAATTTGGAGAAGAGACGGTCACCTCTCAGACAATCACTGGTACAGCTGATTAGCTGTCCTAAGAAAAGTATCTAGAAAAGCGAATTTAAGTGGGACCACTGTACTACTCTTCTCAAATCACTGTAGTACGCTACTCTCATCATCCAATGGGAACCATCGACATGGCTGGCTAGCCTATCTTCCCAGAAGCATCGTCCAGAGTAAACAATAGTAGAAGAGACAGGTCCGCACCCTTATGGGCAATCAAAGCCTTGCAGGTGTGCCGCTGAAAGACCCTTCTCTGACAGAGATAAACGGCGAACGAAGGCATTCACACATAAATACATGAATGATTTCTTACTCCAAACGGGCGACGGTTTGTGTGCAAAGTATATGATTACTGTGAGAAAAATGTCTAAAATGTATCAACGATAAGTGTCTCTTTCGCTCTCTCTACCTCTCCATGTCGTTGTGTAAAAAGCCACCATATTGTGTCAGTCTGCTAGGGACCCTTTTCCTAATGTATTAAGTGTGTATGTTATCCTGTGTTATCATTTAGTTAGCTAGTAAATAAATAATTAAACCAATTTGTGTAGTACTGAATCATAAGTAAGGCTGGGGGTTTTGCAGATGCAGGAGGTTATGACTGTTCAGAATGATGATATGATAAGAGGTTATGATTAAAACATTGACTGTTTTATGGATGTGATAGGTAAAGACCTTTTGGAGTTTAATTTGGGAGATGGTAACTCTTTAAACAACCTCTATCGTGGTGCCGCAAATTCGAATGAGTTAATTGTTACATGATTAATTTAATTGGGTAACAATTAAACATAGTTAGTTGTTTCGATAAATAACAATCATCAGATGAATGAAAGTAAAGTCATGACAGGGAGCTGTGATGTTTTCACATAGTTTTTCAAAATTGAGTTTAAATGACCAAAACATCCCCCATAATATTGGACACTATAAAAATGCTCAGAACCTTTTTTTCTCAACTCTAACTATCAGGAAGGCTGAAAGAACAGGCTGAGTTGGCGGGGAGCTTATATCCATGAGCTCACCTTGACTGACAGCTCTTTGAAACACCCTTGTGGTCGTTTGCCAGGTAACAAGGTAAACAATTGGCCACATGTCATTCCGACCCTAAATAGTATACCTCACCACATTTTCTCTACAAAATTCTCACATTGTCAACAGAGCTGACAATGGACTGTTAAATGTCAGACAAACAGCAGCAATACACAACTGCATTTCTATTGTTTTGTAACTAATTACAGAATACAGTTCACTGATACACTTCTTCACAAGAATTAGTAAAGCCTTAGAAGAGTCACCTTAGAAGAACCAAAAAATATTATTAGCCATAAATCTAATATATATATAAGCCACCCCTACAGTGTGCAAGATCCATTGATTCGTACAATTTGTAACACTCATCTCCCGTCCGAATGCTTAAAAAAAAATATACAAACAAAATGTGATATCATATCACATAAAAGTGAATTACCTAGGCAACCAACTACAGAGATTGATGGGGAGGGGAGCAGGAGAGGGGGACTCATGTACCCCGCTTCAATCAAGCAGGCTTCAGTCATACACTTGGCTTCAGTCAAACCCAAGATTGAAGCGGGATACAAATCCAGCTATGGCCTCCTTGTCAGACCTCTCACACTGGGCAGACAGGGGTCCTGGGATGGACAGCTCGCACAGCTTCCCCACCTACAACGCTGGATCAAGGGTGACGTCAATAAAGAGGAGATCCAGGAGCCTGCCTACGTAGCCTGTAATGTTTTTGAAAAGGGAAATGTTTGTTAAATGGGTAGTTAATTTAATTCTGAGTTATGATGCTATCAATTAGTTTATGTAGTGATCTACTCATTCTAAAATGTGTTTTCTGGTATTTTTGAAGTACTCAATTTGAAATATGCAATATTTGGTCGTGCACTTTCTGGTGAAACTTTTCATTGTTTGTATTTGAAATGTGTGTGCCTGAAATACTCAATTGACTTGAAAAGAATAACTATGACTTACAGTATGTTGGTTCTGTCTTCACAGGCTTCACAGAATATCCCCGCTTCTTTGCCTTGGGAAAGCTGATTTTGTATCACACAATTCCTGCTGCGGTGTTTGCCTGGGAAGCTGTGCAGACAGAGTAGATGTTGAATTTTCTAAAATGTCTATCATTACCGCTTGATGATAGTGGAAAGATTAAAGAAGACGGAAAGAGGAATAATAATAACCCCTCTAATCATCATTATTAGCCCCAATGAATTAAGACAACAACCAACAATGGAATGTGATTTTCAGGGGTAAATTACAAATTCTCTACACACCAGTGGAGGCTGCTGAGAGGAGGACGGCTCATAATAATGGCTGGAACGAGGCAAATGGAATGGCATCAAACCATGTGTTTGATGTATTTGATACCATTCCACCTACTCACTCCAGCAATTACCACGAGCCCGTCCTCCTCAATTAAGGTGCCACCAACCTCCTGTGATACACACTGCAACTCCTTTTGTGGACAACGTTCCTTTGTGCCAGCTGTGTGCTGGCTAGTTCTCAGACTCGATGTAGGGGGCTAAGGGCTGGAAGAACAACCATATAGTGACTATCAGGTGTGTTACAGAAAATATACCATTCACAAGTCAAAGCAGCCACAGCCACAGTTAGAGCCACAGGCATCATGTCAGACTCATCAAACTGTTCAGTCCATTCAAAATGAAAAGGAGCCACTGCTGTAGGAAGTCTTCATTCTTTGGAAAATAGTGTAACGTTTAATTATGGCATCCAGTTACAACATAGTGTGCTTTTTCCTGCATGATGGTAAGTAGCTTGCTAGCTAACAGTCACAACACAAATTAAAAGGGCTTAGTTGTCCCCCTGAGTGGCGCAGCGGTCTAAGATACTGCGTCGCTGTGTTGCGTCGTCACTACAGCCTGAGGTTTGATCCCCAGGATGTAGTGACTGGGAGTCCCTATAGGGTGACACACAATTGGCCCAGCGCTGTGAGGGTTTAGCCGGGGGGGGCGTTACTTGGTTCATCACGCTCAAGTGACTCCTTGTGGCGGTCCGGGTGCCTGCAGGCTGACTTCGGTTGTCAGTTGAACGGTGTTTCCACCGACTCATTGGTGCGATTGGCTTCCGGGTTAAGCGAGCGGATGTTAAGAATGCCGCATTGTGGGTCATGTTTCGCATGACTCAACCTTCGCCTCTCCAAAGCCTGTTGGGGAGTTGCAGCGCTGAGACAAGATAATAATCACGAAATTGGGGAGAAAAAGGGGGGTGAAAATTACAAATAATAATAATACAAATATAGAAAATGGGTTAGTTACCAGTATTGTTCTGCTTGAGCTATTTTACGGTTTGTAAACAAAGCCATATGATGTGCACATGTGATAACGGTTTTAAGGCGTTACATATTTTAATTAGTTAAGATTATACAACGCTACCATTGGTATGTAAAATGTGCGCCATTACGTGACGTTGCATAATGCCGGAAGTAATTCATTTGACATGAGGGGAGGGGACCAGTAACTTTATGATCAACTTTGTCCAGCTACAGTACTTTTTGTTATACTTGGTTCAACTTACTATGAACTGGTTTCATTCAAATATCATCCAATTTGATGAAAAACATGATTTTCAGTGTTCGGGACTTAAGACATTAAAATACATACACAGCATCTGTCTGCCACTAGCTGCCACACCCAGGAAGATGCTGCAGATACATACTTTATCTTGCATCCCTGGGATGTTCTGGTTCGACACAATAAGACTGATGGCCTATCAGGGTTTGATTTGTAGAAGTTATTGAAGGTCACCTCTATCACTGTTCGCTGCTCCATGCTGGGATAACGACCCGAGAGGTGTTTTTGGGGGGCAGCCAGGAGGGCGAGACGGATTTAGCTGACATACCACCCGGAGAGAGGATTGATTGTACAAGCAGGGTATGAATATGATTGCAAGGGGCAGAGTGAAGTGCTTCATCGACCACAACTTTAGCTCTGGCATATTTTGGTCTTCCTTTCAAGCAGTGCATTAAAGCTTTTTACTCTCCCTCTTGGTAGAGAAAGTCATTTCAGGATGCACCACCCTTTTCATTGAGCGTCCCTTTCTTTAAACCCATCCCAAAATTCATTTCTGTCATCTCTCGTATAAATGTAATCCACAAAGCAAATTCATTCAGTCATAATATTACGTGAGGATAAGGCTTGCATGCGTGCACAGGGTACAGGATACCCTTTCTTTGTTCCCTCATGTCAGAGGATTTTAGATGACTGCCCCAGCCACTTAGCCTCACTTGACCTAGAGGGGTGTACATGGTCAAGGCTGGGCATGAACACCTGGAGCTGTCCATCCCAATGAACGAGCCTTGGACTGCATTTCCCTTCATGTCCTCTAAGGCTAAATTGATGGGGACGGCTGCACTCGCCCACTTGGCAGAGTGAAGCTCCAAGGCCGTCTGGATGAGAATTAGTCTCTGTCTAATGTTGGTTTGTCTACAGCCACTCTCCATGTCATAACCTCTGCCCAGACACGCTAACAATGCATACACGGGGTGTTTCTGTTAACTGGCTTTACACAAGGTTTTCTTCAGAGAGCGAGTACAGGAATGCTCAATCACTCTCACTCTCTTTCCCTCAAATGCACACACACATGAACGCACGCACTGCATCTTGCAGTAAATAGTGCATAATAGGAGGACAGTACATTTAGCAGACAGACATTTCAGGAGCCTGTAAAAATTATAATGGACAGGATGCCTTTGATGGACAATCTCCAGCATAACTACAGCTGATTCTATGGACAAGCAACTGGAAAACTCGTAATCCTGTAAGGGATACCTGACATGGCCAATAAAGCAGTCCAACACTAGGACAGATGTTGTATTTGACAGATAATTCAATTGCCTTTGCCAAGTCATTTTCAGTAAATCATTGTTTCCACTGTATGCCTTGATTGCCTATCTTGTTGACACTGACTCTAGTGCAATTCTCCCTCCTTGAGGAATAGTAGACATCAGGCATTCCAAATTATGCAGAATTTACTTTTACTGATTGGTCAAGTTGTACTCTTTGTACACAATACTGTCTATTTTAGTTCAGTGGGTTCATTTGACGATAGCAAAAAGCCTTTCCATTTTAAATCTGATTTGGTTGACATCTGATCAAAGAGGTTGCTACACAGTAAGTGCACCTTAAACTTTTACCCTCATTGCTCAAGCATTTTACTAACAATTTCCTCTTGCTTACTGTCATATGTTTTACCATGAAGCTCTGAATCACTGTCCTCTCTAGGATCAGGTCCCTCCTGTTCATATAATCATATTCATTATGATGTAAAAGGCTAAACTGATCCTAGATCAGCACTGACTCCTACTTTGAGACGCTTTACGAATACAGGCCCAGGATATCTGCACCAGGGTCAGATCAAAAAGCACAACCAATACAGTATATAAAAAAGAAGATGGTTACTTGAACTCAGGATGGAATTAGAAGTCGTAGCAAAGACTACCCATCAGTGAACACTACAAGAGGAGACAACCAGGGGGCCATGGGATGAAGCTGTAAAATGCTCCAAAGGACCTGTGGCATCTAGCATAGTGTGGGCTTGTAGCAGCTTTGTGCTCCACATCTTACAAAGAGGAGTAAATAGCTAAGTAAGTAACATTGCTTAATATACAGTATGACTGACACTCTGTATAGTCCTTTGTAGTCTTGTCATCCTGTTTGTAGTCTTATCATCCTGGGTTAGTCATCATCAGCCCAAAACAAAACAGAAAGAAGGTTTCATCGCTCTACAGTGCACACTGGTTATTGTGTTTTCTAAATATGCTGGTTATTGTGTTTTCTAAAGATGCTGGTTATTGTGTTTTCTAAAGATGCTGGTTATTGTGTTTCTAACGATGCTGGTTATTGTGTTTCTAAAGATGCTGGTTATTGTGTTTCTAAAGATGCTGGCTATTGTGTTTGTAAAGATAGTTAAGACTGAGAAGTCTATTTATGATGCTGTATTGTCATTAAAGATTGTGCCCAAGGTTATCTGGCAACCCAGTACAAGTTGGGGACACGTTAAGGTTTATTTTATAAGAGAACAGTCATGGGACCATCCTAAATGAGTCCTACATAGTTCTTCAGTGCAATGTCAATGGTTCATTTTAACTGGCTCATTTATTATGTGACATCTCAATTCATTAGAGCTCCATTCATTAGCGAGGGGATGTGAGCTGTAGAACATATTTTACATATCTTATACTGGATAAAACATTTTATACAATATATTTTAAGCTTTAGGTTAGACTTTTTGGTTTCACTTGAATGTAACACTGAAAACTGATGACTAATATACAGTAGAATAAGATTAGGCACATTTCTTTCATTACAATTTACTTTAATTTATTCAGCGCCACACTTGCCCCTCACCACTTGCCAGGTCATCACCGTAAATGCGAATTAGTTCTTAATTGACTTGCCTGGTTAAACAAAGGTTGAATAAAATAAATGAAAACAATATTGTCATTGTTTCATGTCTGATTTCTTCCATTCACTTGTAGAAATGAATTTTAACATTAAAATAACTTATAAAATCAGTACAGGAGGCTACATGGCTTTACGGCAATTTCTACCAGACAGAGCATTGTCATGACCATCGTATGGAATAAATAATCATACCGTAACCATGGTCACTGGAGAACTAATTCTTGAATGTATTGTGCTCTTATGCGGTTGCCTACAAAAGACATAGCCTATCATTAAATCTACCATAAGAGGTATTGAGTAGCAGAAGGCAAAGGGTAAAATTGCTGGATTTACTTTGGGTATAAATGGACTCTTACCCATTCGCCAACTACCCGTCTGGCTGCTGTTCCAAATGACAGATAAACAACCCTGCTGACATTGGCAGCACAGTGCTCATTAAGCTTGGAATAATTACATAGGTTTCTCCACAGAGATCCTATAATTCACAGAAATGTCATTCTATGGCCTTTTCCCTCTATATTACCCATTAACTGAGTTTATTTTGAAAAACTATATTTCAACAGTATAACTTTGTGCCAGTTTATTATCCCCACATTGTCTGTCAAATATGATGTACAGAAGATACTGGCAGATCCTTGATCATGTACTTCAAAGGCCTCTCTTGAATTGACACATGACGTTTTGATGTCCGATGTTGCTAATTTGTGTTATTTCATCCCATGATGACATGACAATTCCAATCAACTCCTACATAGCCATGGACACTAATGTGACATAAAAAAGAAGATATACTGTATAGTATACAATTGGTAGGGATGAAGTCAATGAACTATTTAGCCATGGTAACAGAGGGAAAGTGGCATGCTTTTAAACCAAATGACAATTTGAGTGACAACTGTTGAGGGAAGAAACAAATTGCCTCATTGGTCGGCTTCTGCCCAGAAATAATGACATCAACAGACCTCTTTGGGCTTGAGTTAGAATATGCCTACATTAGCTATGACGGCGAATAACTCAGACATGAAAGTTGGCCTGCTCTTTGAAGCCCTTCACAGACTCACTGTGTACTGATGGGAAAAGAGGACCATCATTAACACATCTGTCAGGTGTTTAAAGATGGCGAGAGCTCTGTGCTTTCTCCCAGAAAGCATAGCTGCCATGTGAGTGGGAAGTGTGCAGAGGTGGGCTGTGGGCCCTGCAGTGACACTGATGGCCCTGGCATGTCTGGCCTGTCTGGCTGACTGAAGAACACAGATTTCAAAACCCTGAGACTTAGTTACTGTAAAACACACCAGTAGGATCTTAATTTGAGACAGTTTGCTACAGCAGGAAAATAATGCTGCAGCAACAGGAAATGTTAATTATTATGTGGATTATAATTAATGGACATTTTTGTAGGGGTTGATACATTTTTCATTAGGGCGATAAAGTCTGAAATGTAAAAGTGGAAATCACTAACTTTAAAAGCATTTTTTAAAACTAAAATACACTTCAAAAGTAACAAAAGCGTGATCAAATTAAGATCTGTATGTTCAAAGTAACTAATAATTAGCTTGTTGTGGAGAACAAAGAGAGAACAATGGAGGAAAAAAACCAAGCGTAGTTTATTGGAAGTTCACGTAGTAGGCTACCTCCGTGTTTCATTGTTCTTTTGTTTTGTGCCAAATGCGACATAACACAACCTTGGTGTCTCATTGAATGTTGTACTGGCAGAAAGACACATTTAAACATAAAGCATACCATATTGTAGAACACTCTCCATAAGTTTTAGAAGATGAAAGGGACTAGTGGTTCGTTAGTTGGTTTAAACTTTGCCCGTAGCTCATTTGACACTGTAGCAATTACCGGTTATTCGCATCGAATAGTGGAGGCCACTAAAAATCCATCAATGACTAATTAGCTCTAATTAAGCTTTTAATAAGTGTTCTAATGAGTCCTTTCGCCTCAAACTATTGTTCTGGACAGTCATCCTACAGGCATTGAATGTGAGAACATTTGGTATGGTAGTCAATGTCAAAATCCAAACAGGACAATATAATGAAATCCATGTACAGTATAATTACATTTTTGTGACCTGACCTGTGACCTGACCTGAAACCTGTGACCTGACCTTTTTCTGTGACCTGACCTGAAAAAGGTTTCCCGTTGTGGATAAGCTGTGCCAGGAAACAAATCCCAACCACAGTGATTGGTAGCTGCCCACTCGGAAAAAACTGGTTGAATCGACGTTTTTTCCACATCATAAAAAAATTATGTGATGACGTTGAATCAATGTGGAATGTAAAGACCGACGCTGGAGTAAAGAAGCAGGTACGGGGAGTCAAACACTTAATTGGAACAGACATTACACGGGTATACAAGGACATAAGACAATCAATGCTGAAGCGGGGGAACAGACAGATACAGGGAAGGTAATGACAGAGGTGATTGAGTCCAGGTGAGTCCAATAATCGCTGATGCGTGTGACAGGGGAAGGCAGGTGTGCGTAATGATGGTGGCAGGAGTGCGTAATGCTGGGGAGCCTGGCGCCCTCGAGCGCCAGGGGGGAAGAGCGGGAGCAGGCATGACAGTGGAAAACTGATGGGATTTTGAAAAAAGTCAATAACATAAGGGAATTTTTACTTTTTCACCCAACCTTTAACCTAAATCCAATGACATGGTGATTTTTTTAAAATTTCACGTTAAATTCACATTAGCCGACAACTCAACCAGAAACATATATGTTGAACTGACGTCTGTGCCCATTGGATTCCCAGTGGGTGGGCTCTGATAATGGAAGACTGCCAAGGTGGGTTCTCTCTCCTGTAGAGTAGATAAGATAATATCTTTGATCTGCTCCACAGGGCACTACTGTTACTGTTGTTCCTAAAGTCCTACGGCAAACAGATTTCTTCTCATTGGACTGAAAGGCTGCTATGCATATTTGCAAATCCCTCACGTACTGTATACTGGCTAGTCTACAGTCTACATATCTAATATTAATTATTTCTCTGGTTGCAATGAGTTGTTTCCACAACACTGCAGTCACAGAATATCTCTTTGTATGATAATATACAATCAAACATTTTCAGACAACAGCATTGTCAGTAATGGGCTAATGCCGTGGAGCATTCGACTACGTTTAGAATAGCAATAACACAAAAATGGGTCGTGATTTGATTAGAGCATCCCACACTCAGTACTTGCTCTTTTATATATATATTTTTTTTATGGTTTTTAAAAAAAAAATTTTTTACAAATGCATGGAGTCTAAAGGGAGAATCTCAATTGCATTTAATTGATTCCTCGTGTCTTCTCAAAACCCATTTGATGAGAAGGTCAGAGAAGGTCCTTCCCTCTGACCTACTCATCCAATGGGTTTTGGGAAAGAGGTAAGGTGAGAGGACGCAAGGAATCAAGGAAATTCAATTGAGATTCTCCCTATGAGTCCTCAACCACAGCAGGTTAATCCTCTCTGCCTCTCACCTCTGTCAGCGAATCCAGATTTCTCTGTCACCTCAATAGTATACTCCACAGTCACCGGAGGGGACTGACTTCCTATCTGAGTGTCATTGAACTTCTGTGTATTAAAGATTCTCAGCTGTTTTCAGTAGCTAACTCAGTCAGAGCAGTAAAAAGCCTTGCAGTCAATTTGATAACACAGTAATGAACATATTAGCTGCCTCAATATGTCATAGTTGTTCATGTTTTGTTCTTTATTAGGAGGAGTGGAGAGGTCTGTCTCATCTTTCCATAGGAGTGATTTTCTTATTAGTCCATCTCTGGTCCAAAGCTAATGTGGCCAGACACTTATTGAGAGAATAGAAGGTAGTAGCTATTTCAAGGAAATTACTTGGCCTTCAGCAAGATGCCAGAGGACGGCTGAGTGGACAGGCAATCCAAGAATCGATATCAGAAACGACCCAGTTTATGTGCAAGTGGTCATTTGAGACCAAGCCAAGAATATGTTAAATACACAACGTTGCTAAAACAAAGTCCTTTAAGAAGTCCGTTTGAGGTTAATTTGTATAAACTCTGTCTGATCTGCCCCATGTCAACCACTGTTACTTCAGTTAGGGTTTCAAGTGAGTGGATTTCAAGTCAGAAAAGCACCAACAATGAAGAATCCTAAAGAATAGGTCAGCAACATGTAACAATGTGTACTTGCCTGGTTCTGACCACGGCGGGAGCTGCATACGGTACAGTCAATAGGATGGGATCAGAGCAGTGGCGGTCAGTGCCATTTATGATGTAGGAGAACCATTTTTTTTCATGAGCATGGCCTTATTTCTATTACAGCATGTTGGATCACTGTCATTCATAGTTCATTCACCCAGTTCAATGTAACATCAATAGGTTTAGGCTACTATATGATACTCAAATTTTCCCTGTACCCATCATGAGTTTGCTACAACCTAGCCTATGAATGAAAGTTTACAACGTAGGGGCACACAGGTCGAGAGAACATTTTTAGATGACAGACAGTAAAACATGGACAGACAGTGACACATTCAATACCGCCTTGCACACTCTTGCCTGAATCTAGCTTATCTAGGGTGTTATCATTAGTCCAACAGTTGCAAACAAGAGTTTTTATTGGAAAAATTCAGGTATTTTTATCTCAATTTCATTTAATTATAATTTTTTTTTGTTCAACAGAATCGGCGGAATTAATACACCCATGACGAACCATCAAACAGGCAAAGCGTCAATACAGGGCTAAGATTGAATCATACAGCGGCTCCGACGCTTGTTGGATGTGGCAGGGCTTGCAAACTATTATAGACTACAAAGGGAAGCACAGACGAGCTAAATCACTTCTATGCTCGCTTCAAGGCAAGCAACACTGAGGCATGCATGAGAGCATCAGCTGTTCCGGATGACTGTGTGATCACGCTCTCCGTAGCTGACGTGAGTAAGACCTTTAAACAGGTCAACATACACAAGGCTGCAGGGCCAGACCGATTACCAGGACGTGTGCTGACCAACTGGCAGGTGTCTTCACTGACATTTTCAACATGTCCCTGATTGAGTCTGTAATACCAACATGTTTCAAACAGACCACCATAGTCCCTGTGCCCAAGAACACAAAGGGAACATGCCTAAATGACTACAGACCTGTAGCACTCACGTCCGTAGCCATGAAGTGCTTTGAAAAGCTGGTAATGGCTCACATCAACACCATTATCCCAGAAACCCTAGACCCACTTCAATTTGCATATCGCCCCAACAGATCCACAGATGATGCAATCTCTATTGCACTCCACACTGCCCTTTCCCACCTGGACAAAAGGAACACCTATGTGAGAATGCTATTCATTGACTACAGCTCAGCGTTCAACACCATAGTACCCTCAAAGCTCATCTCTAAGCTAAGGAACCTGGGACTAAACACCTCCCTCTGCAACTGGATCCTGGACTTCCTGACGGGCCGCCCCCCGGTGGTGAGGGTAGGTAGCTACACATCTGCCACGCTGATCCTAAACACTGGAGCTACCCAGGGGTGCATGCTCAGTCCCCTCCTATACTCCCTGTTCACCCATGACTGCATGGCCAAGCACGACTCCAACACCATCATTAAGTTTGCAGATGACAACAGTGGTAGGCCTGATTACCGACAACGACGAGACAGCTTATAGGGAGGAGGTCAGAGACCTGGCCGGGTGGTGCCAGAATAACAACCTATCCCTCAACGTTACCAAGACTAAGGAGATGATTGTGGACTACAGGAAAAGGAGGGCCAAGCACTCCCCCATTCTGCTCGACGGGGCTGTAGTGGAGCAGGTTGAGAGCTTCAAGTTCATTGGCGTCCACATCAACAACAAACTAGAATGGTCCAAACACACCAAGACAGTCGTGAAGAGGGCACGACAAAGCCTATTCCCCCTCAGGAAACTGGCATGGGTCCTGAGATCCGCAAAAGGTTCTACAGCTGCTACATCGAGAGTATCCTGACCGGTTGCATCACTGCCTGGTACGGAAATTGCTCGGCCTCCGACCGCAAGGCACTTCAGAGGGTAGTGCGTACGGCCCAGTACATCACTGGGGCAAAGCTGCCTGCCATCCAGTACCTCTACACCAGGTGGTGCCAGAGGAAGGCCCTAAAAATTGTCAAAGACCCCAGCCACCCCAGTCATAGACTGTTCTCTCCACTATCGCATGCCAAGCGGTACCGGAGTGCCAAGTCTAGGACAAAAAGGCTTCTCAACAGTTTTTACCCTTAAGCCATAAGACTGCTGAACAGGTAACCAAATGGTTGCCCGGACTATTTGCATTGTGTGCCCCCCCCAACCCCTCTTTTACGCTGCTGCTACTCTCTGTTTATCATATATGCATAGTCACTTTAAATATACGTTCATGTACATACTACCTCAATTGGCCCGACCAACCAGTGCTCCCGCACATTGGCTAACCGGCTATCTGCATTGTGTCCCACCACCCGCCAACCCCTCTTTTTACGCTACTGCTACTCTCTGTTCATCATATATGCATAGTCACTTTAACCATAACTACATGTACATACTACCTAAATAAGCCTGACTAACCGGTGTCTGTATATATAGCCTTGCTACTCTTATTTTCAAATGTCTTTTTACTGTTGTTTTATTTCTTTACTTATCTACACACACACACACACACACACACACACACACACACACACACACACACACACACACACACACACACACACACACACACACACACAACCTTTTTTAGCACTATTGGTTAGAGCCTCTAAGTAAGCATTTCACTGTAAGGTCTACACCTGTTGTATTCGGCGCACGTGACAAAAACTTTGATTTGATTTGCTCATGCATAAACACAGTTCATAGCAGCCACGTTGTAGTCCTTCTCGCCTCTATGCAGTCTCCTCCTCTCACCTTTTTCCTTCATTTGTGGACAACACATCAGCTGTATGAACAACACATCAGCTGTATATGATCAGGCGAAAAAAACTTTAAAAACCATGTCATAACCGCTACACACAGCCTACATCATTGTCCCCATATTAGCTAAAGTAACGTCCTAGTCAACATAGCTAATAGAACTAATACGTTTGTAAACCCACTACAATCATGCAGTAACGTTTCAGTGTATATATAGTCAGTGTGTTTTAATCAATTATTTGGTGACGTAAATATATACTGCTCAAAAAAATAAAGGGAACACTTAAACAACACAATGTAACTCCAAGTCAATCACACTTCTGTGAAATCAAACTGTCCACTTAGGAAGCAACACTGATTGACAATAAATTTCACATGCTGTTGTGCAAATGGAATAGACAACAGGTGGAAATTATAGGCAATAAGCAAGACACCCCCAATAAAGGACTGGTTCTGCAGGTGGAGACCACAGACCACTTCTCAGTTCCTATGCTTCCTGGCTGATGTTTTGGCCACTTTTGAATGCTGGCGGTGCTTTCACTCTAGTGGTAGCATGAGACGGAGTCTACAACCCACACAAGTGGCTCAGGTAGTGCAGCTCATCCAGGATGGCACATCAATGCGAGCTGTGGCAAGAAGGTTTGCTGTGTCTGTCAGCGTAGTGTCCAGAGCATGGAGGTGCTACCAGGAGACAGGCCAGTACATCAGGAGACGTAGAGGAGGCCGTAGGAGGGCAACAGCCCAGCAGCAGGACCGCTACCTCCGCCTTTGTGCAAGGAGGAGCAGGAGGAGCACTGCCAGAGCCCTGCAAAATGACCTCCAGCAGGCCACAAATGTGCACGTGTCTGCTCAAACGGTCAGACACAGACTCCATGAGGGTGGTATGAGGGCCCGACGTCCACAGGTGGGGGTTGTGCTTACAGCCCAACACCGTGCAGGACGTTTGGCATTTGCCAGAGAACACCAAGATTGGCAAATTCGCCACTGGCGCCCTGTGCTCTTCACAGATGAAAGCAGGTTCACACTGAGCACATGTGACAGACGTGAAAGAGTCTGGAGACGCCGTGGAGCACGTTCTGCTGCCTGCAACATCCTCCAGCATGACCGGTTTGGCGGTGGGTCAGTCATGGTGTGGGGTGGCATTTCTTTGGGGGGCCGCACAGCCCTCCATGTGCTCGCCAGAGGTAGCCTGACTGCCATTAGGTACCGAGATGAGATCCTCAGACTCCTTGTGAGACCATATGCTGGTGCGGTTGGGTTCCTCCTAATGCAAGACAATGCTAGACCTCATGTGGCTGGAGTGTGTCAGCAGTTCCTACAAGAGGAAGGCATTGATGCTATGGACTGGCCCGCCCGTTCCCCAGACCTGAATCCAATTGAGCACATCTGGGACATCATGTCTCGCTCCATCCACCAACGCCACGTTGCACCACAGACTGTCCAGGAGTTGGCGGATGCTTTCGTCCAGGTCTGGGAGGAGATCCCTCAGGAGATCATCCGCCACCTCATCAGGAGCATGCCCAGGCGTTGTAGGGAGGTCATACAGACACGTGGAGGCCACACACACTACTGAGCCTCATTTTGACTTGTTTTAAGGACATTACATTCCAAATCCAGACCTCCATGGGTTGATAAATTGGATTTCCATTGATTATTTTTGTGTGATTTTGTTGTCAGTACATTCAACTATGTAAAGAAAAAAGTATTTAATAAGATTATTTCTTTCATTCAGATCTAGGATGTGTTGTTTAAGTGTTCCCTTTATTTTTTTGAGCAGTGTATTTAGTATAGTTTTATCTAAAAAATAACTTTTTCAATGTTTTACTATTTTTATTTTTATGAAATTCACTGAGGATGATGGTCCTCCCCTTCCTCCTCTGAGGAACCTCCACTGGATCGGAGCTACAGGATTAGTGCTGTCCGGGATCCTTTGAACATCCCTACCCAAAACCCTCACTCTAACCTTAACCATAACCCTTACCTAAACCAAGAGGTGGGACCAAGTCACTATTATTTGAGTCACAAGCAAGTCTCAAGTCACAAGATCTGAGTCTCAAGTCAAGTCCCAAGTAGAACGAGTCAAGCCTTGAGTCAAGTCCAAGTCATGCATTCTAACAGCAAGTCAAGTCTCAAATCAAGTCTCCACTGGCGGGAGTTTGGAGTATGCATTTAAAGAGCCGCACCTATGGTGCGTCTTCGCCACAGTAATAATTAATTTGAACAACAAATTCCAAATGCAAGCTTCATAAGTAAATTATCAATTTCAAGTAATTGTTACATACCAAAAGACCAGTAGGCCTATGCTATTAATTGTGGCCCCATTGCTGGTGAGCTTGCAAAGTAAACAGCTAATATTATTTATCACCAAACACATTTTGTAGCTGCATATTTATTTATTATGGCAATCCTCTCTACCTACATTTGACATTTGCGCTGCACCAGATCCAATAGCTGTAGAGTAAATCATCAATCTGTTCATTATTTCCCCCGACCTGTGTTGATTGACAGTTTGCTGGTCTAATCAGAGCGCAGAGTGTGCATTTCACTAGCCAATCTGTTGCAGTTTTTTTAGCAAGGTCGATGCTGCGGCGACTGTCTCTGGCTGCGTGTAGAGTAATCCACGTAGACTCTGTGACACAAAATGACTGACAAAACAGGTCCCGAGTCTTGAGGCTCCAAGTACAAGTCAAGTCTCAAGTTATTTTATTTTCTATCAAGTCGAGTCTCAAGTCATCACACCAAGTCATGTGACTCGCGTCTACAACTCTGCCTAACCCTTACATTAATCGTTTTACATTTAAACTTCAATGGGGTGTCGTGTCTTTGGCTATGCCGGATTAAGTGATATGACATGCTATTCTATAAAATAATTTCTCTGTAATCAATATTACCTGATTAAGTAATCAGGTAGATAATTAACTAGAAAGTCAGGGCACCACGAAGAATGTTTATAGAGCTGTTATCTTCTGAATAAACTCTTAAAGACCTAGTAATATTTTACATCAATAACAGTCAATATTAATCGTCACCTTATTTCAGTCTCATCTGAACATCGTAGAATTCTTGGTTATCTTCACGAACCCTGGCTAACAAGTTGAATCAGCAATACAACATTTGGTTTAATTATTTATTTACTAAATACCTAACTAATCACAGAATTACATATACACAGAATGCAAATTATGTCAAATAGAAAACGTCCCTGGTGGACGGAATAGACCATTGCCATATATGGAACTGCACCATTTACTTTGAACTGGACTGTGTTTACAGCATGAGTGGTCACAAGCAGATGGCTTGTTTTGAGATTAAAGCGAGAGCTGCATGTAGCCACATGTGCACATTTGTTCATATTCTTTGCTAGTGAGTGAGTTATTAGCCCAGTTATAGCTCATTTCTAGTCAACAGTGGGGGAGTGGTTGCTTCCTACAAAAGCACAAAATGGGAATTTATAGCCATCTTTGAAAAGCAAGTCAGGTAAAGTTATTTTTTTTCTGTCATAAAGGAGCAGTGTTGTATTTCGAGACAGGGTTTGAATAACCTAAGTAGCCAATAGGTAGAGGGTAGCATAAATTGTCTGATTCTCTGTGATAATGGTATGGGAATAATAATGCACTTTATTTTGTTATGTCTTGCATCAAACAACACATTTTCAGTCACCTCCTTGTCCGAAGGACAAGTGGATAAACAGGTTAATGTCAAGCCCTACATATTTTTTCTAAAAATCTCATGGAATGTAAGCCTACATTGAACACCACACATTGGCTGCTACTGTAGGCTGAATGATAGAACAACTATTTCCATGTTAAAATGTTTTGGGATGCATTTTCTCTATTGTTTTTGATGGTAGGTCTGGTAGACCTACATTATGATCAAGTAGCCACAGTAGCCTACTTGTCCAAGGTTATAACTGTAACTTAAAGCGGGTACAGCCTCAGTGTTCACAGTAAACGCACGCCAGTAGTTGCACAGAATTTTCACAATGTTCAAGTTTGCACTCAGCAGACCTGATTTTTTGCTCAGTGCCGTAAAATATTTGCGGGAACATTTCTCTACAGTGCAACCATTTTACTCGTATATGCCCCTAAATATTTTGCTGTGCGACCTGGAAGTTTATTTACGAGCACCAGTGCGCCTAGAAAAATGAAGGATTCTAGTTTTTTTTATCATGAATGACACGTGAAGGTAGAGTAGGTGAACAGCTCATCTCCTGAATGCACAGACTGCAGTCACCTTGTATTGGGTGGTAGCTTCATATTATTATTGCATGAGTTTAAGTGCACTGCTGAGGCAATTTACATTTGAAGCACCATCCAAGTCATGGACATCAAGATTGTAAGCCTGTAAATTGTCTGTTGCTTCATCAAAGATATGCAGATTTCTCTTACTTTACTTGAGTGGTGCCCTATTTAAAAAAGTATTCATTCAACCTTGAGATATTAGGGATTGTATACAGTACAATAAAGTAACCTCTTTCTCCCTTTCTGAATTCATAAAATAGTGAGATATGCCAAGTAAGGCAAATGTAGTATAGGTATTTCTTTAAAACAAAAATAAAGGCATTATTAAGTAGGCCTACAGTAAATGGCAAAAAAATAAACTTATCATAACCATCCCCTGATCTACCTATCAAAGACTTACAGGTCAAACGTGTAAAAATACTAGTCATTAGATTATACAAGGTCAGGCCATAATGCAGAAGAATAATGATGGGGCGGCAGGTAGCCTAGTGGTTAGAGTGTTGGGCCAATAACCGAAAGGTTGCTAGATCGAATCCCTGAGCTGACAAGGTAAATATCTGTGATTCTGCCCCTGAACAAGGCAGTTTACCTACTGGCCTAGGCTGTCATTGTAAATAAGGATTTGTTCTTAACTGACTTGCCTAGTTAAATAAAGGTTAAATTTAAAAAAACAAATGACCCCAAAAATAGCTTGAATTCATATTGACTATTTCTGTTACGACTACCGGTATCGCATTAATAATAACACCACATTGAATGAGCATGCAAAATCCAAACAATGGGGGATTATTAATCAAACTGTTCATGAAAATATAGAAACCACATGCGCTAAGTGTACTTGGTACGGGAACAATGACGGGACCTTTGATATGTGTTCCGTGACTGAGGTGGCGCGCTCCAGGACAAAGCCACTCAAGTACGGTGTCCATAATAGGACATCATACTAGGAGTCACACATCCACGGAAGTTGTGTCAGACTCAGTTGGAGACAACTGCCATGCATGTGTGACTGTCCTCATATGGACACCGTACGAAAGACACAGCTGGAGTGGGAAGAGGAAGCACCTGTTCTTGGGGTTACTGTAGCACTGACTCCCCCTTAACCTCCCTGCTTCCCACCACTGTTCTCATCACTGAGCAGCCCCTTTATTTAGACACGACAGCTTTGGAGAGCCAGAGGCCAGCAACAGAACAAGACAATGAAATAGTGCTCCCATCTGCTGTGTGTAGCCTCCTGTTCCTTCGCCGTGATTTAGACTGTTGTCCCAAAATATGTGCAGGGTATTTTCAATGGGATTTAAAAGGTTGTATGGAAGTTCAGTTGCTAATTGTTTGTCAAATTCTGGTTTGAGTGCTGTCTGTCTGGATAATACACATAATGATGAATACATTTCTTAACGTTTGAAGCCACACGATGTCCATATAGGGGACCACTTTTGGATCAAGGTTAGGCCTGCCCCCAGAGGTAGAAGCTCTGTATAGCCTCTAAAGTGAAAATGTGTCATCCAATGATCTATGAGATCTATGGTCAAGATACAAAATAAAGAGATTGCCCATGTTGTATCTGATAAACAAGATCAACTGTGTATACGAGAAGTCTAATAATTTGATGAATAATATTCAATAAAAAGGGGCTACTACATCTTAAAGGGATACTTCGGGATTCTGGCAATGAAGCCCTTTATCTACTTACCCAGAGTCAGATGAACTCGTAGTTACCATCTGTATGCCTGCATTCAGTTTGAAAGAAGTTGCTAACTAGAGTTGGCGCAATTGCTAGCTAGCGTTAGCGCAATGACTGGAAGTCTGTGCGAACTAACTGCCTTCATACTGGACGCAGAGACATACAAATGGTACCTGACTCTGACCACAGTTTTGTCGGTACAAACCGAAGCTACTCTTCTCCATGCATCCTATCAGAATGTGCATGTTCCTCCTGTGGCTGTGAAATTTGATATAGGTTTGTTGTACAATCGTATATTGAGAATCCTTAATTGTTTTCTGAATAATTACTTTGGAAAACTATTCTAGTAGGTATATTAAACAATCTACCTCTGTAATCTCAAATCCAATTCTCAGACCAGTACAAAACATCAATGTGAATGGACATTGGGCTGTAAAAAAAAGAAACAAAGTGTTTAAAAGGCATTGACACAGGGCTGATGACATTGCCTGATGACACGGTCTGCGATAAGGTTTCCTGCACAATTAATGTGAAGGAAAAATCCCCAATGAAAATTCTGAAGTATGTCAGACATCGCCCTGATCGTCCTCATTGACTGTCTGAGAGCTTATTAGAATAGCTATTAAATGGCCCCTAATTGGAAATCAACTCTGCATCCTCTTGTTTCTGTTGGTGAAACAAGATGTCCACAGAGGCCCAGCAATCGTCTTTTCACAACGGCACTTATTATCTCTCAGATTAGAGGAGCCCGGCTTTGAATTCATTGCTGGAATTAGGGGCTTCCAGTTTCAGAGGATTGACTTGATGCTGAAAGCTTCATGGAGCCCACATCCAAATAGGAAATGAAAAGTGTGCAGCAGTTAAATGAATAGGCCTAAAACGCTGTGCCAAAAAGCCACTCATTGGAAATGTTCCGTGGCTGAGTTTAAAATGTCCATTGTGAAGATTGGAGCTGGACTGTGGAGCTGCCAAATTCATTGAGCTACAGCTATCGAAATTTAATGAAAGTCAAGGCTGAAGCTACACATTTTAGCATTTTTTGAAGAGATTATAACCACCAGGTGAGTCAGTGCTTGGTTACTTGATTAGATCTCGATGTGGGGGTGGGGGTAGATCAACCTTAAGATATGAAATAAGAGCTGAATTCGTAGAGGGCAGTGTGACAGGCCCTTTGAGTTCAATCATCTTCTGTACACATCCTGAATATTGACACACAGGGCCATGGTTCAATTGGTTTTTATAGTAAATACATTTAATTTAACTGTAGAAACGCATTACCTTTTAATGTGCCATGAACACAACCAGTCATGATGTTGTCATTTAATTGTCAAACAAATCACTTCCAAAAGTAGGTTACCTTCGCACGTTCATCCAAAATAAGGGGAGCATGGGGGGGGGCCTCAAGCGGATAAGTATATATATTTTTCATATGATTACTAGTATTCTTTTTTTTATTATCCCCAGCTCACAAGGCCCCTTGATGATGTGAAGCCTGAGGCAATTGCCTCTGCTGCCTAACTGAGAATGTTCTTTAAAATAATTTGAAAATGGATCAATGAAAAATCAAATAAGTTAAATCCTGAATTTCAACAGTATGTACTGTAGCCTATATGGAATATATTCAGTATTCCGCTAACATCTCTTGCCATACCGGCAGGTCAATAGAGGATAAGTATGGTATGCTGAATGTCTACCCTTCCGCTTCATCCGTCTACTGATGCACATGAATCACTTCTTTGTAGACAGCACAGCCAGACCTTTTAGACGAGATTGAATATTTCATCCAGGCATTATGTTGAAAAATGGAATCTCCCCAGGTATACCAGATACTTACATGAAATTGAATTCACAGTCCATGTAACATCAATCTGGTATATCTTCAATGAGTCCATATAATCATGAATAATCTCAAGAATCCTAGAAGAGAAGATGGAGTTCACACCTTCATAAAACACTCCCCATAATGTCCAAATGCAACCAGCATTTCTTCCGATTAAATCATTGTGTGCTATTAGCATGATCTTTGGATTGAAAATGTTCTTTATAAATGAAGAAAAGGAAAACATGATGTGAACAGGAGATAGAGGTGAAAACAACAGTAGTATTGCACAAACTCAAAGGGACACATGAATCGATCAGAACATACATTCATGAGTGAAGTGAATGCTCCTGGGTTCTCGGTAGATAATACAGGCACAATGCAGAATAAACGTATCTTATCTGGCCAGCTGACCGAATTTACCTTCTCCGTCTGGCTGGCAGAACTTGTCCTATATGTTCGGCCGGCCAGCCGACTTATCCTATCTGGCAGACATCCACAGATAGGATGAGTTCGGCCGGCGTCTCAAATAGGACAAGCTCGGACAGACAGGACAAGTTGGCCAGATAGGACTGACTTATCCCATCTTACCTGGCTGGCTGAACTTGTCCTAACTGTCTGCCGGTCGAACATAATATCTGTCTGGCCAGCCGAACTTGTCCTTTCTCACTGACTTATTCTATCTGGCAGACATTCTATCTGGCCGATCGGCCAAACTTTTCCTATCTGTCCGACTGACCGAACTTATCTTATCTGACCTGCCAGCCAAACTGTCCGACATGTTCTCTCTGGCCCACTTGTCCGGCCAGCCGAACTTGTCCTATCTCAAATCAAATCACATGTGCCAAATACAACAGGTGTAGACCTTACAGTGAAATGCTTACTTACAAGTCCTTAACCAACAATGCAGTTTAAGAAATATAGTTAAGAAAATATTTACTGAATAAACTTAAGTAAAAAATATACAAGGGGTTATATATACAAGGGGTACTGGTTCAGAGTAAATGTGCTGGTACCGAGTCAATTTGATTAATTGTTCAGCAGTCTTACGGCTTGGGGGTATAAGCTGTTAAGGAGCCTTTTGGTCCTAGACTTGGCGCTCCGGTACCGCTTGCCGTGCAGTAGCAGAGAGAACAGTCTTTGACTTGGGTGACTGGAATTCTTGAAAAAAAATTGGGCCTTCCTCTGACACCTCCCAGTATAAATGTCCATGTCAGGAAGCATGGCCCCAGTGATGTACTGGGCCATACGCACTACACTCTGTAGTGCCTTACGGTCAGATGCCGAGCGACGCTGGGCCAATTGTGCTGGGCCAATTGTGCGCCGCCCTACGGGACTCCCAATCGCAGCCGGATGTGATACAGCCTGGATTTGAACCAGGGACTTAGACCACTGCGTCCATGTGTGTGTGTTAACTATTTAACTGTACTAGAATGCTTAAAAGGCCGCTCAAATTTTAAATATCGGGTATCGGTATCGGGGGTTTTTTGGCAAGGAAAATATCGGATATCGGTATCGGCCAAAAATGTCATAACAGTGCATCCCTAGTTATTTGTGCACCACCAAGTTAGAACAGTAGGCAAAATTAAGAGGTGAAAGTAGACCAAATTATTAGCGTGAGGCACATTGAACACAGTTTGGGTCTTTGCGTGTCAAAAAAGATACGTCATAACACTATTTGACACTTTAAATTTGACACGTCAAATAACACAATTATATTATAGAAAGTTGTGTGTTTCCTGAATTTGCATGCGCAAGCCAAGCACCACAGCTACTATCAGTAGCACTGTCAAAGCTGTACAAAAAAAGTAGCCAAACAAGCACACGCCGTGCCACGAACGATGTGTTTACAATACCGTGTTGGTGAAAATAGACCAAATTGTTTGGGTGAGGCACATGGGCTACTAACAGCTTACTACACAACATACACTTAGTATTACTTTCTTAGCTACATTATACATTTCACCTTTGCATATTACATAATTTATACAGCAGCAAACAATACATTTTTGAACTCAACTTGTGAAGGTGGAGCAGCGGTCCTTTGTTGGCAAAGTCTGGCATTCTCTGGATTTATGGTGGGCTCAAGAAAGCAAAAAAGAGACCATGTTTGTATGCAGCTTTATTAACTACATTTTATTTTACATTGTTTGCGAAGTGATATTTGACACGTATTATAATGCCAAAATAACAAGGGAAACAGGCAAGCCCCAGCACCAAAAAAGTATACTTTAAAAAAGTATTTATTTTCCTAAAAGTGTGGTGCTCAAAACAGGTGGGACTCTGCCCCGCCTGCCCTGAATGACGGGTCGCCACTACTCAGAATATGTGGGAACTCTTTCAAGACTGTTGGAAATGCATTCCAGGTGAAGCTGGTTGAGAGAATGCCAAGAGTGTGCAAAGCTGTCATCAAGGCAAAAAAAAACCAAAAAAACTTGAATGAATATGTGTGTCCAAACTTTTGACTGGTATTGTATATGGACATTTCCATGTAAAAGGACCCATGAGCACCAACATGTGAAGTTCATGTCAAATTGGGTGTCAAATGAAAGCTAAGTGTCTATAATTTGGGGAAATTAAGGCTAAAATACATTTTTCAACCATTTTCCATCTTTAAAATTAGGCATAAGTAAAGGCTTTGATTTCTGGATAAACAGATGGAAAAGGGGTCTTAGAAAACATCTACCAGAAAAAGTCTTCAAATGTATCAGAAATACATAAACACAGTGTTGTCGTAAAGACCCCTGCCAACAAATATCGACACTTATATTTTGTTTTGGAGAAATTGTTTACCTTCTGTAAGTTTAAGAAATATTGCCTTGTAATATCATTACCAAAAACCCCATTTATCTATAAGATATTTTCTCATTTCTCTCCCTCATGTGGAGGGAGGATAATGAAAATTCACAGAAGTAACAAGTAAAGGTAGACCTACCAATTAGTTATAATGATTTTACTGGTGTGAAATTTGTTTATGAATTATTAAGTGGCTAAAACTCGTAATTCCGTTAACAAATTGGTAACGGAATAACCCAAATCTCAGTAACGGAATTACTGCAGCTGAATCCTAATAGTCACAAACCACCGTTGGGTCACCTGCTAGTGTCCTCCATTCCACTAGCATACAATTATGTTCAGTTCATAACTGTTTTCTTTGTCTTTCTTTTTGTCTGGTGGTCAAAGCAAGAGTGTTAAAACAGTCTGAGTCTGGACAACCCCTTCCTATCTCCCTCTCTTTCTGCCTTTCTCTCTCACTCAAGTTAATGCCACCTCTCCCAGTTCTTCCTGACACCTACCCATGAGCCCCTTCTCTGTCCATTTACTGTAACCAGCATCCTCACACACTGAGCACCGAACATCCATGGACGTTGAAAAGAAGTTGAAATTTGGTCAGTCCATCCTGGCCTTGATGTTAGCGGACTGGACCAAATCTGAACCAATCAGACTTATTTTTCACAAGTTTGGATAGCACAGAAGAGTACAGTCCAATGAAGTACAGTACAGTAAAGAAAAGTAGTATATTGTACTGTACTCTACTGTACTGCACTCTACTGAACTCTGCTCTATCCTACATTACTGTGCTACACTGTGATGTCCAAACTTGTGAAACATGAAGAGAATTACATTCCATAATTATGCATTTCTGTGTAGTACAGATCTGGGCCACATGATGTAACTGTTATTGTAATTCCGTTACCGGGTGTAAATCCACTTCACTTAAGGTGCCATATCTTAGCTGACACCCCAATCTTTCTGCAGACATCTTTGAATATTAATTTGGAGTATGAGTTTTTGGAAAATGTGGTTGCATAAAAACCTGAGGGAGATTTGATCAATTCTGTTAAAGTTTCCATCTGCACAGTTCTTCCACTAAATTAGTTTTTACATTTTTCAGTGGAAATTGTTACAAATAGTCATTGTGCATAGAGTTCTATGTTTTGTAAAACTATGAAATCAATGGTTTTTATTTGGCATACA
Source organism: Salmo trutta (assembly GCF_901001165.1). Lineage (NCBI taxonomy): Eukaryota > Metazoa > Chordata > Actinopteri > Salmoniformes > Salmonidae > Salmo > Salmo trutta. Next base: position 15,547,870 of record NC_042962.1, read on the forward strand.
TTTTAAAGTGAGGCGTAATTCCCTTACCTTGGAGGGAATATACATGCTATAAGACTGGTGCATACCCAGTGAGCAAAATGGTGTCTTTTAAACATCAGCGTCAGACGGTGCTCACTGGGTTATGTAATTGCTTGGGGAATTTGTTTAACTTTGCAATGTATAATGTCCCCCAAAGGAAATTTCTAACATGGCTGGTAAAATATTCAAAAACATGGATTTCATTCATGTGCTGAGTCCCAAATGGATTATGTTTGTACTCATTTTCAATATCTTTCTGTACTCAGAGAAAAATGGTATGATAATTGAAAAGCTTTTTCAAAAAAGAAAACAATTCCTTGCAATATATATATATAAATAATTTAACTATCAGAGGATTAAACACAATGTACTGCCTTATACTGACAGTTAATCAATTCATCGTGTTGCCATAATAATACCTTTGTCTTTACTTCCTCAGCTGCTGCGTACTTAGCAAGCTCATTCCTGTGTTGCCAGAGAAACAAATATCTTCCATCATTGTTTTGTGCATGTATCAGAGGAGTTGACGTTAAAGACATAAGCGTTCCCTTTGCTCAAACTGTTCAAGAAAAGAAAAGTAGCGACTTTGTTAACATTGCCCTTGAATAGCCCATCAACTCCTGTATGTTGGCAACAAATTGATGGATTGTGCAAATTGATGGACTGCGAAGGATTGTGAAGGTGACAAACAGTAATTGCTACAACATGGAAGTTGAGGACTAGTTTGATGACCATGGCCAGTATTCAATCAATGTAGATAGCTTAGTATACACTAACATTTGGAATTGTTTTAAAGATGGTCATACCATGGATCATTTAGCTATTATTTTTTTTATTTCTATTGACCCATTTAGGTACAGTACCAGTCAAAAGTTTGGACACACCTACTCAAGAGTTTCTTTATTTCTACATTGTAGAATAATAGTGAAGACATCAAAACTATGAAATAACACATATGGAATCATGTAGAAACCAAAGAGGTGTTAAACAAATAAAAATATATTTTAGATTCTTCAAAGTAGCCACCCTTTGCCTTGATGACAGATTTGCACACTCTTGGCATTCTCTCAACCAGCTTCACCTGGAATGCTTTTCCAAACAGTCTTGAAGTAGTTTCCACATAATATGCTGAGCACTTTTTGGCTGCTTTTCCTTCACTCTGCGGTCCAACTCATCCCAAACCATCCAAATATGATTTAGGTTGGGTGATTGGAGGCCAGATCATCTGATGCAGCACTCAATCACTCTCCTTCTTGGTCAAATAGCCCTTACACAGCCTGGAGGTATGTTGGGCCATTGTCCTGTTGAAAAACAAATGATAGTCCCACTAAGCCCAAACCAGATGGGCTGGCGTATCGATGCAAAATACTGTGGTAGCCATGCTGGTTAAGTGTGCCTTGAATTCTAAATAAATTACCGACAGTGTCACCAGCAAAGCACCCCCACCTCCATGCTTCACGGTGGGAACCACACATGCAGAGATCATCCGTTCACCTACTCTGGGTCTCACAAAGACACGGCAGTTGTAATCAAAAATCTCAAATTTGGACTCATCAGACCAAAGGATAGATTTCCAAAGGTCTAATGTCCATTGCTCGTGTTTCTTGGCCCAAGCAAGTATCTTTTTATTGGTGTCCTTTAGTAGAAATTGATGATAAAATGATTGTGGGGGCTGTCTTGTTAGACTTCCGTGCAGCACTTGACATTACTGATCATAGTCTGCTAATGGAAAAACATGTGTTATGGCTTTACACCCCCCCTGCTATAATGTGGATAAAGAGTTACTTGTCTAACAGAACACCGAGGGTGTTCTTTAATGGAAGCCTATCAAATATAATCCAGCTAGAATCAGGAATTCTCCAGGGTAGCTGTTTAGGCCCCTTGCTTTTTCAATTTTTACTAACGACATGCCACTGACTTTGAGTAAAGCCAGAGTTTCTATGTATGCAGATGACTCAACACATCTACTACAGCGACTGAAATGACTGCAACACTCAAAGAGCTGCAGGTATTTTCAGAGTGGGTGGCAAGTAAGATAGCCCTAAGTATTTCTAAAACTAAAAGCACTCTATTTGGAACAAAACACTCACTAAACCTCAACTAAATCTTGTAATAAATGTGGAAATTGAGCAAGTTGAGATGACTAAACTGCTTGGAGTAACACTAGATTGTAAACTGCCATGGTCAAAACATATTTATGCAGTAGTAGCTAAGATGGGGATAAGTCTGTCTATAATAAAGCGATACTCTGCCTTCTTAACAACACAATCAACAAGGCAGGTGTCACGGTTGTCGTTGGAAATGGAGGACCAAAACGCAGCAGGTATGTGTACGCTCATCTTGACATTTATTAACTCAGAATGAACACACCAAAACGAAACGAACTTACGAACAACGAAACAGTCTTGAAAGGCTCACTCGGCAAAACAAGAAACAATCTCCCACAATTAAACAGACAAACACACCCAACTAATATAGGACTTCCAATCAAAGGCAACACCACACAGCTGCCTTCAATTGGAAGTCCACCCCAATTAACCAAACATAGACATACAACTAACTAGATCAACATAGAAATACGTAAACAAGGAACAGTGCCCAAAACCCCCGGAATACTTAAATCAAATGCCCTTTTTAGAAAAACACCACCCCTAACCACATAAAACAAATACCCTCTGCCACGTCCTGACCAAACTACAATACCAATTAACCCTTATACTGGCCAGGACGTGACAGCAGGTCCTACAGGCCCTAGTTGTGTCGCACCTTGTCTACTGTTCAGTCGTGTGGTCAGGTGCCACAAAAGAGGACTTAGGAAAATTGCAATTGGCTCAGAACAGGGCAACACGGCTGGCCCTTGGATGTACACAGAGAGCTGATATTAATAATATGCATGTCAATCTCTCCTGGCTGAAAGTGGAGGAGAGATTTACTTCACTACTTTTATTGACATGTTGACTGCACCGAGGTGTCTGTCTAAACTACTGGCACACAGCTCGGGCACCCATGCATACCCCACAAGACATGCCACAAGAGGTCTCTTCACAGTCCAAGTCCAGAACAGACTATGGGAGGCACACAAGTACTACATAGAGCCATGACAACATGGGACTCTCTATCCACCGGATGTGTACCAAGCTCACTAAAAGTGGCAGTAATAAAGCCTCTCTTGAAAAAGCCGAATCTTGACCCAGAAATTATAAAAAACTATCGGCCTATATCGAATCTTCCATTCCTCTCAAAAAAATTTGAAAAAGCTGTTGCACAGCAACTCACTGCCTTCCTGAAGACAAACAATGTATACGAAACGCTTCAGTCTGGTTTTAGACCCCATCATAGCACTGAGACTGCACTTGTGAAGGTGGTAAATGACCTTTTAATGACGTCAGATCGAGGCTCTGCATCTGTCCTCGTGCTCCTAGATCTTAGTGCCGCTTTTGATACCATCGATCACCACATTCTTTTGGAGAGATTGGAAACCCAAATTGGTCTACATGGACAAGTTCTGGCCTGGTTTAGATCTTATCTGTCGGAAAGATATCAGTTTGTCTCTGTGAATGGTTTGTCCTCTGACAAATCAATTGTAAATTTCGGTGTTCCTCACGGTTCCGTTTTAGGACCACTATTGTTTTCACTATATATTTTACCTCTTGGGGATGTCATTCGAAAACATAATGTTAAATTTCACTGCTATGCGGACGACACACAGCTGTACATTTCAATGAAACATGGTGAAGCCCCAAAATTGCCCTCGCTAGAAGCCTGTGTTTCAGACATAAAAAATTATGATATGTATGAAATTCTATGAAATTGTATGAAATGTATGCATTCACTACTGTAAGTCGCTCTGGATAAGAGCGTCTGCTAAATGACTAAAATGTAAAAAAAAAAAAAAAAATGTAAATGTAAGTGGATGCCTGCAAACTTTCTACTTTTAAACTCGGACAAAACAGAGATGCTTGTTCTAGGTCCCAAGAAACAAAGAGATCTTCTGTTCAATCTGACAATTAATCTGGATGGTTGTACAGTCGTCTCAAATAAAACTGTGAAGGACCTCGGTGTTACTCTGGACCCTGATGTCTCTTTTGAAGAACATATCAAGACTGTTTCAAGGACAGCTTTTTTCCATCTACGTAACATTGCAAAAATCAGAAACTTTCTGTCCAAAAATGACGCAGAAAAATTAATCCATGCTTTTGTTACTTCTAGGCTGGACTACTGCAATGCTCTACTTTCCGGCAACCCGGATAAAGCACTAAACAAACTTCAGTTAGTGCTAAATACGGCTGCTAGAATCCTGACTAGAACCAAAAAATTTGATCATATTACTCCAGTGCTAGCCTCCCTACACTGGCTTCCTGTTAAGGCAAGGGCTGATTTCAAGGTTTTACTGCTAACCTACAAAGCATTACATGGGCTTGCTCCTACCTATCTTTCCGATTTGGTCCTGCCGTACATACCTACACGTACGCTACGGTCACAAGACGCAGGCCTCCTAATTGTCCCTAGAATTTCTAAGCAAACGGCTGGAGGTAGGGCTTTCTCCTATAGAGCTCCATTTTTATGGAATGGTCTGCCTACCCATGTGAGAGACGCAGACTCAGTCTCAACCTTTAAGACTTTACTGAAGACTTATCTCTTCAGTAGGTCCTATGATTAAGTATAGTCTGGCCCAGGAGTGTGAAGGTGAACGGAAAGGCTGGAGCAACGAACCGCCCTTGCTGTCTCTGCCTTGCCGGTTCCCCTCTTTCCACTGGGATTCTCTGCCTCTAACCCTATTACAGGGGCTGAGTCACTGACTTACTGGTGTTCTTCCATGCCGTCCATGGGAGGGGTGCGTCACTTGAGTGGGTTGAGTCACTGACGTGGTCTTCCTGTCTGGGTTGGCGCCCCCCCTTGGGTTGTGCCATGGCGGAGATTTTTGTGGGCTATACTCGGCCTTGTCTTCGGACGGTAAGTTGGTGGTTATAGACATCCCTCTAGTGGTATGGGGGCTGTGCTTTGGCAAAGTGGGTGGGGTTATATCCTGCCTGTTTGGCCCTGTCCGGGGGTATCATCGGATGGGGCCACAGTGTCTTCTGATCCCTCCTGTCTCAGCCTCCAGTATTTATGCTGCAGTAGTTTATGTGCCGGGGGGCTAGGGTCAGTCTGTTACATCTGGAGTATTCTCTTGTCTTATCCGGTGTCCTGTGTGAATTTAAATATGCTCTCTCTAATTCTCTCTTTCTCTCTTTCTTTCTCTCGGAGGACCTGAGCCCTAGGACCATGCCTCGGGACTACCTGGCATGATGACTCCTTGCTGTCCCCAGTCCACCTGGCCATGCTGCTGCTCCAGTTTCAACTGTTCTGCCTGCGGCTACGGAACCCTGACCTGTTCACCGGACGTGCTTGTTGCACCCTCAACAACTACAATGATTATTATTATTTGACCATGCTGGTCATTTATGAACATTTTAACATCTTGACCATGTTCTGTTATAATATCCACCCGGCACAGCCAGAAGAGGACTGGCCACCCCTCATAGCCTGGTTCCTCTCTAGGTTTCTTCCTAGGTTTTTGGCCTTTCTAGGGAGTTTTTCCTAGGGAGTTTTTCCTAGCCACCGTGCTTCTTTCACATGCATTGCTTGCTGTTTGGGGTTTTAGGCTGGGTTTCTGTACAGCACTTTGAGATTTCAGCTGATATACGAAGGGCTATATAAATACATTTGATTTTGATTTGACTCTATTCCACATCAAGTAACTTGACGCAAGCAGTAAAATTAGATTTTTAAAAAAAATTACAAAAAAAAACCACGTTATGGAACAGTGGGACTGTGATGCAACAAACATTGGCATAGACACACACTAACATATGCACTATACATACACATGGATTTAGTACTGTAGATATGTTGTAGTGGTGGAGTAGGGGCCTGAGGGCACACAGTGGGTTGTGAAATCTGAGATGTATTGTAATGTTTTAAAATGATATAAACTGCCTTAATTTTGCTGGACCCCCAGAAGAGTAGCTGCAGCTAATGGGGATCCATAATAAATACAAATAGTAGTGGTTTCTTTGCAGCAATTTGACCACGAAGACCCGATTGCAGTCTCCTCTGAAAAGTTGATGTTAAGATGTGTCTGTTACTTGAACTCTGAAGCATTTATTTGGGCTGCAATTTCTGAGGCTGGTACCTCTAATGAACACATTTGTATTTATTTTACCAGGTAAGCCAGTTAAGAACATATTCTTATTTACAATGATAGCCTACCCCGTCCAAACTCGGACAATTGTGCGAGTTTGGAATTCCTAATCACGGCCGGATGTGATACAGCCTGGAATCGAACCAGGGACTGTAGTGATGCCTCTTGCACTGAGATGCACTTAGACCGCTGCACCACTCAGGAGCCCTGCTCTCACACTCAGCTCTGAAGCATCCTGAAATGTCATCTTATTTCAGTGTTTTGTTGAGTAAATTACATACCATTTTCAATATGGTACAGTAAATGGTATCTGTATAGAGGGGACATTCTTACTATCTACTTTACAAACAGTACATTTTGATTCAATAATGTGTTATAATTGTGCCAGGTCTTTGGCATCATTAAAACGGAAGACATGTTTATCAAATAACTCTAATTATTACGCGATTAAACTGATTCATCATGTAACTAATTAACTAGGAGGTCGGGGCACCAAGGAAAATATTCAGATTACAAAGTTATAATTTTCCTAATATAACTTTCAGATATCATAATATCTGATCTCTGAGTCTTCTGATTTAATGACGTATTCTTTACCTCACGTCAATCTCATTCCAAACGTCGTAAATTGTTGGTTATCTTCACGAACCCTGGCTAACAAGTTGAATCAGCCATACACAATTGGGTTTAATTATTTATTTACCAAATACCTAAACTAATCCCACAGAATTACATATACACAGAATACAAATTATGTCATACAGAAAACGTACCTGGTGGACGGAACCTGTATGAGGCTGGTTACACAAAGAGAGGGGGTTGGGCTTGAATGAAAGAGCGGGAAGACTGAGGAACAAAGGGAGAAGCTGTGCTATCGTAAATACAGAATCTTATGCATTCTAAATTACCACCCATTTGGAAAAGGGAAATGCAATAAATATTTACTCTGAGCTGCGCTTCGGTAGGTTGGTCGTAGATGCTGGCCGGGTTGGCCAACAGAGATCTTCCTGTCCTCAGAAGAATTTCTCTGGTGGTAAACTGGATACATTGTAGTATCTTCGTTGTGTGTTAGACTGGATCCGTACGGCTAGGAAGTATCACTTCTGTAGTGAATAAGAGTTCCAAGTTCATACCATTCGCAACCAAAGCTCACGCCGAGGTTGGCTTAGTTCTGCACTTGACATGTTAGTCCCTTTAACGCAGAGGCTTCAGACCTCACGTACCCGGAACTGCGTGGTTACCTTTTTGTCAAAGGCTTATATAGTGGAGAGGGAGAAGGGTGTGTTTCATCGTCTATAACCCATGTCTCTTCACAGGGGCGAGCCACTGATTAAACTTTCCTTATGAAAACCCAATTCTCTCATTTGGAAGCTAAAATTACATTTAATCTTCTAACAAACAGTTTCAATATCAAACATTTATATTGCGCAACAATTCCATGCGAATCTGAACTAGAATGTGTAGACTTTCCCAGGTACAGTTTATGTCGTCCTGTCATCAGTCATAATGTCTCAGATGACAACCGAACTGACATCCATACTCATTAAGTTCCAACTGGTTCTATTACCGAAATATGGTTCCTTTCCCCCACTTGTTTGATTTTCCTAGACTCTATGTTTAACAAGGCTATTCGAGAGTCCTTCAGTATGGTCAGAGAGAGAGGGGAAGGGAGAAAGGTATTTATGGGGGGTCATGACAATTGCCCAGTCTATTTCTCATGTATTGACACATTGGGTAAATATACCATTAAATCAACATTTGAGAAATTACTGCAAACAAAGGCTTCACTTCAAATGCTGGTAAAATCTAGTTATTTAAAATGTCCATGACATAACGTCTGGCAGATTATTATTTTTCTTTTTTACAAGTCTGCACCCTTCTCTCCGGTCCCTTCTCTGACAAAGAGCTCTGCAATACTGTACAATTAGTTAAGGCTGCCAAGTTTCCCGACCAAGCTGCACATAAGTCCGCACAGAATGACAAACATTGTAGATACTTGAAATATCCGCATTTATTATTATCTACCAGACAGAGCAACAAGAGACAGAGGAGCTTTTGCATGTACCCTACCCATTCCACTCCCTCAAATCTAAATTTGTGCCACCCAGAAGTGAGAAACCTATACGCCCAGTAGACCATATTGTGTTCCATACAGGTTATTAAGAGGAAAAGCTGAACAAAAATATAAAATGCAAAAGGTAAAGAGTTGGACCCATGTTTCATAAGTTGAAATGAAAGATAACAAAAATGTTCCATATGCACAAAAATTGTATTTCTCTCAAATGTTGTGCACACATTTATTTACATACCTGTTAGTGAGTATTTCTCCTTTGCCAAGATAATCCATACACCTGACAGGTGTGGTATATCAAGAAGCTGATTAAACAGCATGATCATGACACAGGTGCACCTTGTGCTGGGGACAATAAAAGGCCACTGAAATGTGCAGTTCTGTCACAAAACACAATGCCACAGATCAAGTTGAGTTGAGGGAGTGTGCAATTGGCATACTAACTGCAGGAATGTCTACCAGAACTGTTGCCAGAGGATTTAATGTTCATTAATCTACCATAAGCCGCCTCCAATGACGTTTTAGAGAATTTAGCAGTCCGTCAAACCAGCCTCACAACCGCAGACCACAAGTAACCATGCCAGCCCAGGACCTCCACATCCAGATTCTTTACCTGCGGTTGTCTGGGCCTGGCTCCCCAGTGGGTGGGCCTATGCCCTCCCCGGCCCAGCCATGGATGCACTCCTGCCCAATCATGTGAAATCCGTAGGTTAGGGCCTAATGGATTTATTTCAATTGACTGATTTCCTTATATGAACACCAACTCAGTAAAATCATTGAAATTGTTGCATTTATATTTGTGTTCAGTATAAATCAATGCCAGTTCAGAACTTGACTTTGAGGGAACTTTGGAGATGGTGGACTTGTGGAAGTTCTTCATCCAAAGCTTGTAGAATGCATGCACTGAAACAATCAGAAAACACAAATCAAAAACTAAAATTAAGATACTGAAAACAATTGCTGAAAAAAATATATACACTGCTCAAAAAAATAAAGGGAACACTAAAATAACACATCCTAGATCTGAATGAATGAAATAATTGTATTAACTACTTTTTTCTTTACATAGTTGAATGTGCTGACAACAAAATTACACAAAAATAATCAATGGAAATCAAATGTATCAACCCATGGAGGTCTGGATTTGGAGTCACACTCAAAATTAATCTCTTATGGACAGACGTTCCGCTAGCGGAACGCCTCACCAATATCCAATGGTAGCGCCTGGCGCGAAATACGAAAAACCTTAAAAATGCTATAATTTCAATTTCTCAAACATATGACTATTTTACACCATTTGAAAGATAAGACTCTCCTTTATCTAACCACATTGTCTGATTTCAAAAAGGCTTTACAGCGAAAGCAAAACATTAGATTATGTCAGGAGAGTACCCAGCCAGAAATAATCACACACCCATTTTTCAAGCTAGCATATATGTCACAAAAACCAAAACCACAGCTAAATGCAGCACTAACCTTTGATGATCTTCATCAGATGACACTCCTAGGACATTATGTTATACAATACATGCATGTTTTGTTCAATCAAGTTCATATTTATATCAAAAACCAGCTTTTTACATTAGCATGTTTTGTTCAGAACTATCATACCCACCGCAAACTTCCAGTGAATTTACTAAATTACTCACGATTAACGTTGACAAAAAACATAAATTATTTTAAGAATTATAGATACAGAACTCCTTTATGCAATCGCGGTGTCCGATTTTAAAATAGCTTTTCGGTGAAAGCACATTTTGCAATATTCTGAGTAGATAGCCCGGCCATCACGGCTAGCTAATTTGACACCCAGCAAGTTTGGCCCTCACCAAACTCAGATTTACTATAAGAAAAATTGGATTACCTTTTCTGTTCTTCGTCAGAATGCACTCCCAGGACTTCTACTTCAACAACAAATGTTGTTTTGGTTCGAAATAATCCATAGTTATATCCAAATAGCTCCGTTTTGTTTGTGCGTTCAAGTCACTATCCGAAGGGTGACGCGCCAGCGCGTTTCGTGACAAATAAATTCAAAATATTCAATTACCGTACTTCGAAGCATGTCAAATGCTGTTTAAAATACATTTTTATGTGATTTTTCCCGTAAAATAGTGATAATATTCCAACCACGCGACGTTGTATTCGTTCAAACACTGAAAGAAAAAAATGGAGTCGTCTCGTGCATGCGCACGCCAGTGTCATTGTCCTCAGAAGGACCACTCACAAAAAACTACTGCTGTTTTTCACCCAGAGACTGGAGAGCTCTCATTCCACTTTCTGGCGCCTTCTGAGAGCCAATGAAAGCCTTAGAAAATGTCACGTTACAGCAGAGATGCTGTATTTTTGATAGAGATGCCCTAAAAGTGGAACAAATTGTCAGACAGGGCACTTCCTGTATAGAATCATCTCAGGTTTTGGCCTGCCATATGAGTTCTGTTATACTCACAGGCACCATTCAAACAGTTTTAGAAACTTTAGAGTGTTTTCTATCCAAATCTACTAAGTATAAGCATATTCTAATTTCTGGGAAGGAGTAGTAACCAGATTAAATCGGGTACGTTTTTTATCCGGCCGTGAAAATACTGCCCCCTATCCCAAACAGGTTATAGTGGAAAGCCACACTACAGGCTGATCCAACTTTGATGTAATGTCCTTAAAACAAGTCAAAATGAGGCTCAGTAGTGTGTGTGGCCTCCACGTGCCTGTATGACCTCCCTACAATGCCTGGGCATGCTCCTGATGAGGTGGCGGATGGTCTCCTGAGGGATCTCCTCCCAGACCTGGACTAAAGCATCCGCCAACTCCTGGACAGTCTGTGGTGCAACGTGGCGTTGGTGGATGGAGCGAGACATGATGTCCCAGATGTGCTCAATTGGATTCAGGTCTGGGGAACGGGCGGGCCAGTCCATAGCATCAATGCCTTCCTCTTGCAGGAACTGCTGACACACTCCAGCCACATGAGGTCTAGCATTGTCTTGCATTAAGAGGAACCCAGGGCCAACCGCACCAGCATATGGTCTCACAAGGGGTCTGAGGATCTCACTTCGGTACCTAATGGCAGTCAGGCTACCTCTGGCGAGCACATGGAGGGCTGTGCGGCCCCCCAAAGAAATGCCACCCCACACCATGACTGACCCACCGCCAAACCGGTCATGCTGGAGGATGTTGCAGGCAGCAGAACGTGCTCCACGGCGTCTCCAGACTCTGTCACGTCTGTCACATGTGCTCAGTGTGAACCTGCTTTCATCTGTGAAGAGCACAGGGCGCCAGTGGCGAATTTGCCAATCTTGGTGTTTTCTGGCAAATGCCAAACGTCCTGCACGGTGTTGGGCTGTAAGCACAACCCCCACCTGTGGACGTCGGGCCCTCATACCACCCTCGTGGAGTCTGTTTCTGACCGTTTGAGCAGACACATGCACATTTGTGGCCTGCTGGAGGTCATTTTGCAGGGCTCTGGCAGTGCTCCTCCTGCTTCTCCTTGCACAACGGCGGAGGTAGCGGTCCTGCTGCTGGGTTGTTGCCCTCCTACGGCCTCCTCCACGTCTCCTGATGTACTGGCCTGTCTCCTGGTAGAGCCACCATGCTCTGGACACTACAGCAGAAACAACAACACGATATACAGAAAATAAGCCACTTACTTTGATGGGAACATACAAATGTCCAAAGTCCAATTTGTACGGAAAACAACCATGAAGGCAATGCGGGCGCCAGCCAGAAAATCTGCAAGGCCTGTTCTGACTAGAAATGCACAATGTCTTCATACTTGATCTGGGGAAACACTAAGGAAGTGCTTGGGCTCTCGTTGAAGAGAGACGTTTGTCCAGCTCAGTAAAGCCTCAAACATAAATTGTCCACAACAGTGAAATGGGCTACTTATTATGTGAATTTGTTATTATTTTTTTATTTAACTAGGCAAGTCAGTTAAGAATAACCTCTTAAGGATCAGACCTTTTTTTTTTTTTCACCTAAAATGACATACCCAAATCTTACTGCCTGTAGCTCAGGACCTGAAGCACTTTGAAGTTTGTGGAAATGTGAAATTAATGTAGGAGAATATAACACATTAGATCTGGTAAAAGACAATACAAAGAAAAAACATGCATTTTTTTATTCTTTTTTTTTCATCATCTTTGAAATGCAAGAGAAAGGCCTCAATGTATTACTCCAGTTTAGGCGCAATTTAGATATTGGCCACTAGATGGCAGCAGTGTACATGCAACGTTTTAGACAGATCCAATGAACCATTGCATTTCTGTTCAAAATGTTGTACCAAGTCTGTCCAAATGTGCCTAATTGGTTTATTAATACATTTTCAGGTATATAATTGTGCACTCTCCTCAAACAATAGCATGGTATTCTTTCACTGTAAACCTACTGTAAAGTGCAGTTAGATTAACAAGAATTTAAACTTTCTGCCCATATCAGATATGTCTATGTTCTGGGAAATGTTCCTATTACTTCATGCTAATCACATTAGCTCAACCATCCCGCAAGGGACACACACACACACAGATCCTGTACAACAAATTCTTATTTACAATGACAGCCTACCCCGGACAAAGCTGGGCCAATTGTGCACCGCACTATGGGACTCCCAATCACGACCGGATGTGATACAGCCTGGAATCGAACCAGGGACTGTATTGACGCCTCTTGCACTGAGATGCAGTGCCTTAGACCACTGCACCACTCGGGAGCCAATTAACAAGGAGGCGGAACACACCTCAATTCAAACTGTTGTTAGAAAATAAAACTTGTTCGAAAATTATTTGAAATTGACAAGTTGAAGTTGAAGTTGAAACATAGCAGGCAGCGTGCCTTTTAGAACAATGAGAGCATTCTGACATCACACAAATGAAAAAACTCACACGGGGCAACGGTTACAGATATTTGGAACTCACAGGTGAAAAGGTTAACAGGACAAATCTGTGCCCCTGTGCCCCCTATGGGCATGACACCTCTGTTTACTATTCCTGTTTCACTTCACATATCAGTCTGGTATTCTTCCTCATTGAAACTGTTTGAATTGGTTAGCAAATTAATTTGTCATCAATTGGATCACCTTCAACCAAATCAGAGGATGGCCTAATTCAAGGCATAGTGTGTTTGGTCATAATATTGAGATATTAGTATATTGTTAGCTAGCTAGCTACTCACTTTGGCTGATCATAGCTAGCTATAGACCCAATGATTCCACTGTTTCACATCACGTTTGTCTGATTTTGACACCAAGTCCATATGCAACCATGAGTTTGACACTCAGTGAAACCAACTCTGGATGACATATGTTTGTATGAGTTTAATACAGCTTCCATATTATAAGTATGCCAGTGTTGGATGACATAAGTAGAGCAGGACATAATTATGCTGCAATGGGTGTCAGAATAAGCTGTTAGAGCCAACGCATTGACAGTAATACTGCATCCATATCCTGGGCATGGTGTCTCCTGAATGTTGTGACGGGTTGAGGGAAACAAGGGGGAGGACAGGAAATGAAAAAACATATCATCGAAGTTGCAGATGCTGGGGGTTAATGACACATCAGTGTTGTGCGTGTGCACGTGTGTGTTCCTCTAGAACCCCAATAAACTAAACACAAACCTTTGGAGAATTTCTGTCCCTCCGCGAAAAACTTAGATTTTTGTTTCCGCAATTGTAAGTTCATATTTCTTACAGTCATAGATCGGCCAAAGATCATTGGGGCCTCAGTGGGCTTTAAGGATTCAGGCCTTGAATCCCCCAGGCATCGCATCCCAGCTGTACTCTGAATCATCAGCAAAGGTTCAATGTAGGACACTAAACTCTTGCAAGTGTTGAAACTATAGAGTTGTGCAATAACATTATGTGAAACGCTCAGGGACCTTGGACATTAAAGGGATGTGTAACATTGAATATAGGAGGGACAGCTATGTAATGTGGAAGGGAGGGGTAAGAGTCCTTAAGCTGTCATTCTTTTGTTTTTTCATGAATGTGTATATGCTATGTTATGTCTGGCCTATCCAATGTCCCTCACCATATCACAGTGCATTTTCTTGTACGTAAAGCAAATATCTGTGAAAATCAGGCAATAAAAAAATATCTAATCTAAGACTACTGTCAAAAACCTCTTATCTGCTGTGCTCCATTGGTTACATTACATTTGGTTCAGTGACTACTGATTCAAAAGTCATTTATATTGTTTTTCATTACACTAAAACTAATATACAGTATCTAAGACAGCATGCTGATACACAATCACTTTTCTGTTTAGCATGAAAAATGCATAAAATATATCAAATATGTCACGCACTACTGTTGTGACTGGATGTCAGTGAAAATTGTTTGCTGCACTGTCTATTGTTCATTTCCATGTGTTCATTTAGATTTTATGAACCAGAGTGCTAGATCTTGAACTGTACTTAGTAAAGTGCTACACCAGAGGATGGAGACACATTCAACATGTACTTCTATTTCCTCCATCAGAGTGTCTTTTACCAAAGCAAATGAATTAGCTTCCTGTCACTCGACTAAACACATATTAGAAACACATTAACAAACGTGAGTTGGAATCTCATTCTGCATTATCGCTCAACCCCAAATGAATGTCAAAGATAAAGTACCACATATCTGGAAATTATATTGTGCATATTAAATTCCACACATATTCTATTGTTGGTTATAGCTGGATCCACAAAACAGATGGCCTGGGACTTTGACTTATCTCAACAGAAGACTACTCAAGGTTTGTAATGTCTTTTTAAGAATACAGAACTTCTGTCATTGACATTGAGGGGACCACCAGAGAGTGTTCAGGAGTGGAGCAAAAGTAGGGCACAGACTGGCATAGATCAGGCTTGTAAAAAGTTTTTTAAAAATAAAATAAAAAAAGGCAAAACGGTTGAAGATAAAGCACTATATCCCACTCGTTGTGACAGTTTCATTACCGGAAACCTTTGTCCCCGGAATGTGAGTGATCGCACCATTCCCAGCAGAACCACCGCCCACCCCACCATGTCTTTCAGATGTTTGAGAAGTCTGAGCTGAGAGAAGATGGGCCCTTTTATGAACTTACTATTTATGTTAATACTTTTCAGCCGGCACCGACACTTTAATTAGCGTGAGGTATGTTTATTGTGCTAAGTATTACTCTTTGTACCTAACTCTGTCCTTGAGCTTGTGAACTAGTTTGCATCACTCTTTTTTTGGCCTGTGTGCCAACCAAAAAGAAAAATCTAACCGCTAGAGGTGACAAGAGTACCATAATGTTGTATCAAAACTGTCATTGTGATAAATAGCTGGTGAGGCTATGCTGCTGGTAATATTGTGATTGTTGTGGAGGTTGAAATGTGACCCAAAGAACATTCTGTGCAGTCAGAAAACAGTACAGAAAACAAATTAACCAAGATACTGTATAGATCCTCTGAACCTGCAGCATTTGAATGCCTTTCTTTTTGTACTTCGATGAAATCATGCACTAAGGCAAATATGCTAATACTGTTATTACATCACATTGACATTCAAGATAATTCAGCCAATTACAAATTACCTCCCACTAGTTTTAAAGATTAATTTAGGTAATTCCACTACATGTTTGTTTTCATGTTGGTTTTAAATCAGACCTGTCTGAGTTCAAACAGTATTTGTTTTCTCTTAAGCATTTGACTGAACCTGCCTAGAGTGCCAGATGGGCCTGCATTGCACTTTTAGAACCAGTCTATTGGCTCTAATGCACCAGACAAGCTCAATCAACCGCAGCTTAATTATAAAAATTTTAAATAAAACCATTTGAACCCAAGTCTGGTATTTACCTACATCCCCTTTGTAGACCCCTTTGTAGACCAGCCTCCAGTGGTGTGGAGGCTGTGCTTTGGCAAAGTGGGTGGGGTTATATCCTACCTGTTTGGCCCTGTCCGGGGGTTTCATCGGATGGGGCCACAGTGTCTCCTGACCCCTCCTGTCTCAGCCTCCAGTATTTATGCTGCAGTAGATTATGTGTCGGGGGGCTAGGGTCAGTCTGTCACATCTGGAGTATTTCTCTTGTCTTTTCCGGTGTCCTGTGTGAATTTAAATATGCTCTCTCTAATTCTCTTTCTTTCTTTCTCTCTCTCGGAGGACCTGAGCCCTAGGACCATGCCTCAGGACTACCTGGCTTGATGACTCCTTGCTGTCCCCAGTTCACCTGGCCGTGCTGCTGCTCCAGTTCCAATTGTTCTGCCTGCAGCTATGGAACCCTGACCTGTTCACCGGACGTGCTACCTGTCCCAGACCTGTTGTCCCAGACCTGCTGGAACCCTGACCTATTCACTGGACGTGCTACCTGTCCCAGACCTGCTGTTTTCAACTCTCTAGAGACAGCAGGAGCGGTAGAGATACTCTCAAAGATCGGCTATGAAAAAGCCAACTGACACTTACTCTTGTGTTACTGACTTGTTGCACCCTCGACAACTACTATGATTATTATTATTTGACAATGCTGGTCATTTATGAACATTTGAACATCTAGGCCATGTGCTGTTATAATCTCCACCCGGCACAGCCAGAAGAGGACTGGCCACCCCTCACAGCCTGGTTCCTCTCTAGGTTTCTTCCTAGGTTTTGGCCTTTCTAGGGAGTTTTTCCTAGCCACCGTGCTTCTACACCTGCATTGCTTGCTGTTTGGGGTTTTAGGCTGGGTTTCTGTACAGCACTTTGAGATATCAGCTGATGTAAGAAGGGCTATATAAATAAATTTGATTTGACCTTACAGTCTCCCTGGAACCGGTTGTCAGGCTCTACTAGAGCGATCACGGAGTCTCTCATGTCATGTCACCCGCATCCCGAGGGCCTTGGTAGTGACAGATCTGTCCAATTGACTTGCACCTCTCCCCTGGTCACACCTGACAGCCTCCAGCGACCTCTGGGCGAGCTTCACCACTGTTTAACGGCTCCTCCTTCATTCTGGCAGCACAGGTGGGGCATGTTCATTAGGACACGCAACCAAAAATGTTTAGAAACATTTTGCAACGGGAAACTAAAATGGGCATTTCTTATTGGACAAATCCAGGTAGTGCCTCCATGTTTCAGTCATTGTCTTCTGTTTGGTGCCAACTGCCTAATGAACACGACCCTTTACTGGATCCCACCACACAAAGTTTGTGAGCTCGTTTATAATCACAGATGAAAGTAAGATAGACGCTGATGAATTAAGAAGTCTGTGATCGATTTAAGAAGGAAGTCAGGGACCATGCCGTGACAAATATAATAGAGGAGTGATGATGTTTGCCAACGCATTAGAGTTCTTGCTGATGCAAGTAAAAGTCTACACTAGAGCCACATTTGGAAAATAACAGGAGAGCTCCGTGCTTTTAGTGAAGGCATAGAGATAAAGTATCCGACCAATCAATAAATATCAATCAGTTCAGTTGAGTTTTCTGAAAGTGGTTTTACAATTTTTCAACTCAACGTCCTGTGGAGATGGTTTATGTGCATGTGTGTGCGTGCGTGTGTGTGTGTGTGTGTGTGTTTGAGTAAGCACAGCTGCGGTGAAAACACGTCTGAAATTAGTTGTTGTCCACCTGATCTTTGCCAGAGGGTTGGACAATTAGGAATGTCTCTGACTTTGACATCAAAAGAGATTTAAAGTAAGATACAGTAACGTCCAGAATCATTTGTTCCCTTGATAAAGATGAGCAAAAAAGACTATCAAATAAATAATACAATTGAATAAATTATTGGCATCCAGTTTTCAATACTTTGCAATACCTCACCTTGTGAGGATAACGGCACTGAGCCGTTTTCTAAAATGTTTTATCAGTTTGGAGAACACACTGGGAGAGATCTTAAACCATTCTTCCATACAGAATCTTTCCAGATCCTTGATATCCTTTGGGCTGTGCTTATGGACTGCCCTCTTCAATTCAAACCACAGGTTTTCAATGGGGTTCAAGTCCGGAGACTGAATGTTGATTTTATGATAAATTAACAATTTCTTTATGGATTTTGATGTGTGTTTGGGGTCATGGTCTTGCTGGAAGATCCACTTGCGGACAAGTTTCAGCCTCCTTGCAGACGCAACCAAGTTTTTGGGTAAAATGTTCTGGTACTGTGTGAAGTTGATGATGCCATTGACCCTAACAAGGGCCCCAGGACCAGTGGAAGCAAAATAGCCCCATAATATCAAAAGATCCACCACAGTAGGTATGGGGTTATTTTCTGCTTATGCATCCTTATTTCTACGCCAAACCCACCACTGGTGTGTGTGGCCAAAGAGCTCTATCTTCATGTCATCCAACAAATGTAAATGCCTGAAGTTTGCTAAACGCCATTGGCACTTGGATTGGAACCGGTGCTATGGTCAGATGCACAAAAACAGAGCTCTTTGGAATTATATATTTTTTTAAATTGGGAGCCTATAATATAGCTCAGTATTTTTATTAATTATTTTATAGTATTTTTTGCTCATCTTTATCAAGGGTGCCAATAATTTTGGACCTGACTGAATATACAATTAAAATAGGCAATTGTAGCCACCATTACTCAGCATAAGTTCTCACATTACTTTCAAAGTAATGTGTCTCAAGAGGGGAAGTTATATTTTTCAGCCTGGCTTTCACGCATGCAAATGAAAGCGTACAGAGATTATCACAACGAGTGAGACAGAACTTCATTGTGCCTCTGTTTTGCCTACCTTGTTGCAGGAGCATTTCAGTTCATGCAGTCTTTTGTGTGGTACAGAATAGTCCTTTTCTGTAAGGTGCCAAGGTGAATCATTAATGTGGGTCTAATGGCGGAGTTGCTTTGTTCTGCTCTCACTCAAACTCGATCAAATTATTATTACCAAAAGGTGGTTTTGTCTGTTACATAAATTAATAAAAATAAAATGTCAGCAAGGTTTTGCCCATTGTAGCACAAGAAGACTAAACAAGATCATTTCCATTGGTGGCTAGCATATTCAGCCATATTTATCCCACTCATAAGCTTTAGATCATTGCAGATGATGGAAAGGAGCAGGCCAGGAACACTTTAGGATATTGAGATGCTATTTCCCTATTAGAAGAACCAAGAAGAACTAGGACGAAAGATAACAGAGCTGGAACAATGGTTCCTCAACATGCTTACACTTCCAATGGAATCAGAAGAACTAGGTAAAAAGCATGACGATTCTTCTTACCAGCATAGACAAGTCTTATTCATTCCTGTCATACTAACGAGACTGAAACAGTGGCTAGCGCATGACATGATGGCAGAATGCTGGGTTCTGACTAGAGGGAGTACAGCTATGACTGGAAGTTACTTTTTCATAGCAGGATAGTCCCACTAGTCACAACTAGAATGCTGGGGTCTAGGAGCCTTGGCCTCAGAGAATGGTGAAATTTTATGAACAGCATAAGGGAACTGCTTTCTAACTGCTCTTGCCGGCACTGTAATAAGTGGCACATTATTTAACACCCTCAGCCTAAAGTGACATAAAATGTACACCGTACTTCAGAGCAGTACTTTTCTAGTGGTCCTCATCTCCAAGATAAAACCTCACTTTGACAGGATGCAGCAAACCATCTGCAATGCTCAAGGCCATTCAGCTGATTAATACAGACAAATGCCTCCATGGACGAGGTATAATACAGCTAAGAAACATGAGATGTTACACAGACTGAAACAAATGATGCAATATAATGTCAATGCATTGTAAATGGGAACACAATTGGTAGAGCCAGAATATAAATCTGTAAGGAACATTTGAGCACAGGACAGTCTTCACTGTAAACAGAGAATGTTTTAGATATATGGCAAGTAATACAACACTCTAATTTGTTTCTGTCTCAATCACTATTCATTCTAATCACACCCAAGAGGTGTTTCATCTTCCTGTCCAATGATCATCTCTTATGCTCCGCTAAACAAAGTCACATCAGCATGGGAGCAACTATGGTGGTGGTGGTAAATCAGCTTTAATATTGCAAATATATGGTGGCTTCCATCAATGTAATTGTCTGCATCATTTCCTATCCCCATACAGTTGAAGTCGGAAGTTTACATACACTTAGGTTGGAGTCATTAAAACTCATTTTTCAACCACTCCACAAACGTACTTTGTACATGACTGTCATGGTTGTTGGGATAGACGGACCAAGGCGCAGCGTGATTCGAGTTCCACATCTTTTATTAATGAAACTTAAACAAAACAATAAACAAACAACGACCGTGAAGCAACAGCACGCACATCAGCACTCAACAAAACAATATCCCACAAAGCAGGTGGGAGAAAGGGCTTCCTAAATATGATCCCAAATAAGAGGCAAACATTACCAGCTGGCTCTAATTGGGAACCATACAAACCACCAACATAGAAATACAATGACTAGAACACCCCCATAGTCACGCTCTGACCTAAACACCATAGAGAGGTCAGGGCGTGACAACGACACAAGTAATTTTTCCAACAATTGTTTACAGACAGATTATTTCACTTATAAATCACTGTATCACAATTCCAGTGGGTCAGAAGTTTACATACACTAAGGTGACTGTGCCTTTAAACAGCTTGGAAAATTCCAGAAAATAACGTCATGGCTTAGAAGCTTCTGATAGACTAATTGACATAATTTGAGTCAATTGGAGGTGTACCTGCAGATGTATTTCAAGGCCTACCTTCAAACTCAGTGCCTCATTGCTTGACATCATGGGAAAATCCAAAGAAATCAGCCAAGACCTCAGAAAAAAATGTGTAGACCTCCATAAATCTGGTTCATCCTTGGGAGCAATTTCCAAACGCCTGAAGGTACCACGTTCATCTGTACAAACAATAGTACGTAAGTATAAACACCATGGGACCACGCAGCCGTCATACCGCTCAGGAAGGAGACGCGTTCTGTCTCCTAAAGATGAACATACTTTGGTGCGAAAAGTGCAAATCAATCCCAGAACAACAGCAAAGGACCTTGTGAAGATGCTGGAGGAAACAGGTAAAAAGTATCTATATCCACAGTAAAACGAGTCCAATATCGACATAACCTGAAAGGCCGCTCAGCAAGGAAGAAGCCACTGCTCAAAAACTGCCATAAAAAATCCAGACTACGGTTTGCAACTGCACATGGGGACAAAGATCATACTTTTTGGAGAAATGTCCTCTGGTCTGATGAAACAAAAATAGAACTGTTTGGCCATAATGACCATCATTATGTTTGGAGAAAAAAGGGGGACGCTTGCAAGCCGAAGAACCCCATCCCAACCGTGAAGCACGGGGGTGGCAGCATCATGTTGTGGGGGTGCTTTGCTGGAGGAGGGACTGGTGCACTTCACAAAATAGATGGCATCATGAGGGAGGAAAATGATGTGGATATATTGAAGCAACATCTCAAGACATCAGTCAGGAAGTTAAAGCTTGGTCTCAAATGGGTCTTCCAAGTGAACAATGACCCCAAGCATACTTCCAAAGTTGTGGCAAAATGGCTTAAGGGCAACAAAGTGAAGGTATTGGAGTGGCCGTCACAAAGCCCTGACCTCAATTCTATAGAACATTTGTGGGCAGAACTGAAAATGTGTGTGCGAGCAAGGAGGCCTACAAACCTGACTCAGTTACACCAGCTCTGTCAGCAGGAATGGGACATAATTCACCAAGCTTATTGTGGGAAGCTTGTGGAAGGCTACCTGAAACGTTTGACCCAAGTTAAACAATTTAAAGGCAATGCTACCAAATATTAATTGAGTGTATGTACACTTCTGACCCACAGGGAATGTGATGAAAGTAATAAAATATGAAATAAATCATTCTCTCTACTATTATTCTGACATTTCACATTCTTAAAATAAAGTGGTGATCCTAACTGACCTAAGACAGGACATTTTTACTGAGATTAAATGTCAGGAATTGTGAAAAACTGAGTTAGAATGTGTTTGGCTAAGGTGTATGTATACTTCCGACTTCAACTGTATGTTTTGAAAATATATCCACTACCGTTCAAAAGTTTTAGAACACCTACTTATTCAAGGGTTTTTCTTTAGTTTTAAAATGTTCTACATTATAGAATAATAGTGAAGACACCAAAACTATGAAATAACACATGGAATCATGTAGTAACCAAAAAAGTGTAAAACAAATCAAAATCTATTTCATATTTGAGATTCTTGACAGCTTTGCACACTCTTGGCATTCATTGAACCAGCTTCACCGGGAATGCTTTTCCAACAGTCTTGAAGGAGTTCCCACACATGTTGAGCACTTGTTGGCTGCTTTCCTACACTCTGCGGTCCGACTCATCCCAAACCATCTCAATTTGGTTGAGGTCGGGGGATTGTGGAGGCCAGGTCATCTGATGCAGCACTCCATCACTCTCCTTCTTGTTAAAATAGCCCTTGGGTCATTGCCCTGTTGAAAAACAAATGATGGTCCCACTAAGCCCAAACCAGATGGGATGGGGTATCGCTGCAGAATGCTGTGGTAGCGATACTGGTTAAGTGTGCCTTGAATTCAAAATAAATCAAAGACAGTGTCACCAGCAAAACACCCCCATACCATAACCCCTCCTCCATCATTTACGGTGGAAAATACACATGCGGAGATCATCCGTTCACCCACACCGCGTCTCACAAAGACACGGCGGTTGGAACCAGAAATCTCCAATTTGAACTCCAGACCAATGGACAAATTTCCACCGGTCAAATGTCTATTGCTCGTGTTTCTTGGCCCAAGCAAGTCTCTTCTTCTTATTGGTGTCCTTTACTAATGGTTTCTTTGCAGCAATTGGACCATGAAGGCCTGATTCACACAGTCTCCTCTGAACAGTTGATGTTGAGATGTGTGTTACTTGAACTCTGTGAAGCATTTATTTGGGCTGCAATTTCTGAGGCTGGTGACTCTAATGAACTTATCCTCTGCAGCAGAGGTAACTCTGGGTCTTCCATTCCTGTGGCGGTCCTCATGTGAGCCAGTTTCATCAGTTTTTTTGCGACTGAAAATGTTCTGTATTGACTGACGTTCATGTCTTAAAGTAATGATGTACTGTCGTTTCTCTTTGCTTATTTGAGCTGTTCTTGCCATAATATGGACTTGGTCTTTTACCAAATAGGGCTATATTCTGTATACCACCCCTACCTTGTCACAACACAACTGATTGGCTCAAACTCAATAAGGAAAGAAATTCCACAAATTAACTTTTAAGAAGGCACACCTGTTAACTGAAATGCATTCCAGGTGACTACCTCATGAAGCTGGTTGAGAGAATGCCAAGAGTGTGCAAAGCTGTCATCAAGGCAAAGGATGGCTATTTGAAGAATTTCAAATATATTTCGATTTGTTTAACACTTTTTTGGTTACTACCTGATTTCATGTGTTATTTCATAGCTTTTATGTCTTCACTATTATTCTACAATGTAGAAAATAGTAAAAACAAAGACAATAATATATATATTTTCCTTTACTATTTTCCCCAACCCTACCATCCCTCCCCTAATTGGAGTAAACTGATGAACAACAACACTTAGGCTTCTACTTCCACATACTATACAGTGCCTTCGGAAAGTATTCAGACCCCTTGATCTTTTTTCAAAATGTTATTACGTTACAACCTTATTCTAAAATGGATTAAATTGTTTTTTTCCTCATCAATCTACACACAATACCCCATAATGATAAGTATTCAGACCCTTTACTCAGTACTTTGTTGAAGCACCTTTGGCAGCGATTACAGCCTCGAGTCTTCTTGGGTATGACGCTACAAGCTTGGCACACCTGTATTTGTGGAGTTTCTCCCATTCTTCTCTGCAGATCCCCTCAAGCTCTGTCAGGTTGGATGGGGAGCGTTGCTGCACAGCTATTTTCAGGTCTCCAGAGATGTTCGATCGGGTTCAAGTCCAGGCTCTGGCTGGGCCACTCAAGGACATTCAGAGACTTGTCCCAAAGCCACTCATGCGTTGTCTTGGCTGTGTGCTTAGTGTCGTTGTCCTGTTGGAAGGTGAACCTTTGCCCCAGTCTGAGGTCCTGAGCACTCTGGAGCATGTTTTCATCAAGGATCTCTCTGTACTTTTCCCTGTTCATCTTTCCCTCAATTCTGACTAGTCTCCCAGTCCCTGTCCTGAAAAACCACCCTACAGCATGATGCTGCCACCACCCTGCTTCACCGTAGGGATGGTGCCAAGTTTCTTCCAGACATGACACTTGGCAATCAGGCCAAAGAGTTCAGTCTTGGTTTCATCAGAGTGCCTTTTGGCAAACTCCAAGCAGGCTGTCATGTGCCTTTTGGCTTCCATCTGGCCACTCTACCATAAAGGCCTGATTGGTGGAGTGCTGCAGAGATGGTTGTCCTTCTGGAAGGTTCTCCCATCGCAACAGAGGAACTCTAGAGCTCTGTCAGAGTGACCATTGGGTTCTAGGTCACCTCCCTGACCAAGGCCCTTCTCCCCCGATTGCTCAGTTAGGCTGGGCGGCCAGCTCTAGGAAGAGTCTTGGTGGTTCCAAACTTCTTCTATTTAAGAATGATAGAGGCCACTGTGTTCTTGGGGTCCACCATCACGGTATATTTTACAATAGTTATCATTTGTTTATTTTTATTCTAAAGCACATTTCCTGCCCTTCTAGCCGTCTCTTTTTATAACAACAAAAAGTAAGCAAAAAGGCCCACAGTCATTAAGCTAGGTAAGAGATTATTAAATACGTTTAAGTGATTGATAAGACTGAACTAGATCCATGATAATTCAATAATCAATATTGTGTTGCACCTTTAACAAATAGCCTAACAAATGAACAACTCTTACAAATAAAACTTTTGATTGTCTTTAAGACATCCTCTATATGAAATTTCAGCCAGACTGCCCAGCCAAGCCGAGCCGCCTACACACCCGACCCCCACCAGTCTAGTCAATAGCTCAATTCTCTCCCCAACACAACTTCCTTCCCATCTTTTTTTTTCATGTCTCAAAGGAAAGGTTTGGAAAACAAAAGTTAATTGAAAACACACATAGGCATATACATTAACACACAGAAACAGTACACCCTCCATATAATTCATATCATAGGCCTAATAGTACTGTAGAGCTCTTTTTACTTGCACACATTATAGCTGTGTCACCCCGTCCTGCCCCTAAGGGTCCACGGCCCTGTAGTGCCCCAACCCAACACACCCCACTCAGCTTTAGGATCTTAGTGAAACATTCATTATTGGTTTCAGGTGTGTTTGACCAAGGCCAGAGCGACAACAGTACAGCAGACCCACATGACCAGGACTATGCAGCCCAGCAGCTAGGGATTGCCTAAATCTCCCCTGACATTGGCATGTTTTCAATACAGACTTCTTTTGTCGTGCAGTATTCCATATAAGGCATCCAGACCTTATGGAAGTTGCACAGTATACCCTTAATCTTAAAACAAAACTAGTGATACTGTACATAACTTGACATTTCTTCCATACATTGTGGGAGGATAACCAACCTTTCAATGAATGGCAATGCATTTATTAGCCACTATAAATGCTAGGTTATACAGTTTATTCTGATAACAGTCTCCAGTATCAACATTTCCAAGCAAACAAAAACAGGGAGAAGGGAGAATCTGTAGACATGCTGAGATAAAAGAACATACTTCACAAGACCACAACATATGCAAATATGTCCTATTTTGTGCTTTAAACCTCAAGCAGAATAATACAATTTCTGAGTGCATGATATTCAGTTAGACTGGCATATAGTACGTTCTATGGATGGCCTTAAATCTGCAGAAATGTATATCTGAGATTATATGAACATGACTGGGCATTCTAGCATATCTATCCTTTCAACATCATCATCATCAATAGCTTCTACCAGGTCTTCCTCACATTTTTGTTTTACATGTTTTGTGTCATCGGGAAAAGCCTCCATCAACCCTTGGTACAGTTTGGAAATCAACTTTGGAGGTTTGTCAGACTGTCGTAAAATAGCATCTGGCTTGTCCAGTGTTTGCTGGACAGAGAGAATAAAGTGTTGTATCTGCAATTATCCACCTCACCTCCATCACAAACTGGTCTTCCCTGGCTGCCTGAATCTGCTGAGACCCCTGTCACCATTTGATCCTCCTAAAATGAGGCATGACAAGGAATCACCTTGGTGTACATTTATACATTGTTATCCAAGAATAACTGATATGACCATTATTTCCAGATCCCAGACTCTAGCTTTAAACTTAAGCTGCTGTCCTGTAGCTTTATGTCGACCCATCAATTCAAGATGGAACTTTGAATCATTCACTGAATATACTGCGAAATTCACATAAGCTCCATAGACTGGTCTTCCCTGGCTGTCTGACTCTGCTGGGACCCTGTCACCATCTGATCCTGCTAAGACATGATGAGCATAGTGTTGTGTACTGACTGCACTAGAGGGCTGCGGGTCCCGACAGAGATCATTGCAGCGTGGTCTGCATTTTTCATGCTGCAGGCGGGAGTGGGCGGTCAGACAGACAAATTTGGGATGCAAATATTTTTGTTGTCCCACAGATTATTTTGAAACGGTCCGGTTTCTGCTTTGTATGCGTAAGCCTACCTATTGTATTAAAATCATTTTTTTTGCATTATTCACACATTCAGAATTCGGTGCTTCAACTTCTGTAGCCTACCTCTCCTAGTTGGGCGTGAGAGTCCAAGCGTGCTTAGTATGTGTGATCTTATTGAACTAGAGTAGGCTCACAATTGGCCAGCGTTGTCCGGGTTAGGGGAGGGTTTGGCCGGCTGGGATGTCCTTGTCCCATCACGCTCTAGCAACTCCTTGTTATCGGCCTGGTGCATGGACCCTGACTTTGGTCGCCAATTGTACGGTGTTTCCTCCAACACATTGGTACGGCTGGCTTCCAGGTTAAGCGAGCAGTGTGTCAAGAAGCAGTGCAGCTTGGAGGGGTCGTGCTTCGGAGAACGCATGGCTCTCGACCTTTGCCTCTACCGAGTCCGTACAGGAGTTGCAGTGATGGGACAAGACTGTAACTACCTATTGGATATCACGAAAAGGGGTAAAAAGTACAATAATATATATATATATATGAGTAGGCTGCCTACATGGGCGGAGAATCACGTGGCAGTTAACTTCAATATGATTAGACTGTAGTTTACTATAGTATCTGTAAATAAATATTGATAATGAAAAGAAGTTGAGGGCGCTCAACCAATGTGAGTCGAAGTGCAATCAAAAAATGCAATAATGATTAAAAAGGACAAGGCACAACGTGTACATGGGTTAGGTTACTATGGTGAACACATAGGTTAGGCTACTATGGTGACCACAGGTTAGGTTACTATGATGACCGTAAGTTAGGTTACTATGGTGACCACAGGTTAGGCTACTATGGTGATCGAGCGTTGTGCCTTATACTTTTCAATAAGTATGCATTACCCATTTATTTGTCTCTGCCTGCAAATTGTCCTTCTAAAAGGTAGGCTATATCCTATAGGAGTGTGCAAAATGTAACAAGTGTCGCTGTCATCATTCTTGCTGCTTCCAGTTCAGTATCCTTACCTGCGAGATCAGGTGCGATTGTGGTCTCCATTAAATAGAGTAGGCTATAGCCTATGTATACATGGACAGAGAAGCATGGGACAGTCATCTTTCCAAGGAAATGTACATCCTAAATAGGCCTATGATTAGGCTATAGTTTACTACATTACCTAGAAATAAGCCTAAATATTGATCACCCATATTTCTCAGTCTGAAGACCTTCCCACTCCAAAAAGGTAGGCTATAAAAATAGCTAAAAAAAGTGCAAGTCTCTCTAACTCTGCTCTCTTCAAACTACATCTAGCACATTGGCTGATATAGCCCAGTAATACAATGTAAGGGCCATGATAATCTCAGGTAATTTAACCTATTTCTTAAGTTATGTTTGCGCTTTTGATATTGCCTATAGGGCACAACATTTCTGGGACCATGGCTGGCAAGTGAGCGGCGTCACATACGTCTAAAATAACATTGCGGGACCCCGGTTGAGTTTGGGACCAGTTCTTGCGGTAGCAGGTGGGAGTTGGACAGTGCTGCGCATCATGACAGTGAAGCCTGTAATGTTGGAGCTGTTTATTGCTGTGTCAGATTCAGGTCTAGTTTGATTGAGGCAAAAATAATAGCTAATGTAAGCCAACTTTTGGCCAGCTCTCTCTAACGGTACATCAACTGGTGAAAGCTTGCCAAGTACAGTTACTTGATTTTGTGACAAATGCTACATAGCCATTTTATTTAATGATTAAGTCCCTTGCATTCAATAACTACCCTTTTTGATTATTAGTAGCACTTCTTATTCTCTTTGACAAGCTAACTTTGACAAGCTAACTTTGAGGTGAAATGTAAAGATTGCATTGCTCAATTCAGAACTGATTAAAATGGAAAGCAATCATGCTTGCTCATGAAACAATGTCGTGTTTAATGGGATAACCTGTCAAAACAACACAATTATTTTCACATCTCCACACTCATTGAAGTTAGGAGTAGCATTTTGCATCAACACTAATAACTACATAGCCGTGGGAATTAGGGGTGCTGAGGGTACCCCCTGAAAAATATGAATTTAAAAAATATATATCAATTAAAAAAATTGCAGTACCCCTACATATCTTCCCATGACTATGAATAAAAAAAATTTGCTTCATGATAATTTACATAACTTACTTTAAAGTTCAGTAGGATGGTGAGTGAGTTCATTCTCGAGGGTTCTTAAAATTCAGAGCTGATCTTGAATAAGGTCTCAGGACAGAAGCTAATTAAAGATGAATGAACCTCTGAGCTTTTTTTAACTGGTCTCTAGGGATCTCAGATGTGAGCTGTTGGAATAGTTTACATGAGCCACATTTATATTGTGCAAGAGTGGTGTGTGTTTGTCACGTACGTTTGTAGAAACGGACCAAGGTGCAGCGTGAGTATCTTTCCACATCTGAATTGTTGTGAAACTTCGCCAAACAAACAAACTATAAACAAACAACAAACCGTGACGACAGCGGTGCACCATGCACTAACTCAAAATAATCCCCCCCCCCCAAACACAGGTGGGGGAAAACAACTACTTAAATATGATCCCCAATTAGAGACAACATGACCAGCTGCCTCTAATTGGGAATCATACAAAACCCCCCACATAGAAAAAATAAACTAGAACACAACATAGAAAAAATAAACTAGACTAGATAAACCCCCCAGTCACGCCCTGACCTACTCTACCATCTAAAATAAGAGCACTCTATGGTCAGGACGTGACAGTGTTACTATAATAATGATGTAAACAAGCTCTAGTAATAAAAGAGGGCATACACATTTTACTCTGAGAGGTGTCTTGACAAGTACAATATAAACACTTGCCCCCCAATCCCCCCTTCCCCAAAACACATGTAAATATTGGACTATAAATTGTGCCTTCCTGTATTACATTTATGCTAAAATGTTTCTTCTATTCTACTGAGCCATTTACTTTATATTTGTATTCTAATATTTTATTATTTCTTATTGTTGTTGCGTTATCAAGAAGGAATCTGCAAGTAAGCACTTCGTTGGACTGTGTATACCATGTGTATCCTGTACATACAACTAATAAAACTTGAAACTTGGATTATTAATTTCAGCCTGTCCAGACTGTATGGAGATGGTAAGAAACAGCTTTACAATAGTTTTTACAATAGTGTATATGTGATAGTCAACAGATGCCTTTGCCTCAAATTATATGAAAGGTGAAATTACATTGTAGGTTAGTGTTTGTATGCTGGTATGCCTGTATGCCTTCACTGATAATACATGCAGTCTATAGTCAAAAAGACGAGGGGCAGTTTAGTAAGTTCTGTTTGTACAGTCTGTCATTCCTGACTCTTGGACATCAGTGACTACCCAGCAAACCGGGAACATCCACAGAAAATTAGCTAAGATTCCCATTAAGTTCTAGTTAGGTTTTAATCTAACATTAGAATGATAACATCCCAAAAACATTCAAATAATTATTCAGAAATATTTCAGAATTTGCAAAAAATTCAATATCCTTGGAATCTTCTAACATTTACTGTAATGTTGTGCACAACATCTGTAACAACCACCACAGAACATTCCACAAGTGTTCTCTTTAGGTTTCCAGGTAACGTAATAACACAATGTACCAGTAATGTTTTTAGAACATACTGCCACAATTAAATGTGAGACCAACGTTCTGGGAACATTTTGCAACATCAGGCGAACGTTTTATACAAACATTGGGAATTTTCACAGAACCAATATACACTGCTCAAAAAAATAAAGGGAACACTTAAACAACACAATGTAACTCCAAGTCAATCACACTTCTGTGAAATCAAACTGTCCACTTAGGAAGCAACACTGATTGACAATAAATGTCACATGCTGTTGTGCAAATGGAATAGACAACAGGTGGAAATTATAGGCAATAAGCAAGACACCCCCAATAAAGGAGTGGTTCTGCAGGTGGTAACCACAGACCACTTCTCAGTTCCTATGCTTCCTGGTTGATGTTTTGGTCACTTTTGAATGCTGGCGGTGCTTTCACTCTAGTGGTAGCATGAGACGGAGTCTACAACCCACACAAGTGGCTCAGGTAGTGCAGCTCATCCAGGATGGCACATCAATGTGAGCTGTGGCAAGAAGGTTTGCTGTGTCTGTCAGCGTAGTGTCCAGAGCATGGAGGCGCTACCAGGAGACAGGCCAGTACATCAGGAGACGTGGAGGAGGCCGTAGGAGGGCAACAACCCAGCAGCAGGACCTCTACCTCCGCCTTTGTGCAAGGAGGAGCAGGAGAAGCACTGCCAGAGCCCTGCAAAATGACCTCCAGCAGGCCACAAATGTGCATGTGTCTGCTCAAACGGTCAGAAAAAGACTCCATGAGGGTGGTATGAGGGCCCGACGTCCATAGGTGGGGGTTGTGCTTACAGCCCAACACCGTGCAGGACGTTTGCATTTGCCAGAGAACACCAAGATGGGCAAATTCGCCACTGGCGCCCTGTGCTCTTCACAGATGAAAGCAGGTTCACACTGAGCACGTGACAGACGTGACAGAGTCTGGAGACGCCGTGGAGAACGGTCTGCTGCCTGCAACATCCTCCAGCATGACCGGTTTGGCGGTGGGTCAGTCATGGTGTGGGGTGGCATTTCTTTGGGGGGCCGCACAGCCCTCCATGTGCTCGCCAGAGGTAGCCTGACTGCCATTAGGTACCGAGATGAGATCCTCAGACCCCTTGTGAGACCATATGCTGGTGCGGTTGGCCCTGGGTTCCTCCTAATGCAAGACAATGCTAGACCTCATGTGGCTGGAGTGTGTCAGCAGTTCCTGCAAGAGGAAGGCATTGATGCTATGGCCTGGCCCGCCCGTTCCCCAGACCTGAATCCAATTGAGCACATCTGGGACATCATGTCTCGCTCCATCCACCAACGCCACGTTGCACCACAGACTGTCCAGGAGTTGGCGGTTGCCTTAGTCCAGGTCTGGGAGGAGATCCCTCAGGAGACCATCCGCCACTTCATCAGGAGCATGCCCAGGCGTTGTAGGGAGGTCATACAGGCACGTGGAGGCCACACACACTACTGAGCCTCATTTGGACTTGTTTTAAGGACATTACATCAAAGTTGGATCAGCCTGTAGTGTGGTTTTCCACTTTAGTTTTGAGTGTGACTCCAAATCCAAACCTCGATGGGTTGATAAATTGGATTTCCATTGATTATTTTTGTGTGATTTTGTTGTCAGCACATTCAACTATGTAAAGAAAAAAGTATTTAATAAGATTATTTCTTTCATTCAGATCTAGGATGTGTTGTTTAAGTGTTCCCTTTATTTTTTTGAGCAGTATATTTTGTTTGGTACCCAACAACTTAGAGCCTACAACACTGTGAAAATGTAAGTACTCTACTGCCCTCTGCTGTTCGTAATGTGATTTTTATTTTATTTTTCCCACCTTGATTTAACCAGGTATGCCAGTTGAGAACAAGTTCTCATTTACAACTGCGACCTGGTCAAGATAAAGCCAAGCAGTGCGACAAAAACAACACAGTGTTACACATGGGATAAACAAATATACAGTCAATAACACAATAGAAAAATCGATATACAGTGTGTGCAAATACAGTAAGATTAGGGAGGTAAGGCAATAAATAGGCCATAGTGGCAAAATAATTACAATTTAGCATTAACACTGGAGTAATAGATGTGCAGATGATGATGTGCAAGTAGAGATACTGGGGTGCAAAAGAGCAAAAATAAATAACAATATGGGGATGAGGTAGTTGGGTGGGCTATTTACAGATGGACTGTGTACAGGTGCAGTGATCGGTAAGCTGCTCTGACAGCTGATGCTTAAAGTTAGTGAGGGAGATATAAGTCTCTAGCTTCAGTGATTTTTGCAATTCGTTCTAATCATTGGCAGCAGAGAACTGGAAGGAAAGGCGGCCAAAGCAGGAGTTGGCTTTGGGGATGACCAGTGAAATATACCTGCTGGAGCGTGTGCTACGGGTGGGTGTTGCTATGGTGACCAGTGAGCTGAGATAAGGCGGGCCTTTACCTGGCAAAGACTTATAGATTACCTGGAGCCAGTGGGTTTGGCGACGAATATGAAGCGAGGGCCAGCCAACGAGAGCATACAGGTCGCAGTGGTGGGTAGTATATTGGGCTTTGGTGACAAAACGGATGGCACTGTGATAGACTGCATACAATTTGCTGAGTAGAGTGTTGGAGGCTATTTAGTAAATGACATCGCCGAAGTCAAGGATAGTAGGATAGTAGGATAGTCAGGGGTATGTTAAGTAGGATGAGTGAGGAAGCTTTGTTGAGATGAACACGATTATAGACTTAATTTTGGATTGGTTAATTTTGGATGCTTAATGTGAGTCTGGAAGGGGAGTTTACAGTCTAACCAGAAGCTGATAGGCTAATTTACATCATTTCAGTCAATTGGAGGTGTACATGTGGGTGTATTTCAAGGCCTACCTTCAAACTCAGTGCCTCTTTGCTTGACATCATGGGAAAATCAAAAGAAATCAACCAAGACCTCAATAAAAAAAACATTCCAGCTAGCAAAAGTGACGAGCAACCAGCTGTCCCTCTCATATTTGGCCTAGTCATGTAAAGTCAGCTGGGAAAAGGATAGATGCCAGATTACAATAACAACTGATCCATTAAACCTTTTTCAAAAATAGCAAATAAACCCCAAAAGTTGAAGAAGAATAAAAAACATAAACAAACAATATTCTGAAGTCTGGTATGAAAAAGATAACCCACCCTGGTCACCTAATAGAACAAGGTAACCACTAATCCCCATGCAAAGATATCCACACATGATGTACTTGTAGTGGGGAACACTAAACCTATTGAGTAGAGACCTGCTGAAATAGTGAAGGATTTAAAACAAGTTGCACATAATAAATGATTAAGAAATACTTATTTACAACACCAAACTAGGCTGTTTTAAAAGAAAGTACGAAATGTTTTATAAAGCACATCGTACAGTAATACCACTAAGTTAGCAGCAACGTCTTTGAAGAAATCACATAGCCTAATAATAGAACTATGCTTATCTACCCTAGATACAGGTACCATCGAGAAATTGAAGTGAGCAGCTTCATGGTAATAAAATAAAACATTAAAACAAAAGGAGAATTGACTCACCAGAACTAAAGCACTAACATTTCCTAATAATAACAATATCAACTGATACCACTGGCAACGCTATACAGTATCTACAAAAGAGAGACTGAGTCTACAGTGGTAGACACATTCGTCCATTACCCTAAGCGCCAAATAGGTGAACATTCAGCTATTTGCTTCGTCCAACCTCTGTAAAATGTTTGCCTTTACAAAGGCCATCGCCTTATGGGGGTCTTGGAACTCTTTCTTGGTGCCGTTGGATGTTATATGAAGCTGGGCAGGAAAAGCCACACCATACCGAACGTCGGTTTGGTACGAAGCTGACATCTTAACATCGTTGAAAGCGTCATGGTTACAAGCAACGCTGGGGGCATAGTCTGGGAAGATAGAGATGGGTGCTCCGTTGCATCAAAGTGGGCCAAATTCTCTGGCACGCCGAAGAACATCAATACAATCCTGAAAGTAGTGTAGTTTAACCTCAATTACACAAAGGTTTTCCCCCGGGCTTTCTTGCTTGAGAGCCCCGATGTGAGCGGTCTACAAGGACGTCTTTATCCATTTGGATGACTTCCTTCAATAACTTGAGACCGATAAAGTCCTCTACTACCCCCATAATCCTGATATTGGATCTTCGCAAACAACCTTGTAAATGGTATGCATTGTTCCTTAAGGCTAGTCACATCAGTTTCAAGCTTCTTAACTGTGTTTTTTAGCATAGTCGTGTCATCCGAGCATGTAGACGAGCCTTGTTCCACGTCAGAGAGTTTTCTTAACTGTATTCAGCTCAGTACGAACCCTTGCTGTTTACTTTGCAAGTTCATTCTTGACTGCTTGAAACGCTGACTTAATACAATTAAAGTCCTCACTGAGCGACTCCTTGAGTTCCGACTTGAGTACAGATGAAATGTCCGCTCTGAGGGCAGCATGAATCTCTGCCTTCAAATCCTCTGTTATAATTTTTTCACCGAGCTGAGAGAAGGAGCCGCTGCTCCCATATGTTGAAGAACTCGAGCTCCTCATCTTGGGCCTAGTGTTCTCTTTTGTCAGTGACTCCTCTGAATTTAAACTTTTGCAGGTTATGCGCCATTTACGCATTAAAATGAAAATAACAGTTTAACAAAGTAAAGCACGTCATTCAAAGGCTGTGTTTCCTAGTTCTTTTTGGGTCAAAGTGCAAAGAAAGTATTAAATAAATGCAATTTCAGCATGAGGTCGGAAATACGTGACCTACTCCATGGCTTGCTCACTCAACAATATTGGGTTGTTAACGAGTTTGTTTTTTTACATAAATAAATGTGGGACTCAAAAAAAGGCAGTGAAGAACACCATTGCCCAAAATGCATTGCTCCAATAACTTTCAAGTGTTTTCCCACAACAACATGTATTTTCCTATGAATGAGGTCGCACAAAAATGTGTCTCTTTTCCTACGAATTAAGTCACACAAAAATGTGTGTATTTTCAGACGAATTAAGCCACACAAAAACGCACAAAAACACACGAAATCTGCCTTAAATACTTTTTCTACGCATTTGCACAATTTGAGTGCGAGATTGTGTTGCAACGCCACACAGCATTGTTTATGTCATGATACACCTAGCCAGTTAGTTTATCAAAATAATGTTTTGAGTTATTATAGTTGTACTTCGGGATGGGAGTCACAACATAACTTCAGTTGTCATGACTAGATCATTATCATGACTGTACTTACTGCTGAAAAAACAACAATACAG
Source organism: Salmo trutta (assembly GCF_901001165.1). Classification (NCBI taxonomy): domain Eukaryota; kingdom Metazoa; phylum Chordata; class Actinopteri; order Salmoniformes; family Salmonidae; genus Salmo; species Salmo trutta. The sequence goes on from NC_042962.1 coordinate 15,583,399, forward strand.
GTAATAAAAAATAGAAAGAGAGGGAGATAGAGAGCTTGCGAGCGAGATAAATAGTTGATACTCCAAATTAGTTGTCAATTACCCTTTTCTCCTAAATAAATTGGAAGGTTTTTATTCTGTTTTGCAGATTAGATTTGGCTGGGACACATTACCCTTGTTGTGGGTGTTGTTGAGAAAGAATCACTTAAAAAATGTACTGACCCCCCTACAGAGCTTTAGATGGGATTTGGATACAGAGAACGACAGGACAGTGTGACTAAAAGTATATCACTTTAGAAAGCCTCTTTTTGGTGACATTTCTTTGAGGGAAATGATATTCAATCCTTTTCAACTGAATACATCAGTTCTGGTCAATAATTTGGGGACATCTGTGTGTTTTCAAAATGCACTTCAAGTTATTTTTGCTTTAGCCCTAAGCTCGCTGCACTGTGAAAGCGTATGCAGATGTTTCATATTTGGGACTGTTTCAATGTATGAGGTAGTTTGACATTTGGAGGCTTCAGACCCGGTTTCCTTCAGTTCCCGGATTCCATTAAAACAGCCCATGACTCCCACAGTGTAATACCCCATGTGCTTAAAGGCGTTAGAATAGGGGTGGAATTAATTGACTGACCCTTCAGTTTTGGAACAAATCCTCTTGATTAATTCTGATTATGCATCCCCTCCATACATTAGTAGTCTGCAGGAAGTTTAATTACCGTTATAATTAAATATGTACCAGAGGAATTAAACCAGTTTTACTGAAATAGCCACTCATGATTTCATCTAAGTGACTGCGCCTGTGTTTACATTTACATAATGAGCTATAACAGCTCTTATCAGCAATTTACGTACCTGCCTTATGGGACAAACAAACACGTAACTCTTAAACATAGCAAAAAGGCATCTCTATACGCAGAATGTTGGTAACTCTTTCTTTAAAACATGCAGGTATAATGCATTATGTCTTCTTGTGAGCATGTATGACCCCTTATAAATTCTTATTCTTTTCATCTTAGAATGATTTTGACAAAATACCAGCAATTCTCAATCAGTTGAAATATTGATAGATAGGGACATAACATATTATAAGCCTTGTAATAAGACATTACAAAGGCTCATACCTGCAGGCTTTAAGTAAAGTGTTGCCCAATTGCTCATCTGAATGTACTGCAGGGTCTACAGTCAATCACGGATAACAAAAAGAAAACCAACCCCGTCGCGGACATCGACATCTTGCTCCCAGACAAATTAAAACAACTTCTTTGCTCGCTTGTGGACAATACAGTGCTACTGACACTGCCCGCTACCAAAGACTGGGCTCTCCATGGCCAACGTGAGTAAATCATTTAAACGTGTTAACCCTCGCAAGGCTGCCAGCCCAGACGGTATCCCTAGCCGCGTCCTCAGAGCATGCGCAGACCAGCTGGCTGGTGTGTTTCAAGACATATTCAATCAATCGCTATCCCAATCTGTTGTCCCCACATGCTTCAAGATGGCCACCATTGTTCCTGTTCCCAAGAAAGCTAAGGTAACTGAACTAAATGACTAAATGACTACTATTGCACTTACTTATGTCATCATGAAGTGCTTTGAGAGACTAGTCAAGGATCATATCACCGCCACCCTACCTGATACCCTAGACCCACTCCAATTTGCTTACCGCCCCAATAGGTCCACTGACGATGGAATCGCCATCACACTGCACAATCCCATCTGGACAAGAGGAATACCTATGTAAGAATGCTGTTCATTGACCTCAGCTCAGCATTTAACACCATAGTACCCTCCAAACTCGTCATTAAGCTCGAGACCTTGGGTTTCAACCCCACCCTGTGCAACTGGGTCCTGGACTTTCTGATGGGCCGCCCCCAGGTGGTGAAGGTAGGAATCAACATCTCCACCCCTCTGATCCTCAACACTGGGGCACCACAAGGGTGTATTCTCAGCCCTCTCCTGTACTCCCTGTTCACCCATGACTGTGTGGCCATGCACGCCTCCAACTCACTTATAGTTTGCAGACGGCACTACAGTGGTAGGCTTGATTACCAACAACGACAAGACGGCCTACAGGGAGGAGGTGAGGGCCCTCGGAGTGTGGTGTCAGGAAAAAAAACTCTCACTCAATGTCAACAAAACAAAGGAGATGATCGTAGACTTCAGGAAACAGCAGAGGGAGCACCCCCCCATCCACATCGGTGGGACAGTAGTGGAGAAGGTGGAATGTTTTAAGTTCCTCTGCGTACACATCACGGACAAACTGAAATGGTCCACCCACACAGACAGCGTGGTGAAAAAGGCGCAACAGCGCCTCTACAACCTCAGGAGGCTGAAGAAATTTGGCTTGTCACCTAAAACACTCACAAACTTTTGCAGATGCACAGTCGAGAGCATTCTGTCGGGCTGTATCACCGCCTGGTACAGCAAATGCACCACCCTCAACCGCAAGACTCTCCAGAGGGTAGTGAGGTCTGCACAACGCATTACCGGGGGCAAGCTACCTGCCCTCCAGGACACCTACAGCACCCGATGTCACAGGAAGGCCAAAAAGATCATCAAGGACAACAACCACCCGAGCCACTGCCTGTTCACCCCGCTATCATCCAGAAGGCGAGGTCAGTACAGATGCATCAAAGCTGGGACCGAGAGACTGAAAAACAGTTTCTATCTCAAGGCCATCAGACTGTTAAACAGCCATCATTAGCATAGAGAGGCTGCTGCCAACATACAGACTCAATCTCTGGCCACTTTAATAAATGGACTTAATAAAGGTATCACTAGTCACCTTAAATAACGCCACCTTAATAATGTTTACATATTACTCATCTCATATGTATATACTGTTCTATACTATCTTGCCTATGCCGCACGGCCATCGCGCATCCATATATTTGTCACGTCCTGACCAGCAGAGGGAGTAGTGGTTTAGTATTTTGGTTAGGACGTGACAGAGGGATGTTTGTTTTGTATTGTGGTGGTTTTTGTGTGTGTTGTGAGGGGTGTTTGATTTATGTGTTCCTGGGTGTTGGATGTATGTTCTAGGTTGTATGTTCTAGGTTGTATTGCTGCATTTTTGTCTAGTTAGGTTTGTTTTTCTATGTATAGTTAATTGGGGTTGGACTCCCAATTGAAGGCAGGTGTGTTGAGTTGCCTTTGATTGGGAGTCCCATATAATAGGGTGTGTTTGTCTTTGTGGTTTGTGGGTAGTTGTTTTTGCACTGCGTTTTGTTAGCCTGCAAAACTGTTCCTGTCGTGTTTCGGTATTTTCTTGTTTTTTTTTTGTGTTCAGCACGCAACCCGCTGCGCCTTGGTCCATTCCCGACGACACCTGTGACAATATTTATATGTACATATTCTTATTCACCCCTTACATTTGTGTGCATAAGGTAGTTGTTGTGAATTTGTTAGATTACTTGTTAGATATTACTGCATGGTCGGAACTAGAAGCACAAGCATTTCGCTACACTCGCATTAAGATCTGCTAATCATGTGTATGTGACCAATAAAATTTGAAGTGCATGAATTGCACTGCTGAATATTCATATCATTATATCCAAAAAGCGTTGTGTGGAACCTGTCTATGGATCAGTTAGATTTTATATGACTTTACAGTAACAAACAGCTTAGTGCTTTAAACGTCCTACCGGCCAATGTAGGCCTTCTAGCAGTAAGGACAGACAAACTACTACGGACTTGTCAGATCTTTTAATTTATAGCCGTTGTTTCTATTAAAAAAAGTGTCCCTGTATGTATGTGCTTGGGGAGTGGACCTCCAGCTCCGTGATTCGGTGCTGATGATATTGAGCTATATATCAATGTTTGACAGGGTAATTGGAAAAGTTGATGCGCGGCCATGGCTGTTGTACTTGGCTGGTTGCCACAAATTGGAAAGAACATTACTCATTTAGAAGGATCCTTACAGTTAGGCTTATAAACTGTGTGTGGAGTAGTTATGAGAGGAGAAAGTGACCCTCAAATTAATTGACCTCAAAAAATGGTAGTCGACTCCACCACACACAATGCATTTCACAGGACAATGGCTCCCTCTGCTGTCTATCTGTGGTGCCACATTGAAGTACTGAAAACTGATCAAACCATTAGGGTCCTCAATAAGTCTCCCCAAAGGGTAGGGTACACTCTTTCCTTGCCTTCCATATCCCCCATAGATTTAAAAGGAATGGATTGGTGTACGATTAATAAAGTGGAGACTACCTCTAGCCCACACTTATACGCATTGTAATTTATGAGGGGGAGTAAACAAACACACTCGGGAGAAGAGTAGAGATTCTGACTGCAGCAAGTATCTGTGTATGTTATGGATTTTGCTCTGCACAGTATCCTTAAACTATCTTGATTGAATTCTTAAAACCTTACCGTTCCATAGTGAGCCTATGCATGTTTATAATGCATTCATATAAGACAACTGCCAATTAAATTACCAACCTCAACTCCAAATTAATAAACAGCAATATAAAATAATAGCAGTGGCGTAAAGAGAAACGTCATAGTCTATACATTGTTTCAGATACTAAAAAAGTGTCGTGTTCTCTCATTTATAAACCAAGAGAACAGTAGGCCTATATCCAAAACCCCATGTTCTTTATCATGCCTAAATTAATATTAAAGTTGACCATTAAATATTCATACTAGCCTACTATACTATAAATTCATGTGATCGATTTTAACCATGCATCACGGGCTGTACCCCTCAACTATTTAGTCTAATGTTCCAAAGGACTCCTTTCGTCCAATAAGACGTTTTTCTTTATTTTTTTCAATAAAAAGGAGGTGGTCCGAAAAAGACTGCTCTTATGTTGTCTTCATTTCGCGCACGCGTAGAATGACAACGTTTCCAGAGATTGAGACGAGAGAGTAACTGTCTGCGAATATGATTTACATTAGAAAATAAAAAGCTTTATGCTTTTAATTTGTATGATAATATTGGTTATAGTACAAACCAAAACGCCGTGTTACTCGAGGAGAGAACTTTACTCTTGTTAGTGCGTCATGCTTTTCAAAGTTGGGCCGCCGATAGACATTGGATTAAGGAGGAGAAAAGTTTTAGAACACCACAACTGGAACTCAAACTAACCTCGGAGATGAATTTAGGTGTTCCAGCAAACGCACTGTTGTTGTTTCGTGCTTGTGATGAAGGAGACTACGAAACTGCTCGAGGGATTCTTGATCCCGGGGCGAAAGAGTCCGGGAGGCAAAGCAGACTGCGGTCAGAAGCGGGATCGGAATGCAATGTTGTGGACATCTCACGGGGACTTTCGCTGGTGCCAGTGGATTGCACAGATGAAGAGGGCAACACCGCGTTGCAGTTTGCCTCGGCGAGTGGACATGAGAATCTGGTCCGATTTCTACTGCGAAAGGGGGCTTCGGTGGACAGCCGTAACAACTATGGCTGGACGCCTCTCATGCAGGCTACAAGGTGTGGTTGCTACCAGTTCATGTGCTCATGATATTGGTCAATAATGTATACAGATGTTAAATGGGTGTGTCCCCGATTAAAATGTTATAATTGTATTATAATATATGCACAACACAGAAGATTGTGTGATGAATAAATCAAAATTAAACAATCCATACTAGCCATTGGTGAGTTTCCATAAAGATCATCTTAAATGTAGACTCAGCGAAATGACGTTGCCACGAGCAGCACCTCAGATATTGGGTGTGTTCGAGCAGTAAGGGATGGATTTATATTTACATAATGTACCTGGAGGGAAATGGGGGAGGGTCATACTTTTTCAATTTCAGTCAAGGGGAGGGTTTAGCATTTTTTTTATCTAGTCCAGTTCAGGGTCATGCAATTTGTAATTGATGACATTTCTATATTTCTAAGGGTTTTAAAATGAGTTGCTTATTAGTCTATATATCAACATGTGGCCGATGCCGCCGCTCATCTCTGATTCTCCACTGGGCGTGCAATATCGAGTGTGCCTATAGGCTATTTAGTGTGGTCTCAATCAAATGATCCATATCTGGTCGGGAAGATGGTGGAAACTGAGGTTTTATTTGAAACTGCTAGTGAGGCGGGTGAAGATAATAGTACAGAAAGTGAGAATAGTGGGTTCAGTGGCAAGGAAAAGGGGAAATGGGAAACCACCAGACTGGTTTTTATTCAGAGTGAGGGTTTTGGATCAATGCTTCTTGGGAAATATGTTTAACATCTCGATGACAATCTGGAATGTGTTGAAGGAAAGTGAGTCACAAGAAGTGGTCTTATTTAGATTTTTTGTGTGTCTGCGAAGCAGAATAAGTTTGTTTTAAGACTCAAAAAGATATGTATAGATTTTCGTAGCAGGGCGCCTATCAAGGGGGTTATTTTTGGGGTGGCTCAAGAAATAAAGGAAGAGGATGTAACTGAAGACATCGATGGAGTGGTTGGTGCAAGCTGACTGACCTGTATGGTGGATGGAGAAAAGAAATGAACTTTATCCATGCTACTGTTTTTTGATTACTAGTTTCTACCTTCTCATAGAAAGTTAGGATTCATGAGCTTTTGTGAACAAGCCTCTTCAGTGTCATAAATGTGAAATATTTAGTCATGTGTCAAGTGTGTTCACCCTGTTAGGGTGAAGGAGAATGAGGTGGCAAGGGTAAGGAGTGTCCAGAGTGTCTCATATCTGGAGGCGGTGAGAAGATTGGATGGAACGAGTGGCGGGGAAGAAACAATGGTAGCAGAACCAGCACGAATAGTGAAGGTTTCTCATCAACTGAGGGATAGTGAAATGCTAAAAAGGTGGACTTTGTATTATTTATTGCAATGGTCATAACCTTTACAGCAGAAGCAGAGAAGAAGTGTAAGGAAATTGGAATCATTTTGAATGCTGCTGAACATTTTCTGGGTATTTGTGATTTCACAGCCGAGGCTGTGCAAGAAATCCTGTTGGTGAATGTTACGCCATCACAGGCCCCTGAGCCTGTGTTGGGATGTAAACTCAGCAAAAAAAGAAATGTCCTCTCACTGTCAACTGTGTTTATTTTCAGTAAACTTAACATGTGTAAATATTTGTATGAACATAACAAGATTCAACAACTGAGACATAAGCTGAACAACTTCCACAGACATGTGACTAACAGAAATGGAATAATGTGTCCCTGAACAAAGGGGGAGTCAAAATCAAAAGTAACAGTCAGTATCTGGTGTGGCCACCAGCTGCATTAAGTACTGCAGTGCATCTCCTCCTCATGGACTGTACTGGATTTGCCAGTTCTTGCTGTGAGATGTTACCCCACTCTTCCACCAAGGCACCTGCAAGTTCCCGGACATTTCTGGGGGGAATGGCCCTAGCCCTCACCCTCTGATCCAAAAGGTGCCAGACGTGCTCAATAGGATTGAGATCCGGGCTCTTCGCTGGCCATGGCAGAACACGGACATTCCTGTATTGTAGGAAATCACGCACAGAACAAGCAGTATGGCTGGTGGCATTGTCATGGTGGAGAGTCATGTCAGGATGAGCCTGCAGGAAGGTACCACATGAGGGAGGAGGATGTCTTCCCAGTAACGCACAGCGTTGAGATTGCCTGCAATAACTACAAGCTCAGTTCGATGATGCTGTGTCACACCGCCCCAGACCATGACGGACCCTCCACCTCCAAATCGATCCCGCTCCAGAGTACAGGCCTCGGTGTAACGCTCAATCCTTCAATGATAAACGCGAATCCGACCATTACCCCTGGTGAGATAAAACCGTGACTCGTCAGTGAAGAGCACTTTTTGCCAGTCCTGTCTGGTCCAGCGACGGTGGGTTTGTGCCCATAGGCGACGTTGTTGCCGGGGTTGTCTGGTGAGGACCTGCCTTACAACAGGCCTACAAGCCCTCAGTCCAGCCTCTGTTCGCAATAGGCTGAGAGTCTGAGCACTGATGGAGGGATTGTGCGTTCCTGGTGTAACTCGAGCAGTTGTGGTTGCAATCCTGTACCTGTCCTGCAGGTGTGATGTTCAGATGTACCGATCCTGTCCAGGTGTTGTTACACGTGGTCTGCCACTGCGAGGACGATCAGCTGCCATTCTGTCTCCCTGTAGCGCTGTCTTAGGCGTCTCACAGTACGGACATTGCAATTTATTGCCCTGGCTACATCTGCAGTCCTCATGCCTCCTTGCAGCATGCCTAAGGCACGTTCACGCAGATGAGCAGGGACCCTGGGCATCTTTCTTTTGGTGTTTTTCAGAGCCAGTAGAAAGGCCTCTTTAGTGTCCTAAGTTTTCATAACTGTGACCTTAATTGCCTACCGTCTGTAAGCTGTTAGTGTCTTAACGACCGTTCCACAGGTGCTTGTTCATTAATTGTTTATGGTTCATTGAACGAGCATGGGAAACAGTGTTTAAACCCTTTACAATGAAGATCTGTGAAGTTTTTTGAATATTTATGAATTATCTTTGAAAGCCAGGATCCTGAAAAAGGGACGTTTCTTTTTTTGCTGAGTTTATTTTGGAGTGGACTGTGATTGAAGAAGTGGGATGGGTTTTCTTAGTTGACTTGTTTTTATTTTGTATGATGTCGTTTTCCCCTTTCCCGCAATGTTTTTTTTGTTTCTTATTCAGTGCCCCATCTAGCTGGTGGCGGTAATCCACCATTAACATCGGATGCCAACTGCCGTTAAACCCCATCGAAGAAGATGATCCATAGCCTGTAGCAGGCCTGGATGACGCCAGTCTTCTTCTTCAAGGTTTAACGGCAGTTGGAATCCAATTTGTTGCATTACCGCTACCTACTAGACTGGAGTACAACTCCCTTATACTTTACTTGAAAAATTAAAATATACTAAATAAATACCTTACAATCTAACACTATACTCACTAATTTCAAAATTATATAAAATAAAATTAACACCCCCCTACTCCACTAATTAAATGTATTTATTCCTGCTTCATGCCATCACCCTGAAAGGATGGGACATTACCACTTAACACATCCTGTAACGCTTCTGCTGACAAGTCTCGCACACCCAGCAGCTGCCACGACAACCTCAGTTTTCGGAGACTTCCGATCCATCCCTGCAGTACAATTAATAACCATTGCTATAAATGCTAAAAATCCAAATCTTACTGAAACGTGTTTCACTTTGTGGCCTATCCCTCTGTACTGGTGTATCTCTACTACTCTCACCACTCCTCCCCCTTACCCCATCTTCCTCTACTTTCTTCACTGCCTCAGCATATGACAACTTCTGCTCTACTCTAACCCTGGAAACCTCAACCTGCCTCTCTCGCACACAACATTTCTGATCCCCAGCTCCATGGACACCCCTACAATTAACACATTCCACTAGTTTCCCCAGTACTACACATTCCTTTGTCTCATGCCCTTCTGCACATTTCTCACACTTTGGACCCTCCCTCCTACACACTGCTGCCACATGCCCAATAGATTGACGCCTGTAACATCTTAATGTATTCGGCACATACGCTTGTACAGGATAACTTATATATCCTAACTTCACTTTGTCAGGCAAAGACTCAACTTCAAAACTCAAAAGAACAGACAATGACTCTTCTGTTTCTCCACTCTCGCCACCCTGACTGCGTCGCATCAAACGACGAGCATCACATACACCGGGAATCTTTCCCCTCAGCTGGTAAACGTTTATATCTACTGCTACTCCAGTTATCACTCCTTTCATTGGTGCCCTTTTCTTGAGAACGAAACAACTCACTTTTCTTGCCCCCATTCTTTTTACTTCGAGCGCATTCTTCCTCTGCCCAACAGAAACACAAACAATTATCACTAGACCACTTCTAGTTACCCTCACCGATTCCACTTGACCCAACTCTTTTTTTCACCCACGGGAAACCACAAGTGGATCAGCCAAAAGGCAAGAGTCCACTTTTTCCAGGAACTTCACTCCTACTGTCAGACTCTTCTTCATCCTGATCCTCGGTGTATACCTCAGTGTCCGATAACTTCACCACACCTACCACCTCCGATACTTCACTCTCATTCACGTCCATTTCTCCTCCTGTCTTCAGCTCCCTCTGCTTGCACTTTCTACCATCCTTCTTTGACAAAACATCTCCCTTTTTTCCACCATTTTTATCCGACTCAAGCTCACTTTCTTCCCTCGCTCTCTTAGACCTCTTCTCCCTCTCTTATTCCTTCTCCGTTTTCCAAGTACACGTCTCCTTATGATAATACTGCCGCTCCACCCCTGACACCCATCTTGTACTTGCTTTCTCTAGGGACTCCATTTTCCTCACGTCCCCGTATCCTGATCCTACCTCAACTCCAGTCCTCAGGGGCCTGATTGGTGTCACACTTTTGCCCCAGCCCCAGCTAACACACCTGACTCCAATAATCAACTAATCATGATCTTCAGTTAAAAATGCAATTAGTTTAAATCAGGTGTGTTTGCTAGGGATCGGGGAAAAGTGTGACACCAATCAGGCCCCCGAGGACTTGAATTGTCCAGGCTTGGCCTATAGGCTACCAAGTGCATGCTCAGAGAAGCACAGAGCAAAGTTATATTTCTAAGATAGCAGCTGGGATGGTGTAAATAAAACTAGGCTGCATTACACACTGCAATGGATATTTCAACCCTGAGCCCCGGCCTGCTCTGCTCTTGCTAATCTAAAACTTCTTTGTGTGCTGCCTAACCAATGGCAGTGCTATGTAGGCCTATGGTGGCAGTTCAGGAGGAGAGTCAAAGGCTTCTTCTGAAAATGATCTTTGATTGGCCTAGTCCAAAAAAATGTGTGTGGACTAGCCTATAGCCAATGTTCTGTTCAGTTTTTGAAGGAGAGATCAAAGATGAGGAGGACCGGAGGTCAAATTTGATAGCTTGCTACTACTATAATTGATTTATTCTGTTTCTTGCCCATGATGTAGGTCTGTTTATCATAGTTATTGATCTCACAATAAGCCAAATTTGAGTAACTTACATTGTGGTACTGAAACTTGAAGCAGCAGCCGCGGCACAATCAATCGGAAATGGACAACTCATGGTGCTGAATGTACGCTCGTGCTTCAACGGTCTTAGTTGTTGTGGAAATTGATCCACAATGCTGTTTACTTATAACTGCATCTATGTCATATTGCTGAGTCTACCTTTAATGGGATAGAGCATCTTAATAATTAGAAACATATGCTCTCCTCGGTTTTGACTAGATGATATACAGTTTCTCAGAATTGACTTTTCGTAGCAGGTAAGGATAATTAACATGGCATGTTAGGAGAATTAGGTTAAGGTTAGTTAAATGGTTAGGGTTACCAAAAAGGCAATTTGTTGAAACTTTTGATGTCAATTTCACATAAGCTGTATCCCGTCTTGACATGACTGCTCTTCTCTCTGCTAACACTTCCTGGTCACCTGTGTACCATGTGACCTATGACCCCATATGAAGGTTCCCCTAGTCTTCAAAAAAATAAGCATTAACATCATTGTGCGTTCATTGCCTACCAATGGACTTAAGATGATCTTAGTACGTTTTTGGAAATCTTTGGACAGTTCCATGACGTTGTCTTGTCATCCACTAGGTTTGGCCATCTAAATGTGGCCCACATCCTGCTGGAGAACGGGGCGGAGATGAACGGCAGGAACCGGATGGGGGCCAGCGTGTTGACTATGGCGGCCAGAGGGGGCCACACCCATGTGGCCAAGCTCCTCCTGGAGAGCGGCGCCTACGTCGACGACTACGACCACCTGGCGCTCGCTGAGGGTGTCACCAACAGTGTCGGAGACGAGGGTGGAAGGGAGTTCATGGATATCACGGCGCTCCTTGCTGCCTCACAGCATGGCCACGAGGCATCCGTTCGCCTGCTCCTGGAGTGGGGGGCGGAGGTGAACTTTTCCCAGAAGACCACAGGCTGGGGTGCCCTCATGCTGGCCACGCTGAGCGGGAAGGTGGTCGTGGCCCAGCAGCTGGTGGAGCGGGGTGCGGACCCGGACCAGGTCAACGTGCTGGCCAAGACTGCCTTCGAGCTATCGCTGCAGCTCAATCAGAGGGATGTCAAGGCCTACCTGGACTCCATCACCACCGTGCGCCCACAGCCAGGTATAGAACAGCCACGAGTTCACTACTCTCTCCAGGTGTAATAAAGGTGGTTCGGTGAACCACACTAATGTGATGAGTAACCCTAGCAACGTCTATGCTTTAGCTCGGCGGGCTAACACAGTCTTGTGACATGTATGAGACCCGGATTTGAACCCTGGTCGGCTGCACACTGTTGGAAATCAGTTTTCCAGTATTTTCATTAAACCTATTTAGGTGGACTAGAACAGACCCCCATCTAACACTGTTACGCTCTGCCCCAATACATTAATGCTAGGTTTCAATTTGTTGAGGAAATGTTATTGTTGGCATGCCTTGATGCTGATTCAGGGATCTCTGTCCCACTGAAGGAACATTCAGGAGAAACACCTAATTTGATATGCAGTCAAATTAGGCCAACAAGGCACAAAGCAGAGTTTTTCTATTTCTGCTATGATTGTCGTTAGTCAATACACAGATAAGATTGCAGCAAGTTAATCTTTGAGACTTAACGGAAGTCTTCAGCGGATCTTGTCCTGGTCACTCATAGGTAGTAGTCTCGATTGTTGTGAACGTTTTCTAATTAACTCAAAGCTTTATTGTAACACTACAATTGACACACAAGTGAAAGTAAAGCAGGGGTCACACCTTGGGTGTCTAAAAGACAGAGACATTGTTACAGAGTCCCCCTTTAGACACCTGTTCTCTTTGATGTGCCTCTTGTGTTTGGCCAAGAAGTACACAGGAGGGAACCCGAATTTGAAACCTACCCTTGAAAACGTCTGAGCTCTGCATTTCTTTGACAAATTGTTATTATAGCAGGGCTGCGTTTAGCAGCGGGCAACAAACTGAACGCTGCAGATAGAAATGTCACGAATAGAGCTGACACGATTCCTCACTCTACATGTCAGAGAGGCAAGTCTGTTGTACATAATATATTTCTATCTGAACGTCCCGCAACGTTGTGGCCCTCTGAACGTAGGTAATGAAGTGCCACCTTAAAAGGACAGTTTACCCGAAAATAAAACATTTTTATTTGGACATTTTCACCCCCAAATTCCTGTGTAGATCCTGTGATATTAGGAAAAATCTGCAGGCCTCAATTCCAAATGAATGGGAAAGATTGGCACCATTTAAGCCTAGTAGTTAGATGGTCAGTGCCAATAATTCCCATTCTAAGCAGATGCAAGACCTCCTTTTGAGCTATAATGAAAACAAACTTTGATTTTGGGGTGGGCTATCCCTTTAAACATCTGAAGCTTCCTAGAATTTCTTCAGCCACTGACCCATTCTAATGATCAACATGACTCAGTAATGCCTATGAACTACATCGTCCTGTATAACTGGAAAGACAACGTACAGTTGAAGTTGTAAGTTTACATACACCTTAGCCAAATACATTTAAACTCAGTTTTTCACAGTTCCTGACATTTAATCCTAGTAAAAATTCCCTGTCTAAGGTCAGTTAGGATCACCACTTTATTTTAATAGTGTGAAATGTCAGAGTAATAATAGAGGGAATTATTTATTTCAGTTTTTATTTCTTTCATCACATTACCAGTGGGCCAGAAGTTTACATACACTCAATTAGTATTTGGTAGCATTGCCTTTAAATTGTTTAACTGGGGTCAAATGTTTCGGGTAGCCTTCCACAAGCTTCCCACAATAAGTTGGGTGAATTTTGTCCCATTCCTCCTGACAGAGCTTGTGTAACTTGAGTCAGGTTTGTAGGCCTCCTTGCTCGCACACACTTTTTCAGTTCTGCCCACAAATTTTCTATAGGATTGAGGTCAGGGCTTTGTGATGGCCACTCCAATACCTTGACTTTGTTGTCCTTAAGCCATTTTGCCACAACTTTGGAAGTATGCTTGGGGTCATTGTCCATTTGGAAGACCCATTTGCGACCAAGCTTTTACTTCCTGACTGATGTCTTGAGATGTTGCTTCAATATATCCACATAATTTTTCTCCCTCATGATGCCAAACTATTTTGTGAAGTGCACCAGTCCCTTCTGCAGCAAAGCACCCCCACAACATGATGCTGCCACCCCCGTACTTCACGGTTGGGATTAGAGGTCGACCGATTATGATTTTTCAGCGCCAACACCAATGCCGATTATTGGAGGACCAAAAAAAGCCGATACCGAGTAATCGGACGATTTTTTTATTTATTTATTTGTAATAATGACAATTACAACAATACTGAGTGAACACTTATTTTAACTTAATATAATACATCAATAACATCAATTTAGCCTCAAGTAAATAATGAATCATGTTCAATTTGGTTTAAATAATGCAAAAGCAACGTGTTGGAGAAGAAAGTAAAAGTGCAATATGTGCCATGTAAAAAAGCTAACGTTTAAGTTCCTTGCTCAGAACATGAGAGCATATGAAAGCTGGTGGATCCTTTTAACATGAGTCTTCAATATTCCCAGGTAAGAAGTTTTAGGTTGTAGTTGTTATAGGAATTATAGGACTATTTCTCTCTATACCATTTGTATTTCATATACCTTTGACTATTGGATGTTCTTATAGGCACTTTAGTATTGCCAGTGTAACAGTATAGCTTCCGTCCCTCTCCTCGCCCCAGGAACACATCGACAACAGCCACCCTCGAAGCATCGTTACCCATCGCTCCACAAAAGCCGCGGCCCTTGCAGAGTAAGGGGAACAACTACTTCAAGGTCACAGAGCGAGTGACGTCACCAATTGAAACGCTATTAGCGCGCACCCCGCTGACTAGCTAGCCATTTCACATCGGTTACACCAGCCTAATCTCGGGAGTTGATAGGCTTGAAGTCATAAACAGCTCAATGCTTGAAGCACAGCGAAGAGCTGCTGGCAAATGCACGAAGGTGCTGTTTGAATGAATGCTTACGACCCTGCTGCTGCCTACCATCGCTCAGTCAGACTGCTCTATCAAATATCAAATCATAGACTTAATTATAACATAATAACACACAGAAATGCGAGCCTTTGGTCATTAATATGGTCGAATCCAGAAACTATCATTTCAAAAACAAAACGTTTATTCTTTCAGTGAAATACGGAACCGTTACGTATTTTATCTAACGGGTGGCATCCCTAAGTCTAAATATTGCTGTTACATTGTACAACCTTCAATGTTATGTCATAATGATGTACAATTCTGGCAAATTACGGTCTTTGTTAGGAATAAATGGACTTCACACAGTTCGCAACGAGCCAGGCGGCCCAAACTGCTGCATATACCCTGACTGCTTGCATGGAACGCAAGAGAAGTGACACAATTTCCCTAGTTATAAGAAATTCATGTTAGCAGGCAATATTAACTAAATATGCAGGTTTAAAAATATATACTTGTGTATTGATTTCAAAGAAATTGATGTTTATGGTTGTCACAGAAGTTGTCATGGAGAGAAGACCAAGGCGCAGCGCGTATGTGGATACTCATGGTTTTAATTTCAAAAGAGTAAAGTATTCACTGACAAAACAATTAAGATGACAACAGCAACAGTTTTACAGGCTATACAAACGCAGTGCAAAAACAACTACCCACAACCCCAAAGAAAAACACACACACCTATATAGGACTTCCAATCAAAGGCAACTCAACACACCTGCCTTCAATTCGAAGTCCCAATCACCAACACAAACATTCACACACACAAAACTGCCACGTCCTGACCCCAAAACTAATACAATAGCTCCATCTGCTGGTCAGGACGTGACAATGGTTCGGTACACATTCGTTCAACGACAGTGCTAAATCATCACCCGTTTGGCGAAGTAGGCTGTGATTCGATGAGAAATTAACATGCACCGCATCGATTATATGCAACGCAGCACACGCTAGATAAACTAGTAATATCATCAACCATGTGTAGTTAACTAGTGATTATGTTAAGATTGATTGTTTTATAAGATAAGTTTAATGCTAGCTAGAAACTTACCTTGGCTTCTTGCTGCCCTCGCGTAACAGGTAGTCAGCCTGCCACGCAGGCTCCTCGTGGAGTGCAATGTAAAGCAGGTGGTTAGAGCATTGGACTAGTAACCGGAAGGTTGCAAAAATGAATCCCCGAGCTGACAAGGTAAAAATCTGTCGTTCTGCCCCTGAACAAGGCAGTTAACCCACCGTTCCTAGGCCGTCATTGAAAATAAGAATGTGTTCTTAACTGACTTGCCTAGTTAAATAAAGGTGTAAAAAAATAAATTATAATAATAATATCGGCCACAATCGGTGTCCAAAAAGACCGATTACCGATCGTTATGAAAACTTGAAATCGGCCCTAATTAATCGGCCATTCCGATTAATCGGTCGACCTCTAGTTGGGATTGTGTTCTTTTGCTTGCAAGCCTCCCCCTTTTTCCTCCAAACATAACGAGGGTCATTATGGCCAAACAGTTCTATTTTTGTTTCATCAGACCAGAGGACATTTCTCCAAAAAGCATGATCTTTGTCCCCATGTGCAGTTGCAAACCGTAGTCTGGATTTTTTATGGCGGTTTTGGAGCAGTGGCTTCTTCCTTGCTGAGCTTCCTTTAAGGTTATGTCGATATAGGACTAGTTTTAAAGTGGATATAGATACTTTTGTACCTGTTTCCTCCAGCATCTTCACAAGGTCCTTTGCTGTTGTTCTGGGATTGATTTGCACTTTTCACACCAAAGTACGTTCATCTCTAGGAGACGGAATTTTCCGAGCTGTTTAAAGGCACAGTCAACTTAGTGTATGTAAACCTCTGACCCAATGGAATTGTGATACAGTGAATTACAAGTGAAATAATCTGTCTGTAAACAGTTATTGGAAAAATTACTTGTGTCATGCACAAAATAGATGTCCTAACCGACTTGCCAAAACTATAGTTTGTTAAAAAGAAATTAGTGGAGTGGTTGAAAAATGAGTTTTAATGACTCCAACCTAAATGTATGTAAAGTGGCGACTTCAAGTGTATGTCATTGGTGTGGTGCAGATTGTGTACAATGAATCTTGCCTTTGAGCCCTAACCTAAAAATATATATATAACATATTTTCCGCTTGCATTTTCTCTATTGTTTTGCTATTCAACTGATATATCAGAGATCTCAAAGTCAACGCTAAAGTTTTCTCCATATCACTACTGAATTCTTACAATGCATATATTGTTATTGTACGTTATAGTAAGCACGCTAACCTTAACTACAATTCAGGACGAAGAGGACCAGTCACATGTTTTGAGTTCCCTCATCCGTCTGCCTGGCTAGCAGTCATGTGATTGTGGTCCACTCTCCTGGTGGTTTTGGACTGGGCTTTGTTGACTCTCCAGTATTTCTCCACTCAAGTGTTCCCTGTCTTCTTCTGGTACCCAATGTGACTGGGTTCAGCAGTAGGGGTAGTGTGTGGTGGTGGTGGCCATGTAGGATTGTTGCTTTTTCAGTCCTTAGTACATTCATCTTCTGTTCTTTTACCACTCTCATAGATGACGAGAAGAGGAGACCAGATGTTTTCAGTGCCTTGAAGTTAGGTGAGTTTAGCGGACGTAGGCACATACTAAACAGAGGTTTGCCTTGTGAGAGGACGTATTGCATTGTAAGGGGAAAGCTGTCGTATTGAGTTATGTCTGCAAGAGTGGGCATAACACTACCACGCATGTAGTTCAACCAAAAAGTCATACCTAAACATTCCTGAAGTCGGGACTATGTGAGTTTGAGAGAATCTAACATGGTATGTGCACTGGGCAGTCTTGCATGCTTGCTCAATGCAGTCTGGCGTAAAAACCGGGGAGGGAAGAATGTGTGGGGTCTGAGAGGGCTGAAAATATTTGAAACTTTTGGGTGGAGGACAGAGGCCTTTGTTTCAATAAGAGTGTATGTAGCTGGAATTGAGTGGTCTGTGGTAATCTTGTGCGTGCGTTCATACTCATATCTGTGTGAGCGTGTGTGTTTGCACGTGTGTGCATGTGTGTTTGTTTGTGCATGTGTGTTTGTTTGTGCATGTGTGTTTGTGCATGTATGTTTGCATGTGTGTCTGTGTGTGCGTGTGTGTTTGTGCATGTGTGTTTACATGTGGGTTTGTGTGTGTGTGCATGTGTGTCCCCCAGGAAACTCCCAGCTGGTGAAGGAGATCTTGGAGGAAGATCCATCCCAGGTGAACATGGCCAACCCGGACGGGGCGTCTCCCCTGATGATAGCAGCCGTCAGTGGGCAGCTGGAGGTGGTGCAGCTCCTGCTGGAGAAGAGCGCCGACGTGGACAAACAAGATGGAGTACACGGCTGGACGGCCCTCATGCAGGCCACGTACCATGGGTAAATATGTGACGCATGACCGCAATTTTGATTACACTTTCTTATTCTACACAGACACCTTCACGAACACACAATGGCATACACATACACTACCGGTGAAAACTTTTAGATCACCTACTCATTCAAGGGTTTTTCTTTATTTTTACTATTTTCTACATTGTAGAATAATAGTGAAGACATCAAAACTAGAAAATAACACATGGAATCATGTAGTAACCATTAACAATATATTTTATATTTGAGATTCTTCAAATAGCCACCCTTTTCCTTGATGACAGCTTCACACACTTTTGCCATTTTCTCAACCAGCTTCACCTGAAATGCTTTTCCGACAGTCTTGAAGGAGTTCCCACATATGCTGAGCACTTGTTGGCTGCTTTTCCTTCACTCTGCGGTTCGACTCATCCCAACCCATCTCAATTTGGTTGAGGTCGGGGGATTGTGGAGGCCAGGTCATCTGATGCACTTGAAGAAACTTTCAAAGTTCTTGAAAATGTCCATATTGACTGACCTTCATGTCTTAAAGTAATGATGGACTGTCCTTTCTCTTTGCTTATTTGAGCTGTTCTTGCCATAATATGGACTTTTACCAAATAGGGCTGTCTTCTGTATACCCCCTACCTTGTCGCAACACAACTGATTGGCTCAAACGCATTAAGAAGGACAGAAATTCCACAAATGTACTTTTAAGAAGGCACACCTGTTAATTTAAATGCATTCCAGGTGACTACCTCATGAAGCTGGTTGAGAGAATGTCAAGAGTGTGCAAAGCTGTCATCAAGAAGAACCGTGGCTGTTTGAAGAATATCAAATATAATTTGTTTACACTTTTTGGTTACTACATGATTCCATGTGTTATTTCATAGTTTTGATGTCTTCACTCTTCAACAATGTAGAAAATAGTAAAAATAAAGAAAAACCCTTGAATGAGTATGTGTTCTAAAACATTGACCGGTAGTGTACACAGTCAAGGTGATTTTTAAGTTGTCTTCTAATCTAAGCTTTTCTTCTTTCGTACCTGTGCTCATAGGAATAAAGATGTGGTGAAGTATCTGCTCAGTCAGGGTGCAGATGTCAACCTGCGAGCCAAGAATGGATACACTGCTTTTGACCTGGTCATGCTGCTGAATGACCCAGGTTAAACCACAACACAATCTGCCGCTGCTTCTGAGTTTACTGGTGCAGATAGTCAGTGTGAAGTGTTATAATGCATTTGCACCGTGATATGTGTTATCATTGCTAGAGCTTAGTGCACCTGGTAAACCCAATGCATCCAAGTCACACTCTGCTATTCTGTTCCCTACAGACACTGAGCTGGTGAGGTTGTTGGCGTCCGTCTGCATGCAGGTGGACAAAGACAAGGGAAAACACAGGGGCAGGACTCCCCTCACTGGCTCCAAGAGCAGGCAGTCTCTCAATAATGTCCCCGTACCACCCGATGACAGAGGAGGATTGAAGGTCAGGCACTGTTTAGATCAGGGCCAAATGAAATCAGATTTTGGGCTGCATTTCGCCCAGGGGCCATATGTTGCGCACTCTCGGTTTATTATCATATGGCATATGACTACTGTCTCCTTCCTGTCCAGTCGTGGTGGAACAGGATGTCTAACAGGTTCCGGAGGCTAAAGCTGACCCACACTCTAAGACACGGGCTATCCTCCAACCGTCTGGCCCCCTTCCCTGACGAACCCGAGGCGCCTCTGGACGCCACCATGAAGGCTGAGAGGAAGAGTGCAACCCCGTGCGGGGCGGTGTCGCCCCCTGCAGCCATGGGGAGTACTGACATCAGCACGGCCTGGACAGCTAAGAGCAAAGATAGTGGTGAGACACGGGGGAAATAAGACCTTTCCCAATAACAATGTTCCAGTTTTTGTTTTGTAAATAGAATTTTTGCAGTATTTCTTTTTACAGTATAGTCAGTTTAGAATAAGCAATACTTTAGTATTGTATAAGCTGACCTACTGATTATGCATGGATTGTTTGTGAGAAATGGGAATTGAACAAAAGTATGGTAAATGTCTGTAAGTGGCATTTCCTAGAAACCATCTTGATTCCCTGATGTTTTGAAACGGTTCATTTTTCACAATGGCCCTTTTCTTCCTGAGAGATTTAGTTGAAACATTCTATTTTGTGGTCAGTGGCTGAAACAGTTGGGCCTTGAATACAGGAACATGAGAGAATGTCATGTATGGTTCTACTAAACTACCTATTGATTTATTTGTATCTGTTTCATAGGTCTTGGCAGAACGGGCACAGAGAAGGATGACTTTCTAATAACCACAATGGTAGGAGTCTTTACATTTGAAGAGGTTTTGAATTTAAATGAATTAACCATGATAAGCCCTGTGGCTACATTTCATTGAAACTTCAGTTGAAGTGAACAATGGAATCCTGTGGCAAACTGCTACACATTGTGGATATTATTGACAGAAAACTGTGATAATGGAGATGCTCTGTCTGGACTGGGGACCATAGACTATTTACTGTGCATGCTACTGCATAGATAATGCAATGCTGGCGTGATTGAGCTGATTGAAACTTTTACTAAACTTTCAGCTGAGAAATGGGGCGCCGCTGACCCGTCTGCCCAACGACAAGCTGAAGGCAGTGATCCCACCCTTTCTGCCCCCGTCGAACTTTGAGCCGTGGAACTCAGACCGCTCCAGGGTCATCAAAGAGGGCAAGAGCGAAGCCTCACGGCTGCCCATGCCACAGAGACCCGGCAAAGCCAACTTCAACAGCAGTGGCAACTCTGACATTGTGAGTCACACGTTGCTGCTGATTTATTTTATTTTTTTCACTGTAATTGAAAACCACTGATAAATTGTGATTTTGGAGTGAAGAAAAAGTATTCTTTCCTTCCATGCTGTGTCACAGACCTCTATCAGTCGTGTGGTGAGCAGGTCCATTAAGTTCCCCAGCCTCACCAAGGGCCCCTCATCTACCTCCCCCTCCAACTCAGGCAACTACCACTCCCCCCACTCCTCAGGTGGCTCCAACGGGGTGGCAGGGCTCAACCGCCACGGGCCAGACTCACACAACCGCTCAGGTACAGGCACATGAAAACACACTTGGCTAGGTGTCATATACACACACACACACACACACACACACACACTTTCAGACTATTGCTACTGCCTGAGCAGAGATCAGATGATTACTGAACTGGCTCCGACAGAGATGGTCTCCTCTCTTCGCGTTCTTAGGAAACTATGCAGTATTTTGTTTTTTTTATGTATTATTTCTTACAATGTTACCCCAGGAAATCTTAAGTCTTATTACATACACACGGGAAGAACTATTGGATAGAAGAGCAACGTCAACTTACCAACATTACGACCAGGAATATGACTTTCCCGAAGCGGACCCTCTGTTTGGACCACCACTCAGGACAATGGATCGGATCCCAGTAGGCGACCCAAAACAACGGCGATGCAGAAGGGAAAGACGGAGTGGTCTTCTGGTCAGGCTCCGTAGACGGGCACGTCGCCCACCGCTCCCGAGTATATTACTCGCCAATGTCCAGTCTCTTGACAACAAGGTAGATGAAATTCGAGCAAGGGTTGCCTTCCAGAGAGACATCAGAGATTGTAACATTCTCTGTTTCACGGAAACATGGCTCACTCGGGATACGTTATCAGAGTCGGTACAACCACCCGGTTTCTTCACGCATCACGCTGACAGAAACAAACATCTCTCTGGTAAGAAGAAGGGCGGGGGTGTATGCCTTATGATTAACGATTCATGGTGTGATCATAACAACATACAGGAACTTAAGTCCTTTTGTTCACCTGACCTAGAATTCCTTACAATCAAATGCCGACCGCATTATCTACCAAGAGATGTCTCTTCGATTATAATCACAGCCGTGTATATCCCCCCCAAGCAGACATTTCGATGGCCCTGAAAGAACTTCATTGGACTCTAAAATGGAAACCACATATCCTGAGGCTGCATTTATTGTAGCTGGGGATTTTAACAAGGCTAATCTGAAAACAAGGCTCCCTAAATTTTATCAGCATATCGAATGCGCGACCCAGGCTGGCAAAATTCTGGATCATTGCTACTGTAACTTCCGCAACGCATACAAAGCCCTCCCTCGCCCTCCTTTCATCAAATCTGACCACGATTCCATTTTGATGCTCCCAGCCTATAGACAGAAACTAAAACAGGAAATGCCTGTGCTCAGGTCTGTTCAACGCTGGTCCGACCAAGCTGATTCCACACTTCAAGATTGCTTCAATCACGTGGACTGTGATATGTTCCGGATAGCATCGAACAACAACATTGATGTATACGCTTATTCGGTGAGTGAGTTTATTAGCAAGTGCATCGGTGATGTTGTACCCATGGTGACTATTAAAACCTGCCCCAACCAGAAACCGTGGATTGATGGCAGCATTCGCGCAAAACTGAAAGAGCGTACCACTGCTTTTAATCATGGCAAGGCGACCGGAAACATGACCGAATGCAAACAGTGTAGCTAATCCCTCCGCAAGGCAATCAAACAAGCTAAGCGTCAGTATAGAGACAAAGTAGAGTCGCAATTCAACAGCTCAGACACAAGACGCATGTAGCAGCGTCTACAGTCAATCAAAGCATAATATATGCTGGCTAATTTCCTGTTACCAAATTTGTTACGGTGAACGTATACATTTCCCAAATTGACCTTCTCCTGTAACATACAGTGTATATATATGGAACACATGTACACCCTTTACTATTGCCCCGTCGCGGAAAAACCAGCCCCGTCACAGAAATCGCCCCGTCGCAGAAAACCAGCCCCGTCGCGGACACCGATGTCTTGCTCCCAGACAAACTAAACAACTTCTTTGCTCGCTTTGAGGACAATACAGTGCCACTGACACGGCCCGCTACCAAAACCTGCGGGCTCTCCTTCACCGCAGCCAACGTGAGTAAAACATTTAAACGTGTTAACCCTCGTAAGGCTGCCAGCCCAGACGGCATCCCTGGCCGCGTCCTCAGAGCATGCACAGACCTACTGGCTGGTGTGTTTACTGACATATTCAATCAATCCCTATCCCAGTCTGCTGTTCCCACATGCTTCAAGAGGGCCACCATTGTTCCTGTTCCTAAGAAAGCTAAGGTAACTGAGCTAAACGACTATTGCCCCGTAGCACTCACTTCCGTCATCATGAAGTGCTTTGAGAGACTAGTCAAGGATCATATCACCTCCACCCTACCTGACACCCTAGACCCACTCCAATTTGCTTTCCGCCCCAATAGGTCCACAGACGACGCAATCGCAATCACACTGCACACTGCCCTAACCCATCAGGACAAGAGGAATACCTATGTAAGAATGCTGTTCATCGATTACAGCTCAGTATTTAACACCATAGTACCCTCCAAACTCGTCATTAAGCTGAGACCCTGGGTCTCAACCCCCGTCCTGTGCAACTAGGTCCTGGACTTTCAGACGGGCCGCCACCAGGTGGTGAGGGTAGGAAACAACATCTCCATCCCGCTGATCCTCAACACTGGGGCCCCACAAGGGTGCGTTCTTAGCCTTCTCCTGCTCTCCCTGTTCACACATGACTGCGTGGCCATGCACGCCTCCAACTCAATCATCAAGTTTGCAGACGACACAACAGCTTGATTACCAACAACGACGAGACGGCCTACAGGGAGGAGGTGAGGGCCCTCGGAGTGTGGTGTCAGGAAAATATCCTCACACTCAGTCGTGTGGTGAGCAGGTCCATTAAGTTCCCCAGCCTCACCAAGGGCCCCTCATCCACCTCCCCCTCCAACTCAGGCAACTACCACTCCCCCCACTCCTCAGGTGGCTCCAACGGGGTGGCAGGGCTCAACCGCCACGGGCCAGACTCACACAACCGCTCAGGTACAGTAAACGTAAACAAAACAAAGGAGATGATCGTGGACTTCAGGAAACAGCAGAGGGAGCACCTCCCTATCCACATCGACGGGACAGTAGTGGAGAAGATGGAAAGTTTTAAGTTCCTCGGCGTACACATCACGGACAAACTGAAATGGTCCACCTCAAGAGGCTGAAGAAATTTGGCTTGTCACCAAAAACACTCACAAACATTTACAGATGCACAATCGAGAGCATCCTGTCGGACTGTATCCCCGCCTGGTACGACAACTGCTCCGCCCTCAACCGTAAGGCTCTCCAGAGGGTAGTGAGGTCTGCACAACGCATTACCGGGGGCATACTACCTGCCCTCCAGGACACCTACAGCATCCGATGTCACTGGAAAGCCAAAAAGATCATCAAGGACAACAACCACCCGAGCCACTGCCTGTTCACCCCGCTATCATCCAGAAGGCGAGGTCAGTACAGGTGCATCAAAGCTGGGACCGAGAGACTGAAAAACAGCTTCTATCTCAATGCCATCAGACTGTTAAACAGCCATCACTAACATTGAGTGGCTGCTGCCAACATACTGACTCAAATCTCTAGCCACTTTAATAATAAAAAATTGGATGTAATAAATATATCACTAGTCACTTTAAACAATGCCACTTTATATAATGTTTACATACCCTACATTACTCATCTTATATGTATATACTGTACTCTATACTATCTACTGCATTTTGCCTATGCCGTTCGGCCATCGCTCATCCATATATTTATATGTACATATTCTTATTCATTCCTTTACACTTGTGTGTGTATAAGGTAGCTGTTGTGAAATTGTTAGATTATTTGTTAGATATTACTGCATGGTCGGAACTAGAAGCACAAGCATTTCGCTACACTCACATTAACATATGCTAACCATGTGTATGTAACCATTAAAATGTTATTTGATTTGATTTAATCTATGAGATTTGAGCAGACCGCTAGTGCTAGTACTACTCAGTGGTAGTGCTACTCATGGGCTGTGTTTCTTCTCTTCCCCAAAGGGGGCAGTTCAGACAGCGTCCTGTCACAAATTGCTGCCCAGAGGAAAAGAGCCGCAGGCCTGTTAGATCCAAAGGCCCAGACAGCAGAGGTGCCAAGCCCCACCCCTGTGCCTGCTCCTGCCCCCACCGTGCCTGACATCAGTCTCCCAGACATCCACAGCATCCCCAGCCTGGTGTCCAGCGACGTCCACTCCAGACGGGTCAGATATAATATTGATACATAGAAGGACAACCTATTACAAGCCTTGTTATAAGACATTATAAAGGCTCATACACGCTTGCAACATGTCAGTGTTAACTAGTGAACTAAGTGATTCACATCCATCTATTTTCTTTACAGAAAGCTGACCTAAAGAAGAGACCCCAGTCTGGGAACTCCTCCACCTCCAAGAGCACCTCTCCCACCCTGACCCCGTCTCCATCCCCCACCCCCAAACCTCCCCCGGGGGACTCCCTGTCCTCCGCCTCCTCCCACCCGCGCTCCAAGAGCAGCGGCGGCTCCAGCAGTGGCACCATCACCGACGAGGGTGAGCCAGTGCATCTCTGGTTGATATGAATACTTTAAAAACAATCCCTTCCTCTGCTTATCTCTGCTGATCTCTCACTACACCCAGATGAGCTGTCCAGTATCCTGAAGAAACTTTCGTTGGAGAAGTACCAGCCCATATTCGAAGAGCAAGAGGTATGCATAATCCTCACTATAGCTTAAGCCATTGTGTATTTGCTACTTATCCTAAAATGTTCATAGCTGTGGTTTAAATCTCATGTCATCTACTCACTCAGTCAATGTGCATCCAATACAGGTGGATATGGAGGCTTTCCTCACTCTAACAGATGGAGATTTAAAGGAACTGGGGATTAAGACAGATGGGCCTAGACAACAAATACTGGCAGCTATTTCTGAACTCAATGCTGGGAAGGTGTGTTTTCAATATTTACTAACCCCCCTCTGTGTTCCGTGCCTATCTATTTGTTTTAGTTACCAAAGAGGGATCACAGCTTGATGCATCCAATAAAAATGTATAAATGGAATGTATTATTATTATTCACCTGAATTGTTGCTGCAGGGGAGAGAGAGGCAGATTTTGCAGGAGACCATCCACAACTTCCAGTCCTCCTTTGGCAGCAGTGCCAGCAACCCCAGACCACCAGGACAGCCACGCTGTGAGTGTTATGACGTCACACACCCCTAATCAAGATGCAGGACACATGGCGTCCGAATCCAATATTACAAGTTAACATCCCATCTATAAAGCAATGTCTCCAACACTTAGACTGACTGTAATTAGTGGGCTTACATGGTAATCATGGCCGTAACTATATATGAGGACACAGAGGTCCAGACCTCTAATGTTTTTTTATAAAAATAATAATAATAATGTACACAATACAGAAAATATTGCTCCCAGCATTGATCAAAGCTCAGAACGCTTATATTCTTGATCTGACTGAGTTCTGATCTGACTGAGTTTTAATCGCGCCTGCCTCTTTGTGAACGAGTGGAGTCATGAAGAGTGGTATGTTCGCCTGCGTTGGATGGATTTGCCTTTTTAGCAGCACATTCACCACTCTCTCAAATGGCTAACTCCGCCCTCTTGTGGCACATGTCGAGGGCATGACACGTGAAACGAACCACCCCGGCTCCGAGTCGTCTAAATAAAGACCGACTCGGAGAATGAGTGCACAATTGGTAGTCGCTTATAGATATGTCAAGGACTTCTATTACAGTAATATTGAAAGGCTCTGGCTAGTATTTCTTAGCCAGCTAGAAGGATAAAGTAAGAACCTAACTTTACACGGCGCCTACCTCAGGAGGAGCAAAAAATACGCGTCTCGACATGGCCTATCTTCCCTATAGGCCTACAACCAGCAACATGCCACCCTGCATCCCACTGCTGGCTTGCATCTGAAGCTAAGCAGGGTTGGTCCTGGAGGGGAGACCAGATGCTGCTGGAAGTGGTTGGAGGGCCAGTAGGTGGAACTGTTTCTTCTGGTCAATAATTTTTTATTTTTTTCCCCAATGCCCCAGGGCAGTGATTGGGGACATTACCCTGTGTAGGGTGCTGTCTTTCAGATGGTACGTTAAACGGGTGCCTGACTCTGTGGTCACTAAAGATCCCATGGCACTTATGGTAAAAGTAGGGGTGTCAACCCCGGTGCCCTGGCTAAAATCCCAATCTGGCCCTCATACCATCGTGGCCACCTAATCATCTCCAACTTCCAATTGGCGTATTCCTCTCCCCTTTCACTATTCCCAGGGCTCCCAAGTGGCACAGCGGTATAAGGCACTGCGTTGCAGTGCTTGAGGTGTCATTACAGCCCCGGGTTCGATTCCAGGCTGTGTCACAACTGGCTGTGAACGGAAGACCTATGAGGCGGTGCACAATTGGCCCAGCATTGTCCGGGTTAGGGGCTATGTCTTATTGTGCTCTAGCGACTCCTTGTGGTGGGCCGGGTGCTTGCAAGCTGAATTTGTTTTCCAGTTGGACAGTGTTTCCACCGACACATTGGTGCGGCTGGCTTCTGGGTTAAGCGAGCAATGTCAAGAAGTAGTGTGGCTTGGCAGGGTCGTGTTTCGGAGGACGCATGGCTCTCGACCTTCGCCTCTCCCAAGTCCGTAGGGGAGCTGCAGCGATGAGACAAGACTGTAACTACCAATTGAATATCACAAAATAGGGGGTAAAAGTAAAACATATTTAATAAAATATTCCCTGGGTCATTGCTGTAAATAAGAATGTGTTCTCAGTCAACTTACCTGGTTAAATAAAATAATTAAAATGCAAACCATGCAGTTCTAAAAATGTCACACGTTATCATTTTAAATCGGTGGTTGTTCATCTTGTCCATTACCCAACTTTTTTTTATTTTTTCAATACATCACTGATATTAATACAGAATCGAAAGTAATATTCTAATAATTAATGTGAATGTGATAACACAATAATCTGTGCTCCATTGATGTCTGTTTGTGCAGAGCTTGATCAGTAGTGCCTAGGAATACAAATGTGAACGCTATGTAATTTCAAGAGTTTATGATTTTATGCAAATCGTCATTACAACTGACTGAACAGTGGCTGATGCTATGTGTCAGTGTGAATAATTTGTCATATTCTGTCCCTTTTCAAGAGTATAAGATTACATCTGTATAGCTAGTAGACTATGTGTTTCTAGGTTGAATGAGGGAATGAACCTACAGCAGCCAAGGTGATAATGGCTGTGGTCAATTTTGCTTGTTTTTGCTGATCTCCAAATAGCATTTGAAGTGTTTTAATTGTATAGAAAATCAGCTTCAATTAAAAAAAATTATAATCCTTCCGGACCTCGTTAAAACTCAAACCCTGGTTACGGCCCTGATGGTTATCATTCTGTCCTGTAGCTCCTACAGGCTGGGTCCGGCACCAGGTGCGCACCTCCAACAAGAGGTAACAACACCACGCTGCGCCTGAGGACCAGCCGTATAGGAGGTCAGAAATGACCCTATAGCCCAAGTGTGAGGAGACTCTACTGGACGCCAGCGTTCCAGAGCACTGCTGCGTGTGGGAGGACGCTGCAGCACAGACCCCCGAAAGGGATCCCCATGGGCTGGCGACCCCACGCCCAGCGCCCTGCTGCTTACCGACAGAGCACAACGTGATGTGCGGCCATCATTTATTGCCATGGCAACAGGGCTGTCACGTCAACTGCTGACCTATAGGGGAAATACAGTAGAGGAAGTGAGCGCGTACTAAGAGAGAACAGACCTAGTCATGTCTTAATGGATGTGGGAGATGAAAGCCTTTAAACTGAGATTGAGACTTTTGGGCACTGATGATGTACTAGGTGAGAAGAGACCTTCAGGGACGGTTTCCCAGACACAGATTAAGCCTAGTCCTGAACTAAAAGGTACATCAAGAGAATCTCCATTAAACATGCTTCTGAGTCCAGGACTAGTCTTAATCTGTGTCTGGGAAATTGGCCCGTAATGTCTTAATGTATTTGGGAGATAACATTTTGAGGCTGGGATTAAGATTGTCACATGTTGATGATGTAAGTGATTGGAGGAATTCTGGTTTGCCAGAATGATGAGGGAAGATTGTTTTTATTTGTAAAAAAAATATGTTTCCTTCTGCCTTTCTCTTCTTTTCTTCTTTACTATTTCACTACTGTTAGTTTTGTAATATGTTTTCTTCTACAAGGTTTCATGATTTGTGTGTAAACAAAGTAAGTCAGTTTTAGTCTGATGATGAATGTGACTGGCTGAACTGTCATTATTAAAACCCATGAAAAGATGGACATAGTTTTTTCGTTTGTTGGAGTTACGACTGCTGCCAACCTACACATTGCTCTCCACAGACTGAGTCCACACTAACTCTCAACTTTATGTATGATGGTTTCCAAAATAAGTGTATATATTTTCCCATAGGAATAGACTCAACACTCCATGCAGCTTGATCAGGGATGGGCAACTTTGATGGGGGTGGGGGCCATAAAAACTTAGCTCATCATGAGGGGACGCAGTGGCTCACGGGTCTGTACCCACATCCATACCAGTCAGAGCCAGCCCTAGGCTTTTGCGGGCCCTAAGTGGACATTTGTAGCTAGCAAAACATTTTAGCGCCCTCCCCTTGACAGCAGAGAGTACATTTCCTGCAATTATGTTCATATTGCCATAGGGTGGAGAGAAATGTTTGCAGTTTTAAATATAGGAGTGAGAGTGACTAACAAACTAAATGTGCCCCCCCCGGTTGGTAATTTGACCATGATTACTACATATTTAGTTAGCTGGCTAGACTAATTTAGCAATCAAACATTTTTTAGGTGACATGGGCTAATTGAGTGACTGTCAGTGCCTGACATAATGAGAAAAACTGCTGATGCATAACCACATTTTGTGTATTCTAACTCTAAACATTAAGTTGAGACTCTGACTGAGTTCCTAAACATATGTTTTTGTTTTTTGGGGGGAAATTGATCCGCGGGCCTACAAAAGTGTGGCGACCAATAGATCAACCTCGTTGACTACTGGGGTGTATTCAGGATGCTTTCAGTGTTGCTTGAGCATTTGAAAACAACGATACATGTAAGGTTACTTTTAATACTGTCTATTGAAAGGCTAGGTCAATGCTAGGAAGAAATTCAATTGCCATGTACATTTGAGTTTGATTGAGATTGCTACATTTTAAACAGTTGATCTGAACATCCCGGTTTGTAAAGTTTTTGAACATCATGCAACGGTTGTGAATATACCTTTGGTGGGAGTGTCAAGAACATCACTTTTGAGAGTTACTTCTGGTTGCAAGCATATGGATCCAGGAATTAATGGAATTATATATTACATTGTTACATTCTATATTACATGTATTTAAGTATATGTATTGTTGTAGTAGGGACAATAGCATTACTAATTAAAATATATATATATACTGAACAAAAATATAAATGCAACATGCAACAATTTCTAAGATTTTACTGAGTTACAGTTCATATAAGGAAATAAGTCAATTGAAATACATTTATTAGGTCCTAATCAATGGATTTCACAGGACTGGGCAGAGGTGTAACCATTGGTGGTCCTTGGAGGGACATTCAGAATTTGTTTTTCTGCACAAATGGGCTTTATTAAAGACAGCAATACTCCTTACGCCAGATGTGGAGGTCCTGGGCTGGGTTGTGAGGCTGATTGGATGTACTGCCAAATTCTCTAAAATGACATCGGAGGCAGCTTATGGTAGAGAAATGAACATTCAATTATCTGGCAACCGCTCTGGTGGACATTCCTGCAGTCAGCATTGCCAATTGCACGCTCCCTCAAAACTTGAGACATCTGTGGCGTTGTGTGACAAAACTGCACATTTTAATGTGTCCTTTTATTGTCCCCAGCACAAGGTGTACCTGTGAAATGATCATGCTGTTAAAGCAGCTTATTGATATGCCACACCTGTCAGGTGGATGGATTGTTTTGGAAAAGGAGAAATGCTCACCTACAGGGATGTAAGCACATTTGTGCACAAAATTTGAGAGAAATACGCTTGTGCATATGGAACCTTTCTGAGATTTTATATTTCAGATAATGAAACATGGGACCAACGCTTTACATGTTGCGTTTATATTTTTGTTCAGTGTACTTTAAGGATCTTGTTTTTATATACATTTTATTTGTATGTTTAGCTCACATAATATAATTTTAAAGTATGCATGAAGGTATCTGTAATACAATAAATGTTGCAAAAACAAATGTAGACTTTCATGAATACATTTCTACAGCGTCCAAATTATTGTTT
This sequence comes from Salmo trutta, assembly GCF_901001165.1. NCBI lineage: Eukaryota > Metazoa > Chordata > Actinopteri > Salmoniformes > Salmonidae > Salmo > Salmo trutta. The sequence goes on from NC_042962.1 coordinate 15,614,772, forward strand.
ACAACGGTGGGGGTGCCAAGATGTAGGCGCTGTGGCTTCAAAACAGCACCCCCTATAAGTGAGGACTTGGTGGACTGTATATTCTTTAGGTTAGGTTTTACTTCATGTGTTCACTCCCGTGTGCTGGTAAGGGTACAGATGACAGACAGGTAGGATTCCAGTTGAGGTGGTTTAATAAAGCTGAAGATGCACAGCCACGGAACAGCACCGCACAGTGTATGTAGTACGGATGGGCTAAGGCACTTAGTGGTCAACTTGCTTCAACCAAAGTGTGTGTGGTATATCAACAAGGATGCACACTGGTCTTGGCTAACACAATGAAAGCTAACTGGTGGGAAAACACAAGGATGGCTGGAACTTTCTCTCTCTTGACTTCTCTCGAGCTGATCTTCTCTAAGTTGGAAATCACCCAGCGTGCTCTGCTCCACTTCACCAGTGGGCAGAGCTACGGCTCTGATATGATGAACTAACATTACTGATTAACTACAAATACTCACAGCCTTTTATACAGACGCCCCTGAATTCACTATGTTAATTCACTCCTAAGAAAGGCTCAATACTTGACTATCTTAATTCTTACTTACATATCTTACCCAAACTTAACAGACATAAGACCAGTGTCTAGGGGTGAATGTAACTGATGGAACGCTGCTTTGTTCCAACAGCAAGAAACAGTTCAAACTACTAGGGTGTCAGCTGGCAGGAAACTAGGGGGAACACCTGACTGCTTAGCTAATAGGGCACCAGGGACACCTGAGTGTCTGGTGACTGGGGAGCTAAGGACAGGGGCACCTAAAGGACTGGCAACATGTCCTGACTAATAACTAAGAGCAGGACATCGTGGCAAGTAAAGGCTGGCAGGCAGGTCCTACTACATGGTCCAACAGGTCACCAGTAACTGATTATCAGAGGCTATTGGGGCTACCAGCAGGGTATCTGTACTAGGGGAAGACTTGTCAGAGGAAAGTCTCTGGGGCTGACGCAGTCTGAAACTCGAAGGAGGGAGGGCTCTGGGTTCCATTGGCAGGAGCTGTCTTGACCCTTAGAGCAGGGCCATGTAGTAGCTCTATGGGGGACAGCGTAAAGGGCTCCGGTTCTGGTGGAGACTCCCCAACCGGATCAGGCAGGGATCTCCAGACGAGGAGAAACTGAGTCTTAGGGTCAGGAGCTAAACCTGTGCTGATAATCAGGCTGAGCTGAGGTCTCACAGCAGGGACAAACGTGTTCTCCAGAAAAGGCAGCAGAGCTCCCCAGGCAGCGTGTGACTGTGGACCCTGGGCTAGAGCTGCAGAGGGTTCTCGACGACTGGCAGATTGGGGCTCCCCGACCGAGCCAGGATGGACGTCACAGGCAGGGACTAGTGGAGGTTGCAGGTCAGAGAACTGAAGGGCCCAGAAGTCAGTGTCAAGCTCTGGCCTCTCATGAGGTGTCGCTGAAACCTCAGACGAGGAGCAGGCGGAGGCTCCCCCACAGGATCGGAGAGGACCTTGCTGGCGAGGACTGAATGGGACCTCAGGGTGGAGGCTGAAGCAACCCCTGTGGAGGAAGCCACTCAAAACCAGGTGGGAGATCCCCAACGTAGCTGGGCTGGACTCTTTGTACTGAGGTAAGTGGGAACTGCACTGCATGTGCAGCCAGTGTCTGAAAGCTAGGGCCAAGTGGAGGACCAATGGCTAGAGATGAACTTGGCTCCTCATCAGGAAAAGGCTGGGTACCCATTCTAAGGGCAAACTGAGAACCAATGGCAGGGACGGGTAGACACACCCTGGCACCGGCAGTGGGCTGGTACTCAACACTGGCAGTGTCTTGGAGCTGACAGGTAGGTATTTCTTTTAGCTGAACCACTGGTGGAGGAGTAGCCTCCTAACAGGTGGAGTGAGCGCCGGGACTGAGGAAACTCATAGCTGCTGTAGGAGGCTCTTGGTAGCCGCACTGTAGGCTTGGAGTGTCACTCTGATGACACAGCAGTAGTGACTCGTCAAATGCTGGAGGCCACGTTAGGGGGTCAGGCCACTCACTGTTGTCATACTGTCCATGTCAAGCCGTATCTTCTTCGTTGCTTGATGGCTTCATATGCTCAACCAGCTCTGACGTGGGCCGTGGTGGTGCCAACCTTCTGCTGGAAGGGTACCTCAGGATGAGGGCTCTGTAGGGGCTGGCTTAGTGGGTGAGAAACTAGCTATAGACTGGGATGTGAGCTCTGGCAGCACAGAGTGTAGAGTCTCAGCGAGCTGTACCATCTCTTCTTGTTGCTCACGTACTGTTGCTGAGAGAGCCTGACCTGCATAGCTTGCTGGGACTGCCTCAGCTGGGCTCTGTCTTGCTCAATGTACTTTCTCGCTAGCTCGTGCTCTGTAGGTCGCTTCCTGTGTTCCCAGTCTCTGTTGTAGAGCATGGACAGACCTCTATGTTGCTCCTTACTCTGCTTACTGTGGCTCATCCTTCTGCTCTCATGGGTCAGATGAGGGTTTAGGATTTCCCTGTATTCTCTGAAGGTCTCCCACTCATCTGGAGTTGTATCCCATCTGACCTGGCTGGAGAGGAAGGGACTGGGTGGAGTGAGGGGTGTCATCTTAGTAGAACCCTCCATGCGAGGTTGAAGGTCATCTTCTTGCCCATGTACGTACTGTGCCGTGTTACTCTAACTTGGATAAGGTGAGGCTTGGCGCCTTGGATGATCAGACCAGGTCCAGGATTCACCGGTAACTCGCTGCATGTTGATCCAGGAGTAAACACCTTTATCCGGCTCGAAGGGACCACAATGTAAGTGAGGACTTGGTGGACTGTATATTCTTTCGGTTAGGTTTTACTTCATGTGTTCACGAGCTACAAATACTTCACAGCCTTTTGTTAACTCCCTGTCAGCTATCAAGTGTGTATATACAGTTGAAGTCGAAAGTTTACATACACCTTGGCCAAATACATTTAAACTCAGTTTTTCACAATTCCTGACATTTAATCCTAGTAACAACTCCCTGTCTAAGGTCAGTTAGGATCACCACTTTATTTTAAGAATGTGAAATGTCAGAGTAATAGTTGAGAGAATGATTTATTTCAGCTTTTATTTCTTTCATCACATTCCCAGTGGGTCAGAAGTTTACATACACTCAATTAGTGTTTGGTAACATTGCCTTTAAATTGTTTAACTTGGGTCAAACGTTTCAGGTAGCCTTCCACAAGCTTCCCACAATAAGTTGGGTGAATTTTGGCCCATTCCTCCTGACAGAGCTGGTGTAACTGAGTCAAGTTTGTAGGCCTCCTTGCTCGCACACACTTTTTCAGTTCTGCCCACACATTTTCTATAGGCTTGAGGTCAGGGCTTTGTGATGGCCACTCCAATACCTTGACTTTGTTGTCCTTAAGCCATTTTGCCACAACTTTGGCAGTATACTTGGGGTCATTGCCCATTTGGAAGACCCATTTGCAACCAAGGTTTAACTTCCTGACTGATGTCTTGAGATGTTGCTTCAATATATCCACATAATTTCCCTCTTCGTGAGCCATCTATTTTGTGAAGTGCACCAGTCCCTCCTGCAGCAAAGCACTCCCACAACATGATGCTGCCACCCCTGTGCTTCACGGTTGGGATGGTGTACTTCGGCTTGCAAGCCTCCCCCTTTTTCCTCCAAACATAACGATGGTCATTATGGCCAAACAGTTCTATTTTTGTTTCATCAGACCAGAGGACATTTCTCCAAAAAGTACCATCTTTGTCCCCATGTGCAGTTGCAAACCGTAGTCTGGCTTTTTTATGGTAGTTTTGTAGCAGTGGTTTCTTCCTTGCTAAGCGGCCTTTAAGGTTATGTCAATATAGGACTCGTTGTACTGTGGATATAGATACTTTTGTACCTGTTTCCTCCAGCATCTTCACAAGGTTCTTTGCTGTTGTTCTGGGATTGATTTGCACTTTTCGCACCAAAGTATGTTCATCTCTAGGAGACAGAACACATCTCCTTCCTGAGCGGTATGACGGCTGCGTGGTTCCATGGTGTTTATCTGTATTATTCGTACTATTGTTTGTACAGATGAACGTGGTACCTTCAGGCGTTTGGAAATTGCTCCCAAGGATGAACCAGACTTGTGGGGGCCTACAATTTTTTTCTGAGGTCTTGGCTGATTTCTTTTGATTTTCCCATGATGGCAAGCAAAGAGGCACTGAGTTTGAAGGTAGGCCTTGAAATACATCCACAGGTAAACCTCCAATTGACTCAAATTATGTCAATTAGCCCATCAGAAGCTTCTAAAGCCATGACATCATTTTCGGGAATTTTCCAAGCTGTTTAAAGGCACAGTCAACTTAGTGTATGTAAACTTCTGACCCACTGGAATTGTGATACAGTGAATTATAAGTGAAATAATCTGTCTGTAAACAATTGTTGGAAAAATTACTTGTGTCATGCACAAAGTAGATGTCCTAACCGACTTGCCAAAACTATAGTTTGTTAACAAGACATTTGTGGAGTGGTTGAAAAACAAGTTTTAATGACTCCAACCTAAATGTATGTAAACTTCCGACTTCAACTGTATATATAAATGATTGGTATGGATGTTGTTGATGCGTTCAAGTTGAGGATAGCAAGGATAGCTATCAAAGATGTGTAAACATGTCCTCTGACAACAAAGTTAAGCTTGATGGAGGGATTCAAGGTCTTCTTCTTAAACTAAATGCAGCTTTCTCATATGGTGACAAGAGATGCAGCTCTAAGATATCATGACATTATTGGGGACTTGGGGCAAGAATACATGCTAACGAACAGCGAGAACGAGCTGGTAAAGGTTCTCTGCAGGTTCTATTGTTGTCAGACCCAAACTGTATAGCAAGTATAGATTTGCACCTTGCCCCTTGGCTTGCTAAAGCTGTAGTGCAGACTGAGATTCCCTAATGAATGAACCCTGGCTCTGATCAAGAGGCACAACCTGTGGGCACCTGTTTTTACATAATTTTTTTGTGTCCTAGTCAATGTTACGCATGCACATTTCATCTATCCTAAATTCTGCTTAATTTTTCCATTCATTTGGTTGCATTCAGTGTCGGAAAAAGTACCCAACTGTCATACCTGAGTAAATATAAAAATACCTTAATAGAAAATGACTCAAGTAACAGTCAAAGTCACCCAGTAAAATTCTACTTGAGTAAAAGTCTAAAAGTATTTGGTTTAAAACATACTTAAGTATCAAAAGTAAAAGTATAAATCATGTCAAATTCCTTATATAAAGCAAACCAGATGGCACCATTTTCTTGTTTTTAATATTGACGGAAATCCAGGGGCACACTCCAACATTCAGACATAATTTACAAACTAAGCATGTGTTTAGTGACATACTTTTGGGTGTCAGGGAAAATGTATGGAGTAAAAGGTACAATATTTTTAAGGAATGTAATGAAGTAAAAGTAAAAGTTGTCAAAAAAATAAATAGTAAAGTAAAGTACAGGTACCCCCAAAAAACGACTTAAGTAGTGCTTTAAAGTATTTTTACTTAAGTACTTTACCCCACTGGTTGCATTAACTAGGCTATAAGTGGGTAATAGTGATTAAGACCCTACATCAGCATGTTTTTTCAGCTTTGTTTTATTCTAAGGCCAGCTACATCTGAGGCTATGGCCAGCAAAGTCAGGCTGGTACACACTAGATTGACTTGAATCACAGTGATCTAGGATTTTAGTCAAATTCATACTTTTGGGTTGAACTATAAATGCTGTGTTTTTTGTGAAATATGGAATGACCATTTATATTTTTGAAGTAATAGTGAGTAAATGTAAATGTAACAACAAGTGGTTGATTGATTTGTTTTGTCTTAAAGCGTTACAGACATCTTTGTTGTTCTCAAAAGAAGATGGGTTACTCAACTTTCTTTGGAAATCCCTCACAGCCTTCATCTCCCATCCCTCTCCAGCCTGCAGGAAGGATGTACGACATCATCATGTGGATTCAGGATAACTGGTCGGTATGGTGCTCATTTTAGGACATTCTCAGCCTAGACCTAGAGCCTCACCCTGCATTGAGACAATCGTCACGCCTCACCCTCACACCTAACCACAGGTTGGCTCCTATTTGCCCCCCACCATTCTAGGTCTAAAATATACAGGTTAAGACAACATAATAATTCCTTGTAGAAGCGTTCGAAAATAAACACATGCATGGGACTGGCGTCGTTGCTGATTATACAGGGTTAACATTGAAAATGTGACCAGCAGTCAGGACATTAAGTAATAAAGTGACTGTAGATTATTGGTTATACACTCTATCGGCAGGATAGAACAGCAGCCTCTGGTAAGACACGGGGAGGCGGCCTATGTATATTTGTAAACAACAGCTGTTGCACGATATCTAAGGAAGTCTCAAGGTTTTGCTCGCCTGAGGTAGAGTAACTCATGATAAGCTGTAGACCACACTATCTACCTAGAGAGTTTTCATCTGTATTATTCGTAGCTGTCTACATACGACCACAGACCGCACTCAATGAGCTGTGTACCGCCATAAGCAAAAAGGAAGACACTTATCCAAAGGTAGCACTCCTAGTGGCCGGGGACTTTAATGCAGGGAAACTTAAATACATTTTTACCTCATTTCTGTCAGCATGTTAAATGTGCAACCAGAGGGAAAAAAACTCTTGACCACCTTCACTCCACACACAGAGACGCGCACAAAGCTCTCCCTCGCCCTCCATTTGGCAAGTCTGACCATAATTCTATCCTCCTGATTCCTGCTTACAAGCAAAAATTAAAGCAGGAAGCACCAGTGACTTGGTCTATAAAAAAATGGTCAGATGAAGCAGATGCTAAACTACAGGACCGTTTTGCTAGCACAGACTGGAATATGTTCCAGGATTCTTCCAATGGCATTGAGGAGTACACCACATCAGTCACTGGCTTCATCAATAAGTGCATCAATGACGTCGTCCCCACAGTGAGTGTACTTACATACCCCAACCAGAAGGATTACAGGCAACATTCACACTGAGCTAAAGGGTAGAGTTGCCGCTTTCAAGGAGCGGGACTCTAACCCGGAAGCTTATAAGAAATCCCGCTATGCCCTCCGACGAACCATCAAACAGGCAAAGCGTCAATACAGGACTAAGATCGAATCGTACTACACCGGCTCCGACGCTCGTCGGATGTGGCAGGGCTTGCAAACTATTACAGACTACAAAGGGAAGCACAGCCGAGAGCTGCCTAGTGACACAAGCCTTAAAGACGAGCTAAATAATTTCTATGCTTGCTTCAAGGCAAGTAACACTGAAACATGCATGAGAGCATCAGCTGTTCTGGATGACTGTGTGATCACACTCTCCGCAGCCGATGTGAGAAAGACCTTTACACAGGTCAACATTCACAAGGCTGCAGGGCTAGACGGGAAACTGGAAACTGGAAAGTGTCTTCACTGACATTTTCAACCTCTCCATGTCTGAGTCTGTAATACCAACATGTTTCAAGCAGACCACAATAGTCCCTGTGCCCAAGAACACTAAGGTAACCTGCCTAAATGACTACCGACCTGTAGCACTCACGTCTGTAGCCATGAAGTGCTTTGAAAAGCTGGTCATGGCTCACATCAACACCATTATCCCAGAAACACTAGACCCACTCCATTTTGCATACCGCCCCAACAGATCCACAGATGATGCAATCTCTATTGCACTCCACACTGCCCTTTCACACCTGGACAAAAGGAACACCTATGTGAGAATGCTATTCATTGACTACAGCTCAGCGTTCAACACCATAGTGCCCTCAAAGCTCATCACTAAGCTAAGGACCCTGGGACTAAACTCCTCCCTCTGTAACTGGATCCTGGACTTCCTGACAGGCTGCCAGGTGGTAAGGGTAGGTAACAACACATCCAACACATCCGCCAAGCTGATCCTCAACACAGGGGCCCCTCAGGGGTGCGTGCTCAGTCCCCTCCTGTACTCCCTGTTCACTCATAACTGCACGGCTAGGCACGACTCCAACACCATCATTAAGTTTGCTGTTGATCACCGACAACAACGAGACAACCTATAGGGAGGAGGTCAGAGACCTGACTGTGTGGTACAATGACAACAACCTCTCCCTCAACGTGGTCAAGACAAAGGAGATGATTGTGGACTACAGGAAAAGGAGGACCGAGCACACCCCCATTCTCATCGACGGGGCTGTAGAGGAGCAGGTTGAGAGCTTCAAGTTCCTTGGCGTCCACATCACCAAGAAACTAACATGGTCCAAGCACACCAAGACAGTCGTGAAAAGGGCACGACAAAACCTATTCCACCTCAGGAGACTGAAAAGATTTGGCATGGGTCCTCAGATCCTCAAAATATTTTACAAGCAGTACCGGAACACCAAGTCATATTACCTCAATTACTTCGACACCGGTGCCCCCACACATTGACTCTGTATCGGTACCCCCCTGTATATAGCCTCGCTATTGTTATTTTACTGCTGCTCTTTAATTATTTTTTACTTTTATCTCTTACTTTTTGTGAAACTGGTATGGAAACTGTTCGGACTCAGACCGCAAGGCACTACAGAGGGTACTGCGTACGGCCCAGTGCATCACTGGGGCCAAGCTTCCTGCCATCCAAGACCTCTATACCAGGCGGTGTCAGAGGAAGGCCCTAAAAATTGTCAAAGACTCCAACCACCCTAGTCATAGACTGTTCTCTCTGCTGCCGCATGGCAAGCAGTACCGGAACACCAAGTCTAGGTCCAAGAGGCTTCTAAACAGCTTCCACCCCCAAGCCATAAGACTCCTGAACATCTAACATCTAATCAAATGGCTACCTAGACTATTTGCATTGCCCCCCCCCTTACGCTGCTGCTACTCTCTGTTATTATCTATGCATAGTCACATTAATAACTCTACCTACATGTGCATATTACCTCAATTACCTCGACACCGGTTCCCCCACACATTGACTCTGTATCGGTACCCCCCTGTATATAGCCTCGCTATTGTTATTTTACTGCTGCTCTTTAATTATTTTTTACTTTTATCTCTTACTTTTTTTGTATTTTCTTAAAACTGCATTGTTGGTTAAGGGCTTGTAAGTAAGCATTTCACTGTAAGGTCTACCTGTTGTATTCGGCGCATGTGACAAATAAAATTTGATTTGATTTGAAAGGATAATGAAGTCATTTGTTTTCAGGGATGCAGTGAGTCAGTCTGAAAGAGTGTTCAATGCAGCAAAGGACACCCTCCTTTAGGGACTTACAGATGGAAACCAAGGGCTGCAGTAAGTACTTATCTTACGTCTGGCATAAAATTCATGTTTCACAAAGTACTGTCTGTAGCATTCTGCCTCCCCTCTCTCTGCAGGCGGTGCGTGCATAACTTCTGGAGCCACGAGAAGCGCCTGCCCACAGCCACCCTGGAGCGTATGTTGGTTTTGCTGCACTCTCTATACTCTAGTTGCAACGTGGAGCACTTCCTTAGTCTGGCCACCAACATGAGTCCTGACCCTACCCGCAACATGTTTGAGTACCCACTGTCCGAGTGCAAGTTCCAGGTCAGGAGACAGTGACCACATGTACAAATCAAATATTTTTTTTCTAGATTATTCTTTGTAGATCATTTATTTTTAGAACTTTCTATTTCTATGGTGTGACTACCATAGGCTTCAGGACTTCAGCCTGCAAAGAATGCACATTTGGATTGATGTACAAAACAATGTGACATTCAAATGTATATTTTCAGGTTTATTTACCAAAAGAACTCAACGGCATGTGGCCGCAATTCACTTTGATGTTAAATATCTACTGTGGAACCAACTTTGAGCAACACAGGCTCACTGAAGTTCACACTCCAGGTACATACTACCCCTTTCCCTCAAAAGCCTTTAGAACAGAGATATGCAATGGGTTTGGTATGGGTGTGAGTTGGCTATAACTAACCAGCTATAACTAAATTGCATTAACTAATTGTTAGCTATAAATCTGAATTGACTCTTTGATAATTTTTTGCATATTTTTTTTTTTGTGGTTACTTATGTTTTATGTCCCTGTATTTCAGGCCAGCACTTGTAGGTGCCTCAGCTTCCCTCAGCCCATTCCACCTACCTCTGCTGGCCACCCTCTTCGGATTCCTATGCACCATCTATCTTCCAACTATGCTGTGATGTTTAACATACATTTTCAATCTATCTAATCGAATAGAATCCACAGATTGCGAGTTGAAGATAAATACTTTTACTAAGAGTATTAGTATATTAGTAATTGACTGACTCGGTCTCTCCAGATCTCCTAACAGTACTATTTCTAGGGTCAATTTTAGATCAATGTTATGCATTTTCAGCCATTCCTGAACCTGAGACCAAAAACAGGCTACCTGAAGGCAATACCAAAATAAATGGTCTATTGATTCTGTATCCTCTCATCAAAATCTGCAGAGCTTCGATGATTATGCCCCAAATATTCAACATTTTGTTGGTGGCAAGAATTCTATATAATTTTAGCTGAAAAGCACGAAGTCTTGAATCTCATACCATGGAATCGGTACATCAAAAATCTCTTCCCAACTATTTGTATGGCACAGCTGTCAACATCCTGGTCCTCAAATGAAACTGGTATAGTTTTTTGTGTTATTGATTTTATCGAAGACATGCTCCGGTACTTTGGTGACTAAGAAACACATTTTTAAACCTCCCACTTTGGGCTGGATGTGTCAATGTGTAGTTCATACATGCATAATCTATGAGCAGCATTACTGTTTTACCTCAATTTCCCTCTACATGGGCCAGCCCCCTAGCAGTTAGAGTTCTAGCCAATGTGCTTCAGCCCCTCACATTTGACTGACCTTTAGCAGGAGGCCTGCCCAGCGTTATCCAATGAGGTTGCAGGGTGGGCCCAACAGCTCAGTGGACACAGCAGAGCGAGAGAGGGCAATGACCTGGTGCACATATCCTTACATATGTGACGTACTATGCAATTTTTGAGGACCTTTTGGCTAGTGAAAGCTACTTTCAGAACTACTGGCAAAAACATATACAAAAGTACCGGAGAATATCTTTAATTTCTGTATATTTAGTTCTGTATTTATAGCTATCTGCGCTTTAGTCGTTTTTTTTTGTGTACCACCTTTGGATGGCGTCACCCACTGTTACTTATTTAACCTTTCACTTTGGATAATAGTTTCTGCTAAATGGATATATGTATTGGGGGAAGTAGCCTAGAGATTAGCGAGAAGTACCATTAGCCAGAAGGTTGCTGGTTCAAATCCAAAGGGGGGTGGAGATTATCTGGCAACCGAAAGGCTGCTGGTTTCAGATCCCAGGTATCATCTACTGTACTGTTGTGCCCGTGAGCAAGATACTTAATACCTAAAATAGCTCCATGGGGCACTGCACTGCAGCTGACCCTGTGATCTTCCCAAGATGTGTGTTCTGTTGTAGGAGAGCAGAAGGCACATTTCCATTTAATCAGAGCTGGACTAATAAAGTTGTACCCTACTCTATTTTATTAAAAATGTTTTTCCTCAGAGAGATCCCAGTCTGGCCAAGCATCTGTTCAGCTCTCTGGTTGCTGGTGTCCTGCAAGAAATGAAGGCCACAAGTCTATCAGGGAGAAGAAGAGGATCCATGAGGAGCTACTGAGGGATGTGAACAGGTTCCTGAGATTTATATTTTAGTCACTTTAGCAGACACTCTTATCCAGAGCGACTTACAGGAGCAATTAGGGTTAAGTGCTTTGCTCAAGGGCACATCGACAGATTTCACCTAGTCAGCTCTGGGATTCGAACCAGCAACTTTTCAGTTACTGGCCAAACCTCTTTACCGCTAGGCTACTACCCAGACAAGAGCACCCTATACCTCCATCCTGCGAGTTGGAGCCTTTGTCATTTTTTTCCACTGGTAGTATCGTGGAATGTTCCTGAAATACTGATATCTGCATTTGTAACACTTGCATTTTTGCTATCTCTGCTATATTGTGGGTTGGCTATAACTAACCAGTATTGCATACGGTATGATAATAAAATAAAATAGTTGTAGACTATGCTGAGACAGTGAAGCTTTACAACTAGGTCATACATTGAGAAGAATGTTGATCAAATCCAGCTGATTAATAATAAAAAAAGAATACTAAATAAATACAACACCAGGACTACTATCCAACAAGTCACAGTGCTTCAATGTTTTTAAGTTGCTGGTCCTGGAGTAGATGTTACTCATTAACTACTGTACGCCTATCACCCCATAGTGTATTAGAAGAACAAAAGGATTGGGACAGTGACACATTTTTTTGTTGTTATTTTGGCTCTGTACTCCAGCACTTTGGATTTGGAATGATACAATGACTGAGGTTAAAGTGCAGACTATCAGCTTTGCATGGGCAGTATTAGAGTAAAGAAAATTAAAACACTTTGACCAGGATTCAATCTAATGCAGATTAACGACCTGTGCACAACAATTTCCTTTTAAAGGCAGTTTTCCAGACATTTGCTGAGATTAATTCGCCGTGAACTCCACGGATGTCGGCTAAAGCAGAAATCACCTATCAGTTAATTGCAGTGCACAAGTCATTTATCTGCGTTTGTTTGAGTTCCAGCATTATTAAACATTTCTATGGCAGGATGGCTGAACCGGACTTTTAGGACTTTATTCAATCTGTTTCGCTGAAGTCCTGCATTACAGCGCGATTGAAATTTAAAGGCGTTAGCGGAGACTGTGTTCACAGAAAACGCTGCTCATGTCGGCTCAATCGGAAATTGCCTTTACATTTCTATCGCGAAATCTGTAACGCTTCAGCCATACAGATTGAATAGAGCCTTTAGTGGACTGTCTGCTGGACCAGGCCATGGACCCCAATGTTCTGGATGGGCTGGGGCCCTAGGGCCTGTCGGTATAGAGCCAGGTGGACTGTCTGCTGGACCAGGCCATGGACCCCAACATTCTGGGTGGGCTGGGGCCCTAGGGCCTGTCGGTATAGAGCCAGGTGGACTGTCTGCTGGACCAGGCCATTGACCTCAACGTTCTGAGTGGGCTGGGGCCCTAGGGCCTGTCAGTATAGAGCCAGGTGGACTGTCTGCTGGACCAGGTCATGGACCCCAATGTTCTAGGTGGGCTGGGGCCCTAGGGCCTGTCGGTATAGAGCCAGGTGGACTGTCTGCTGGACCAGGTCATGGACCTGGTCATAGGTGGGCTGGGAACCCATGATCTGAAACACACACACACACCTCCTAATGAGATGCTCCTCCGAGACAAAACTAAACCGTGTTCTAATACTTCAAAAACACGCTCTTCCTTCCTTGAAGTAATCACTGACCCAACACAACATTAAAGGTATAAGAAATTGTTCTGGATCAGGGATTTCTTCAAGGGAGAAACAAAGCATGCATTCCTATAGTATTCAAACAGGGTCAATGACTGTTGCTCATGTTATAGTGCCAATGTTGTTTCTTATGAAGCATTATTTTACATTTGTCATTTAGCAGACGCTCAGAGCGACTTGAGTGCATAGATTTTCATACTTTCTCTTCTTTGTACTGGTCCCCGTGGGAATAGAACCCACGCGCTGCAAGCGCCATGCTCTACCCTACTGAGCCACACGGGACCACCTTATTGCCTTAGTCTCTTGTCAGTAATTTGTTATGCTTGAGAAATTAAGTTAATGAATCCAAACACACACTGAAATTACATTTCTATATTGTTTAACAGGCTTTTCAATTTGTTTGGGATGCACTACATGGCCCATCATTACTGCACAGCCTTATCACTAAACAGCAGTCCTTCCATGTGCATTTGTGCGAAAGGCGTAAAGGTTATCGTCATTGTAACTCAGCCAAAAGACAAGACAATGTGTCCATTTTTATTGATCATACACAACCATAGAAAGTTAAGTCAAAATATAATAGGGGTTGTTCATAAACATTAATGTCAGTTTTTCCATGACAACAGAGTTTGTCGATGAATATTTTACAGTTTAGTCCTGTGCTACTGGTCATTTTACAGTTACAATTACTTACCACCCTTTTATCACTTGCATAACATTACACTAATTCATGACACAAAAACACAAAGGAAAAATTACACCTGAGGTGTATTCAGTGAGGTGAATCATTCAGAACATTGCAGATATAAATGTAATGAATAGAGCCAACATGATTCTCTTTTCTATACATGATAATCATCTGTGCTATACAATACATATCTATCTATCTATCTATCTATCTATCCGAACGTTCCATAATGCAGCACCCTCTTGAACGGCCCCCAACTAAATGTAGTTTAGTTAAAGTTCTGTGGTGGGTTAAATTAAGGCAGATTAGTCTGGTCTGTCTCAAGTCTGAGAAAGTCTGTATTTGTGAATGTGCACAATAAAAAGGGAAAATATTGTTAGTTCAGTTTATATCAAATTAATCAATGGCTATTTCAGTAATTAAATATTTTCACTAATGTAACATATCCTTGCAGTCTATATAACAAGTTCTCCATTTCATTTTGTCAAATACATGTTCCTTCTGTAATGGTACATAGTTCCTTCTCGATCCCCAAAGCTTCCCCTTCTTTAGCTATTACACGTCAAGTCAACGTTGCTAAAAACCCTTGTGGTTTTTCACAATGTCATGAGTTGATTGTACAGTCCATTTGACCTGGCAAAGGCTTCTCTTTTTTTTTTTTTGGACAAGTACATCTTACATTATGCAGAATCTGTAGTTACATTGTATTGGTTGTTGTTACTTGCATATTAAGTCAGTATTATAATAAGGAAACAAGAAGTGCACACTGTTATAAATGAGTTAAATGCCATCGCTTGGATTTAGCAGCTGTGCCTGCTATCGCAAACTTTCATGAATAACCTCCAATTACTTCTGTGGAAAGGCTTTGGGTTAAAGCAGGTAGTAACAGAGTTGAGAGAAAATGTCCCTAAAGAGGAAATCAAACATAATAGAACATGACAAGAGTTAATACACAACACATCCCTGTGACATAGTTAGACAACTGTAATCGTTACCAGGGTTGGACTTCGGAGAGCTGGATCAACAAGTTAAGCAGCCAATTTCCAGATACACTGAGATTACTCTTGGTTTTCTGGTTGCACAAGAAAGCTTAAGGTGGACTATGGGTTATTGAGAGCGATTATATAGTCAGTTATATACCATGCCCAATTCAAGTGTTATCTTTCTCGAAGAACTAGAATGTGCAGAGTTGTTTCAGAATGTTGAGGAAAATCGTCTGGCCAACTCATGCTATGAAACAACCCCCAGAGTACAAAACTGAAGGCAAAAGTTTACGTCGGCATTCGCAGCACATTGCATGTTTTTTTTTCCTTCCTAGACTAGTACTTTGTTAAAGGGTTAGGTTATATTTTAGGCCTCCAACCGTTAATAAACTGCATAAGTTTCTTCACTTGGAGTTTGCTTAACTTGAAGTCCTCCGACAGAATCTCTTCCGTGAGCTGCAGGAGAAGATTTCCATCGATTTTCTCTGTGACGAACAAAGACACAATGTCGTCGGAGAGGCCAATGAACCGTAACGATTTGGACACCTCTTCGATGGAGAGTCCAGATAGGTTGGTGGGTGGTTGCCAAGGTCCTCCGGGGGCTGGTGCAGAGGGGGATGATAGTGATGGTGGGGGGAGGGGCGGATAGGAAATAGAGAATATGTCTGTCGTCGTGACCTGATCGTGTTGTTGGCTGACCAGGCACTTTAGAGTGTCCTGCTCCGTACCTTTGACTGCATCTGTACCTTTACTTGTCTCGTTTGATTTGGCCGTCCTCGGTGGCAAGATGGGGCACGACAGGCTTTGTTTAGTGTTACATTCTTCAATAGTATTATCTCGGTACATTTCCAGGGTGTAGCTCGACGACTTGGTGCAAAACTGATTAGTGTACGAGGCTTTGAAGGGGACGGCGTTACTGCTCTGCTCTCTTCCGTCAAAGTCAAAAAGGCTGGAAGTGCATGGCGACTTAGGCGTGCCCAGGGGTCTTTTTCGGGGATAGCTGTAGTAACTTTGACAGTGGATGGGCAGGAACTCCTCCATGCCTTGAGAAGCCCCTCCACAAAAGTCATTGGGCCACGATAGTCTAGAAGGGACGCCGTCGAACGGTGGGCTGACGTGAGACGTTGTCGGGCTCTCCTCGTTGGTCTTGGCCCAATTACAGGGGTAACACACGTGGTTCTGCTCCTCCGCCTCGGTCACTTCATTCTCTCCTCCTCCACTGCTGGCAGCAAAAGAAAAATACCAAAGTTAGTGAAAAGAACTAGGTACAAGTTGAGATTAAACACTACTAAAGTATTCTGAAATAATGTTACAAAGCCCAACACTCCAGACCATTTGGAGGGAAACAAAAGCTATTGACTAGTCAGCAATATGTAAGGAAGTGTGTTCATAAGTACCTTTTATTGACATTTCAATGTATAATATAGGACCAGAATAAAAACTATAGACTGTGCAGGGCCAAATCCTTAAGTGGCGTATGTGAGACATGGAACCTTAGTGTATATCATGCATTGAACTCAATGGGAGGTGTGTGCAAAGGATGAGGCTGCATATTGGGATTTGCCCCCTAGTCCTTACATGCTGTGTAGCCCTGAGGCGTAGTAGGAGAGAGTAGGGCTTGGAGAGCGCGTTTCCGTCTGCCGCGCCTTAGCTCCAGCCGGCGTTGTGGTGGACATCGTTGGGGTGGACATCATCTGCTTGGAACTTCGGGGGGGAATGGGAGGGGCGTTCAATAGACGACATTCTTCCTTCACCTGGAGAGGAAGGTGAAGGAAAATCAACTAACTTTACAAATGATTACAGCGTTCATCATTTTCTTGTTTTTAGCTGTGAGAGGCTGTTTACACCAGAAATAATATGAAATTGTTGTTACAATGTAATGTCTCAAACACTACATCTGATGATCATAAGAAAATTATATCATTAGCCAGCAGCATACCACCCTGCATACCACTGCTGGCCTGCTTCTGAAGCTAAGCAGGGTTTGTCCTGGTCAGTCACTAGATGGGAGACCAGATGCTGCTGGAAGTGGTGTTGGAGGGCCAGTAGGAGGCATTCTTTCCTCTGGTCTAAAAAATATCCCAATGCCCCGGGGCAGTGATTGGGGACACTGCCCTGTGTAGGGTGCCGTCCTTCAGATGGGACGTTGAGGTCATTAAAGATCCCATGTCACTTATTGTAAGAGTAGGGGTGTTAACCCCGGTGATGTGGCTAAATTCCCAATCTGACCCTCAAACCATCATGGTCACCTAATAATCCCCAGTTTACAATTGGCTCATTCATCCCCCTCCTCTCCCCTGTAACTATTCCCCAGGTCGTTGCTGTAAATGAGAATGTGTTGTCAGTCAACTTACCTGGTAAAATAACGGATAAATAAAAAATCTGTAATTTGAAATATTTTCCTCAATTTGCATGGTAATAATAATAATTTCATATTAGTTGGTAAATGTAGCCATGGTGATGGAATTCATGTGTACTCACAGCTTCGGACTTTGGAGGGACTGGGGGCGGAGGTAGACAGATTTCAGAGCTGATCATTGGGCCCACATGACTGGAGGAGATGGGGTACGATAGGACTGCCATGGAGGTGTTGCTGGTGCTTCTCGGGTCCTCGCCGCCAACACTGTGCCCTCCTCCCCGACTTGATCTCAAGTGGTCCAGCCACAGCTCCTCGTAGGGCACATCCGACTTAAGGACAGACTGGCTCATGTTCTCCAGCAGCTCAGGTAAGAGGTACTCTGTGTCGACCGAGTCGACCGGCACGCCCTCGGGCGGCAGGAGCGCCCAGTCCCCACACAGCGTCATGAAGCCCTGCAGGTTGACCTCGCTGTTGCTGTGCAGGTTGTTGCCGTAGACGCACACAGACAGCCGGTGGAATGACTGGGTAAGCTCGTCGCGGGCGTATGTGAGAGAGCTGGGCACGTGCATGTGGGAGGGGCAGCCATTGCTGCTGCTGCTACTACCGCTCCCACTGCTCTTCTTGGGGCTCTTCCCATCGACGTCGTTCCAGTCGGTCCTGACATCGCGCACAGCACGGGAATAGTCGTCAATGTCAAACTGCTCCTGGCAGAAGGTGAACCAGCGATGCACCATGGTGTCTAGCCACAGCTCACTTTGCAGCAGCCCTTCAGGGATGATGAACTTGGGCATGGAGGCCATGTGGAGCGGGAAGTGGACAGGGAGGATCTTGTTACTGCGCAGCACGCAGCCCACCACCACCGTTTTGGTCTGGATGTTGACAAACTTGTAGCGGTGGCCCTCGCGGATCAGGTGCAGGTCGTGGTGGTTGCGCGGCGGGCTGCCAGGCACAGTGACGTTGACGGGCAGCCGGGTCTTCTCCACGATGTCACGGATGGTGTGCTCGCCCTCCTGCATCTGGAGCTCTAGCGGGCTGCAGGTGCTGAAGCGGCCCTTACACTGGAAGGGCAGGCTGACACTTTCGTTGGTCCGGTGGTTCATGCAGATGAGGCAGGGCATCTTGCCACGGTTCGCCATCTTGCTGATGGAGTTGAGTTTGCTGATCTTCTTGAAGATTGTGTTGAAGCGCGACTTCTCCTTGGACGCCTTGGCGTAGAGGATCTCTGCCTGGCCCATGAGGGTGAGCTCATCACCGGTGCTTAGTGTGATGTTGTACACCTCCGTGTCCTCGTTGCATTCGCCTGAAGCCATCTGTGAGACAAGAACATGTTAGATTGTAGTCTCATTGCCTAAAAATCACATCTCTAACCCCTTAAAAACACTCCAATTGAACTCCTACTATGACAATGTCACATCTGTAGAATTCGGGAAATGTACATAATTTGCTAGTCACTTTATAACACTAATCATCTTTTGATTAACTATCAACCAACAGCAACTGACCTTCACATTGAACGTAATTTCCTCCATGACATAAACCCGTTCGGGAAATGCTTTGGCCACCTCCTCCACGCTGTTGAAGTACTGCACCGGCTCCTTGACATCTCTGTCCTGCTCCAGCAGCTTAAACTGACCTACAGGAGGGGGTGGAAAGAATAAGATGGGAGATCTTGCCTGCATGTAACCTTGTTTCTGTTCCTGGAAAGGATAGGCCCTTGTTTTAGTTTAGTCTGTGCTTGAAAGGAAACATTTTCTGAAATCTCTCACTGAACATTACTATCCGAATACCCCGGGTTCCCAGCAGAAGTCTCAGTCTGCACCAGGCCAAGCTTTCATTGCAACCCCACTGTTCCAGTGTTACGTACAGTGTTTCCGTGAATCAGTTTTAGTTTGGTGTACTGACTAAGTACACTTCCCCTATGCTGTAAGTGAGGCGAGAGCATTGATCATATGTCAGTGTGTGAGTATTCATCAGCCAGAACAGTTGGATTGGCGCAGGCGCAGCAGCGAGTCATTGATGTAAAATGGACCCATCTGTGTAATCATTGATTTGAGCCCGAGAGGCTTTTAAGATCAGTGAAACAGGCCTGTGCCTGTTCTAAACCTATTTCCCTGAGCAAACAGTACTATGCGCATGTTTGCATGTTGCAAATTTTATACTAGCACTGATTGTACAGATGTCTTTTTCTTGATTAACTGAAATGTCTTTAGAACGGCATTGTAAAGCTTGTTAACAAGAAAATAAACTATAAGAATAGATCTGTCTGTAATCAGTCCACATAAAGTGAGTATTACTCCAAAATGAATAGCCTCTAGAAAGTTCATAATGGATTATTTGTGTGATATAAAATAGGTTGGTTGAATTATATGCTAGATTTTGGCAAAGGAGAGTCATAGTCGATGTTAGGTTGAGTGGGTAGTAGCGTACTGATTAATATTCCTCTGTAAGGCATTCACATACATCTGAATAAACATTGCCATGTGAACCTCTGACAGAGTAGATTTCATAATAGAACAGCGATTTGACTAACCTTCATAATGCACTGGGATCTCTATTTTGGGCCCAATGACATAATGGCCCTCCTCCAGACTGTGTGCAGTGATTGTTGTCCATTGCCGACAGGAATGAATCAAGAGGTAGTCATGGTCTCGTAAGCCGTCCACCAACTCACCTGGAGAAGAGAGACACTGATTCAAAATGTTTGGACTACAGTAATATCACAATCACAATCATTGAAATGTATAACTTTAGTTATCAGTCCGCCATGAATATTATATTTTACATGATTTGCATATCACTATGCTTTTTATGTAGACTTTGTAAAAAAAAACTACGTACACTGTATATACAAAAGTATGTGGGACACCCCTTCAAATTAGTGGATTCGGCTATTTCAGCCACATCCGTTGCTGACAGGTGTATAAAATCCCGCACACAGACATGCAATCTCCATTGGCAGTAGATTGGCCATACTGAAGAGCTCAGTGACTTTCAATATAGCACCGACATTTTATTTTTAATTTCACCTTTATTTAACCAGGTAGGCCAGTTGAGAACAAGTTATCATTTACAACTGTGACAAAAACAACACAGAGTTACACATGGGTTAAACAGACGTACAGTCAATAACACAATAGAAAAAACTATATACCGTGTGTGCAAATGTAGTAAGATTAGGGAGGTAAAACAATAAATAGGCCGTAGTGGCAAAATAATTACAATTTAGCATTAACACTGGAGTGATAGATGAATGTGCAAGTAGAGATACTCGGGTGCAAAGGTGCAAGATAAATAAAAAAATAACAATATGGGGATGAGGTAGTTGGGTGGGCTATTTACAGATGGGCTGTGTACAGATGCAGTGATTGGTAAGCTGCTCTGACAGCTGATTCTTAAAGTTAGTGAGGGAGATATGTCTCCAGGTTCAGTGATTTTTGCAATAAGTTTCAGTCATTGGCAGCAGAGAACTAGAAGGAAAGAGGCCAAAGGAGGTGTTGGCTTTGGGGATGACCAGTGAAATATACCTGCTGGAGCGTGTGCTATGGGTGGGTGTTGCTATGGTGACCAGCGAGCTGAGATAAGGCAGGACTTTACCTAGCAAAGACTTATAGATGACCTGGAGCTAGTGGGTTTGGCGACGAATATCTAGCGAGGGCCAGCCAACGAGCGCATACAGGTCGCAGTGGTGGGTAGTGTATGGGGCTTTGGTGACCAAACGGATGGCACTGTGATAGACTGCATCCAATTTGCTGAGTAGAGTGGGGGCTATTTTCTAAATGACATCGCCAAAGTCAAGGATCGGTAGGATAGTCAGTTTTACGAGGGTATGTTCGGCAGCATGAGTGAAGGAGGCTTTGTTTGCGAAATAGGAAGCTGATTCTAGATTAACTTTTGGATTGGAGATGCTTAACGTGAGTCTGGAAGGAGAGTTTACAGTCTAACTAGACACCTAGGTATTTGTCCACATATTCTAAGTCAGAACCGTCCAGAGTAGTGATGCTAGTCGGGCGGGCGGGTGCGGGCAGCGATCGGTTGGAGAGCATGCATTTAGTTTTACTAGCGTTTAAGAGCAGTTGGAGGCCATGGAAGAAGTGTTGTATGGCATTGAAGCTCATTTGGAGGTTTGTTAACAGTGTCCAAAGAAGGACCAGATGTATACAGAATGGTGTCGCCTGCATTGAGGTGGATCAGAGAATCACCAGCAGCAAGAGCGACATCATTGATATGTACAGAGAAAAGAGTCCGCCCGAGAGACTGCCAGAGGTCCGGACAACAGGCCCTCCGATTTCACACACTGAACTCTATCTGAGAAGTAGTTGGTGAACCAGGTGAGACAGTCATTTGAGAAACTAAGTTATAGGATGACACATTTCCAACAAGTCAGTTCATAAAATGTCTGCCCTGCTAGAGCTGCCCCAGTCAACTGTAAGTGCTGGTATTGTGCAGTGGAAACGTCTATGGGGCAACAAAGGCTCAGCCGCAAAGTGGTAGGCCCCAACCTCACAGAACGGGACCGCCGAGTGCGTAAAATTAATCTGTCCTCGGGTGCAATACTCACTACCGAGTTCCAAACCGCCTTTGCACAAGAACTGTTCGTCAGGAGCTTCATGAAATGGGTTGCCATGACCGAGCAGCCACACACAAGCCTAAGATCACCATGCGCAATGCCAAGCGTCGGCTGGAGTGATGTAAAGCTCACCGCCATTGGACTCTGGAGCAGTAGAAACGCGTTCTCTGGAGTGATGAATCACGCTTCACATTCTGGCAGTCCGACAGACGAATCTGGGTTTGGGGGATGCCAGGAGAATGCTACCTGCCCCAATGCATAGTGCCAACTGTAAAGTTTAGTGGAGGAGGAATAATGGTCTGGGGCTGTGGGCTAGGCCCCTTTGTTCCAGTGAAGGGAAATCTTAATACTACAGCATGACAATGCCCTCATGCACAAAGTGAGGTCCATACAGAAGTGGTTTGTTGAGATCAATGTGGAAGAACTTACTAGTATAGAGCCCTGACCTCAACCCCATCGACACCTTTGGGATGAATTGGAACGCCAACTGCGAGCCAGGCCTAATCGCCCAACCTCACTAATACTCTTATGGCTGAATGGAAGCAAGTCCCTGCAGCAATGTCCCAACATCTAGTGGAAAGCCTTCACAGAAGAGTGGAGGCTGTTATAGAGAACTCTTTATTAAATGCCCATGATTTTGGAATGAGATTTTCGACGAGCAGGTGTCCCAAATTTCGGTCATGCAGTGTACCTAGCTACCTATGTAGCTAGCTAAGAATAATAAAAAATATTGCTCTCATGGAATGTCATTCCTTGCACTATAAATATGGCTATCATTAAGGCCTAAACCAAATTCCATTTGAATGTGAAAATGTCTGCATATGCTCAATAGTTTAGTAGGCAGCCCACTCTTGGTGGACTGCATTTTACAGTGACTGTAACGTTATCTTTTTTTCTGTATGCATGCATTGTACCAAGTAAGGTAGGTAGCTAGCTATGCCATTACAGAAAAGACTCCTGCGATGCATTCCAACTTATTGTGTTTAAGCTTGATAACAATAAAGACTTAAGATAGCAAGGAATGAATCTAGATAGCTAGCTAGCTACAAGCTTTTATACATTTGTGTTTTGGAAACTTTAATTAGTTAAAGGCTAGATAAGCTTTTACAACTTTCTTGACTACAGTAACTTAGCTAGCTGATGTCAACATTGACAGAGTAACGTTACAGAGACGGTATGGCTATGCAACTAGGCTAGCTAGCTAATTAACTAGCCAGCCAACTTAGCTAGGTTGGAGGCTAGTTAACAGGTATTTTATGCAGCAAATCAACTGGTTAGCCCCTCCTAAAAACATTAAATTGCTCCAAAAATAGCCTTACCACTGTCCAACTTGACAATTTGCGGCAGTCTATAAACACTGACAAGTCGATCTAAGGGTAAAGACGTCGTGCTCCATGATACATCTTTCAAATTGTTGTACAGCATTGATCCAAGGTCCATGTTAGCTTATAAACTCACGACACATTAGCATGAACGCACCCGTTGCTGCTAGCTATGCATTGTTCTCTCATGTAACCTATACTTTTCTTATGGTTCTGTTTTGTTTACTTTGAGGTTAGCTAGCTATCATGAGTAGTCGCGCAGCCATGTTAGCTCCTTGCTCGCTAGCATGCTAGTTACCCCTAAGTTGACAGGAAATGCCATGTATTGAAACCATAGATATCTGCACATGCCAGCCGTCTACTTCCAAAACGAGTCCCTTGTCTGCCAGTCAGCCGTTGCAATTACCGCAGGGTCACACCAGCCTCAACACAAACAGGGGAGCACAGGGTACTATATCTGAACCCTAGAGAGAATACTTTGTGTCCTACTCAAACAACTATCAGTCTGACAAACATACTATGTTATAACATACATTCACCAGACAGTTTATTAGGTACACCACCACATTCACAAAAATTGATCACTCCTACAGTCAGTGAGTCAGTCAAGTGGCCATGGCTTGCTATATAAAGCAGGCAAACAGGCATCGAGGCATTTAGTTACTGTTCAATTAAACGTTAGAATGGGATAAAACAAGTGACCTAATCGACTTTGAGTGTGGTATGATCGTAGTTGCAAGTATCTCAGAAACGGACGCCCTCCAGGGTTTTTCACGCACGACAGTGTCTAGGGTTTACAGAGAATGTTGCGACAAACGAAAACCTACAGTCAGAAGCAGTCCCATAGCCGAAAATAGCTAGTTGATGAGAGAGGTCGAAGGAGAATGGCAAGAATCGTGCAAGCTAACAGGTGGGACACAAACAGACAAATAAAGGTGCAATACAACAGCGGTGTGCAGAATGGCATCTCGGAACGCAAAACTTGTCGATCGTTGTCATAGATGGGCTATTGCAGCAGATGTCCACATCGGGTTCCACACCTATCAGCTAAAAATAAGAAGAACCAGCTCCAGTGGGAATCAGGTATTTGTTTTGTTTTTCCACTCCATGCCAAATGCATAGGCTACCAATATCCATCTTGAAGATCACTGGGCCTAGGCTACTCCAACACCAGCAGAAGATCACTGGGCCTAGGCTACTCCAACACCAGTTGAAGATCACTGGGCCTAGGCTACTCCAAGAAGACAGCCGAGTGATCTCTCTGTTCTTGGTACAGTAGCTGGTGCCGAGCTGGCTGTAGGATGCCTAGCCCATGTCAGGACTGTCAATGCATTCTACTGTATGCAGCAACATCCGTTTTCATACCTGTCTCACGCTCACAAGCAATGTGTAAACAGCCCCAACATGTCTAAACATTATTATAAACTGGGTGGTTGGAGCCCTGAATACTGATTGGCTGAAAGCCATGGTATATCATACCATATACCACGGGTATGACAATTTATTTTTACTCTTCTAATTACATTGGTAACCAGTTTATAATAGCAATAAGGCACCTTGGGGGTATATACAACTAAGGGCTGTATCCAGGCACTCCGCGTTGCGTCGTGGATAAGAACAGCCCTTAGCCTTGGCGTATTGTCTGGAATTCTTAAAATACAACTTGTAAACTCGAAGCAACGAGTTGTGTGCCTTCACAAGCTTTTAACTCATTGCGTTCAACCCTTTGGCAGATATCTAACTCCATACAACTACAGTGCCTATTGACTTAAAACATTTTATGGGTCAGATGGTTTAGATCCTTTCTTCTTTAAGGTTGCAGCCCCTATCATCGCCAAGCCTATCTCTGACCTTTTTAACTTGTCTCTCCTCTCTGAAGAGGTTCCCATTGCTTGGAAGGTAGCCACGGTGCGTCCTTTATTTAAAGGACTGATCTTAACTGTTATAAGCCAATAGGCCTATTTCTATTTTTCCCTGTTTATCAAAAGTGTTGGAAAAACTGACTGGCTTTCTTGATGTTCATACTATTTTCTCTGGTATGCAATCTGGTTTCTGCTCAGGTTATGGATGTGTGACTGCAACCTTAAAGTTCCTAAATGATGTCACCAAAGCCCTTGATTCTAAGCAATGTTGTGCTGCTATTTTTATTGACTTGGACAAAGCTTTTGATACGGTACACCATTTCATTCTTGTGGGCCGGCAGGGGTTTTGGTGTCTCTGAGGGGTCTTTGTCCTGGTTTGCTAACTAACTCTCTCAAAGAGTGCAGTGTATAAAGTCAGAACATCTGCTGTCTCAGCCACTGCCTGTCACCAAGGGAGTACTCCAAGGCTCAATCCAAGGCCCCACGCTCTTCTCAATTTACATCAACAACATAGCTCAGGCAGTAGGAAGCTCTCTCATCCATTTATATGCAGATGACACAGTCTTATACTCAGCTGGCCCCTCCCCGGATTTTGTGTTAAACGCTCTACAACAAAGCTTTCTTAGTGTCCAACAAGCTTTCTCTGCCTTTAACCTTGTTCTGAACACCTCCAAAACAAAGGTCATGTGGTTTGGTTAGAAGAATGCCCCTCTCCCCACTGGTGTTATTACTACCTCTGAGGGTTTAGAGCTTGAGGTAGTCACCTCATACAAGTACTTGGGAGATTGCCTAGACGGTACATTGTCCTTCTCTCAGCACATATCAAAGCTGCAGGCTAAGGTTAAATCTAGACTTGGTTCCTCTATCGTAATCGCTCCTCTTTCACCCCAGCTGCCAAACTAACCCTGATTCAGATGACCATCCTGCCCATGCTAGATTACGGAGATGTAATTTATAGATTGGCAGGTAAGGGTGCTCTCGAGCGGCTAGATGTTCTTTACCATTCGGCCATCAGATTTGCCACCAATGCTCCTTATAGGACACATTACTGCACTCTATACTCCTCTGTCAACTGGTCATCTCTCTATACCCGTCGCAACCCACTGGTTGATGCTTATTTATAAAACCCTCTTAGGCCTCAGTCCCCCCATCTGAGATATCTACTGCAGCCCTCATCCTCCACATACAACACCCGTTCTGCCAGTCACATTCTGTTAATGGTCCCCAAAGCACACACATCCCTGGGTTGCTCCTCTTTTCAGTTCGCTGCAGCTAGCGACTGGAATGAGCTGCAAAAAACACTCAAACTGAACAGTTTTATCTCCATCTCTTCATCTTTCATTCATCATTCATTCATACTGTCAAATCTACCATTCCAGTGTTTAATTGCTATATTTTATTTACTTGGCCACCATGGCCTATTTATTGCCTTTACCTCCCTTTTCTCACCTCATTTGCTCACATTGTATATAGACTTATTTTTCTACTGTATTATTGACTGTATGTTTGTTCTACTCCATGTGTAACTCTGTTGTTATATGTGTCGAACTGCTTTGCTTTATCTTGGCCAGGTCGCAGTTGTAAATGAGAACTTGTTCTCAACTTGCCTACCTGGTTAAATAAAGGTGAAATAAAAATAAATAAATTCAAAGACACTCTTACTGACAGTGGCTGTTTCGCGTGATGTATTGTTGTCTCTATCTTCTTGCCTTTGTGCTGTTGTCTGTGCCCATTAATGTTTGCACCATGTTTTGTGCTGCTACCCTATTGTGCTTCTGCCATGTTGTGTTGCTACCATGTTGTTGTCATGTGGTGTTGCTATCATGCTGTGTTGTTGTCTTAGGTCTCTCTTTATGTAGTGTTGTGGTGTCTCTCTTGTCGTGATGTGTGTTTTGTCCTATATTTACATTTTTATTCCCAGCCCCCGTCCCCGCAGGAGGCCTTTTGCCTTTCGGTAGGCCGTCATTGTAAAGAAGAATTTGTTCTTAACTGACTTGCCTAGTTAAATAGGGTTAAATAAAATAAATAAAAATGTGTTTAGAGCCCAGAGCAGATTTACATGGACACCAAACACATGTTTATTTCAAATACTATCTTTAGCCATGTTGTAGCCAAAACCATGAACTGGTGAAAAAAACTCAATTTGTCATCATCACACTTCCTTCCTACCTCCTTGTGAGAAATGTGTCAGTCTACAAAGAGTGGTTCCACTGTTCTCATCTCTCCAGATCACTGTAGCTCATTTCCCTGATTTGGAACAATGTCATTTGTGAATACTCTAAAACAGTGGGATGAGGCAGTGGCCTGTTTCGAACGGGGGGACTCTGCTGCTTCCCTTGGAACATTTCTGGACATCCAGGAAAAGAACTCCAAAATCTTTTTCAACGTTGGCTGTCTACATTTGATTAACAAGAACCTAGATGCAGCTGAAAAGGTATGGCAGTTGTTACCAACTTTCATCATTCTTGAAAGACAATCCTCTCTTTCCCTGTTTCACTAAAGAAATCAGACTGCATCTAAGGTTAATAGTTACTATCACATTGTAATGACATGTTATTTTCCCAAAAATGCAAGTCACAGAAAAAGGGGAAGTGCCGTTATAGTACACAATCCTTGTGGTAGCCTACTATTTCATTGGGAGGAAGTCACTGAGTTTCTTCTGAATATCACGCAGGCTTTCGATGGCAGTATCGGAAAGGATGGACACTTGGCTGTTGCATTCTTTCAAAGGGCATTGACATTCTACAAAAAAGAGAGGCAAGATAAATCTATCATATTAGGGATGGGTGATTGGATGTATTATAATAACACATTTAAAAAATGATCCCATACTTTCAAATGTTGTGTTAAAATGAATAATCAATTTACAAACATACACTTTTAGAAAAAACAAGTTATATCTAGA
Organism: Salmo trutta; assembly: GCF_901001165.1. Classification (NCBI taxonomy): domain Eukaryota; kingdom Metazoa; phylum Chordata; class Actinopteri; order Salmoniformes; family Salmonidae; genus Salmo; species Salmo trutta. The sequence continues at coordinate 15,642,704 of NC_042962.1, forward strand.
ACCTAAAGGGTTATTTGGCTGTCCCCAAAGGAGAACCCTTTGGCGAACCATTTTTGGTTCAAGGTAAAAAAAAACTTTGGAGTTCCAAGTAGAACCTTTCCACAGAGGGTTCTACATGAAACCAAAAAGAGTTATACCTAGAACCAAAAGGGTTATCCTATGGGGACAGCCAAATAACCCTTTTGGAACCCTTTTTTCTAAGTATGGATTTCTCTTCATTTTGCCTGCAGGTATGAGGAGTCTTTTGCTGATTTCCAACATGCCTTCAGGGAGTTGAGGGGGAACCAGCTGATCGACTACAAACCTCTTGGTCTGAGATACAAATTATATGCTTGTGAGGTGAGTCCAGATAAAGATGTGATGGAAGTGTTGCCAGTGTAACAATAATTGGATGTTGAATATATTATGTGTATTTTAGTGTCTGCACAGCAACCTATTCCAACATCACAGTATGTACACGCAGAGAACAATAGCTGCAGTGCATAGGTGGGTGTTTCAATGTAAAGCACTTTGAAACCTGGGGGGGAAGTGCTGTATAGCTGTAGTTTTACTTTTTCTGACTGGTATCACTCCCACAGGTACTGCACAACATGGCGCTGGCCCATGCTCAGCTGGGTCAGTGGGAGAAAGCCAAAGAGACCCTCCTGACTGCTCTGAACCTCAGGACTGAGGCCAAACTCAGCCACATTGACAGAGGTCTGGAGTGCATCCTGGTCAGTGGCCCTTCTCCATTACGCCTTTTTCACATTATCATGTCGACCCAAACCATATTGTGCTGGCTTGGATTGTTCTTTTTTATATTGTTCGTTCCAGCAACTATAGTGGATGAGTAACCAAGCCAGGCAGCTCGGCTCAGTAGTGTGAAAAGTATATTAGTTATTATGCATTTTCACTGTGTCTGAGTGTTCAACAAAGTTGGGGATCCTTTGTAAATCCTCTGTTACTCCTTTAGAAGCAGAAGGTGTTTGAGCCAGTTGAGGTCCCGGCGAATGTTCTGTTCAAGCCAAACAAGAACTACGTGGCTGAACTGGAGAAGAAGGACTACCTGGGCAAGGCCAAGGTATCCATTTCATCTCTCTCTCAAAATAAAACATACAGTGTCTATAGAAAGTCAACACCCCCCTTGGATTTCTTCACATTTTATTGTGTTAGAAAGTGGGATTAAAATGGATTTATTTGTCATCAACAATCTACACAAAATACTTTGTAATGTCAAAGTAGAAGAAAAATTCAATATTTATTAAAAGATTAATAAAAAACTAAAACCACTAATATACATACCTTCATTAGATAAGGATCATCTAGGTCATCTACAAGTCTTTGCTAGGTAAAGCCCCGCCTTATCTCAGCTCACTGGTCACCATAGCAGCACCCACTCGTAGCACGCGCTCCAGCAGGTATATTTCACTGGTCACCCCCAAAGCCAATTCCTCCTTTGGCCACCTTTCCTTTCAGTTCTCTGCTGCCAATGACTGGAACGAATTGCAAAAATCCCTGAAGCTGGAGACTTATATCTCCCTCACTAACTTTAAGCATCAGCTGTCAGAGCAGCTCACAGATCATTACACCTGTACATAGCCCATCTGTAAATAGCCCATCCAACTACCTCATCCCCATATTGTTATTTATTTTTTGTACTTCTTTGCACCCCAGTATCTCTACTTGCACATTCATCTTCTGCACATGAATCACTCCAGTGTTAATTGCTAAATTGTAATTACTTCGCCACTACGGCCTATTTATTGCCTTACCTCCCTTATCTTACCTCATTTGCACACAATGTATATAGACTTTTTTTCCTACTGTATTATTGACTGTATGTTTGTTTATTCCATGTGTAACTCTGTGTTGTTGTGTGTCGGAACTGCTTTGCTTTATCTTGGCCAGATCGCAGTTGTAAATGAGAACTTGTTCTCAACTAGCCTACCTGGTTAAATAAAGGTGAAATTTCAATAAAATAAAACAGTATTAACCCCCTCCCCTGAGTCAGTGCATGCTAGAAACACCTTTTGCAACGATTACAGCTGTGAGTCTTCTTGGGTAAGTCTCATAAGAGCTTAGCACTCCTGTATTGTGCAATATTTGCCCATTATTTTGTTATTCAAGCTCTGTCAAGGTGTTGGGGATCATGGCTAGACAGCAATTTTCAAGTCTTGCCATAGATTTTCAAGCAGATTTAGGTCAAAACTGTAACTTGGCCACTTGGGAACATGCACTGTCTTCTTGGTAAGCAACTCCAGCGTAGATTTGGCTTTGTGTTGTAGGTTATTGTCCTGCTGAAAGGTGAATTCCTCTTCCAGTGTCTGGTGTAAAGCTGAAGCAGGTTTTCCTCTAGGATTTAGCCTGCACCTAGCTTCTTTTTATCCTGAGAAACTCCTCAGTTTTTGTCGATGTCAAGCATCCCCATACCATGATGCAGCCACCACCATGCTTGAAAATAAGTGTATTCCTTTGTCGTGTTTTTTTTGCAGTATTACTTTAGTGCCTTTTTATATAAATATGCATGTTTTGGAATATTCTTATTCTGTCATTTAGGTCATTATTGTGGAGTCACTACAACGTTGTTGATTCATCCTCGGTTTTCCCCCATCACAGCCATTGAACTCTGTAGCTTTTTAAAAAAAATCACCAATGGCCTCATGGTGACATCCCTAAGCAGTTTCCTTCCTGTCCTGCAGCTCAGTTCAGAAGGACGACTGCGTCTTTGATGTGTCTGAGTGGTTTAATAAGTCATCCACAGCATAATGATTAACTTGACCATGCCTAACGATGTATTCAATGTCTGATTTGTTATTGTTACTCATCAACCAATCACTGCCTTTCTTTATGAAGCTTTTGAGAAGCTCCCTGGTCGTGGTAGTTGAATCTGTGCTTTAAATTCAATACTTGACTGAGGGACCTTACAGAAAGTAGCCAATTTATACCCCTTAACTTATTCCACATTTTGTTGTGTTACAGCCTGAATTCAAAATGGATTAAATTGTTGTTTTTCCCCAATCTATACACAATACCCTATAATGACAAAGTGAAAACGTGTTTTTAGAAATGTTAGCAAATTTATTGAAAATGAAATACAGAAATATCTCATTTACATAAGTATTCACATCCCAGAGTCAATACATGTTAGAATCACATTCGGCAGTGATTACAGCTGTGAGTCTTTTTTATTGTTAAGTCTCTAAGAGCTTTGCACACCTGGATTGTACAATATTGGTACATTAATCTTAACCATACTCTGTCAAGTTGGTTGTTGATCATAGCTAGACAGCCATTTTCTGTCTTGCCATAGAGTTTCAAACCGATTTAAGTCAAAACTGTAACTAGGCCACTCAGGAACATTCAATGTTATCTTGGTAAGCAACTCCAGTGTATATTTGGCCGTGTATTTTAGATTATTGTCCTGCTAAAAGGTGAATTTCTCTCCCAATGTCTGTTGGAAAGCAGACTGAACCAGGTTTTTCTCTAGGATTTTGCCTCTGCTTAGCTCTACTCCGTTTATTTTTATCCTAAATAACTCCCTAGTCCTTGCCGATGGCAAACATACCCATAACATGATGCAGCCACCACCATGCTTGAAAATATGAAGAGTGGTACTCAGTGATGTGTTGTGTTGGATTTGCCCTAAACATGACGCTTTATATTCAGGACATAAACTTAATTTCTTTGCCACATTATTTTCAGTTTACTTCAGTGCCTTAATGCAAACACAATGCATGTTTTGGAATATTTGTATTATGTACAGGCTTTCTTCTTTTCACTCTGTCTATTAGGCTAGTATTTTTGAGTAACTACAATGTTGTTGATCCATCCTCAGTTTTTTCCTATCACAGCCATTAAACTCTGTAACTGTTTTAAAGTCACCATTGGCCACATGGTGAAATCCCAGAGCGGTTTCCTTCCTCTATGGAAACTGAGTTATTAAGGACACCTGTATCTTTGTAGTAACTGGATGTATTGATACAACATCCAAAGTGTAATTAATAACTTCACCATGCTCAAAGGGATATTCAATGTCTGCTTTATTTTATTTTTACCTATCTACCAATAGGTGCCCTTCTTTGCGAGGAACTGAAAAACCTCCCTGGTCTTTGTGGTTGAATCTGTGTTTGAAATTCACTGCTTGATTGAGGGACCTTACAAATAACTAACTGTATGTGTGGTGTGAAGACATTAAGTACTCATTCAAAAATCTTGTTAAACACTATTGTTGCACACAGAGTGAGTCATGCAACTTATTGTCACTTATTAAGAACTTTTTTTGAATACTTATTTCAGCTTTTCATTTTTTATTAATAAAAAAAAACACAATTCCACTTTGACATTCTGGGGTATTGTGTGTAGTAGGCCATTGACACAAAATCTAAATTAAATCCATTTTATATTCAGTCTGTAACACAACAAAATGTGGAAAAAGTCAAGGGGTGTGAATACTTTCTGAAGACATTGTATGGGAGACAGAGGAAGGGGTAGTCATTCTAAAAATAATTTCAACCCCTATTATTTCACACAGAGTGATTCCATATAACTACTTATATGGAATCACCAACTACTTCTCAGATAGAGTTCAGTGTGTCAAATCGGAGGGCCTGTTGTCCGGACCTCTGGCAGTCTCTATGGGGGTGCCACAGGGTTCAATTCTCAGGCCGACTCTTTCCTCTGTATACATCAATGATGTCGCTCTTGCTGCTGGTGATTCTCTGATCCACCTCTACGCAGACGACACCATTCTATATACTTCTGGCCCTTCTTTGGACACTGTGTTAACTAACCTCCAGACGAGCTTCAATGCCATACAGCTCTCCTTCCGTGGGCTCCAACTGCTCTTAAATGCAAGTAAAACTAAATGCATGCTCTTCAACCGATCGCTGCCTACACCTGCCCACCCGTCCAGCATCACTACTCTGGACGGTTCTGACTTAGAATATGTGGACAACCACAAATACCTAGGTCTCTGGTTAGACTGTGAACCCTTCTTCCAGACTCACATTAAGCATCTCCAATCCAAAATTAAACCTAGGATAGGCTTCCTATTTCGCAACAAAGCATCCTTCACTCATGCTGCCAAACAAACCCTCGTAAAACTGACTATCCTACCGATCCTCAACTTCGGCGATGTCATTTACAAAATAGGCTCCAACACTTTACTCAGCAAATTGGATGCAGTCTATCAGTGCCATCCGTTTTGTCACCAAAGCCCCATATACTACCCACCACTGCGACCTGTATGCTCTCGTTGGCTGGCCCTCGCTTCATATTCGTCGCCAAACCTGGCTCCAGGCCATCTATAAGTCTCTGCTAGGTAAAGCCCCACCTTATCTCAGCTCACTGGTCACCATAGCAGCACCCACCCGTAGCACGCGCTCCAGTAGGTATATTTCACTGGTCACCCCCAAAGCCAATTCCTCCTTTGGCCACCTTTCCTTCCAGTTCTCCGCTGCCAATGACTGGAACGAATTGCAAAAATCCCTGAAGCTGGAGACTCATATCTCCCTCACTAACTTTAAGCATCAGCTGTCAGAGCAGCTCACAGATCATTACACCTGTACATAGCCCATCTGTAAATAGCCCATCCAACTACCTCATCCCCATATTGTCATTTATTTTTTGTACTTCTTTGCACCCCAGTATCTCTACTTGCACATTCATCTTCTGCACATGAATCACTCCAGTGTTAATTGCTAAATTGTAATTACTTCGCCACTACGGCCTATTTATTGCCTTACCTCCCTTATCCTACCTCATTTGCACACACTGTATATAGATTTTTTCTATTGTGTTATTTACTGTACGTTTGTTTATTCCATGTGTAACTCTGTGTTGTTGTTTGTGTCGCACTGCTTTGCTTTATCTTGGCCAGGTCGCAGTTGAAATGAGAACTTGTTCTCAACTAGCCTACCTGGTTAAATAAAGGTGAAATAAATGTTTTTTTTTAAATAACTTATGTGATTTCTTTAAACAAATTTTACTTCTGAACTAATTCATGATTGCCTAAACAAAGGGTGTCAATACTTACGACTATATTTTCATTTTTGAATATTTATTAATTTGTACAAATTTGCGGAATTTCCTTTTGACTTTGACCTAAAACTACAATGAAATATACTTCAATCCCACTTTGTAATGCAACAAAATCTGAAAAGAGTTCAAGTGGTGTAGAATTTCTATAGGCACTGTACCTTAAACAGGCAAAATGTTGCAACTTTGTAGATGTGTATATAAAATGCATGTCAATGACTTACTTGGATTGAAATGTGCAATTTACATTTGTTGGGAATAGCCTTGGGTTTTTCTTTAGGACAGCTATTTGGCACTTTATCAGTTTATCATAAAGTATTGTTTCATGTTGAACCTGTTTTATTCTCTATCCGCAGGTTGTTTCTTCCATCGTCTTCCAGGATGAGTTCTCTGGCTTTGCTCCGTTACAGCCACAGGTGAAGTAACATATGATTTGATGTGATGTTTTAATAGGGCCTTAAAAATGTTCAACAATTTTTTTTAACGATTAACAATTAAAATACAAACTATCAACAATTAAAATGTAAAAATTGATTGAGGAATATTAAGTGTATTGGGATGTGCTATTTTTTATGGTGAGAATAGGTTGAAGAGGTTCCTACCAGACCAAAGGCTCCTGAAGTTCTGAGGTAAAGTTAATGTGCTCTTGATGTTAATTCTAGCAGAGACTGTGGGGCTGGTTTGACACTTAGGGCTCGATTCAATCTGTATCACGAAAGTTCAGTGTTATATTGCGATTTAAATTTAAAGTTAGGCTAATTTCTGATTGAGACGACATATGTGTTTACCATGAATGCAGTCTCCGTTAACTCGGGAACATTACCTTTAAATTTCTATCGCGCTGTAGCGCAGCTCTTCAGCGCTACATATTGAATTGAGCCCTTGGTTGTTGTGATTGCCAGAGTTTAAAGGAATAGTTCACCCAAATTACAAATTGGTTTCCTTACCCTGTAAGCAGTCTATGGACAAGGTATGATGGCAATCCATGCTTTGGTTTAGTTTCCCTAGTATTGTTTCCACATGCTAACATTTTAGCATTTGTGGCACAAATCCCATTCATGTCATGGGAGCTATAGAATAATTTTTCGAGCATCATGTCCAAATCATCCGAAAGTATTATAAATTGATTGTGAAGCTCAACAAAGTCACTTATACATGTTTTTTTAATTTTGCGTGGAAAATGCTAATATCGGTCCCATGACTTGAATGGCATTTGTGCCAAAAATGCTAAAACATTAGCATGAAGAAACAGTGCCGGATATCAATGCAGGATATCTCTGTCACCCCCCACAGGGCTCTGGAGGAGGGTGAGCCTCACACTGTCCTCTTTGAGTTTGTCCCTGAGACAAGTGATGAGTTAGCTGTGGTGCCTGGCAATATCGTCTTTGTGCTGAACAGCGGAGAAGACAATTGGGCATCTGTCATCTTCAATGAAAGAGTATGATTACAGTTATTACATCGAAAAAATGCTTGAATTAAAAATGTGCACCTATTGTTCTCATTATGCTGATAGACACTTGATTGAAAAAAATATATACTATGTGTTCAGTGAATTAATTTAACCTTTACATTTTTAGAGGGGACTTGTTCCTTATAATTTCCTGGAGCGTTTGGAAATAACCTTATCATCTAAGCAAGATCAGGTACATTTCTACCATCTATATTGTGTTTTTTCCTCATCACAAGATGGCACTGACTCTTAACATCTGTGTGTCAATGCTGAGCTATAACAAATTGAAAATCCTTTAAGTTGCAATCCCCAAAATTCTGGTAAATAAAGCCTACCCTTCAATTGCTATGTTAATTGATTCCTCCTACGTGGGTTGATTGCTTTCTTGTAGGATGGGACAGACAAGGATGACATCCCAGCGCCACCTAGACGAGAACCACCGAATAGACCTCAAAGAACATCTGGTAATAATCTGTTATGTAAAAATATGGAATGGAAGTTGTATAGTTAACATTTTAATTATTTGCTGTGCAACAAATAACTTTACTTTTTGGGGGGTATTATTGTAACAGCTTTGGCTGCAGAAAATCAGAGCATTGGGGACACAGAAACAGAGGTATGAGAATTATATAAAATAGATTTAAATACATTAACAAAAAAATGTACAGCATGTAATATCCAACGTAGATACCAATTGTTTTTCAGTACTCTACGTGTACACATTTAAAATATAATTGTATTTAATTCCCTAGTCTTGCCAGATTGAAGAGTCATCACTGTGTGTAGTGAAAGTGCACTTCACATACACCATAGCAATCTGCATGGTGACTGGTCTTCCCTACACAACCACTCTGGAGAAAATCAGTAACAAACTGGGCCTTCCTGCCATGGCAATCACCTTGAGGTATGGCACTGTTTAAACATTAGCTTCAAAACTTTCATTCAACATTCATTACTGTTACAAAACCAAGCTCAGGGATTTTGGGTTTTTTCTCAAGCTATGCCCACATAGATTCTGGTAAAATAGTGATTGATGAGGACACGAGGATGGAAGATGTTTGGAGCTGTGTCCACAATGGTCGTCTAACACTGTGGTGTGATCTCAAAGAGGTAATGTGGTCGAACAGTATATACAGTATTTCATGTCATAAGTTGTTTGATATGTAGACTTTTAAGTTACAAATGTAATAGTCAACTCCTAGAAAATGAGTGTATGGGATATAAAACTTGACTGACAAGACAACTTAGTGCTGACAGATGTCATCATGGGTACTTGTTTCCCTTATTTCATGTCATCTACACTACAGGGTATGAGTGAACAGCTGCAAAGCCAGACTCAACTGATGGCCCTTCATTCCTACGAGTCTTCAACTCCAGAGGACCTCGAGTTCCATCAAGGAGATACCATCTTACTTCTCTCCAAAGGTGAGCTAATTTCTCTCATGCAGGGCACCATTTCAACAATGCAGAAATCTGTTGTCAGTGTTTATTATCCTGTTATTAAATGATATCCTGGAAGAGCTGTAACCTACTGTTGTCTTAAAATACAGTACTCCCATTTTCATGACTTTCTTTTCAGTCAATGAAGACTGGTTTGAGGGACAGTGCAACGGGAAGATTGGCATATTCCCGGCATCCTTTGTGGAAGAAGTTCCCATGAAAGATAAATAATATGATCAGAACAAAAGGCTAAGGAACAATGACTGTCGACATTGTGGGATTTGTTATTTCTACTTTGACTTTTTTCTGGATACCGTCATCCAACCATTATCAAAGAAAAACATACAGAAGCATAGACACAAAGTCAGATTTCTACATTTACATTGAGGGAAGACATTTAGGTCAGAAAAGTCATTACCTAAGCAAAGACTTTTCTTCACTAGGCTGATATTTACTGATTTATGTGATGTTATTGTTAAAGTATGAAGTTAAGTCGTTTTCCATAAGTAATACAGGCTGAGTGGATTTTAAATTTCAGCAGTTCCCAATATTTCCCATATTCTGCATTAGATGTAGCTAAACTCCAGTAAACAGAAATTAGATTCTTAATCACATTTTTTAAATCATCATGCAATAACAATGAGTTATTTAGTTTCCAGTAACCACCAGCGTATTTCTTACCATCATTACTGCATATTCTTACAGTCAACCATATGACTTTATGATCCGTCAGGACTGCAGGCAGTATTTTTACCTCTACAAGACTAGAGGTTATCACCCACAAATCAATTCTTGATTGTAAGAAACGATCTCTATTACTCCATGTGTATTGTATCTTTCCAGGGGTTTTTACTCTCCATATGTCAATTAAGTCCAGGCTTTGGCAGAAATTCACCAACTTGTTCACACCAATGTTAGGCCTATGAGGCAATCTATCAGTCTCATTAGAATAAACCATATTAAAATCTTCAAATATAATCTGACTGGATGGATATTTTCTCAGAAGACTTTTAAGAATGTCTTCAATTTCCTGTAGAAGTTAGTTATTTGGAGGACTAGGACAGTATCCATATACATTACACAACACAAATAATCTGTCCATGTGGTTGATGACCGCTACTAGCCAATGTCCATTGGAGTCCATTTGAGTTAACAAAAATTTCCCTTTGAAATTGTGTGCTAAAATTGCAACCCCAGCTGAATGATTTGTCCCGTGGGCCAAAAAAATGACATTGCCCCACTGATTTTTCCAATATTTATAGTCCTCTTTGCATGAATGTGTTTCTTGAACGAATACAAGGTCTGCCTTCCCTGTAGCTCAGTTGGTAGAGCATGGTGTTTGCAACGCCAGGGTTGTGGGTTCGATTCCCACGGGGGGCCAGCACAGAAAAAAAATGTATGAAATGTTCACTACTGTAAGTCGCTCTGGATAAGAGCGTCTGCTAAATGACTCAAATGTAAATGTAAGTTTTAATAACTGTTTTGGCAGGCACAAATCAAGCATACCCTGGTTTTCTTCGTATTTGAATGTAATGCAGTAGTATGTTTTTAATTATTTGTTGTGTGTATGTATCGGACACCAGAAATTAAGTTTCCTCAGGAAAAATGTAGTTCTGCTAAGTTATGTTCTTATGTCATTGTTAAACAAATTAAACATTGGTTATATAGCCATAGACTATTCTGAGTTCGTTTTCAGACCTTCGGTATGTGTGTACAGAGCACAATTAATTTAAACTATGACTGATCTAAATAGCCTATATTGACCTATGGCCTATATTGATTTGAATGAAAAAAAAAAAAATCTGACAACTTGAATATATCTCTTTTGTATATCTCAATTGTGATTTACAGTACACAGAGCAAAACGTTGTTAAATAAATAATAATAATTATGTGTATTCACAACAGTGATGAGTACATTTAAGCCCAAGCATGTGGTCTCACATTTTCAACGTTCTATCTGTTACATTTAAAAAAAAAAACTGTTAAACTTCTGTTATACTGTGACATTCATCACATTCAAAGCACTGCTAAACATTTCTTGACAGGCATTTATTTTTTCAGACGCAACTGATCTATAAACGTTTATATACGTATGCTTCAAAAAAGCATCAATATAACACAAAAAGGCTTTTCAGTTCTCCCTCCATGACACACTTCAGTGTAGCAGTAAAAAAAGGAAATCCTATGTTGACGTGACTCGCGTGAATATAATGCACCTGATATAGCTTAGTTATGCAATAATCCTGGTAAAGCCTTTCATTTGTCAGAAGATGGCTAACTTAAATTGGAAACTGTTGAGCTATGAAGCAACATAATATATTGATTGATATTATATGTAAAACATTTGCAATGGACTAATAATCTGGCTGTGATGAGTGCCTTCATGATCAATGGTCCCTGTCAATCATCGGCTCCTCTTCGTAGGCAATGGCAATGCCTTTCCTTCCCTCTAATGCTTTCACCACCGGTGTTTCTCCCAGTTTTTGCTCCAGTCCCTGCCAGCTGCGACCTGCCAGGAACGTGGCTAAAACAAACAGATGAGGAAATTAGGAAAATTGTAACTCAACAAAAGTTACCACTCAACAGCATCTTTATTAATGGTCTTACAATCCCAGAGTAGAGTTTAAACCCCAACCCAACAGAGCCTGTCACGATTCTGTGAATTTGGCTTGTTTTTCGATATTTATGTCTGTTCTTCCCATATATCGTACCAGCTGTGTTAGCATTGGCCACAGTGAGCGCCTGGTTCCGTAGGACGAGTGAGGAGTTGCGTGAGGAAGACACTGGCTCACTGGACGAGAAACGGGTCATTCGTAAAGCTCCGGTGATGAGGGAGACATCAGTCTCATCACCGTCCTCGAGATCGTCAGGGTTCGCCAAGGCCACATGCTTAGATCCACCTACAACAGGTTTTACTATCAGTCTTGATACGTATGGCCTGGTCCCAGATCTGTTTGTACTGTCTTGCCAACTCCTGGCATGATGACATAAACAGATCTGGGACCAGGCTAAGATACACACAGTAAAACACCAGGTCTATTCTTGCTCACAAAACTTTAATTCAGGAACAAATCAATGTCAATCAGATCCTACCTGGAAGCAGATCGCGGAAGTCTGTGACGTACTCTCCTGACCATTCCCTTTTCTTGTTGCAGGCCACCTCCATTTCAAAGGGGGTCACGACCGGTTTGTAGAACTCACTGGAGTCCAACAAAGAGTTCTCCGGACATGCGATCAGTACATAAATGTCAATCTCAAGAAAGTTAGCCAGTTTGGCCACATTCAGTTTCCCCATGGCAAACATGTAGCTCTTTTTCCCTGCTCTGTGGATGGTTTCTTTCAGCTGCTCGATGATGGTGAGGTAGTTTGCCACACCAAGTGTACCCACAAGAATGCCCACCACACTGGCATCCTTTGCCCTCTCTATTGCGTAATATCGCTTCATCAAAGCTTTGTTGATACTGATCGACTCAGTCCGACCTGTCATTGTTACAGGGTCAAAAGAGCAGAAAGAGCAGCGGTTCCAAGTCATCATGAAGTTTGTCATGGTTGCACCTTCATGGCCGATAAAGAACACACTGTAGTCCTCAACGGTCTGTCCACATTTCAAGACAAACTGCCTTCCGAACTGGTGAACGACTTGATCACCGTTTTGACACTGAGAACTGCTGACATTGTGCTGTCCATGTGTTTCTCCGTGACTGTAGCAAAGTTCTCCGTCCACGTGAAGGGTTGAGGCGGCAATGTTCGGATACTCAGAGGACAGCAGCGCCAGCAGATCGTCTGAGGAGAGACATTATCATGCTATAAACCAGTATTAAGTAAGTTGCTAAAATATGTTGAAACGCATATCTCGTTTTAATATATTTCTAAAACTATGTCGCAAATCAACCTGAGGAAAAAGTATAAATCGCTCACATTCCTTTGTAAGGATATCACAAACTCAAAGTTTCCCGTCTTAAAAAACATTGACACAATGGGACAAAAGGGACATACGTCATTGTGTGAAGCTGAAAGGCTTACCATTAATGTGATCATAGTTGACATCGTACAAGAGGATGACGTAACTCTGTCTGTTGGGGTATAGCTCTCTGAAGGAGGAGACACACGACTCCAGGACCACAGGTTTCCTCTCAAAGACGTACATCAGAGGGAGTCTTCTGGATGGGCTGAGACAAGCCCTCCCGTAGTGTACGATGCAGTCTGCGCCCACATGCTCCGCTGCAACTTCATCTACACAACAACTGGAAATATCAAGAGTATTGACAATAAGGTTACAGTGATGAATGTCAAATGATTAAACAAATAATGGCCAAAAGAATGCTTGCAAATATAACAGAATAACAGTTTATTGTCCATCCAGGATGGACATTTTTCTTTGGCATCACCTTCCATTAAAATAATCACATACACATACATTCTCACATCAGACACATTTAAACCAGTCAGTCCATCATGCTGCATACACTAACAACATAGAGGATATTAATACATTCACTCACAAACGACCACTGTCCCAACTGCACTAGATAGATAAGTACATATACCGATACAATTTACTTTGCATTTAGTAATCCAACAAATTAACGTTTGAACACGTTCTTCTTGGCCATGGTCATTCAGAAGGGCCGGCCAGAGGGAAGCCTCTCCAACTGAGGGTGTAGAAGGTGGGAGGGGTCGCCAACGACAGCCTGTGCCTTCTTTATGGTTGCCTTGTGGAACAGGAAATGTGCCTGTGGTCGACCAATTACTTTGCTGGCTGTGTTAACTATTCTGGTCAGTCACGCTCAGATTACCATACCAGACTGTCATATTGAACGTGAGGATGCGCTCCACCAAGCTGCTGTACACCCACTCCAGAACATTCTGGCTGACCCCAAACCCCAAAATGCACTAGTCTCATTTTCTATCACTTTCATGTTTTTGATAATAACACAATGTTTCCTACCTGCCATAGGATGTGTCTCCAAGGATGAATAGTTTTGCTTTGGTTCCCTTCTCGATCTCTGCAGCAATTGCTATTGAATCAACCAGCACCTCATCTGGAAATTGCAAGGCAACCTAAAGCACAAATGATTCATAATTTACACACACACACACACACACACACACACACACACACACAACTGCGTTGTTGAATCCTCATACCTTTTTGAACTGATGATCATTGATGAAATGGCATGTCGCCTTGATCTGATAATGCTCATCTAGATTCCCACAGTGAACATTCTTCTCTGCTGTCACGTCCAGCACGCGCTGAAGAACCAGTTCACTGTTGGTGCTGAATGCATCAGTCATTGTAACATCTAGGAATAGAAAACAGCTAGTGGAATTAACATATCATCCCAAGGACCACACAATAACCGGATGCACTTTGTTGAAATGTAGCAAGATGATAATGAAGGTTCACTATGGATTTCCTCGTCTATGATAAATGCTGCTACAACAGAACATGGACTTTCTGCTGGGTATCTGTGTATTATTAATGTATGTGTCGATACATGCTACTGTACATCAAGCTAGCGAGCTGCGTGCTAGCTAGCTCGTAAATGATGACCCAACGTGATGTCAAATTAAATATTTTAGAGAGTTGACCCAGGCATAGACAGTATTGGATGCAAGTTTTCTCATAAAGACATGACCACCAGAATAAAGTATTCGTCAATAATTCAGATAACAAACTAAGATAAATCGCATTATAACTGACAGGCTAAGCTTACGGGTGTAGAAGCGTGTAAACACACGTGTAGGACGACAGGAAATAACTTCCGGGTTGTTTCCGTCACATTTCACAATAAAGGCCCCCCGTGCAAAGATTATTATTCCTCGGGGATAGTACATAATATTTTTAAAAAACAAGTCTGATATGGGCAAAATTATGTTTTATATACTTAAGTAATGTGTTCCTTCAAACAGTTTTACAATATCTTGTCATTAAACACATCCATTGGACTGAACAGAAATTGAATGTGTGTTCAATGACTCACCAGAGTCCCCAAGTATTTAAAACAACTGAGTTAGAATATGGAGCTGCATCATATCAAGTTCATTTACTGTGAATACATAGCCGTAAATGCACACTTTGGACAGCATTGCAAATATATCAATGAATTTCTACAGCATACTCAAACACAAAATACACAGGTTTCTTTCTGAATGAAAGGAATGCATTAGCATAAATTGCAATATATTAATATCTGTTGTCACATTCTATTATAAATGACATTTCATTCATTTTGTAGTGTACTCTGTAATATGAAAACACACCAGGAAAATTATAAATACAGGAGATAGTTGGACAGTGCAGCTTTTCCCATTTCATGGTTTGGTCCTCAAACTAGAAATGTCAATGTCAATACACTTCCAAGCATGTTCTCTGTGTGCTTTTCATGTCATCGGCCAGTGGTTGTTTGGTCCTATAGTGATTGACTTTTATCAAATACAAAATGGTGGCAGTGGTCAACTCATGACCTTTTGTCCATATGGGTTCATTTTGAGCTACAGTGGTACAGATGACCAGCTCTTCCTTGACATCCCGGTGTCACATCCAGACGCGATAGAATTCATGAACCACAGTGAGACAAATGAAGACTGAACCTGGAAGACATGGGGGGAGTCCATCAGTCAGAACTTGTTTATGGCCTATGGCCAAAAGTGACATTTAGTAGACCAAAATCAGAGATAGACAATTAGTAGGAGTGAGGAAATATCAGTAGTTATAGCTGATATCCTGGGCCACCGTATTATTATCCAGAAATTATATTATTGCGCTTTCCATGTGTATTTTTATTGAGCAAATGAGAAAAGACAATAATCCATGGATACAATTATGCAGGGGTGCAACTTTCACTGGGGACCGGGGGGGGGGACGGGGGGGGGGGACGGGGTGACATGTTTCCCCTACATTCTGAAATTGCATTCCAGTTTTATCATTGGATTGTGATACAAAACGAAGCAAAGGTGTGCTTTAGGACCATGCGGATGCCTCCGAGCGGTCGGGAAGGCTATTTCATAGTGTCAAGTTTGTGAAATTCAATGATGATGTCCTGCCACTTCAGTGTCGATTTTTCATATTGGACTGAGTCAAATGACGATCTTGATCAGCATTCTACAACAGACAGACTTGGCTATTAGTCACATAAACCATAGATATGTTTCTGATCATAAGACATAAATAACAAATAAATAGTGAAAAGACATCATTAAGATGGGTGCTACACATGTATGGTGAATGAAGCAATACTTTAAGAGCTCTAAAGTGGAATGGTTCAATCATGATGTACAGTATACTGACCATTTCCATAAACTCTGTCTGATTTTCCAGAAGTTTCTTCTCACTCTCTGCTTTGTAATAGTAAAATAAAGAATCTATCAGAGGCGAAAGTCATTCATTCGTAAACCACTAATTTCCATATGTACTAAAAAGCTAAGTGGTTGTTTCTTGGGTTTTAGGAATGTGACTGGAAAAAGTGCCCCAGGTCTTGACAAAGAACACATTGAAAGGTAAAGGGTGATATCGGCAAACAAATGCCACGGTCAAGGCTACGACGGCCAGTGCAATGAGTGGAGCTTACTCAGGTGTTCAAAAGCCCATATCAGACCGAGCCTAATGCTTCTTATGTAGTTCTTTATTAGTTTTAGTTTAGAAAACAATCTTTCCCCAGAAGCGACAGTTACAAGGATGGTAAAAACAGCTTGATTTCCATAGCAACATCAGGGAAACTGGGCAGAAGGTGGTGCTTCACATCTTTAATTGAGCTTCTCATTCTCCTTATTTGCCGGCCTCAACATGTTACAGAAAGAGGATAACTATATAGGAAGCTCTGGGGACAGATCGTCTGGATACTGGACAGCCAATAAATTGGCAGATGCAAACAGATGATCATATTTAGAAGACAAACATTCTTGAGGGCTTGAACAAAAAAAGCTGTTATTTTTCGTTCATACTGGTGAACCGGCGTTTGAGTTGTGTGGTTGTAGTAAGCTAGTGTTTTGAGGGTGGAGTAACTATATTATTTGGTATTAATAGACTGGTTTTACACACAGTTTGATGCCATTCCATTTGCTCAGTTCCGGCCATTATTATGAGCCGTTCTCCCCTCAGCAGCCTCCTGTGGAATGAATATAGCACTGAAAGCATAAGCTACAGCTAGCTAGCACTGCAGTACATAAAATGTGGTGAGTAGTTGACTCAAAAAGATAGAAAGACAACAGTTGAAAAGTTTTGAAAAACTGTATGCATTCTTGAAGGAGGAGCAAGAGCGAGAGAGAGAGAGAGAGAGGGCTAGCTATATTTCGTCATTTAGTTTCACTTTCACTTACTTAGCAAATCCAGCGAGCTAGTAAAGCCAACTCAAACACTCGGCTCAAACACCCGGCTCACACCTGGCTATGACTATCAAACACAGGAACTCTTCCAAGTCAAGGTAAGCTTTGGGATCTACTAATTTATTGCCACTGGGGCCTGCCGGTGTAACTGCTAAATTGCTTACTGACTGTACACTGTACTGCATGATTGTAGCGGGTAAACTAACGCATGAGTTCTATTAGCTTTGTTGACCACGATGTTACTTTATCTAATATGGTGACAATGATGTAGGCTGTGTGTAGCGGTTATTATATGAAGGTTTGGCTTGGAAAGGGTTTTTTGCCTGGTCACAGACAGCTTATGTGTTCTGCGTTGAAGTCCACAAGCGAAGGAAAAAGGTGAGAGAATGACAAAGTGTAGATGCAAGAAGGAATACAACGAGCTGTTTGTATATAGCTATGGACTAATGATTACGCCTTAGATCAGCTAGATACAGGCAAGAGTGTGCTAGGCGGTATTGAATGTGTCACTTTCTGTCCATGCGTTACTGTCTGTCACTTCAAATATTTATCTCGACCTGTGTGCACCTACGTTGTAAATGTTTATTTATAGGCTAGGTTGTAGCAACCTCATGTTGGGTATAGGGATAGCAAACACAGCTGATTAATCAAATTGCATTCTAAACTTAAGATCATGATTAGGTGATTATTGGAGTCAGGTGTGTTAGCTGGGCCTGTGGCAAAACTGTGACACCAATCAAGCCCCCGAATTTGACTCCATAACATAACTAGGGTTGTCAGTTTGACTTTAAAGCGACAGTTTACTATATTTTCTTACTACTGTAATAGCTAGTCCTGATGCACTTGAATTTTTTTCCTGTATTTGTTCAAATTGATATGTGTATTTTTGTATGTGAAGCAAATGCATATGGATGTTGCACATTCTTATTTTACTAATATAAAAATAATTATTTTGAGGTGTGGTGTGACTGGCAAGAATGAGTGGTGCCTTATGTATGATTTCTAAAGCAGGCCATATAGGGTTTATAAATGCTTCATTAAGCCTTAAAAGTTATATTCAATTTACAGCGGGACTGGACATATTGGTACAGGATGAACAGTCACCTCCTCAGAGCAGACCCCCTGACTTTTCTTCTCTTAGGGATTGATGACCAAAGCAGAACGATAACAGGATCAGGATGGAAACAGCTGTTCTTGTAGGCCAATTGAGTCAACAGTCAATAAATGGTATTTGCATTTTCTTTGGATTTTTATTAGAAATTCTATTGCAGAGTGGTCTTTGAGTAGATTTGACCATGCTGTTGTACACAGAATTTACAGTATGCTGCATTTCTTTAATGTCTAATGTCCCTGAAGGGTCAATAGTCTAGTCAGTGCACAATGCACATGTGTGATCAAGACTGAGGAAACTGATAGGAAAGTAATGTTGAGCTATAATTGCCACAGAACATGTATGAATTATTCACCACTAATAAACTCAGCAAAAAAAGAAACGTCCCTTTTCAGGAACTTGTTCACTGTTGAATCTTGTTATGTTCATACAAAGATAATTCGTAAAAATCTAAAGAACTTCACAGATCTTCATTGTAAAGGGTTTAAACACTGTTTCCCATGCTTGTTCAATGAACCATAAACAATTAATGAACATGCACCTGTGGAACGGTCGTTAAGACACTAACAGCTTACAGATGGTAGGCAATTAAGGTCACAGTTATGAAAACTTAGGACACTAAAGAGGCCTTTCTGCTGACTCGGAAAAACACCAAAAGAAAGATGCCCAGGGCCCCTGCTCATCTGTATGAACGTGCCTTAGGCATGCCACAAGGAGGCATGAGAACTGCAGATGTGGCCAGGGAAATTAATTGCAATGTACATACTGTGAGACAACTAAGACAGCGCTACAGGGAGACAGGATGGACAGCTGATCGTCCTCGCAGTGGCAGACCACGTGTAACAACACCTGCACCTGATCGGTACAGCCGAACATCACACCTATGGGACAGGTACAGGATGACAACAACAACTGCCAGAGTTACACCAGGAATGCACAATCCCTCCATCAGTGCTCAGACTGTCCGCAATAGGCTGAGAGAGGCTGGACTGAGGGCTTGTAGGCCTGCTGTAAGGCAGGTCCTCACCAGACATCACCGGCAACAACGTCGCCTATGGGCACAAACCCACCGTCGCTGAACCAGACAGGACTGGCAAAAAGTGCTCTTCACTGACGAGTCACGGTTTTGTCTCACCAGGGGTGATGGTCGGATTCACGTTTATCGTCGAAGGATTGAGCGTTACACCGAGGCCTGTACTTTGGAGCGGGATCGATTTGGAGGTGGAGAGTTCGTCATGGTCTGGGGCGGTGTGTCACAGCATCATCGGACTGAGCTTGTTGTCATTGCAGGCAATCTCAACGCTGTGCGTTACAGGGAAGACATCCTCCTCCCTCATGTGGTACCCTTCCTGCAGGCTCATCTTGACATGACCCTCCAGCATGACAATGCCACCAGCCATACTGCTCGTTCTGTGCGTGATTTCCTGCAATACAGGAATGTCCATGTTCTGCCATGGCCAGCAAAGAGCCCGGATCTCAATCCCATTGAGCACGTCTGAGACCTGTTGGACTGGAAGGTGAGGGTTAGGGCCATTCCCCCCAGAAATGTCCGGAAACTTGCAGGTGCCTTGGTGGAAGAGTGGGGTAACATCTCACAGCAAGAACTGGCAAATCTGGTGCAGTCCATGAGGAGGAGATGCACTGCAATACTTAATGCAGCTGGTGGCCACACCAGATACTGACTGTTACTTTTGATTTTGACTCCCCCTTTGTTCAGGGACACATTATTCAATTTCTGTTAGTCACATGTCTGTGGAACTTGTTCAGTTATTAATGTCTCAATTGTTGAATCTTGTTATGTTCATACAAATATTTACACATGTTAAGTTTACTGAAAATAAACGCAGTTGACAGTGAGAGGACTTTTCTTTTTTTGCTGAGTTTACTAATTACAGTTGATGGGTATGAATAAACATGTACATATTATTTATTACATAAGCTATTACTATACTACTGCAGTTCATTAAAAATTGTAATGCTCTGTTAATGAAATATAATATGGTATTCACAGTTTTTACACCACAGCTTGGGTGTTGATTTACAGATTTAGCAGATTACCATTTAATACAGAAGCTACACAAACCTTTGGTTTTACTTTTGGAATATGGAATTAAGAGACGTTAGTTAATGCCTTGACCTGTATCCTCAGGGCCGGATTACCGAACAGGGTTGGGGACCACCTGGAGGTCGGGAGCCCCCCAGATAGCATATGATAGCAAAAGGTGTAGAATAGCAGGAAATTAGCTTAAACACTGCAAAATGTTCTCTCAGTCTCTTGGCAAAATGTGTAGAATAGCAGGTAATTAGCTTTAAAACAGCAACATTTTCTCTCAGCCTCATGGCAAAATGTGAACAATAGCATTAGATGAGCTATAAAACAGCACATTTTTGTCTCTGACCCATAGCAAATAGTATAGAATTGCAGAAATGAACTTTAAACGTGCAACATTTTCTCTTGACAAAATATCTACAATAGCATTAGCTATAAAACTGAAAAATATATCATCACAAAAATCGGGTCAGTGCCTCTGTGCCCCAAATGTGGTAGTCCGGCCCTGTGTATCCTTGGTAATATATGAAATTGTGCACAGGCCGTCCACTGTGTTTAGGAAACACATTCTCAGCTACTGTATGTCACTTACAATGTTTGTATTTTTCATGTGCCTTGAGTGGAAAAGTCTTCCTGTTTGCTTGCATTGCTGGCACAACTGCTAGCCTGAATCTGAAGCTGGGGACACAGCAACACATGTTCCATTTGATTTATTGTCGAACCCGTTCCAGACCCGGGTCAGGTTTATGGTATTTGGGTTAGGGAGGACTCTGAAGACAGAATACAAACAGAATACTACACAAGTACTACACATATTCCTGCAATAATTACTGTATTGCGAAAGCCTGGATATAATATCAGTAATGCAGTAAGCTAACCTATTGGTTGAAGTGACATGGAAGCCACAATATTGAGAATATTCATATGAAATTCTTCATTAGAATGTAATATTCACAAGAGGTCAGCAAACTGATATGCTCCCACACATTGCACTCATGTGCAAAGATCTTCATTGTAATCTGGCAGCACAAACACCTTCAGTGTCAATGACAACATGGACCTAAATGTGGTGGGTGTACTTTGTCAACCACTGTCAAGTTGTATAAACAGATTATGTCCAATGCATTTTAATAAAAATTCATGAACCTTACTATCATATACAGTAGTCAGCATACATTAGTAAAGAGCATAAATGGTTCAATTTCATTCCACTACAATACATTAACATTAGCTAAACTACATTGCACAGGGCATCTAACTCTTTTTGAATGTGTTTGATATTGACTTTCTAACAGAAATGGGAGCGTCAAACTGTGTAATCTGGAGTGTATTCATTTTAAATGTGGTCTTTATTCAAATAAAGAAATATGTAAAGTACCCCGCCCTTTCAACAACACCGGTTTCATTCAACAACCATATTTTTGGGTATCAATTGACATGAGGATGGAATTTATGGCAACATAAGGTCCTACTGATTTTAGCGGCTCAACGAAACCTGGGTGAAATCCACTGGTGACAAGCCTCCTCATGAGAGATAGACCACGCAGACGGACAGCACGACCATCACCACTGCCACGCTGCACAGCACCAGCACCATGAAAACCTGGCTGCGCTCGCAGCACTGCTGGCTTTGGGGACCTGCCTCCTCGTCCGTGGACAAGAGGCCCAACGAGGCGCTGTCCGTGCTGGCCGGTTCGGCGTACTGGGGCCCGCGGGCCTCCACCATCCAGCGCAGGACGTTGACCTTCTCCTCCATGTCCTCCAGCATGACATCCACATGGGCGATCTCCTCCTCCAGCTGGCTCTGCTCCAGATCCTCCAGGCTGGCGGGAACCTGGTCCTCGGCGCGGGTCAGTTCTGTCAGGCTGAGGGCCCGCGCTGTCACCTCGCTGGTTTCCCCTGGAAAGTGGGAGAAGAGACATGTGAGAAGAAGAGCTAGCCACGAATGTTAATAAGGTTACCACAGCTTGTGGATGCCCAGACTAGGATGTAGACTATATGGACGTAGACTATATGGATGTAGACTATATGGACGTGGATGTAGACTATATGGATGTAGACTATTTGGATGTAGACTATATGGACGTAGACTATATGGACGTAGACTATATGGACGTAGACGTAGACTATATGGACGTAGACTATATGGATGTAGACTATATGGACGTAGACTATATGGATGTAGACTATATGGATGTTTTTTTTTTCATTATTCCTCTCTAATCAGGGACTGATTTATACCTGGGACAATAGGTGGGTGCAATTAATGATCAGGCAGAATAGAAAACCAGCAGTACTTTGGACCTCCGTAGGGTAAGATTTGAATACCCCTGCTATAGAGCTAAAGAGTCAGCGGCCGGTGGGTTTTTATTAACTGCAGTTTAGGATAGGTCTGTGTGGAAAACAATACGAAAAATTGCCCATCTGACTGTGGCACTTGCTAACCTTGTATGCCAGTCTGCACGAAGGTGTTGTTATTGATCAGGGAGAAGTTGGAACCCATGTTGAAGACTTTGCACATGTCTGCGTGTAGGAGTTCCAGACTGGAGGTGAAGGCCACCCAGAGCAGTTCCATCTCCTGTCTCTCCTCCTGGGGCAGCGTCTTATCCCGTAGCCGTGCCGTGAGGTGGTGACGGCTGGCCACTGCTAACTTCTGGGCCTTCTCCCGCGTTAGCCGCAGCTCATCACGCAGGTGCAAGCTGTCCGTGCAGCCACCCACACACGAGGCCAGGTGGTGGTAACATGCCACCACCTGTTGGCCAATAGGGGAAAAAGATTATTTACAGGTCACTCAAGTAAAAACTAAACATTTCATACTGTAATATCATTTTCATACAATTGTGCCATTCCCAATCACACTGTGCTGGCGTGGATATTTATTTTGACATATCTCATCTTATCATCATTCTTCCAGAAACATGGTGGATGTGTAACCAGGCCAGTGAGTGCAGTACAGCTCACCTAAGACTCAGTGGTGTGAAAAGGGTTGACTGATTAGACACAATATACAGCGTTTGTATTGTATTGTCTAAATCTGTGAGAATAGATGATGTGTGCTGAAAACGATTGTAGGACTGTAGGAGGTAAAGAGACACAATGGGGGTGAATTGTTGTCTTTGCTTAGATCTGCTGATTTGATTTGACAGTTTTAAATACATGAAAATGTTACACCTGGCAACATATACCAAAATCTGTCGTCAAGGATATAAACACATATAGTCTAAATATTTGTTTCCATTGTGTCTGTAGGTCAGGAGACAAGCAATAGTCCTTCATGGAAAATGTGCTGTGTTTTGTAAACACCACTGGTCTGCAAATGGTCTTAGGTTAAATGTATGTATTTACAAACTGCATCATTTGGTGGTGTGGGTGAGATTACAAAAGACAGTGGTTGATTGTGTAAAAACGTATGAGGGTTTCAGTTTAAAACCAGAAACAAGATGTAAGTATATCTTCTCTGCTTGCACATTTTTTTTTTTTTGCCTTATTCTAATACTGTGCCATAAGTTGTCTGACGAACATGATGCTTAAGATCAGCATAGGTATATAGCAGAAATTACTATTAAATACTGGTAAACAATTCACTTACATTTTTATTTGATCATTCAAAATCCCTCCCACTCCCTCTCGCTCCCTCCTTTAGATGAGGCCATGCCACATACATTTCTCCAACCTCATCCCTCAGCTTTAGAGGCTGGGCTGCCATTGAGCTAAATCACACATTCTGAACTGCGGCTTTAAACAAATTAAGTCATTTGACTGTATACTGTCATGTCTGTACTAGCACCTTTAGGCTATTAGTAATGCCTGGAACTTGGTTTTTAATTTGTTGTGGTCCTCCACACAAAGTTCCAGTAATTTGGCCATGTTTGAGAGGACTATGTCAACAACAATCATTGGTTCATCAATGATTGTTCTCAAACCTGTGAAAGGAATGTAGCTGGTGGCCAAGCTACTTTATATGAATACTGTAATTTCCCTTTTGGCCATCAGGAGGTGCAAAGGCTCTACTATTTATGATAACCAAAGCCTGCTTGGGTGTGATGGTACTTAGAAAGTAACAACTAAGGTTACCTAATGTTGCTCTGAAAATCAGAATCTCCTAACGAGCTCTGAGCCAGACACCAGGTTAGACACATTTCAACAAAGTATGACAGTTTCATTGATTTGAATCATATGAGTGGTTATTAATAGGCATTCAGAGCTTAGCCTTACAGATTGGTTTACATGACAACTATGACTAATAATCTGATTGCCATAGATCTATTTTTGGATAAGCCTAAGGACCTTGTATAGGGGCTTTTCTAGTCATCATAGGAATCTGTAAGGTAGAGCCGGATTGGAGATGTTACAGGCAGTGAGTGAGTGCATGGGAGAGTTGCAGGTGTGCAGCAAAGGTCAACCTACTACCACACTGTGCATTTCTGACACGGTATCCACTCTTCAATCACACACTGTCATATTCATTATCAGTATTAATATCTTGACATTTTGATTATGATATGCTACGATGCATTCAGAAAGTATTCAGACCCCTTGACTTTTTCCACATTTTGTTAACTTACATTCTTATTTTAAAATTTATGAAATAGTTTTTTCCCTCATTAATCTACACACAATACCCCATAATGACAAAATAAAACCAGGTTTTTAGACATTTTCGCAAATGTATTAAAAATAAAAAACTGAAATATCACATTTACATAAGTATTCAGCCCCTTTACTCAGTACTTTGTTGAAGCACCTTTGGCTTCAACAGCCTCAAGTGTTTTTGGGTATGACTCTACAAGCTTGGCACACTTGTATTTGGGGAGTTTCTCCCATTCTTCTCTGCAGATCCCCTCAAGCTCTGTCAGGTTGGATGGGGTGCGTCGCTGCACAGCTAGTTTCAGGTCTCTCCAGAGATGTTCGATAGGGTTCAAGTGCGGGCTCTGGCTGGACCACTCAAGGACATTCAAAAACTTGTCCCGAAGCCACTCCTGCGTTGTCTTGGCTGTGTGCTTAGGGTCGTTGTCCTGTTGGAAGGTGAACCTTCACCCCAGTCTGAGGTCCTGAGGACTCTGGAGCAGGTTTTCATCAAGGATCTCTCTGTACTTTGCTCAGTTCATCTTTCCCCCAATCCTGACTAGTCTCCCAGTCCCTGCCGCTGAAAAGAATCCCCACAGCATGATGCTGCCACCACCATGCGTCACCGTAGGGATGGTGCCAGGTTTCCTCCAGACATGACGCTTGGCATTAAGGCCAAAAATGTTCCATTTTGGTTTCATCAGACCAGAGAATCTTGTTTATCATGGTCTGAGAGTCCTTTATGTGCCTTTTGGCAAACTCCAGCTCTAGGAAGAGTCTTGGTGGTTCTAAACTTCTTCCATGCACTGTCACTGTGGGACCTTATATAGACAGGTGTGTGCCTTTCCAAATCATCTCCAATCAATTGAATTTACCATAGGTGGACTCCAATGAAGTTGTAGAAACATCTCAAGGATGATCAATGGAAACAGGATGCAGCTGAGCTCAATTTCGAGTTTCATAGTAAAGGGTCTGAATACTTTTGTAAATAAGGTATTTCTGTTTTTTATTTTTAATACATTTGCAAAAAATTCTAAAAAGTGGTTTTCACTTTGTCATTATGGGGTATATGTGTGGATTGATATGAAAAAAAAAACAACGTAGCAAAATGTGGAAAAAGGGAAGGGGTCTGAATACTTTCCAAATGCACTGACTTAAAGGCCCAGTGCAGTCAGAAACGTGATTTTTCCGTTGTTTTATATATATTTCCACATTATTAGGTTGGAGTAATACTGTGAAATTGTGAAAATGATGATAATGACCTTTTAGTGTAAGAGCTGTTTGAATAGGCCGCCTGAAATTTCAGCCTGTTTTGGTGGGATGGAGCTTTGAACCTTCCATTGTGACATCACTATGCGTTAAATAGTTAATACCCACTGGAGACAGACGTCAATTCAACGTCTATTCTACGCTGGTTCAACGTAGTTTCATTGAAATTATGTAGAAGCAACCTTGATTCAACCAGTGTGTGCCCAGTAGGTAGAAAGCGAGTTCCAAACCTCTCTGCCAATAACAGTCCCAGACAGTCCTAGCAAAATTCTTGCTTGAGATATTCCTCCTTGCTCAGAAGATATTTTTTTTCCTTTTTGACCATTTTAATTGAAAACAATCACAGTAAGGTACTTCATTCTTACACAGAAATAATTTGATATTGAGATAAAAACACCTGCATTGGACCTTTTAAGAGAGCAAATGTTGATTTAATTTTGTAGTCACAGTGCCATCCTGGCTGTCCTATTGTACTTCTTGTGTAAGGATGTCAGGCACTTATGACCAACTATGACCAAGACAAAAAAACATGTGCTTTTACCCTTTGGGTAAAAAAGCACTTTCACTGAAAAGATATGGCCTAATGTTTCAGCGCATTACCAGGTCTACCATAACAGCAGCTTTGTAAGGAAGTAGTGCATGGGAGGATCAGTAACTAAGATTCCTTGTATTTTTTGTAAAATAGATCAAATGAGAACTTGCAGATTATTTAATGTTTATTTCATCCTATAAATTAGACCTTTCTGGAAAAAATTATATAGTTTAACAATGGAATATGTTCAGTAATTATGAGAAAGTTAAGACGTCCTATGCCCTATGGATGGAAAATCTTAAGTGTATTTAGAACTCATTGGCCTGGTTTCAGCTCTTAACATAGCCACGTTAGGATGACAATAATCTGTGCTCAGTGAACTCAGGGTGTTATGTGATACAGGGATTGCATTAATACCTTATTATATTGATACAGACTAATATGGAATACTCACATAATGCATATTTGCATTGTTTACCATATGCTCAGTGTTTATTTGGAATATTACAGTAAATCATTTGGCATATTCAGTCTTTCAATTTCAATTTAACAGAACTAGAATCTAATTTTCACCTCTGATGAATGAACCTAAAGCAGATACAGTACGAGTCATAGTTTAGGATAATAGATTTCTGCATTTTCAAGAACTATCTGCAATAAAATATTGGATATATATACACTATATACATAGTAGGCTAAGATATCTTGATCTCTCAATAAATATGAGCTCAACAGACCAAACCACTCAAATGATAGCACATGCATGTTACACATGACCTTTTCCAGAAGTCTTAGACTATCATCATTTAATCACAAGATAAGTGGACTGACTAACCCCTTTGT
The DNA here is from genome assembly GCF_901001165.1 of Salmo trutta. NCBI lineage: Eukaryota > Metazoa > Chordata > Actinopteri > Salmoniformes > Salmonidae > Salmo > Salmo trutta. Next base: position 15,670,310 of record NC_042962.1, read on the forward strand.
GAAAAGAAAGGAGGACAGATTATTTGAATGGGTACTTTGTAGATAAAACCATAACTTGACATATCCATAACTGCCAACCTGAGCATCTCACCTTTATGAGTGAGTCGATAAGAACCTTCCCCTCTTCCAGAGTCTTTGGTGAACTGGTAGTGCCATCGTCACCCACTTTGTTGTTGATGAGTGGCATGAGGGCTGCTGGTCGAGAGCTGCAGACCCTGTCACAGCAGGCGAGCACAAAGCCCACCCGTCCTTCAGTCCACCGGTCACCCCTGCACTCAATTCCCAGCCAGACCCCTCATTCAACACTCTGCACCCGGGAGAGTCAGAATCCCATGGCCATGCAGGCTACAAAGTCATGCACCATAATTCTTATTCCAAAACTTTGCAACGTCAAAACAGGCAAACATGAGGTCTTCCACTCTTACCTTCCACCTAATAATCCCCCCTCCAAAAAAAAAGTCAGGTGTAGAAAAAGTCAACGAGTACTACAAAATGTTGTGTACGGGATAGTGGTGTCGAAGTCCTTAGCAAGAGCAGTGATAATCCAGCGATTGACCCCTTTGGACTGACGCAGGCTTGGCCCCAGCGACTAATCTCATTATCCATCCCCCTAAGGCACGATGATGATGCTATTGTGCAGGAGATGCATGGGTGCCCTCCTCAGAGACATCCCTTCCCTGATTTATGGGTGGTGGGGAGGTTGAGGAGGGGAAAAGTTTTTTGTGTCTCTTGGCTGTGGTCTACTCTCTACAGTACACGTGGTCTACAGCTGTCCTTACCTCTCCAGCATGATACAACCTTGTGGAACATTTTTACAAAGTGTTTTTACTAACTACTATACTGCTGTATACCTCGTTTGATTAATTTATGAGGGTCAGTGAGGGTAAGTGTGGACTGTTTTGATCAGATATTGGTCTGAATTGTACCATCATGCCTTCAACATGTGAAGACACGGTTTACTGTCACAAATACTGCGGGTTAAGTGTTTTAGTGACTTTGTATTGATACTGTGATACCGCAAATAGAGTAACTATACCACGATTTTGTTCACCATGTTCTCACACTTGAAATCTGTTCCAAGCATAACATTTTGCGACTGAAAGGTCACACTACTTTAAGTTTTAAATTATTATTAAATAAACTGTCATTTTAAATGGAGAGAGTGTCTCTCCTCACCTTCCCACAAACATACCAGGCATGAAAACTGATTTATGTCCTTGAATTGTATGTGTGTTGTTGTAATTCAGTTGTCAACATTGTGAGGTTACTCATGAAAATGTTTGTATTATTGACACACATCCATGACCACAATAGTAGCTTTCTTTCATAAGCAAAAATAAAGACAGCAATGAGTGGAAGAAGCACTTAGTGTGGATTAGAACTTGAATGGAGAGCAGTACAGGGCACCATTGTCCAATCAGCTTCTTTTGTGGTGGTTTCCACCCAGGACTTTTACCATGTCATTCGAGGTTCACAGTTCATCACTGGTGAATGCCCGGACATACGTTTGTTGTAAAGATTGATAAAAAAATAAAAAAATACATCACATACCCACACACATTCATTACTTCTAAAGTTAAGTGTGATGTATAAAGAACTAATGACCGTGTGATTAAGAAGTACAATTAGGCAAAACGAATATTCACGTGTGCCCAGAGTGTAAGTCTAGAATCCCAGTTGAATGTACGGCAAAAAATGATGTATAATAATATGCTACACAAACAAATGATGCATGAATAAATAACTACATGAATTAGAGTAGAAAATAACTTTAACATATTTTTTTACTTGATTAGAACTGTCAGGCTACGTACAGTATGTTAAGGTCTCTAGAGCCACCTGCTGGTTTAAACAAGTGATAGACCTACATTTTGTGACAAAATGCATTTGCAACATTGTAGCGGCCTATCTTCTGCTAACACAGGAGGCTACTGGATTTGCCAGTAGATTGTTGACTTGATTCACGATGATGACTGCTAGCTTGCTAGCTAAGATTTTGAAAGTATGATCTTGACCAGTCCAATCAAAGCTACTGTAGATATAATGTGATTTGACGTATTTTTAACTGTGGCCAATGACCTTGAGCCTTCTTAGATGTGCACTTCTAATGTAACTCTATGGCAGGACCCGAGGAGCTTGAATTTTTTAGCTCTACCCTTAGATTTTGCGGTGACGTAGTGTCCCCATGAGTGACAGAACACTGAGCCAATCATGACACAACTAGAGAACATTACCAACCCCTTCGCTCTGTATTTTCTGCTGGCTGCCCCACTACCACAGAAAGCACTGAGCTATGCTGAAACACCTGCATTTTGGAGCTGGCTAACTCAACATAGCAAAAAAGAGACCAAGTTTGTATGCGGCCTTATTAACTCAATGATTTTAGACTTTTTTTTTATACATTGTCTGCAAACTGATATGTGACACGTATTAATGCCAAAATAACATGCAAAACAGGCAAAAAATAAATAATCAAATAATATATATATATATATATATATATATATATATATATATATATATATATAAATAAATACTGCTCAAAAAAATAAAGGGAACACTAAAATAACACATCCTAGATCTGAATGAATTAAATAATCTTATTAAATACTTTTTTCTTTACATAGTTGAATGTGCTGACAACAAAATCACACAAAAATAATCAATGGAAATCCAATTTATCAACCCATGGAGGTCTGGATTTGGAGTCACATTCAAAATTAAAGTGGAAAACCACACTACAGGCTGATCCAACTTTGATGTAATGTCCTTAAAACAAGTCGAAATTAGGCTCAGCCACACTACTGAGCCTAATTTCGACTTGTTTTAAGGACATTACATCAAAGTTGGATCAGCCTGTAGTGTGGTTTTCCACTTTAATTTTGAGTGTGACTCCAAATCCAGACCTCCATGGGTTGATAAATTGGATTTCCATTTATTATTTTTGTGTGATTTTGTTGTCAGCACGTTCAACTATGTAAAGAAGAAAGTATTTAATAAGATTATTTCATTCATTCAGATCTGGGATGTGTTATTTTAGTGTTCCCTTTATTTTTTTGAGCAGTATATATTTATTTTAGTTAAACAGGTGGGGCTCAAAACAGATGGGACTCTGCCCCACCTGCCCTGAATGATGGGTCTCCACCGTACGCATGGCATTACCTCCCAAGAAAGGAATTTTTTTATTTATTCCAAACGTTGCCTTTTATATGAACGACCGTTTTGCGCGAGGAACAGGAACGCTGCACACACGTGCTTTGAAGGCAGAGTGTTCCGAACTTCCATGCTACATTTTAATTTATCAAAGCAAGGTAGCTATGGTGGTCGACGAGATATTGCTAGCTACCGTGAGCTATGATTTCCCGAGTCTTATTAATTAATTGCAAACTTTCAAATGGAAAGAATGTTTGAAGTTGTTGTTATTATTGTTGCCAGCTGTTTAGCCAGCATATCATTGGCTCGCTACTTTTGATAGGTTCATTTGGCTGGCTAGCAAGACACTGTAATGGTGGCAGATTATATTTTTCCATAAATTTGAAGAAAAAAAACAGCAATGAGAATAGCTAGCTAGTAGCTGTACTGACAGCTAACTAACTCCAGCACATTTCTTGTTGTTTTAGCTAGCTGCAGCAGTAACATTAGTAATTATTTGAGGTAAAAAATGTGTCTACATTGTCCATTTAAATATGTTACAGAAGAGCAGTGGGAGAAAGCATTGTCATCCCCAGGACTTCTTGGTAACTTAGGCAGCTTTCAAAGGTTGTCACAGATGGTGAAATAATGTAACGTTAGCTAGTTAGCTCACAAATATGAGCTGGACTAACGTTAACATGAATTAGTTTGCTCTAATAAGTGGTCATGCTCAGCCAGATAATGAATGAAGAAGCTGTCAGGCTGCTGTAGTTTTGATGTTACTTTGAAATGTGAGGATTAATATGCTGTTATTTATGTTTGTACTTATAGATCTCTAACAGAGATGGTGTGGGTCATGCAAGGCTGATCAAACCATCTTCAGAAAATCTAGGAGCGAATAGGGAGATGACATGTTGCGCTTCAAAGTGGTAAAGGCTTTTTCAGCTGCAGTCACCATCTGATTATGATAATGGTGCACTTTTGGTACCCCAATTGGTAACCCTCCATTAAAACTAACCCTAGCCCAAAATAATTCCTGCCCTCCTGTGCTCGGTTCATTATCCAGACCCTCGTACCAGACCAGTAGCCTGGTCCTAGACCTAAGTGCCATCTTGCTAGACAGCACGAATAGATCTGGGACCAGGCTGGGGTTTAATGTCACAACCTGTGTCCTGTTCATTTGGGCATACATCTGAAAATATTTGTACAAGTTTTGCAACAGAAAATGAAAAAAGGGTGTTTCCAGGTAGTCCCTCCATGTTTGTTTTCTTCCTTTTGGTGTGCAATGAAAGAACACAACTTTTGTGTGGGCCTCTGGAGATCAATACTCTTTTCGAAAAGGAAACTGCAGTAAATTGTAATAAGTGTCCTGTTTAATTCACTTTCAGGGGGATGCTGACTGTTTACTTGAGATAAGTTCATTTGAAGGGAAATGTCAACCGGTCTTCCTTTTCTGCTCTGTAAGCATTGTGCTGTATAACAGTATCATAATATTCTCATGTCATGATCTTACATCACTGAGAGTCAAGTTACAGACAGTGTCATTTTTCATGCATCGGAACAGTTTGACAGGTGTTATGACATGTCACTTACCCACTTAGGCTGTGTTAGGACACCTGTCATAAATGTGTCATAACCATGAGAAGTGTCCAAAAATGTCCTGATGTTTGTTAGTGACATACTATTTTGACATTTGTGCACAGAGTAAATCTTTCATTTGGCTTTGTGGTCTGCCGTGCTGTTTCAGGGTGGTGCATTGGTGTCAATAGTAAGACGAGTCAATGGGCCTCTTCTACAAAAAAAACTGTGTTGGAACTGGTGGATCAAGAGAAGAAACAAGAACGGGGCTCAAAAAATGTACCTGATGTAAGTGGTTCAGCAGTAAGGGGTCTGCAGTCTGGTATACTGATTTGCATTTTGCACCCACCACGAAACTTTAAAATAGTTTCCAATAACTTTTCTTAGTGGACTATCATCAAGCAAGAAAGAAGCTTCCATCCAGCCAGTCAAAATGACAACATAGAAATTGAAGGTGGGCTGCTAGGATGCTGCTACATCGGTCTCCTTACTCTACGGACATATTTTAGTTTTGAGCTTTTCATGATATGAAATGGTTTGGGTATGTTTGAATGGACGGTAATTTGAGGAAGTATTTTCTGCGTGTAATTACTAACGTGTTCAACCTCTCGTATCGTCTGAGATCCCTAAAGATTGGAAAGCTGCCGCGGTCATCCCCCTCTTCAAAGGGGGAGACACTCTAGACCCAAACTGTTACAGACCTATGTCCATCCTGCCCTGCCTTTCTAAATTCTTCGAAAGCCAAGTTAATAAACAGATCACCGACTATTTAGAATCCCACCGTACCTCCTCCGCTATGCAATCTGGTTTCCGAGCTGGTCGCACTTCGGCCACGATCAAGGTCCAAAACGATATCATAACCGCCATCGATAAAAGTGCCATCAGTCTTCATCGACCTGGCCAAGGTTTTCGACTCTGTCAATCACCGCATTCTTATCGGCAGACTCAACAGCCTTGGTTTCTCAAATGACTGCCTCGCCTTGTTCACTAACTACTTCTCAGATAGAGTTCAGTGTGTCAAATTGGAGGGCCTGTTGTCCAGACCTCTGGCAGTCTCTATGGGGGTGCCACAGGGTTCAAATTCTCGGGCTGACTCTTTTCTCTGTATACATCAATGATGTCGCTCTTGCTGCTGGTGATTCTCTGATCCACCTCTACGCAGACGACACCATTCTGTATACATCTGGCCCTTCTTTGGACACTGTGTTCCTCCAGACGAGCTTCAATGCCATACAACACTCCTTCCGTGGCCTCCAACTACTCATAAATGCTAGTAAAACTAAATGCATGCATTTCAATTGATCGCTGCCCGCACCCGCCCGCCCGTCCAGCATCACTACTGTGGACGGTTCTGACTTAGAATATGTGGACAACTACAAATACCTGGGTGTCTGGTTAGACTGTAAACTCTCCTTCCAGACTCACATTAAGCATCTCCAATCCAAAATTAAATCTAGAATCGGCTTCCTATTTCGCAACAAAGCATCCTTCACTCATGCTGCTAAACATACCCTCGTAAAACTGACTATCCTACCGATCCTTGACTTCGGCGATGTCATTTACAAAATAGCCTCCAACACTCTACTCAGCAAATTAGATGTAGTCTATCACAGTGCCATCCATTTTGTCACCAAAGCCCCATATACTACCCACCACTGCGACCTGTACGTGCTCGTTGGCTGGTCCTCGCTACATATTTGTCGCCAAACCCACTGGCTCCAGGTCATCTACAAGTCTCTGCTAGGTAAAGCCCCGCCTTATCTCAGCTCACTGGTCACCATAGCAGCACCCACTCGTAGCACACGCTCCAGCAGGTATATCTCACTGGTCACCCCCAAAGCCAATTCGTCCTTTGGCCGCTTTTCCTTCCAGTTCTCTGCTGCCAATGACTGGAACGAACTGCAAAAATCACTGAAGCTGGAGACTCATATCTCTCTCACTAGCTTAAAGCACCAGCTGTCAGAGCAGCTCACAGATCACTGCACATAGCCCATCTGTAAACAGCCCATCCAACTACCCCATACTGTATTTATCTTGCTCCTTTGCACCCCAGTATCTCTACTTGCACATTCATCTTCTGCACATATACCATTCCAGTGTTTAATTGCTATATTATAATTACTTCACCACCATGGCCTATATATTGCCTTAACTCCCTTATCTTACCTCATTTGCACTGACTGTATATAGACTATTTGTTTTCTTTTTTTCTACTGTATTATTGACTGTATGTTTTGTTTATTCCATGTGTAACTCTGTGTTGTTGTATGTGTCGAACTGCTATGCTTTATCTTGGCCAGGTCGCAGTTGCAAATGATAACTTGCTCTGAACTAGCCTACCTGGTTAAATAAAGGTGAAATAAAAAATAATAATAATCAAACACATAGTGAGCCTACTATCAAACAACATTTAAAAAAAAATGTATTGGTCACATACACATATTTAGCAATGCTATTGCTGGTGTAGCGAAATGCGTGTGTTCCTAGCTCCGACAGTGCAGTAGTATCTAACAATTCACCACAACACAAATCTAAACGTAAAATAATCGAATTAATAAATATATAAATATTGGGGATGAGCAATGTTGGAGTGGCATTGACTAAAATATAGTAGAATACAGTATATACATACAGATAAGATCAAAGTTGTGTTTTCAACAATGGATATTGGCATGTTTGTTTGCATGGCCTACAGATTTTGAGGCACTGTTAATTTGGGGAATCAGTGCTTTCCCCTGTTCAACACGTCATGAGCTTTATGCATCCTGCTCTACACCTCTAAGAAATAAACACCTGAGGGCGCCAAATACTTAATACTGTGGGATATTTTTCATCTCCGCCAACAGAAACACTTTATAATTTCATCCTTATTATTTCAAAACAAAAACAAATGGATGAGGAATGGATGCATTTATCTAATCCATCCCATCATTGTGGATGTATAAATGTTTTGTCATTTTTGTTCCTCATATGATAACATTGTGGATGCCTGTCTGAAGACACCTACTGAAACTGCTGTACATGCCACAATTTTTTGTTTAACTTGCAGGTATTATATAGAATAGCCGTTCATATTTGAGATTAGCTGATGCATACAGTCCAATTATTATATTTAACGTACAGTCCAATCACAGGTGGCTGTGGCACCTTACTTGGGGAGGGGCTCATTGTAATGGCTGGAATGGAGTAAATGAACTGGTATCAAACACATGACACACATGGTTACCATGTGTTTGATACCATTCCATGGACTCCATTCCAGACATTATTATGAGCCGTCCTCCCTTCATCAGCCTCCTGTGAGTCCACTATATTTAAAAAGTAAGTGTAAATTAGGTGAGATCTTATTTTTTTGTATTTTCAATTAACCAACACTTTTAGAACAATGAAATATATTGTTATTTTCAAGTTTTATTGAAATGTCAATGTGATTAAGGTTAATGGACACTTTTAGAAGATAGTAGAGAAAAACCTAAAACCTGCCCTCTACAGTTCTGAGCTTTTATTTTGAAGGCTGAAAACTGTAATGTCAATTTCATTATGCTGCCAGTAAAAACGTGAAACTTTTTCGTAGCAGGTTGTTTTATGATAATTTGCGCAGCAGTTTATGATAATGAATGTAGCAGGAACATTGCCTTTTCTCATTTGGTTATGTCCATCCTCCACCGGCTCTCCGTCTCCTCAAACCCATTGGTTGATAAAGCCAAAGGTCCCACCCCTCTGACCTTCTCCAATGGGTTTTGAAAAGGAGAAGAGGACGCCAGGACTATGCAATTGAGCTCTTCCTCATGAGAAACATAAACTGTATGCAACCTATAGCAATGTACTAGTTTCCAGTGTCATCAAGTCCTCTTTAGACGGAGAAGCTCGTTTCAATTTTTTACAATACCAATTTGATCCACACGTGGAAACACGTTTCGGAAATGAGCAATTTTGCCTTACTGTTTTGTTTTGCTTTCTCAACTTTGTCCTCGTTCACAGCGCTGAAGAGGAACGACGAGCCTATCATCGGTGAACTTCTGCAACACATGACTAAGAAACTAAAGCGTTACATCACGTATTTATTATAAATTGTTCCCTATATCATTAACACTGCCTAATAGATGATTATGTGAGTTTAGAACGTTGCATAACTAGTTCGACTTCTTCAAAGTCCGATCTGATATCAAAAACATCAACCATATAGCTACAATTAGTCCTCAGAAAGATCGGTACTATTCTATAAATGTAACGCATTCAGAGTAGGCCTAACTTACCGTACAGGTTCTTCTTTCCAATCAAATACATATTTTATTACGTGAAATCATTTGACATCTTTTTGTAGCTTTACTGAAAATACGTTCACTTTATTAAACTCATTGTACCCCACTTTCTAAACTGTATCTGCGATTTCCTAAGGTGTTTTGGCGCAGGAGGTATACTCGCCTCGACCACAGAATGCGTCTTATATAGCCGCATCGTATGTCAAGTTCCTGGAGTCTGCTGGAGCAAGAGTCGTCCCTGTGATGTAAGCTTCATGCAGATTAATAATGTACTATAGTTGAGCACTTAACAGCTTTTCAAATATTGTTCTGAATATCTCATAACATTTGACTGAATATTAGATATGCCTAATGTTAATTTCCTAACTACTTTATTATGAACCTCTGACAAACTTTTCTGTGATTTCTACAGGATAAATAAGACACTGGAAGAGTACAAGACACTGTTCAACTCCATTAATGGGTAGGGATCAACTATGCTATTTGCTGTACAAGACCCACTGTTTTTGTAATCTTTATCCCACTCTTTCTTTTTTTTAAATGAACGACATATTTCCCCCCTGTAGAATACTCTACCCTGGTGGTGGTGTTAGCATCCTCACATCTGGGTATGCTAACACTGCTAGAATCTTTTATGAGCTTGCCATAGAGGTATGACATGTACCTTTTGATACTTGCACATATTGTGGAGCTTCATTTTACCTTATCAAATATGTGGGGGGAAAAACCTGTTCTTAATCATTTTTTGTTGTTGACTTTTTAGGCCAACTCAAGGGGTGACTATTTCCCTGTATGGGGCACATGTCTTGGATTTGAGGAATTGACGTACCTGACCAGTGGAAAGATGCTTCTGTCCCACACCAACACCAGTGGTGTGGCATTGCCACTGGTGTTTACTAACAGTATGTTTTATATGTACTTGCGTGTATCACCATGTTGTCATACAGACATAAGAGAAAAGCATCACTCAACAGATTTGACCAGAATTACATTTCCCAAAAAATCTCAAATGGAATCGGTTCACTTATCCAAATGCTGCAAGAATGCACACAGTCTCACCGAAACAATAATCTGCAACTTGAAGTAATGTGAAATTCTTACACTTTCAGGATCAAGAGAGAGTAGGATGTTCAAGGGCTTCCCATCAGAGCTCCTGGATGCCCTGGCCTCTGAGCCAATCACTGAAAACTCCCATAAATGGAGTCTCACTTTGGCGGTATGTGCATTGTGTCTGTGTACAATCACAAAGTGATAGGCTTTTATGTTTCCTCTGTAGCATTAATTGTGAACTATTCGTGCAACATTGCAATCCAGATTTATAACAGCAATGCAGACCTTAGGAAGTTCTACAAAGTCCTGACCACAAGCAGTGATGGGAAAAATGAGTTTGTGTCAACTATGGAAGGTAAAGCACATTGTTCTAACTTAGCAAACAGTAGTATATATACAGTAACTTAAACTGGAACATGTACTTGCATAAGATCATTTTCATTGATGGGTTCATTGTTTTCTCTGTAGCATATGGTTTCCCCATCTATGGAACCCAGTGGCACCCTGAAAAGAATGCATTTGAATGGACAAAGCCGTACATTCCACACTCTCCATTGGCTGTAAAGGTTACTTTCTTCATGGCCGATTTCTTTGTCAATGAAGGTAGTTATCATAGTAATGTGTTGCAAAATGACACTGAATCTATTGTGTTTGTCTCTATGTAGCTTGATGTTATTGTAACATGGAGAGTTCTTGAATGTGCCCCCCTTGGCTGAACCATGAAGGGTGTGGTCAAGATCGTACTCCACCTGTTACAATATGTTTCAACCACTAATCTATGCCACTGCTTTTTTCATTAACAGCTAGAAAAAACTTTCACAAATTTGAGGATGAGGAGGTGGAGAAGAGGGCACTGATATATAACTACAATCCTGTGTACACTGGAATCAAGTCAGCCTTTGAACAAATATATTACTTTTGAAATAAGTGTCTTTTTGATATTTTAAGTAGAAATTGTGGACAATTATTGCATTTTAAAAGCCTGTTATATTAACTATTGATTTTTTTATATTAATAAAGACTTGCTAAAGTGCCAAACATGCCCTCTGTGCAGCCTCTGTGACTTCTAGGAAGATTTTAACCCACTTAACCCCAACATTTCTCCAAGTTCACGATCATTGTAAAGCCCTAGTTATTTTATTGCTCGAGTCATTTCTGAAGATTATTTATTTAATGTTATTAGTGATTTATTTTAAGGTAACTGAACTGAACTCTGATTTTTTTCCCCCGAGACATTGCATATCTCATTGTCAAGTCAGTGTAAAAGCAGGTGAGCTGGTTCTACTGTTTTAACCCATGTTCTGGTGTTTGGTGGTGAAAAACTGAGCGGGTTGAGCATAACACTTCAACCCTGTTACCCATAGATGGTCAGGCTGGAAAGGTTATAAATGTTTTGTGAAGTTTGAATTCAATTGCCCCTCCCTGTTGTACACAACAAGCTTCCATTCCCCCTGTCACAAAGGAATTTATGTCTGATTTAAGATGAGGTCGTCAACCCTGTTACTTTATTTGGCACTATAGTTATTTATTTTTTATTTAACCTCTTGAGATGGGGAAATTTGTTTCATTAAGTTGAAAATGTGCTCTTAATGACAATGTTAAAATAAGTGAAATAAAATAAATCATACTACTCAAAAGGAACCTAATTGGTGGAACGACCCAAATTGTTTTTAATGGTACTGATATAAACCTACAATCCTGTTCACTGGAATCAAGTCTGCCTTTGAACAATATATTACTTTTGATGGAGTATTGTTTTTTTGTATGTAATTTAACATTTTTATTTCAACACTTAGATGTACATTTCTGTAAATTAAAAGCTTAAATGTTTGATTTGTATATTTTGGATAAAGGTTTTACAAAGAAAGTAGGCTAACTGAGAACAATAAAGTTGTTCGTATGACTATGGATGTCTATGTTTTGAACAAACCTAAAACAATCATTCTTATATTATCCAACAAAACAGTTGGTTGATTTGTGTAGCTTGAGGATGAAATGTTTTTCTATGAAACACAATTCAAAGCGGAGAGAACGTTCATTGCAATAAGAACCAAAATATACTGCTCAAAAAAATAAAGGGAACACTTAAACAACACAATGTAACTCCAAGTCAATCACACTTCTGTGAAATCAAACTGTCCAGTTAGGAAGCAACACTGATTGACAATACATTTCACATGCTGTTGTGCAAATGGAATAGACAACAGGTGGAAATTATAGGCAATTAGCAAGACACCCCCAATAAAGGAGTGGTTCTGCAGGTGGTAACCACAGACCACTTCTCAGTTCCTATGCTTCCTGGCTGATGTTTTGGTCACTTTTGAATGCTGGCGGTGCTTTCACTCTAGTGGTAACATGAGACGGAGTCTACAACCCACACAAGTGGCTCAGGTAGTGCAGCTCATCCAGGATGGCACATCAATGCGAGCTGTGGCAAGAAGGTTTGCTGTGTCTGTCAGCGTAGTGTTCAGAGCATGGAGGCGCTACCAGGAGACAGGCCAGTACATCAGGAGACGTGGAGGAGGCCGTAGGAGGGCAACAACCCAGCAGCAGGACCACTACCTCCGCCTTTGTGCAAGGAGGAGCACTGCCAGAGCCCTGCAAAATGACCTCCAGCAGGCCACAAATGTGCATGTGTCTGCTCAAACGGTCAGAAACAGACTCCACGAGGGTGGTATGAGGGCCCGACGTCCACAGGTGGGGGTTGTGCTTACAGCCCAACACCGTGCAGAACGTTTGGCATTTGCCAGAGAACACCAAGATTGGCAAATTCGCCACTGGCGCCCTGTGCTCTTCACAGATGAAAGCAGGTTCACACTGAGCACGTGACAGACGTGACAGTCTGGAGACACCGTGGAGAACGTTCTGCTGCCTGCAACATCCTCCAGCATGACCGGTTTGGCGGTGGGTCAGTCATGGTGTGGGGTGGCATTTCTTTGGGGGGCCACACAGCCCTCCATGTGCTTGCCAGAGGTAGCCTGACTGCCATTAGGTACCGAGATGAGATCCTCAGACCCCTTGTGAGACCATATGCTGGTGCGGTTGGCCCTGGGTTCCTCCTAATGCAAGACAATGCTAGACCTCATGTGGCTGGAGTGTGTCAGCAGTTCCTGCAAGAGGAAGGCATTGATGCTATGGACTGGCCCGCCCGTTCCCCAGACCTGAATCCAATTGAGCACATCTGGGACATCATGTCTCGCTCCATCCACCAACGCCACGTTGCACCACAGACTGTCCAGGAGTTGGCGGATGCTTTAGTCCAGGTCTGGGAGGAGATCCCTCAGGAGACCATCCGCCACCTCATCAGGAGCATGCCCAGGCGTTGTAGGGAGGTCATACAGGCACATAGAGGCCACACACACTACTGAGCCTCATTTTGACTTGTTTTAAGGACATTACATCAAAGTTGGATCAGCCTGTAGTGTGGTTTTCCACTTTAATTTTGAGTGTGACTCCAAATACAGACCTCCATGGGTTGATAAATTGGATTTCCATTGATTATTTTTGTGTGATTTTGTTGTCAGCACATTCAACTATGTAAAAATAAAAGTATTTAATAAGATTATTTCATTCATTCAGATCTAAGATGTGTTATTTTAGTGTTCCCTTAATTTTTTTGAGCAGTGTAGATAAACTACAAAGAGTACGATGATAAAATACTTTTTATTCTAATATTTACCCCCATGCCACAGTTGTCTCTTGTACTATTTTGGGTCACTTGACAAAATTCCATCTTCACGTTCAATCGCCAGTGTCAGAAAGTTCAGAGACGCTGACGATAGCAAAGTCCACTTTAAACTCAACCCAAGGACAGAAACAGGAGAACAAAAATACATTTCAGATGTAACTTTCAAAATGCATTTATGCACAAATAACACTCAGATATTAAGAGACTAAAATGACATTTGAGTAACATTTACACATCAAGCTGACGAGACTGGGATCTCAATCACGATACTACTGTAAATGTAATGCCAGTATGGAACATTCAACATGTCAAAAATACTATTTGGAAATGGAGCTATCGAAGATCGCATTGAGTTGCAAATAACTTGGTAACATGCATTGACAAAGTAAAAGGAATGAGCATTCAGATAAAATGACAAATAAAAAATGCAGACTCGTGCCTCAAGAATTCACATTTTTAGAATTCCTTTGTATTTCATAGTGTAAAGATTGTGATAATGATTCTAAGCTATTAATTACCTTATATACAAATGTACTACTACTACTTTTGGCCATACAACACCACCAATTTTAAAGTGGCACCTCAAACCCACCCATGGGCTTGAATTGTAATACTGAGAGGGGTTTGGAATGCCACAACATTTACTAAAACATAACCATTTTATGTGGTCGTTAGCCAGACAAACAATTTCATTACCATTTGAACATCTGTAAAATAATGTAAGGATACATGCAACTACTACTGTTTACAACCATTTTGGAAATTGGTTATATTTGGAACGAGAGAAGACCATTTCTTACTTGACTCTTAATATAATGCCATACGTACTCTATGACAACATTACAAAGTGTTCAGAGTGAAGGATTAACCATCAGTAGATGGTGCCATGGTCAACAGAACATTTCTTTACAATAATCCATGTTGTATTTTGTTTTCACAAAAGGAGTCCATAAAAAGGACCGCTTGCTCCCAAAGTAAGGCACAGTGACTAAAATATATTATGCTTCGAATTTCAAATGACTGGAGGAGAACGATTTGCAACAAAACCAAGAAAGTGAATCAAGAACAAAACAAAACTGATTCGATTCACATCCTTTTCATGACATGGAAAAATGAAGACTACACCATTTAAATACATACTTGAGACTACAAGAAGATTCCAAGATAAACTTGAACACTGAAAAAACAAAGTATCGATGTCCAAAGAAGGGAACGTTTAATGTGCTACTTGACAAAGGAACAGACACAAGCACAGTCAGACGTGAAAAGGTCTCTTCACGATTTTCAAAATAGGAGCATTCCCTTCTCCACAGACACCCACACCCCAGACACTGGGCTGGAGCCAGTTTGACCCGTCAGATACCATGTGGAGTCTGTATCTTCGACCACAAGTTTGTGCTATTAAGTCTCCCCTCCTCACTGACTGGTAAAGTTTGTGCTATAGAGTCTCCCCTCCTCACTGACTGGTAAAGTTTGTGCTATAGTCTTCCCTCTCCTCACTGACTGGTAAAGTTTGTGTGTGGATTTTGATGTTCCTTCCCTCCCACCAGTCGTTTGGAATCCAAGGAGCTTGTCCTTTTAAACATAAAATGACCAGAGAATGCCTATTCCTGGCACGACCGCCTTTTCAACACGTTCCAGATATGACATCAGCTAGTGGTCCTTCATCGTAATGTATTCATTGTGTCGATGCCAAAAAAATGTCTGCCGATAGTCTCTTGTGGAGTCGTGCTGAATCAAAAGGTGAGGAAGAGGAGGAGATAAGCAAGCATCTGCAACGCGGCAGTCTCAGGGTTGATCTGCAACGCGGCAGTCTCAGGGTTGATCTGCAACGCGGCAGTCTCAGGGTTGATCTGCAACGCGGCAGTCTCAGGGTTGATCTGCAACGCGGCAGTCTCAGGGTTGATCATGCTGAAACGCAGCAGTCTCAGGGTTGATCATGCTGAAACGCAGGGGAAACCCAGAAGGTGAAATTGGAAAAAAAGGACTAAAGAGAGTTGAAACCAAGAGAAGGTTGCATATCATGTGGATTGTGGAAACCAGGTATGGGGGCTGGCATTGTGCTTAGGCATAGACTGGAGCTCTGGTTTGGGGTGTTGGTTTTGTCTGGGCTAACCCTCTTCCTCAATCTCCTCCTCCAGTCTCTCCTCGAACACCTTGTCCGGTAGCCGGAAACATTCCTCGAAGAAGTTGACCAGCGACTGGCTGAGGTGCTGCTGCGTGGCCTCGCTGTGGATGAAATGGCCCTCGTCTGGGTAGATCTGAGGGGGAACACAACACACTGGTCACCACACATCCATTCATATTGCTCTGGATGTACATGCAGCTTCATATAGACGCTATAATAAACATGTTATTATTATCATCATCATCATCATCATCATCTAAGCCCCTTCAAAGTACACTATATATACAAAGGTTTGTGGACACCCCTTCAAATGAAATGGATTTGGCTATTTCAGTCACACCCGTTGCTGACAGGTGTATACTATCGAGCACACAGCCATGCAATCTCCATAGAGAAACAATGGCAGTAGAATGGCCTTACTGAAGAGCTCAGTGATGTTCAACGTGGCACTGTCATAGGATGCCACCTTTCCAACAAGTCAGTTCGTCAAATTTCTGCCCTGCTAGAGGTGCCCCAGTAAACTCTAAGTGCTGTTATTGTGAAGTAGAAACATCTAAGAGCAACAACGGCTCAGCCGCAAAGTGGTAGGCCACACAAGCTCACAGAACGGGACCGCCTAGTGCTTAAGCACGTAAAAATTGTCTGTCCTCGGTTGCAACATTCACTACTGAGTTCCAAACTGCCTCTGGAAGCAATGTCAGCCCAAAAACTATTAGTCGGGAGCTTCATAAAATGGGTTTCCATGGCTGTGCAGCCACACACAAGCCTAAGATCACTATGCGTAATGCCAAGCGTTGGTTGGAGTGGTGTAAAGCTTTCTGCCATTTGACTATGGAGTAGTGGAAACACTTTCTCTGGAGTGATGAATCACACTTCATCTGGCAGTCGGACAGACACATCTGGGTTTAGCGGATGCCAGGAGGACGCTACCTTCCACAATGCAAATTGCCAACTGTAAAGTTTGGTGGAGGAGGCATAATGGTCTGGGGCTGTTTTTCATGGTTTGGGCTAGGCCCCTTAGTTCCAGTGAGGTAAATCATAATGCTATAGCATACAATGACATTCTAGACGATTCTGTGCTTCCAATTTTGTGGCAACAGTTTGGGGAAGGCCCTTTCCTGTTTCAGCATGACAATGCCCCTGTGCACAAAGCAAGGTCCATACACAAATGGTTTGTCAAGATCGGGGTGGAAGACCTTGACTGGCCTGCACAGTGCCCTGACCTCAACCCTACTGAACACCTTTGAGATGAATTCGAAGGCAGACTGTGAGCCAAGCCTAATCGCCCAACATCAGTGCCCGACCTCAATTGATGAATGGAAGCAAGTCCCCGCAGCAATGTTCCAACATCTAGTGGAAAGCCTCCCCAGAAGAGTGGAGGCTGTTATAGCAGCAAAGGGGGGACCAACTCCATATTAATGCCCATGATTATGGAATGAGATGTTTGACGAGCAGGTATCCACATACTGAATTACTGATGAGGCCTACTCAGTCAACACACAGTAGAGCATATAAGGGGACCTATGAGGCAGCGATGACCTAAACGCTGACTTCTAAATGCTCCATGTCTTAATGGGATTAGTTGACCCTGTTAAAGCAAGCCTCGTAAAAGGGGAGTATAATCTCATTGTGAGGTGTAATCCATCAGCTGGTGTGGGATTACACAACACCTTGGTTTAACAGCTCTAGCCCAAAATATGACCCCAGAGAAATACAATGCCTAGAAAGGCCAAATCACTGGGATGCATTTTGGATTAGCAAATGAGCAATATATCTGCTTCACATGACACATTGGCTTGTCTGTTCCAGTTAAATTGGTGCACCTTATTGATGGTAGCCATTCTATATATATCCCATTTCTACGTGTCATTCTGGGAAGTACCTCTCACCTGTAGAGTGTAGTTTGCCTTTTCATTGATCAGCTGGGAGATGAATTTAGCTGTGTGCTGGAAATGGACTTTTTCTGGTGAGAGAAAAGGAGGCCAACACATACCATCTTATTGTTAAAAACACAAAGCATTTTGTTAGGCTAGAAAGGTTTTCAAGGATCTCATACCATCTGCTGTTGGATGAACAATCAGAAACTTCTTGTCTAGGAACTGTGATGCCCTGTGTGCTAGATTTGCCATCTGTGGAGAAATTACATAGATATATTTTATGATACACAGTACTACACTGATGTTATATTACAAGCCAATAGAAAAAACACAGCTCATATATGAAGTCCAAGTGAAGGCTGAATAAAGAAGGCATACCGCATATGCTCTTGGGTCAGGCTTGGGCATTCCCAGGTATCTCTCTGAAAAAGCTGATGCTGGAAGAGAGGTTGTCAAAAGGAATCAATTCATTAGATCCTATCAAGGGACGTAGTGGTTTCAAATAAGTTGGGGAAACGCTAGTGCTAATAACCCTCATTTAGCATGATATACCTCATATATATACACACACACACACACACACAAACCTCTTGTTATACCTCAATACACAGCAGAAAATACTACAGATGATGTCATGTGCAGCTGTAGTTTACTTTAAAACTCCTTAACGATGAGTATTCATTCTTGTCAGGTGAGCTCTCAAACACATCCATCTTTTCAGATAGAAACCATAGTCTGAGATGAACAGAGTCATAAACCCCCACACCTGCTTCTGCTGTCATTCACACTTCCCTCCCAAGTATCACTGCTCTCTCTCTCACAGGCACATCTGTCTGGCACTGTAGTGTTGGCGTGGGAGGGGTGTCTGCACCATCATGTTGATAAGAAGCATTTACACACACACACACACACACACACACACACACACACACACACACACACACACACACACACACACACACACCTTACCGTATAGGTCAAAGTCCGTGATGGGTGAGAGGGCTGCACCACATTTCACCGGGGAATCCTCGGCACTGAGTAACAGGCTGGTCACGTAGCCTCCATAAACCTGAGACAGACAGACAGACAGACAGACAGACAGACAGACAGACAGACAGACAGACAGACAGACAGACAGACAGACAGACAGACAGACAGACAGACAGACAGACAGACAGACAGACAGACAGACAGACAGACAGACAGACAGACAGACAGACAGACAGGACAGACAGGACAGACAGGACAGACAGGACAGACAGGACAGACAGACAGCAGAAATCCTATATCAACACAAGGCTTCTCTAACTGCTGCCTACAGACAGATACCCATTTCAAGCTCAGTTTAAAGATTGAGTTTGGAGACCCAAGAGCAGTAGATCATTAGCCTGGTCACAGATCTGTTTGTGCTGTCTTGCCAACTCCTATGGTCATTGTCATGCTATTCAACACATTGAGCACAAACAGATCAGGGAGCAGGCTAGTTGACAATGCCCCTGATAATGAATAATATGAAATATCCCATGTCCATTACTGAAAGTTGCCGCTTCCTCCATAATGTATGTTTCCTATTATGAATGATTAGTTCCGAATAATTTTGGGCCTTCTGGACTCTCTAATACATCAGCAGCCAGTAGGAGGACTTGGCCAGAGGCAACAGAATTAAGCTTATCTTCATGAACATTCTCTCAGAGGTGTCAGAATCTATTAAAACTATATCTATTTGGTCCAAAGGTAAATGTTGAGCTCGCAGCACACATCTGATCTGTCTTTTTCAACACACAATTCCAGCAATGCAGTACATAAGAAAAACACACAGGGTAGGCATAAACACTGTAGCTGTCATTGATAGCTTGCACTTCAGTTGAAGAGTGTAGCTAGCAATCTTAATATGACACTCAATATGTTGATATGAACGAGCAAAGATTCAAGAGCCTCCCTAGTGATTTCAATACTTAAAACAAGGGTGGTTAGTTAGCACATCAGAGTTGGCAGATAGATACTGAACAATACAAGGGGTTCAAGGGAACATTATCCAATTCAGATGTAACTACATGCAACCAATTAACCTCATAATTATCAGGAGAAAACGTCTCTTACTTTGCCGAAAGCTCCAATCCTGGTCTTGTCAACGTAGGGCTCTTTAGATATTATACTGAAATGCAAGAAATTAGATTTGGATTACTTCATCTCAGAATGAAGACTTCCTGATCCTGAGTACCCCTTCCAAGTGTTTCTGCTCAGTTATTTTGCTAGCTGTCCATGTCATAGCTCGTTAGCACCCGGCTGTAATATAGAAAGGAGAAAATCCTGATTTGGCGAGGTACAGGCCGGCGGAACATAACAATAATTTAGCCCAACACTTTATAGCCTCAGCTGCCTAAACGTTAGTTACCTAAGAGTGTGTGAATAAATTATTTTTCCTTTCTACATGTCAAATCACTACATGTATCCAGACCTCTGCCGATTGGCTGCTCTTCAGTTCATATGACAGTGTTAGGGCAGTCTGTCTTGTGACAGAGAAGTCCAAGGCCTCACACTTCTCATCACGGATTTAACAATGGTGGAAACTCCCTCCAGCAATTATTACACCAATGCTTTTAAATCCAAGACTGCAAGCGCACCACTTAGGAGAAGGGTGGAGAATCAGGCCACAGTTGAAGCTACCTACCTGAGGGCCTCCAGCTGGTCCCTCTCCTCGAACACGCCCAGCTTCCTCTGGACGCGGTGCAGCAGGTTGGTCCCCTGGAAGCCGCTGCCCCGCCCGTCGAAGCGTACCACCATGGCCCCGAAGCTGCTCACCAGCACCGTGGCCCAGTCCATTTGGAACAGCTCTGATACCATCTGACCACCGGGGGTGCCGTCACTGGTGACGAGGGAAGGCGGCATGTTTAGTCCTTATTAACCCATCATTCTCACTCACTCACTCACTCACTCACTCACTCACTCACTCACTCACTCACTCACTCACTCACTCACTCACTCACTCTCTCTCCCTAAAATAAATAAGTACACATGCACACACACACACCTCTCACAATCCCTTTTAAACTGGAGGTGTGTCCTCATACAGCAAATATAGAGAAAAGGACACATTGTCTTTATAGTAGTGCCACTTCATCCAGAGGTGAGCCAGGGTGAAAAGACTAGAGACAGGGACTGAAGAATCTAGTCTAGTGTGTGTTTCACCAACCTGCAGGCAAGGGCATGGAGTGAGATGGTGTGATAGTGGAGGAAAGGAGAGGAGGGTTAATTAAAGGGGGAATGGAGACCTTTTCATTGGCAGCGTAATTACTGGTAGTGCGAAGGAGAGAGAGTTGCCACATCTCTGCCTTAGATGAATAGCCCTGATTAAAGCACTGAGTCGGAGGGCGATTATCTCTCCTGATGAGGCAACTTGTCCATGGCACAGAGGAGGTGAAGACCTCTGTGTCAACAGCTGATGAGAAACTGTGGAGATGGATAGCTATATGTTTTAAACTAGAGCAGTTGTGTGTGTGTGTGTGTGTGTGTGTGTGTGTGTGTGTGTGTGTGTGTGTGTGTGTGTGTGTGTGTGTGTGTGTACTCACACGAGGAGGAGCAGAGGATAGTGAGATGAGTCCACAAAGCTGGCAGGTTTGAGGATCTGCATCGTTAGTGCTACACAACAACAAGAGAAAGTGATCAGTATGTCACGCCCTGATCTGTTTCACCTGTCCTTGTGCTTGTCTCCACCCCCTCCAGGTGTCGCCTGGTTTTCCCTAGTTTCTCTTTTTCTCGTCCTCCTGGTTTTTTACCTTTGCCTGTCCTGACCCTGTACCTGCCCACTGCCTATCTATGAGCCTGCCTTCCTGTACCTTGACCTCTGCTCTGGATTATTAACCCCTGCCTGCCTTGACCTGTCGTTTTCCTGCCCTGTGGTTACAATAAACATTGTTACTTCACACAGTCTGCACTTGGGTCTTATCTTGATTCCTGATAGTATGTGTAATGATATGATTATACTGCCACTACACAATTCTCATTTGTTCATCAGCTTCATTATCTGTTCATCTGAACAAAACAGACTTTAAAAGACAGCTCTGCTGTTGAAATCTCCCTGAGCGTTTGAGTGGAACATAACGTACTGTAATCCTCCATGGTGATCTCCTTGTATTCCACGTGGGGCATCTGCATCGAGTCCAGCCTAATCCTCAGATTCTCATTGGTCTCCAGGTCAAACACCTCTGCAGTGACAAACATCATGGCCTTAGTCTATGGCGGAGGTTGCTATGGCTACCATGGTCTAAGGGCACGTACTGTAGGTGTTCAAAGGGTGTTGTGGAAGAATGTTGGTATGGAAGTTGTGATGAAGCCACGCTTACAACAAGAGACATAACAGAAGAGGACAGAGGGAAATGACCAGAATGCAGAGACATCCCTCCCTCCCTCCATCCCTCCCTCCCTCCCTCCCTGACACACCGTGATAAAGACAGAACAGCAATGTAGGCTGTAAATATCAATGAAGACTTCAGAATGGCTGGCTACAGAGAGACGAGCCTTAAAGAGGCTTATCTTGGCATGCTGAGACTGAGATTGGACTAGTAACAAAATGAGTGGGTGTTTTGGCCGGGGAGAGAGTTCTCTCCTGACTGTCTGACTGGTTGTAAGAGGTATTTCTCTTTGACCATGTGTGTGTGTGTGTGTGTGTGTGTGTGTGTGTGTGTGTGTGTGTGTGTGTGTGTGTGTGTGTGTGTGTGTGCTGCAGAGTACACAACACAGAAAATGCATCCAGGTTGTTATTCCCCCCCCACAACAGCACATACATTTCAGAATAAATTTAAGGGCTCCAGTTAGAAAGCAGAGTTCCTGCCAAAAGTACCTTTAGTTTTCTCCCTTGGCCTCTAAACTTAAATATATGCAGTAAAATATGACTGCAGAGTAGGCTATCTAGTCCCCTTTGTACACATAGTTGTGGCTATTCTTCCAAGTGTACATGCTGTTACCAGCAGTAAACAAACACGGTATAGTCTTTCATTACAGTGGGAAGGTCATGTTGTTATGAGGACATCAATCCAGCTAGGTAATGTAATCAGTATGGCTGCCAACACACTGGGCAAAGACTGTAAACAGTGACTCAGCAGAAAGCAGAGGTGGCCTTGCTGTGCTGTCAAAGTCTTGGTATGCTGTGCCTGTTTGATGAGGTCACACGGCTGTGGGTGGTCATTTTGTGAATCAGGAATGGAGGGGAGGGCATTAATTCTGTGGTCTGTAAACGCTCTGTAAACACAGAGATAGATACGGTTGTTTACTTTCTACGGTGTTAATAAAGAACTGTATTTCCGAGGTGATGTTTATTCATGGAGAGGAGTGGATGTCCTACAGGTGTGTTTGAGTGTGTCCTTCTCCCCCCATGGTGTCTCTCTAATTCTGGGTGTCCACTACACAACTTTCAAAATCCTAACAGAGCCTCTCACATTAAACGACCGTCTTTCATTTGTATTTTTGTCTAGTCAACGCAGTGGTGTGCACACTAAATGATGTGGCAAAGACGGGTGTCACACACTACAAGATTCTTCACTTGGTCGTGAGGATTCTCCATACCGCCACGTTCTCTTGCCAAAACAATGATGTGATTAGATTGTTAACATACCGTAGCTAGAACGAGCTGTGGCTCAAAGCTGCCTCATAAGTTTTCAGTCAGACGTTCACACTTGCCATACAGAGTTAAAATATCTAGCCAACATTTTTAATTGAATAACATTGCTGGTGAACTTTAGAGCTGTAACGATTTGACACTTTTGGGCTTTGGTTAAAGACAAATACAAATGCATACCAGTGGTAGTCATGGCTCCTGCTCGAGAGTCTACACATTCTGGGTGATGCGAAACAACGTCATCTCACTGGCTTCTTCTCTGGCCAGCTCTCATTGGTTATTTCTGATCATCGTTCTCAAAACTTGGCGTTGCACATCTCACACTACAAGAGCATCGCAGATTCTGTGCCGATAAAATCAAACATGTTTGAAAATATCGGGACATTTCGGACAGCTAAAAAACGGGATTGGTAGCCCTCAGATTGCGTTTCTTACCCACTCATCTCTCCAATCTCAAAAAACTTGTCTGGGACAGCTAAATCAGGGCTAAAATTGTGTAGTGTACACCCCGCTTAGCAAGTATCATCTGCTTCCTGACAGTTACGTGGCAAGTCAGAAATCAGATCTAGTGTATGTGTTTGTGTGTTTGTGTGTGTGTGTGTGTGTGTGTGTGTGTGTGTGTGTGTGTGTGTGTGTGTGTGTGTGTGTGTGTGTGTGTGTGTGCCGGATATTAACAATAGAGGAAAGAAAGAGGAAGATCATGCAGTGTGTGTATGTGTGGCGGGTGTATGTTTGGTGTGTGTTTGAGAGATAAACAGGGTGTGAATGATTTCATCTGATGACCAATTTTTTCTTTGAAAGAATCCAAACAGAATCCTAACTAGAATACTCACTCTGTCTGTCCTGTGTGCTGTACACTGCTACAAACGGGACATCAGGGCCTGGAGAAAGACCAAAACAAAAACAAAGATGACAACAACAAAAAAGACATCAGCATCAGGCATTTCTCTTGCATTGAAACCAAGATACGTGTCCATTAGTTTGTGGTGGCACTGCTCTGTCTCATCTCTGTCTGGGTTTATGAGTACATTCTGTGGCTCCTTCTTATGTACAAATGACTGAATGGTTCAAAATGTATCCCCACTGTCCACAGCTCTAGGAAAAGCCAGAGAACGGGAAAGGGTTATTTCATTTTCCATTTCTATCTAGACTTGCAAAAAGACTTGCTAAAAAATCAGAATCTAATCATTTGAACTCAATACCAAGGTGCCTTGACGATAGAAGACTGAGACACAATATAGTCCAGCCTCAAAGTTTCTTTTTTCTTTCAAAACCCCAAACCCATGGTTTAATCCATTGGATAAGTTCAGACATAACATCAAAACATAATTGATTAAAGTCTGAAAGCCTGACATTATCTGCTTGCAGAGAACAGACTCAAGCCTCTACAAATAATGTTTTACTTCACATGTTTTTCAACAAGCACAAAATATGCAGTCCAGACCTCCTTGTTGTCGTTAGCTTATTCAATTAATTGAACACAACCCAAATAATTGATGCAGTGTTCAGGAGCTGGCTTCCAAACAAACAAGCCCCTGTAGAAACACTCTCCTAAAACACAGCGGTGCACTAGGAAGGGACACATAATAAAATGATAGATGCACTTAGCAAATTATGAACATTCTAGAAACAAACATTTGCGGCTCCGAGTCTGCAAAGTAGGCCAGGCAATCTCTCACAGAGCTGTAATCATATCACAATCCCGTCAAATAAATGAAAGTGGGCAAGAGGCAGTAGGGGAGCGAGGGATTAAAAGTGAATGAGGTAGAGACAGGTTCAGTAAACACGGCTGTCCTGTGTGGTTCCAGGGAGTTCACTGAGAGGATGACAATCTTTGGGATGCTGCTATTGGACCCGTAGCCACATGTTGAAATAATGCAGGAGTTCTGGTAGAGGCATTGTAGAGGTTTAAATACACTGCACAAATGATTAATTTTGTGACCAAATATCATCCGTCACCAACACATGCATTCAATTCATTGTGTCGTTATTAGGGCGTCTCTCAGAAAGAAGTGAGAGGCCAAAGGTTCACTTGGGGAGAGACAGACAAACCAACCGGTGTCTCCCACCTTTGCAGCTGAGGAGGAAGAGGCTCATGTTGTGGCTGAAGGAGCCTTTGACGTAGCCACAGCTTTCGTAGAAGTCACAGGAGAGACAGCGTCTGTTGAAGGGGCCCACCGTGTCCGCACTACAAACACAACAAGAGGACACTCAGCCAATCACATTTTTTGGGGGATCATTTAGCAGACGCTCTTATCCAGAGCAACTTACAGGAGCAATTACGGTTAAGTGCCTTGCTCAAGGGTACATGGACAGATTTTTCACCTAGTCAGCTTGGGATTCGAACCAGTGACCCTTCGGTTACTGGCCCAATGCACTTAACCACTGGGCTTACCTGCCCCCCATTCCCCCAAAACACATGTAAATATTGGACTATAAATTGTGCCTTCCTGTATTATACTTATGCTAAAATGTTTATTATATTCTACTGAGCCATTTACTTTATGCTCGTATTCTTATCTTTTGATATTTCTTATTGTTGTTGCGTTGTCGAGAAGGAACCTGCACGTAAGCAATTTGTTGGACCATGTGTATCCTGTACATACGACTAATAAAACTTGAATCTTGAAGTCTTTCTCCTAGATTATTATTCAGACGTGGAGCAAAGCCCCTCAAAGCATGCAGGCCAAAAGGCACCGAAATTGTAACCAAGTGAAACCAAAAGAACCCAATGTCTTTTGGGTGGTGGGCAACAGAGCTAGACACAACAGAAGAGAACAGCATTACGGACAGTTATTTTTCAGAGCTATGTATGTGTTACCTGTAGAGGTGCCTTCGCTTCGGATCATCCTCAGTACTCAAGAAGTATCTGCAAGTTACATAATAAACATTTAAAGTTGGACGTGCAGTACCAGTTAAAAGTTTGGACACACCTACTCATTCCAGGGTTTTTCTTTATTTTTTACATTGTAAAATAATAGTGATGACATCAAAACCATGAAATTACGTGTTAAACAAATCAAAATATATTTTATATTTGAGATTCTTCAAAGTAGCCACATGTTGTCTTGATGACAGCTTTGCACACTCTTGGCATTCTCTCAACCAGCTTCATGAGGTATTAACCTGGAAAGCATTTCAATTAACAGTTGTGCCTTGTTAAAAGTCAATTTGTGGAATTTCTTTCTTAATGTGTTTGAGCCAATTAGTTGTGTTGTGACAAGGTAAGTGTGGTATACAGAAGATAACCCTATTTGGTAAAAGACCAAGTCCATATTATGGCAAAACAGCTCAAATAAGCAAAGAGAAACAATAGTCCATCATTACTTTAAAACATGAAGGACAGTCAATCCGGAAAATTTCAAGAACTTTTAAACTTTCTACAAGTGCAGTCGCAAAAACGCTCTCATGAGGACCGCCACAGGAAAGGAAGACCCATAGTTACCTCTGCTGCAGAGGATAAGTTCATTAGAGTTACCAGCCTCAGAAATTTCAGCCCAAATAAATGCTTCACAGAGTTCAAGTAACAGACACATCTCAACATTAACTGTTCAGAGGAGGCTGTATGAATCAGGCCTTCATAGTCAAATTGCTGCAAAGAAACCACTACTAAAGAACACCAATAAGAAGAAGAGACTTGCTTGGGCCAAGAAACACGAGCAAAGGACATTAGACGGGTGGAAATCTGTCCTTTGGTCTGATGAGTCCAAATTTGAGATTTTTGGTTCCAACCACCGTGTCTTTGTGAGACGCAGAGTAGGTGAACGGATGATCTCCGCATGTGTGGTTCCCACCATGAAGCATGGAGGAGGAGGTGTGATGGTGTGGGGGTGCTTTGCTGGTGACACTGTCAGTGATTTATTTAGAATTCAACGCACACTTAACCAGCATGGCTACCACAGCATTCTGCAGCGATATGCCATCTCATCTGGTTTGCGCTTAGTGGGACTATACATTTTTTTTCATTAGGACAATGACCCAACACACCTCCAGGCTGTGTAAGGGCTATTTGACAGAGAAGGAGAGTGATGGAGTGCTACATCAGATGATCTGGCCTCCACAATCACCGACAACCCAATTGAGATGGTTTGGGATGAGTTGGACTGCAGAGTGAAGGAAAAGCAGCCAACAAGTGCTCAGCTCCTTCAAGACTGTTGGAAAAGCATTCCTCATGAAGCTGGTTGAGAGAATGCCAAAAGTGTGCAAAGCTGTCATCAAGGCAGAGGGTGGCTACTTTGAATAATCTCAAATATATTTACATTTTTTAACACATTTTTGGTTACTACATGATTCCATATGTGTTATTTCATAGTTTTGATGTCTTCACTATTTTGGTACGATGTAGAAAATAGTCAAAATAAAGAAAAACCCTTGAATGAGTAGTTGTGTCCAAACTCTTTACTGGTACTGTATGTTCAACTAATAAATAATATAACAAATACATGGGTGCACGCAACATTACATCACTGAAACATTGCAGTAGTCACAAAGTGTAAGGAGTCTATGAAGTGAGATTGAAAGTAGGTTAGTGTAAAGATTCCAGCAGTACAGTTGAACAGAAACATGTCGGCTCGGGGAGGTATAAGCAGCTAGAGTGCAGACAGTTCCAACAGTAGCATAGTCTTGCCACTCGAACGGATGTAACATAAATTAAATATGATGTCAGAGAGATGCAGAGGTTTTGCATTTTTTGTTTGTTACTAAAGTAGGCCAGGAACAAATCTGACAGAAACAAGTTCATGCCTCAAAGTAGCTTTTGTAGGTGAGCTGTAGCTGAGCTAGCTCTGGTTACAGAGAGAGGGGAGAGAGGGGGGAGAGGAGAGATTTGGGGAGGGGGAGAGGAGGAGAGGTGAGAGAGAGGGGACGAGAAAGTGTGGGGAGAGAGAGAGAGAGACCTGACCACTGTGACTGACCCAAACTTATGGAAAGCTTTGACTATGTACAGACTCAGTGAGCATAGCCCTGCTATTGAGAAAGGCCACCGTAGGCAGACCTGGCTCTCAAGAGAAGACAGGATATGTGCACACTGCCCACATAATGAGGTGGAAACTGAGCTGCACTTCCTAACCTCCTTCCAAATGTATGACCATATTAGAGACACATATTTCCCTCAGATTACACAGATCCACAAAGAATTTGAAAACAAACCCGATTTTGATAAACTCCCATATCTACTTGGTGAAATACCACAGTGTGCCATCACAGCAGCAGGATTTGTGACCTGTTGCCACAAGAAAAGGGCAACCAGTGAAGAACAAACACCATTGTAAATCCAACCCATATTTATGTGTATTTATTTTCCCTTTTGTACTTTAATCATTTGCACATTGTTACAACACTGTATGTATTCATAATATGACATTTGTAATGTCTTTATTCTTTTGGAACTTCTGTGAGTGTAATGTTTACTGTTCATTTTTATTGTTTATTTCACTTTTGTATATTATCTACTTCACTTGTTTTGGCAATGTTAACATATGCTTCCCATGCCAATAAAGCCCCTTGAATTGAATTGAGAGAGAGAAAGATATGGAGTGGGGGGGAGAAAGAGAGGGAAAGGGGGAGAGAGAGAGAGGGAGGGGAGAGAGAGGGGGAGGGGGGAGAGAGAAGGGGAGGGGTAGAGAGAAGGGGAGTGCGGAGGGGTAGAGAGAAGGGGAGTGCGGAGGGGGTGAGAGGAGGGGGAGGGGAGAGAGAAAGAAAGAGCGAGAGAGAGGGGTGAGGAAGCGAGAGGTGGGTGAGAGAGATAGGGAGAGAGAGAGGAGGGGAGAGGGAGAGAGAGGGAGAGAGAGAGGGGGGGGAGGGAGAGAGAGCGAGATGGGAGAGAGATGGGGGAGGGGAGAGAAAGAGAGAGAGGTGGGAGGGGAGAGAGAGAGGGTGGGGGAGAGAGAGAAAGAGGGGAGAGGAAGCGAAGGGGGGAGGAAGTGAGAGGGGGTGAGAGAGATAGGGAGAGACAGAGAGAAAGGGGGAGAGAGAGAGGGGGGAGAGAGAGAAAGGGGGAGAGAGATGGGGGAGAGAGAGAGAGAGGGGAGAGAGAGAGGTGTTTGTTGAATTGTTTGTTTTAGGTTTTGTGGGTGGGTGTTTGTTTCATAATTACAGCATAAATGTGTGTATTCTACATGTGACTGCATTATATGTGTGCGTATGTGTGTGGCCCAGCTGGGTCAGGGAGCTCACATTAGCTGGCTGTCCTCATTGTAGGCTAGGACCTGGGTGACATCCCAGTCTCCAGACGTGATCGACTGCAGCGTGTCTGTGCTGGTGTTGGGCTGGAGAGGGAGGGGGGAGGAGAGGGACGGGGAGAGAGAGGGAAGGGGAGAGAGTGAAGGAGAGGGAGTGGGAGAGAGAGGGGAGCGGGAGAGGGACCGAGAGAAGGAGAGGGAGGGAGGGGGAAAGGGGGGGAAATGGAGAGGGAAGGGGAGAGGGAGAGAGAGGGAGGGAGAGGAAAGGGAGATACATATACTGCATGTTAAAAATCACTGGACTCAATGTCTTCTTGTCACATTAGGAGTGCACACTTAGTTGAACTGACGTCTGTGCTACTTGTGATGGAAGATATTACGGAAGTGGCTGTTGTCTATGCTATGCTGTAGGCAGCAATTCTAGTGTATGGAAGCCCTCGTGCAGAACACAGAAGAGAGTGTGTAGAAGGGGAGTATACAGTACCTGTGTGATGGACATGGAGATGTGGAAGAACTTGCCCCTGCCTCCCTGTGGGATGGCTCTGGTGAAGAACAACTTCAGACCATCTTTGGAGAACAGCGGCTCCTCATTCTGCACACCAGTCATTTAACACACATAGAACACACAAACTCAGCAGAAAAAGAAACGTCCCTTTTTCAGGACCCTGTCTTTCAAAGATAATTCGTAAAAATCCAAATAACTTCACAGGTCTTCATTGTAAAGGGTTTAAACACTGTTTCCCATGCTTGTTCAATGAACCATAAACAATTAATTAACATGCACCTGTGGAACGGTCGTTAAGACACTAACAGCTTACAGACGGTAGGCAATTAAGGTCACAGTTATGAAAACTTAGGACACTAAAGAGGCCTTTCTGCTGACACCAAAAGAAAGATGTCCAGGGTCCCTGCTCATCTGCGTGAACATGCCTTAGGCATGCTGCAAGGAGGCATGAGGACTGCAGATGTGGCCAGGGCAATAAATTGCAATGTCCGTACTGTGAGACGCCTAAGACAGCGCTACAGGGAGACAGGACGGACAGCTGATCGTTCTCGCAGTGGCATACCAGGTGTAACAACACCTGCACAGGATCAGTACATCCGAACATCACACCTGCGGGACCGGTACAGGATGGCAACAATATCTGCCCGAGTTACACCAGGAACGCACAATCCCTCCATCAGTGCTCAGACTGTCTGTAATAGGCTGAGAGAGGCTGGACTGAGGGCTTGTAGGCCTGTTGTAAGGCAGGTCCTCATCAGACATCACTGGCAACAACGTCGCCTATGGGCACAAACCCACCGTCGATGAACCAGACAGGACTGGCAAAAAGTGCTCTTCACTGATGAGTCGCGGTTTTGTCTCACCAGGGGTGATGGTCGGATTCGCGTTTATCGTCGAAGGAATGAGCGTTACACCGAGGCCTGTACTTTGGAGCGGGATTGATTTGGAGGGTCTGTCATGGTCTGGGGCGGTGTGTTACAGCATCATCGGACTGAGCTTGTTGTCATTGCAGGCAATCTCAACGCTGTGCGTTACAGGGAAGACATCCTCCTCCCTCATGTGGTACCCTTCCTGCAGGCTCATCTTGACATGACCCTCCAGCATGACAATGCCACCAGCTTTACTGCTCGTTCTGTGTGTGATTTCCTGCAAGACAGGAATGTCAGTGTTCTGCCATGGCCATCGAAGAGCCCGGATCTCAATCCCATTGAGCACATCTGGCACCTGTTGGATTGGAGGGTGAGGGCTAGGGCCATTCCCCCCAGAAATGTCCGGAAACTTGCAGGTGCCTTGGTGGAAGAGTGGGGTAACATCTCACAGCAAGAACTGACAAATCTGGTGCAGTCCATGAGGAGGAGATGCACTGCAGTACTTAATGCAGCTGGTGGCCACACCAGATACTGACTGTTACTTTTGATTTTGACACCCCCTTTGTTCAGGGACACATTACTCAATTTCTGTTAGTCACATGTCTGTGGAACTTGTTCAGTTTATGTCTCAGTTGTTGAATCTTATGTTCATACAAATATTTACACATGTTAAGTTTGCT
This sequence comes from Salmo trutta, assembly GCF_901001165.1. Classification (NCBI taxonomy): domain Eukaryota; kingdom Metazoa; phylum Chordata; class Actinopteri; order Salmoniformes; family Salmonidae; genus Salmo; species Salmo trutta. Next base: position 15,701,872 of record NC_042962.1, read on the forward strand.
GACAATAAACGCAGTTGACGGTGAGAGGACGTTTCTTTTTTTGCTGAGATTATATATACACATATATAAATATATTTCTAACATATCTAGAAATGATGCAGTGGCATTCCACTCTCTAGCACTGCTAAAAAGATATAGAAGATAAAAAGGTAGACTTAGCGATATGACGTGGATGCAGAAAGTAAACCGCATAGTGGGTCAATTCTCTCAACAACTAAGACTGTTGAAGAGTGAGGTTCAACTTCATTGTTTTTGTCCCGTGACTACCGTGCTGTGAAGAGCATGAAGCGAGCCCATGGCCATGCAAAGATACTGTGTGTGACTGTGTGAGAGTGTCTTGCATCTCGCTCATCTTAATATCTGCGGTGCTCCTTGTTGTGACGTCATTTCGCTGAGTCTACCTTTAAGAGCACTAAGACATTGTTTGTACTTGAATCTTGTTGGTTTCTTACCTGTCTGTGTAGCCAACTTTCGCTCTCGTCCTCGTGTTTCTAAACAGACAATTTGAAAGAAAAGCCAATGAAAAGCAGAAGAAAAGTGAATGAAGTGGGCTGAAAAACAGACGCACAGACACACACCTTGGTGCAGACGCCAGTAGTGGCCTGACACAGAGTCAGCATGGATATGTTCTGGGCTCTGTTTAACCAGTTCACTGCCAGTTTGGTGGTAGTCGCCCATTTCACCATGGTGACATAGTACTCTCTGTCCAACACAAAACGAAACAAGAGTGTTATTGTGACTATGCATTTATTCATGCAAATACAAAATCTAGAATAAAGGACTAGGAATGTCTTACTGACATATTGTATGTGTAACAGAGTTCATCCCTTTGAAAGCCATAAGGGTATATAACCATGTTATATATAGTAGTAGTAGCAGTAGTGGGGAGGCAGGTAGCCTAGCGGTTAAGCGTGTTGGGCCAGTAAACCGAAAGGTCACTGGTTCGAATCTCCAAGCCGACTAGGTGATAAATCTGTTGATGTGCCCTTGAGCAAGGCCCTTAACCCTAATTGCTCCTGTAAGTCACTTTGGATATGAGTGTCTGTTAAATGTAAAATGTATTAAACTTATATACTATTAGCAGTTGAGTAGTATTGTAACGGAGGTTGGTGTTGTGTGTTGTGTGTGTTGTGCTGTGTGGGGTGGGGTGGGGGGTGGGGGGGGGTGTACCCCATCCTCTGGTCCTCAGGCCTCCTCATCTCCATGGTGTGCAGGGGCCCATTCAGGTTGACCACATACAGAGAGATGACTGGGTTCTCCTCCCCAGCCTGCATGGGGGAAAAGAGGACAGAGAGACTATGAGTTCAAATTCCATCAATAAAATAACTGTTCTTATTGGACATTTTAAGCGCATCTACCTCAGGAAGAACAGCCTGTAGACAGAATTAACTCAATGCTGGTATATTTTCCCATTTCCCAAGATAGTTTTGTTTTACTTTTATGTGTGTTTAATGATAACGTACCTTTGAGTGGTGGTACAATTTACTGCAGTGTAGTGTTGCACAGTAGAGTGCATGTTTTCAGTCAGTACTAGGTTAGTAATCATACTGCTCTGACCATAGTGTTGTGAAGGGTCACAGCAACCATACAGGACTCCAATTGCTTCCAATTACCCTAGGCCACGCCCCTTCCCTCCACACCTGTTCCCACTCCCTAATCACCTCTCCTCACTCCTGTTTCCCACAAAGCAACGTGTTCCTCCCTATACACTAGTAATGGTTCATGTTTGGTTATGGCACGGCGCACCCTTTTCCTTCCTTCCTTTGTGTGTGATATGAGAAAGCCACCACATCCTAAAACATTTCCCAAACTCGGTCCTGGGCCCCCAACCCCCTGGGTGCATGTTTTGGTTTTTGCCCCAGCACTACACAGCTGATTCAAATAACCAGCTCATCATCGAGGTTTGATTATTTGAATTCCATCCAACTCCTAACCCCCCATGTGCCTCTGTTGTTCACTGTGTATAATAAATACCCCTAATCCTGGACTCCTCATCCCCATCTCCTCATTGCATTCTGACCGATGCACCATGGTGACAGCAACAGTCCTGACCCTAACTTACAGTCAGCCCATTCACCCTAGCCCTAGTCCCTTTGTTCACTTAGAGTAGTGGGTTTCAGTCAGTACTAGTTAGTAATTATACTGTTCTGACCTTAAAGGCGCTGCGTGGTCAATCCGACGTCTGCATTGGCCGTACAGCATTTACTGCGGTGCAGCCTCTGCAGACGTTAGGGCCTTCATACTTCTTGCGCTTTGCGGAGCAGAGCTATTGTGAAGGAAGTTGTCAAGGAAGTGAGTTTGTGTTTATACAGGACGTACAGTCCCCCACCTACCGTCAATCAATCATGTCAATTCGGAGCTACGCAGCCATTGTTACAAAATGTAAGAGGTGCATGGCGATGAGGTATGGAGCTCGATGTGGCCTCTGCATGCCTCCAGAGGCTCTGCAATTTTGTCACACACTCCATACGAAGGCTCTGACCACATTTTCAGATCAAGCATAAATTGGCTTTTAGGGTAGTGGTTTTCAGTCAGTACTAGGTTAGTAATCATACTGTTCTAACCTTAGGGTAGTGGTACTCCCTCCCAGTAGGGTAAGTAGTTCCTGTGAACATGGGGATCTCCATCTTGGGCACCATGGTGTCGTTGATGGTGGCATATGCCAGCCGGGCACCGTCCGGAGACCACCAGTGGGCAATATGGGTCTGGAAGATCTCCTCTGGAAAATAATCGGAAAATAATCATTTCGTTTTCAGTAATAATGAAAATGATGAAACCCTTACAAAAACCTCCTCTGTGTTTCAATGGAACCACATTTCAACACCCAGTGCAGACCTGCATCAGATCCGTTGGTTATATTAAATACTGACCCAAACATCAATTGCAATGCAGAGTCAGTTTGGCTCAATGCTGTCATAACATCCCTAAAATGAGGAGTACTGTATGTTCCGGCCATAAATCAAAACACTGCTTTTAATCTCACAAGCGAGGAACATCGACCAATCGAGAGCCATACCAGGAAAGGGAACAGGAAAAGTAATTTCCCAGTCAGGTGCAACAGTGTACTGTGTTGTATGCAGGGGAATTGGAGTGCGTGTTTGTTTGTGTGTAACCCCTTTTCTGCTGCTGAGGCACACAGAAAGAATGCTGTTGGAACTTGGCTTACTTAATCAAAAACCTGAGACCTCTGTGCGTCCCTACAGAGCCTGTGTGTGTTTGAAATTGTGCAGGTTGATATGAACGACAGGACACACACTAATATCCCAGAGGGGGCTCTATTGATATGCAGTTCCAGGTGAAGACACACACACACCGGCACGCCCCCGTGCAGAAAAACACCGAATGTATGCATGTAATCTTTTCTGCATCAATCCCCACCCAGCTGATAAAGAGTGTGTGTGTGTGTGTGTATTGCATTTAGCTTGAGGAGGAAATTAGTGGTCTGACACAGCGCTACATCTCCTGTGTGTATGTGTATCCTTGCATCCTTCAGTGTCCATCTATCCAAAACCTTCTTGATGTAATGTGATTTGTGGATTGAAATAAAGTATTTCAAATGTGTGTGTGTGTGTGAACCCACCTTTGTTTCCATGTCCTTTGAGAGCCGTTTCTATCTCCCTAGCTGTGATTACCCAGGTGAGAAGTGTCACACTCCTCCATTCTCCCTGGCTCACAGACTCGCTGTTCTGACTCTAAATTATTCACTGCCTAACACAGATATGACTTATGCATGAGCCGCCCTGTTACTGAGGCAGGTGGGCAATAGAAGTTAATGAATGTAATGTGACAGAATCAGGTGGGCCAAACTAATGAGGAGGAGAAGGAAGGACATATCTTTCTTCACCGGGACACAATTCAACAACCATTAACTGATCAAAAATAATATGCTATGATAAGAGTAAGAGTGCTTCCTGTGTTGAGACATTTTGACAAAGACAAGGTGTGATAGGACTTGGTGAAATTCAGAGGAATTTCAATTGAGGCAAAGAACACATGGTGCAAGATGAGTCCCGTCCAATAGGGGGCAGTGGTGATACGTATTAGAACTAAGCCCGACTGCTGGATGACAGTTTAAACACGAGAGATTCAACTGAACTGCCTGCTTACAGAGAGCATAGATAGGATCACACACACACGCACACAGTTGTTACTGCTATATTTTCAGAAAATAAGCTTACATACCACTGTAAACAAATACAAACAAAATTGTCTCAGTGTGTGAAAAGTGCAATACCAGCCAAAACTCCAGGGGCCATACACACACAGCTCCTATTAAGAGTGCCAGACACTGCTCTGGTTCTATTCCTGGGCCACATCATATTCCAGGATATTGTCTGCTCCAGTACTGGTTCTATACCTGGGCCACATCATATTCCAGGATGTTGTCTGCTCCAGTACTGGTTCTATACCTGGGCCACATCATATTCCAGGATGTTGTCTGCTCCAGTACTGGTTCTATACCTGGGCCACATCATATTCCAGGATGTTGTCTGCTCCAGTACTGGTTCTATACCTGGGCCACATCATATTTCAGGATGTTGTCTGCTCCAGTACTGGTTCTATACCTGGGCCACATCATATTCCAGGATGTTGTCTGCTCCAGTACTGGTTCTATACCTGGGCCACATCATATTCCAGGATGTTGTCTGCTCCAGTACTGGTTCTATACCTGGGCCACATCATATTCCAGGATGTTGTCTGCTCCAGTACTGGTTCTATACCTGGGCCACATCATATTCCAGGATGTTGTCTGCTCCAGTACTGGTTCTATACCTGGGCCACATCATATTCCAGGATGTTGTCTGCTCCAGTACTGGTTCTATACCTGGGCCACATCATATTCCAGGATGTTGTCTGCTCCAGTACTGGTTCTATACCTGGGCCACATCATATTCCAGGATGTTGTCTGCTCCAGTACTGGTTCTATACCTGGGCCACATCATATTCCAGGATGTTGTCTGCTCCAGTACTGGTTCTATACCTGGGCCACATCATATTTCAGGATGTTGTCTGCTCCAGTACTGGTTCTATACCTGGGCCACATCATATTCCAGGATGTTGTCTGCTCCAGTACTGGTTCTATACCTGGGCCACATCATATTCCAGGATGTTGTCTGCTCCAGTACTGGTTCTATTCCTGGGCCACATCATATTTCAGGATGTTGTCTGCTCCAGTACTGGTTCTATTCCTGGGCCACATCATATTTCAGGATGTTGTCTGCTCCAGTACTGGTTCTATACCTGGGCCACATCATATTCCAGGATGTTGTCTGCTCCAGTACTGGTTCTATACCTGGGCCACATCATATTCCAGGATGTTGTCTGCTCCAGTACTGGTTCTATTCCTGGGCCACATCATATTTCAGGATGTTGTCTGCTCCAGTACTGGTTCTATTCCTGGGCCACATCATATTCCAGGATGTTGTCTGCTCCAGTACTGGTTCTATACCTGGGCCACATCATATTCCAGGATGTTGTCTGCTCCAGTACTGGTTCTATACCTGGGCCACATCATATTCCAGGATGTTGTCTGCTCCAGTACTGGTTCTATACCTGGGCCACATCATATTCCAGGATGTTGTCTGCTCCAGTACTGGTTCTATACCTGGGCCACATCATATTCCAGGATGTTGTCTGCTCCAGTACTGGTTCTATACCTGGGCCACATCATATTCCAGGATGTTGTCTGCTCCAGTACTGGTTCTATTCCTGGGCCACATCATATTCCAGGATGTTGTCTGCTCCAGTACTGGTTCTATTCCTGGGCCACATCATATTCCAGGATGTTGTCTGCTCCAGTACTGGTTCTATACCTGGGCCACATCATATTCCAGGATGTTGTCTGCTCCAGTACTGGTTCTATACCTGGGCCACATCATATTCCAGGATGTTGTCTGCTCCACCACATCAGTTAATCTGACAGACATGCCACTGATGACAAAGCGTTCTATAATCGCCTTGGGTGTCTGTCTGACTCCCCTTATGCAAGACTGTCAGTGTACCACACACACACACAATGATAATCTCATCTGGGTTTTAGACGGTTACTACAAAATTAGACTGCAAGCGTGGCGTTTCTCCTCCAGGGAGAGATTTCCTCCCCATATCTGACACTGTGATTGACCATGCTGTCATCTGGTGCAGATATAAACAGATGTTACACAACCTGGCAAGGTCTCTCTCCCCTTCACGGCTTATGTCACCACTAAACAAAAACACACACACGTTGAATGTGTTATTGCTCAAAGGCCGCAGTCTGTCAAAGAGATCTCCATTGAGTGACATGATATGAGTGGTAGGTCTGCGTTGTGGGGCAGGTCAAACTCAGGCTCAACTCCCTCCCATCCCATCAAAAGATTCTTCTTCCTTAATAAATTATCAATGTAAATTGCCAGGCCCTCAGCGCTTCATAATTATGTGGCAGGGGTCAGACAGTGATTAAAGTTTCAATGGACTTAGACTAATATTGCTGTTGGAAGAGCTCCACTGCACAGCTTAAAATCTCAGTCAAACTAATCTGGGGGTAGGGGTGTGTCAACACACATACTGTAGAGGCTACATACACACTTTAACAGTTAACAAAGAGGTAGTGTAAAATACGAGAGCATACTTAGTGCAAGCAACCTTGCACTCACACACAGACATGACCGTCGCACACAGATGCAGACATGACCGTCGCAATCACGCACGTACAGAATTCAGCCTTCATACGGTAACATTTGTAATATTGTTGCCAGTTTACAATTACTCTTGGAACTCAGAATCACATCTAGCAGTGTTCTGGCAGTATGTCACGAGACACCTAGCGAAAGGTTGGCAGGTGCCGCCCCACCCATTGATGAGCACTACACCAGGCTTTAACTAAGAGACAGCCATCCATGCCCTCCCTGACACTCCTCCCTCTCTTTCTCTCTCCGTGTTATTAAAAGCGAGAAGTCTTGGAGCAGAGAGCCAAACACACAGGGAGCGGAAGAAATTAATTCATTAGTAAAGTTGAACACAGTGAGGCAGCCTGTTCCTCAGGGGACGAGGCAGAGGCACTGAGGTGGAGTCAGAGCTTGGATCGGTCGAGTCAAAACAAACAGGGAGACATCTGTATCAGAATGGAGAACAGACGGTGAAGATTCATTCTGCTGAATTAATGCTAATTTACCTATGTCGAACAGCCGCAGTGAGAACTCAGGGAATTTGGAGCAAATTGGCCACTTTTCCTGTTTTTAACTACATTTGGTATCACCCTAAATCAATTGTTTACTGCACCTATGACTAGCCTTAATACCAGTTCTGTTGTGTTTAAATTTCAAGACAAGAATCATTTTGACTCAAGTGCCACATTCTCTGGGGACGACAATGCAACGGGACAGATGCGCCATTAGACCACCACCAAGAACACCAATAATATTCACATCAGCCAATAAAAGTGTCATCTCACCTTCGTACAGCCAATCGCTGAGCCCATTGAAGATGACTCCCTCCTTGCCGGTGGAGACTAGGCGGATCGATCGGCTCTCCACCGTCGAACGGTAGTAGATGTTATTCTCAAAAATGAAAATCTAAGGGAAGAGGGAGATGAGAGAAAAAATTATGAAAAAACTGAGGTGATCAATATGGAAGGAAGAACAGATGTGTGTTCTGCATGACTAAACTTGACCTGTAGGTTGATGGAAGGATGCTTTAACCAGATGAGGAATTTGAGCTCAAAAGGTTCTATCGAAATGTTTGATCCTCTCCTATTCACTGCAATACTTGAATCATGAACATTTTGCAGCAATATTGGCTTGTTTGTCAAGCCACGATATAGCAGGCCTTGTTGAATACAATCAAAAACACATATCACGTGTGTTGAAGTTCACAGTCACCTGCCAACATGGCAGTCATGTTTGCTACCTGCACGATCTAGTAAATAGCCTCAACTTACCCTTCTGCCTCCTCGCTATTGGATTATACTTTCATCATGTCACGGACATAATATTGTCTCCATATTACTGTATGTCTAAGTATTGATTGATAACTCCGGCTCAGCAGAGAGAAAGAGAGAGAAAGCACAGAGAAAGAAGGAGATCAAGAGAGAGAAAGAATGTACTGCATAATGAATCCTTTACCTCACCACATTGAACACCAATATTGTACATCAATACAAGTCCTAATTGCAGATTGATCCTTTACTGGGCTACAGCATTGCCCTCCTCTCTGTCCACTGTTAGTAGTAGCATATTATAGTTCCTCTTCACACATTACAGATTCTCTACCCACAAAAAAAACTTTAAAACCTCTATCTGCCATATCAAATCAATGACCATAAAATATAATGCTCATGTTATTAAAGGCTCTTAACGGGTCGGTTTCAGTTGCAGAGCTCGTAGGGCTTATATTGAAATCAATAGAAGGTAACTAAGGATAGCTCAATAACTTTGGCCTTGAGCTTTCCGTTGGTTCCCGTGTAATCTCTGTTACTGACATGGACTGAATCATGCTATATAAACACAGTCTGAAAGATATTCTCTTTTAAATAAAGAATTACTTCAACAATAGTTGACCTCTCCTCAGGGATGATCGGGTATGTTCCCTTTCCTTGCAGCAGTTAAGGCAATGCAATAGCATCACAATGGCCAAAACAAAGGTATAGCCCGGTTCCTACCTTATGCCATCTTGCAGACAAGGGGGGGGGGGGGGGGGGGGCAATGTTCCTTATGTGGCTAGGTAGGCCAGGGGAACACAGGTGTGTTTGAATTCACCTCTGTGCAGATGGACTGAGGGACCAGTTTTACAACAGGATCTAGCTCAGGGCAGAGAGTAACACGGTGAGCTTGGCCCACTTCTGAAGGAGGTAGAAACACTGCCCAAGTTACCACCTATTAGGGCTGGGCGATATGGCCAAAATTTCATATCACGTTATTTGAAAAAAATTGGACAGTGTGACGGTATATTCATGTTGATGAATAATAAAAGTTCTAAATTTGCTATATGAGTAGTGAGTGACCTTAGGGTGGCAACACATACATTCTAAGTGATTTCAATGGGTCTTTCTCCATTATGATTGTTTTATACTGTTCAATTCAACCAAAAATAAAATTTTCAACATTTTCATCAATTTCTGCACTCATTTATGATCATTTCCACACTGCCACGTAGGGCTGCACAATATGGGCAAAACAACTAGGCCTCATTTTTAACCAAATGTTGCAATTGCGATTTGACTTGCAATTTAGAGCAAAACACTTGGTGAACTGTTGGAATCATTGGAAATAGAATGATTGTTTTAATTATAGTTAGTATATGATAGTGGGCACTTTGAATACAGCGTTGTTTGACACGACAACAAATTAAAACACCAGGGAGGAGAAAGTGAAAGTGTTGACAAGTGTTTCCCAGGGGACCCAATAATCTTTAGCTACATTGAATGTTTTCTCTTAGCTACTTCATGTAGTTAACATATTCATGCTTCGCACTTTCCTCTTTGATTTAGATGATACTGTTGCACAAACATGCTGATTTAGGTCTACACCATCGCTGGCGTTATCAGGCTGTATAGCTAATTACGTTTGCTCTAAATTTGTACATTTATTAGCTAGCTAGCGATTAGAGGCTAACAGGATTTAGGCCTAACTAGCTAAGAAAAGATAACCTAGCCGTTTCCAGATGTAAGAAACACAAACTAATAATGTAACTATAGAACACTTTAGGATTTATATTAAGAAGCAAAGTAAAAAGAGCATCATTGTCATCAACATTGTTGCATGTTCTGCATTAAGCACAAGCATTTCGCTACACCCGCAATAACATCTACTAAACATGTGTATGTGACCAATAAAATTTGATTTGAGCCTGAACTCAAGTGTCTCATGGTTGAGGAACAACAAAGGCGCTCCTTGAGTGATGGGTGCAGTGACAGTTCTGTGAGAGAGAGAGAGCGGAGAGAGATGACTCAAGTAGCGAAGTAAACTATAAAAACGAACGTTACACACGGCGTATCCCATTTAACAAACCAAACATTCGTTATAGAAGGTAAAGTGAAATCCCAAACCGGTCCGTGCATCAAATACGGTATACCGCCCAGCCCTACCTCCCATATACACACACACACAGAGTCTGGGGAGATGTGTGGTCATATTGTGGGCTGGTTGACAACTCTGGAGATTAGCCTCACAAAGAGAGAAAAGTAGGGCAAAGGAGGGGGAGAAAGAGCGAGGGAGACAGGGAGGGAGGGAGAGGAAGGTAGAGAGCAAGCAAAGCGCAGCGTCTCAGTAGGGGATTCAACTCCAATTTAAAGGAAGAGGACCACTTACTGCTAAAGCTGGAGTTATATGAACAGTGTTCATCCACACAGACATAGCTGCCTGTCCTCTGAACAATGTGTATTTAACCCAATTCTACTACTTTTCGACATGGGACAAGAAAACTGTGTGGGTTTGTGTGTGTTAAAGAGAGGATCAAGAGGGGAGGGGCTTGAGAAATGTGATAACAGAGGGGTTGATGTTAGTGTGTGTGTGTGTGTGTGTGTGTGTGTGTATGCGGACGCATAATATACACACATGCGAGAGAGAGAGAGAGAGAGAGAGAGAGAGAGAGAGAGAGAGAGAGAGAGAGAGAGAGAGAGAGAGAGAGAGGAGCGTTCACATATTATATGAATGCACGTCGGCAGACACCTTCCTCTCCCGCCCATGCATCCTATCGTTGACAACAAGCATCACAGCTCAGAGGGCAAGCATCTGTTGCTGGGAGGGGTGCTCCTTAAAATGAAAGCGACTGTTGGAATCAGGGCTGTTTGATGATTAATACTGGGAGAGAGTGTGTGATATCAATCCAGTGACTTCACTAATTAATCCGCTGAGGAGATTACAGGTAATTAATTGCATTGTGCTGGAGGATGTAATCACTCACACTCTGTCTGCTCCGAGAACCACTAGACTGATGCTTATTAATGTTCTCTCGGTGGCTAGACTGCCTGGTAGCTTGTGATAGGTTAACAGACATACATGGCCATAGGAAAGGTCATTGATACAGTGCATTCCTATTGTACTCTCAGTTTAGAAATACATTATAACTAGACATGGTTTGCCAAATAGGAGTGACATTGGGGTATGGAGTATGGGTGAGACAGAGAGGGTGCTGCTGGGAGTTGTAGTTCTTACCAGCTGCTGGCCCGTGGGTCCCCAGCCTGCGTACTGCAGTTGGGCGTTCCGCACCTCTGGAGGGTTCAGGTTCCATGTCTCCCTGCAGCACAGAGGAGAGACCACATTTAGACTACACACACCCACACTACATACTTTTTATTTAACCTTTATTTAACAACACACACCTTTAACTGCCCCTCATTAAACGACTGAGCACCTTCTTTAAAAATAACATCTTACTTAGTGGATCCTCAAACCACAGCATTATAAAAAACCTCCAGTGCACCACACCAGCAGCCTGCTCTGCTCCTGCCCAGATATACCAGTGTCGTACAGCTTAGCCCAAGAGGTTTACGAGCACCTATAAATACTGGTGCTTTATATATCGCTGCCACTTTCTGTTCATTTAGAAAAGTGCTGTGTGCTGCACGACAGAAAATTAGAGGTGTCACAGGCCCTTTGTCTTAGTCTGGAGGTGAGGATGGATGAGGTCATCAAGTCCCCTGGCCTGCAGTTCTCCTCGTCTTCACGGGGTGGCAGCGCAGAGACTTGACTGACTGGGCCGAAGAGAGTAGAGGAGAGCGGAGGGGAGAGGAAGCATTGGTTGGTTTCAGCTACTTACGGAGTCTCCAGGCTGCAGATGATGTAGAAGGCAGTGAACGAGTGCTGGTACACCTAGAAGAAGAATGATTGAAGACTATCATGAGGTACTTGGCCATTGAACCTATGTTTTAGTAGCTAACTATCATCAGAATGTATATGCATTTGGTTGGGAGGTTATATTGTATTCTACAAAGTTATTCTGTATTTGCTCAAATGTAATATTCCTTGTCAATGAGTCACTAAGTCCAGGGCACAAATGCAGTGTTCATAATATAATATATGCCATTTAGCAGACCCTTGTATCCAAAGAGACTTACAGTCAGTCATACACGCATACATTCTTCGTATGGTTGGCCCCAGTGGGAATCATGTCTGCACTGCATTCTACTAGCAGGCCCTGGACTGAGAGAGGACATGTAGAATGCTTCTTAATGTAGCAGGAGATAAGTATGGACCACTTGTTACAGTAGTCCATCTGAATACCCCCCTCAGAGTTGGGGGAGAGAAAGAGAGGGATTGACAAGCGAGAAATAGAGAGCTAGAGAAAGAGAGAGATAGAGAAAGAGGGGGGGCTTCTATGAAGGGCAAGCAGCAGCGTGACATATGGAGAGAGTGCAATGACAGCAGGGGGACGGAGCTGTCATCTACCAGGGCTATGGAGGGATGATTAAAATAACAAATGCACTGTCTAACACACACACACACACACACACACACACACACACACACACATGCCTCCCTGCTGTGCCATTACACTTTCCCAGTCTTGCACCTTTGGTGACACTTCACTGTTCCTGATACCACAATGTTCCTGATACCACACTGTTCCTGATATATATGGCAAGGTTAAGCCAGGTCTACACCTTTTCCTCCCTACTTTAACAGTGTCTACTCTCTCTCCGTGTCTTTCTGAGCCAATGGGATTCTATTCCCTGACATACTGATTCTTTTTCAGACTCTGTGTCCTGGATCTCACATTGCAGTAATCTTCCAGCTGAGTTAGCTACCTGAGCCATTACATAATGCAGTAATCGCTGTAGCAGAAAAACCTCCCATTCCTCTCTTTATCCTTTCCTCCCCTCCCTCTCTCACACTCTTGCTACCTCAAATCTCTCTACTCTCAGGCTTGCCCCATTCCCTCCATTTGTTTTCCCATTCCCTCTCTTTGTTTTCCCATTCCCTCCATCCCTTCCACATCCCCCTTTCTCAGCTGTGTTATGGGGTTTGTTTGTGTTTTGGCCTCTCTCTGAAGAGTACAGTTCCACTCAGCTGTTTTCTCTCTATAGTGGCTGAGAGGTAGCGGGGTGCGACAGGCCTCTATCCGGACGCCATGATTACTTTTCTCCCCCACCGCCTCACCACGTTTCCCCTCAGAGCCCACTGAAGTATGTGCCTGTCATTCTGCTAATTCAAAAAACAAGCAAACAAATGAAGGAGCTCACTGGTGCCATGTTGTAGGCGAGCAGCACATGCTTCATGTCAGGAGACACTTCATACTTGCTGGCTTTGTACATTTCCTGAAAAGCAGAGAGAAAGAAAACACAAAAGATGAGACCTTTAACCATGCGTAGTGTTTTTTCATTAAGGCGATCCTTAAATGACTGCATTTGACGGATTGCTCGGCGCGGACTTGGTCGGCAGACGCATTAATCTTGTCATGGCTCTTTCTGATTTCGGAGGGACGAACATACTGTGCGTCGTCACCTCGGCCGTTTAGACACTGATGTTGCATTTTCGTCAAAAACATTTGATGCGTAGCGAACCCAAATGATAACGAGCCAGATCAAACGATGTGCTAATGATGTATCGTTTCAGTAGGCTTCACAATAAGAGCTTTGGGTGCTTTAATATGCTGACGCAAAAAGAAAAGTTTGAATTCAATTCATGCAAAAACCAGTCTGTTCTTTCGCCTATAGGGATGCATCTACTGTGGAAATATGAGAAAGTTGGAGAGACTCACAAACTTTTTGTTGTGCACCAATACCGTCCTCTCGTATGTCTCCATGTTGAACCTGACAACATTCCCGTCACGTGTGCGATAGAGTAGATCATTACCTGTACAACAGAGGGAGAGCAAAGAAACAGAGCAAGAAAGATTATTTCACAAAGTTTTCATAATGGCTGATAATAGTCCTATGTGCAATATCCTTGCGATCGTACGTAAGGTGGACACTTGCAAAAATAAAATATCAGAGACAAAGTGTTTGGATTCAGAGTGATTCTGAATCCAAACATTTTGATTCTCCTAGATTCTGCATATTGGTGACAGAAGTGGGATTCTCTACATTTATGTCAGAAGCGGGATTCTCTACATTGGTGACAGAAGTGGGATTCTCTACATTGATGTCAGAAGTGGGATTCTCTACATTGATGCCAGAAGTGGGATTCTCTACATTGATGTCAGAAGTGGGATTCTCTACATTGATGTCAGAAGTGGGATTCTCTACATTGATGTCAGAAGTGGGATTCTCTACATTGATGTCAGAAGTGGGATTCTCTACATTGATGTCAGAAGTGGGATTCTCTCTACATTGATGTCAGAAGCGGGATTCTCTACATTGATGTCAGAAGCGGGTCAGAAGCGGGATTCTCTACATTGATGTCAGAAGCGTGATTCTCTACATTGATGCCAGAAGTGGGATTCTCTACATTGATGTCAGAAGTGGGATTCTCCACATTGATGTCAGAAGTGGGATTCTCCACATTGATGTCAGAAGTGGGATTCTCTACATTGATATCAGAGGTGGGATTCTCTACATTGATGTCAGAAGTGGGATTCTCTACATTGATGTCAGAAGTGGGATTCTCTACATTGATGTTAGAAGTGTGATTTGCAGTGGGAGCAGTGGCGATCCGTCATTCAGGGCGTTTGGGCTTGCTTGTTTTGCATGTTATTTTGGAATTAATACGTGTCACATATCAGTTTGCAAACAATGTATGAATAATATTTATCATTGTTTTCTTGAGTAAGGCAGCTCCAAAAGACAGGTGTTTCAGCCTAACTCAGTGCTTTCTGTGGTGGTAGGGCAAGCCAGCAGAAAATACGGAGCTTTGTGCCGTGATTGGCTCAGTGTTTTGTCACTCATGGAAACTTTACGTTACTGCCAAGTGTAAGAGGAGACTTTTAGAGAAAAAAATAGAATTTTAGCCCTTCGGCTGTTGCCATAGAAGTGCCCATCCAAGAAGGCTCAAGGTTATTGGCCACAGATAAGATGACGTCAAATCACGTTATATGTACAGAGGCTTGGACTGATCATGTCAACATCATTCATTCACAATCTTATCAAGCAGTCATCATCATGAATCAATCGACAATCTACTGGCAAATAATTTTTAATCCTTGTCATATGATGAGAAAAAATGAAGAGAAATTATAGATAACATGTGTCATGACGTTGGCCTGTGGGTAAGGTTTATGACCCCCCCATAAATACCTTTCTCCCTTCCCCTCTCTCTCTGACCCTACTGAAGGACTTGAATAGCCTGTGTTAAATATAGAGAGTCTGGGAACATCAAACAAATGGGGAAAAGGAACCATAGTTTGATAATAAAACCAGTTGGAAATATGCTTGATAACGTAATGAGTATGTATGTCAGTTCATTGTTATCTGAGACATTATGATTGATGACAGGACGACATAAACTGTACCTGAGAAAGTATACACCCTCTAGTTATCAGAGTCACATGGAATTGTTATGCAATTGAAATGTTTGATATTGAAATTGTTTGTTAGGAGATTAAATGTAATTTTAGCTTCCAAATGAGAGAATTGGGTTTTCATAAGGAAGGTGCCCTGCCCGATCAGTGGCCCAACCCTGTGAAGAGACATGGGGTTATAAACGATGGGGCGCCTCCTTCCCCCCTCTCCACTATATAAGCCTTTGACGAGGGGATGGCCAGTATGTTCCAGTACGGGAGGTCTGCAGCCTCTACGTTAGAAGGACAGACACATATCAAGGACAGAACTAAGCCAACCTCGGCGTGAGCTATGGTATGAACTGGTATGAACTTTGAGCTTATTCACTACAGAAGTGATACTTCCTAGCCGTTGAGTTAGCCGCTGCTAACGTGGGCTAGGAAAGGACGGACGACGGATCCAGTCTAACAACCAGACGAAGATACCACCACGTATCCAAGTTACCACCATTGACATTCTTCCACTACAGGAAGATCTGTTGGCCAACCCGGCCAGCATCTACGACCAATCTACCGAAGCGCAGCTCAGAGTAAATATTTATTGCATTTTCCTTTTCCAAATGGGCGGTAATTTAGAATGCATAAGATAATGTATTTACGATAGCATAGCTGCTGTTTCTTTGTTCCTAAGTCTTCCCGCTATTTCATTCAAGCCCAACCCCCTTTTCTTTGTGTAACCAGCCATGATACAGGCTCCGTCCACCAGGACGTTTTCTGTATGACATCATTTGTATTCTGTGTATTTGTAATTCTGTGTGATTAGTTAGGTATTTAGTAAATAAATAATTAAACCCAATTTTGTATTGCTGATTCAACTTGTTAGCCAGGGTTCGTGAAGATAACTAAGAATTTACAACTTTCATTATGAGACTGAAAATAAGATAAGGGTTAATATTGACTGCTATCGATGTAAAATATTACTAAGTATTTTAAGAGTTTATTCGGAAAATAACAGCTCTATAAACGTTCTTCTGTGGTGCCCCGACTTTCTAGTTAATTACATTTACATGATTAGCTTAATCAGGTAATATTAATTACAGAGAAATAATTTTATAAGTTAGCATGTCATATCACTTAATCCGGCATAGCCAAAGACACGGCACATGTATCAGTGCTCATCGGCCATTGGACATAAACATTATACAACAAGTTGGAAATCGCAAATTCAACGAGTGGCTTGGAAGGAATCAGGGACAGTGGCTGTGTGTTCCCAAATCTGGGATTAAGGGGATCTTTTCCAAGTTTAAAATGATAAACATTCAACATTGGCCATGCTGTCAATGAAGCAAGACTTGTGTCATGCTCAAAACAACTGCTAACTTAGAGGACCACCACGCCACCTTCCTGTTCAAGTGAGCCGAGCACAACAATGTGAGTTCAAAAATGTATTGTATGCTGCTTCATAAATGATGTAATATGCCAGGGAGATATGTATACTGTAGCTAAGAAAGTAATACTACATGTATGTTGTGTAGTAAGCTGTTAGTAGCCCATGTGCTTCACACTGATAATTTGGTCTATTAACCACTATTAATTTCACCTACTGTTCTGACTGTTCTACTGTAGCCTATAACCTGTTTTAGAGAAAGGTAATCATTGAATATTGTAAGAGCTTTCATTGTCTGCTTATATACCCCCTTTATTTACTCTACGGTTCTAACTTGGTGTACAGGGAGAGCACTGTAAGAACGGCCCATGTTCTGAATTCTGTCACTGTACATTTCAAAAGTGCTAAACAAATAGTTATATTGACTATATCCGTCCTAGCTCCTAGATTCTATACCAAACTCTCGAACAGGCTTCCAAGATGCCTGCAGTCGCGAAGACCCGCTCCAGAGAGCGTAGAACATTGCAATAGAGAGATAAAAGTTGTTCTTATCTTCACAATGACTTTGCCCTTTATGGGACAAGGACGATAAAAGCCCATTTCTGAATGTTGTTTCAGTCAAGAGCCATGAGAGCTGAGAATATGGCTCTGGTTGAGTGTTAATTGGGGACAGATTGTTGTTGGGAGCATTCATTATCTGCTAGAATAAATAATTGTCCATAAGAGGTGACAAAATTACCATCATGACAACATTCATTCAAAAAGTTGGGTGTGAAAGAGTGACAATTCTGGGTTTTTAGAATTCCCTGGCCAAATGCTGAGCGCTATGCTATCGATAGCACTTCCCTGCACTGCAATATTCACAGCCTTGTATCAAGATTAAAAACTACCGCATTACTGTGGATCATTTTGCCATAGTAATGAACAACACTCAGGACGTTACATGCTCAATTGCTTCTCTGCACTTTAATATATTCCTTTGACCTTGTTTAGCACACATATAAATGATCCTCTTTGCATTTTGAATGTATTCGTTTGACGTTCATTGTTCCAGTTAAAAGTGACCTTCTGTGTTCAGCGATTGGCTGTGTACTCTACACCTGACCTGTCCCCTCCCCAGGTTTATAGACAGGAGTCTCATCTTGCTCACTCCTCCGCTGGAGTTGTCATCGCTCCTGTCTCTCACTCGGTCTTCTCTGTTTGGTCCCTCTTCTATAATCACTCATTCCCTCTAGGACAGTTTGGGTCTGTCCTCATGTCCTATACAGTGTTTGCTATTCCACCTCCTGTGTGCCAGTCTACCATTCAGACTCTGTCCTGAATATCTACCTCTTTCGCCTCACTCCATACCTACTTTTCTTTTTCTATCCTTTGCATCAGCACATTTCCATCATATCAATGTAAAGCACTTAAGAGCATCTAGGAAAGCATTCTAAAAATCCAATCCAACCCTCTTGTATGCTATTACTGTTCCATATTTTGCATCCATGTAAAGCTAAACCTAAGGTAAGCTATCCTCTTTCCATCTCTTCTCCTCCCATCCTCTTTCCATCTCTTCTCCTCCCATCCTCTTTCCATCTCTTCTCATCCTATCCGCTTTCAATCTCTTCTTGTCCTATCCTCTCAATATCTCTTCTCGTCCTATCCTCTCAATCTCTTCTCATCCTATCCTCTTTCCATCTCTTCTCCTCCTATCCTCTTTCCATCTCTTCTCGTCCTATCCTCTTTCCATCTCTTCTCATCCTATCCTCTCAATCTCTTCTCATCCTATCCTCTCAATCTCTTCTCATCCTATCCTCTTTCCATCTCTTCTCCTCCTATCCTCTTTCAATCTCTTCTCATCCTATCCTCTTTCCATCTCTTCTCGTCCTATCCTCTTTCCATCTCTTCTCGTCCTATCCTCTCAATATCTCTTCTCGTCCTATCCTCTCAATCTCTTCTCATCCTATCCTCTCAATCTCTTCTCCCCCTATCCTCTCAATCTCTTCTCATCCTATCATCTTTCCATCTCTTCTCCCCCTATCCTCTTTCCATTTCTTCTCCCCCTATCCTCTTTCCATCTCTTCTCCTCCCGGTTTTGATCTGTTCTCACCTAATTTCATCCTGAACAAACACTTGGCTGCCCATATTATTCAACCGTCTGTCTGCCTGTCTTTTTCCCTCCCTCAGAGTCCAATCTTTATTCCATCTCAATGCTGCATTTTTTCTGTTGTCTACCCTTCCAGTCACCTGAGATCACTTCATCTTCTCCTTCCGACCATGCACTGCCTTTATGGCATTTACTGTCCACCCCAACAGTCCATCATTTCCACCTTCACCATCCACCACTCCCCCTCTCTCGCTAAACAGACCCAAACATCCCGTCGTCTTTCTTCTCATTTCAAAGACCCCAGGGCTTTCTCTCTTTCACTGACCCCTGCCATCTATCCATCCCTGTTTCACACCACCAAGGGCATTCTTAGTCTTGCTCTCTGTCGCTCTACTGCACTCCATCTTGTCCTCCTTCTCCCTCCTCACCTCTCCATCAGGGCTCCCTTCACTGGCTCTGCATTAGCCTAGGGTGCTCGCTTTCCCTTCTGAGGGAGAAGGAGGACCTTCTCCCTCCTCACCTCTCCATCAGGGCTCCCTTCACTGGCTCTGCGTTAGCCTAGGGTGCTCGCTTTCCCTTCTGATCCTCACCTCTACTCCTGCACCATGTCTTATTCATTCAGCCTCCTGCTCTGGGCAACATCCCTCCCTCACTACAGATCACAGGAAGACAGGTGTGTTTGTGCGTGACTGTGTGCATGCATGCGTGTGTGAGAGAGATTGAATGTTGAGAGTGCAATAGATGTTCCCCTTTCAAACAACACTTCAAAGACCATTTACCTTATGAATATTCACACTTAACCTTTTATGCATACTATGATCTTGTACTACCACTCTTCCATGATCTCTTCTGAGCCCTACAGACCGAATGCTCCATACCACTGTGTGCTTAATTGACGCTTCAGGCAAGTGGTTTTTCCCTTTCTAACTGTAGATGACAGCTTCATTAGAATGAGATAATAATAAGCACATCCACAGTCAGCGCTACTGTGGCCACTAGGCTAGCTTTCAATGAACGGAAGAAAAGCTTTAGGCTACTTTCCAATCCAAGGATTATTATTGAAACATATTTATTATGTGTTTGCAATGTTAAGGGATAAAGGGATAAAACATTAAGGGATAAACATTAAGGGATAAAACACCAAGGACAAAGCTAAAATATAACTATTTACTTAAATTATACCTTCTCCTCAAGCTCATTATTTTATTGTTGTTCTGTACTCCAAGTTCAATTTCCTTAAAAACAAACAAATTCAAGCTTTGCACTTGCTGCAATCGCATAGTAAATCTGTCCAAAAAGTGTTTTGATGCCAAATGATTCAGAAATACTAAGTTCCCAGGCCTGTTGGATATCATAGTCACCCCCTCAACCAACCATGTTAAGGACTATTCTCTCCCTCTGCTTCCATTTCTCCCTCTCTCTCCTTGTCCCATTCCCTCCATTCTTCTTCAGGGAGCTGCATCAGCCCATTCAGTCTGTTCAGGCTGTTCTGACAATGAGCGAGATCGTTCCACTTCCTCTCAATCTTTCCTGAGTTCTGGTACTGAGTACCAGTCCTGAGTTCTGGTACTATGCCACAGAAAAAACAGTCAATGTATCGCTGTTTCCTTTATTGTACCGCTGAGTGCCAGCAATGAACACACCAAGAATACTCATACATTTATCCAAATATATACTGAACAAAAATATAAACCCAACGTGCAACAATTTCAAAGATTTTACTGAGTTACAGTTTATATAAGGAAATCAGTCAATTGAAATCAATTCATTAGACCCTAATCTATGGATTTCACATGACTGGGAATACAGATATGCATCTGTGGGTCACAGATACTTAAAAAAAAAGGTAGAGGCGTGGATCAGAAAACCATTCAGCATCTGGTGTGACCACCATTTGCCTCATGCAGCACGACATCTCCTTCGCTTAGAGTTGATCAGGCTGTTGATTTTGGGCTGTGGAATGTTGTCCCACTCCTCTTCAATGGCTGTGCGAAGTTGCTGAATATTGGCGGGAACTGGAACACGCTGTTGTACACGTCAATCCAGAGAATCCAAAACATGCTCAATGGGTGAAATGTCTTGTGTGTATACATGCAATGGAAGAACTGGGACATTTTCAGCTTCCAGGAATTGTGAACAGATCCTTACGACATGGGGCCGTACATTATCATGCTGAAACCTGAGGTGATGGCGGTGGATGAATGGCATAACAATGGGCCTCAGGATCTCGTCACGGTATCTCTGTACATTGAAATTGCCATCCATAAAATGCACTTGTGTTCATTGTCTGTAGCTTATGCCTGCCCATACCATAAACCTACTGACACCATGGGGCATTCTGTTCACAATGTTGACATCAGCAAACCGCTCTCCCACACCACACCATACACGGAGCGGCAGGTAGCCTAGTAGTTAGAGCATTGGGCTAGAAACCGTCAGGTTGCTAGATCGAATCTGTCACGTTGGTATAAATGATTTGGGAAACAGACACAGGAATGCGTAATACGGTTTTTTATTAAGCTCAAATTACGGCGTGCCGTGTAAGGGCATGAAGACCAAACAAACACGTAACAAAAACACAGGGTTGAAACCCAAACAAAAGAGCAAGGAGTACCTCGAATAAATAATACATGCACGCACAATGATTAACACACGGGACGAGACCCATAATCATCTGCGCAATCCACAAGGGCACGAAAGCCCAAAACACACAGCACAGGTACTCACACGCACCAACGGACATTGTAACAATAATTGACAAGACTATGGAAACCAAAGGGCACATATTTACAAATACTAATCAGTGGGAATAGGGGACATGTGTGTGTGATGAAAGTTCCGGAGGGATCCGTGACGGAATCCCTGTGCTGACGAGGTAAAAATCTGTCATTCTGCCCCTGAACAAGGCAGTTAACCCACTGTTCCTAGGCCGTCATTGTAAATAAGAATTTGTTCTTTACTGACTTGCCTAGTTAAAAAAAGGTGAAAAAAATATTTATTATTAAATACACGTGGTTTGCGGTTGTGAGGCCAGCTGAACGTACTGCCAAATTCTCTAAAACGACGTTGGAGGCGGCTTATGGTAGAGAACAGTCAATTCTCTGGCAACAGCTCTGGTAGACATTCCTGCAGTCAGAATGCCAATTGCACGCTTCCTCAAAACTTGAGACATCTATGGCGTTGTGTTGTGTGACAAAACTGCACATTTTAGAGTGGCCTTTTATTGTCCCCAGCAGAAGGGGCACCTGTGTAATGATCATGCTGTTTAATTAGCTTCTCGATATGCCATGCACATGGAATATTTCTGGGATCTTTTATTTCAGCTCATGAAACATGGGACCAACACTTTACATGTTGCGTTTATATTTTTGTTCAGTGTATAACCCGATAATTGACTACAGAGAGACGTCTTTCTTCCATACAGCTTCTCAGCGGGCAAAGCTGGTTGAAATGACACCATTACAACCAGCTTTACAACCTGAACATCATTAAATGACAGGTGAGTTGAGGTTACAATGTAAAGCTAGGTGTGAAATATATTTTCCTTTCCTGTTCTGGGTCATTTGTCCTCCTGAAGGCTGAGCGGATGATGGTTAGACTGATAAAAAAAAACGATACAAGCCCAGACCTGGCGCCAGGATAAAGTGATTAAGGGGGAAGTTGAAATCGACAAGAGGCCAAAGATGTCTGGGAGAAAGTTAAGCAGCAGGTCTCCGGTCTTATGCATCATGTCATTCAAAAATACTTTTTTTTAACCTTTATTTTATCAGGTAGTCATACTGAGACCAAGGTCTTTTTTACAGATGAAATACAGAAACATTACAGAAATACACATCAAAATATAAATACAAAATACAGGCAGAAAGACGCCGATAAAAAACTTTACACATTCATCAGCAAAAAAGGTCCTCAATCAGCTTTCTGAATTGCCCTAGAGGCACCAAAACATTTAAGAACATTTTGACGATAGATCCACAAACACGGTGCAAAAAAACTAAAAGCTGATTTACCTAACTCTTTTATTTCAGCTCATGAAACATGGGACCAACACTTCACATGTTGCGTTTATATTTTTGTTCAGTATCGATTTTTTTCTCTCACCCATCTAACGATAACTAACAAACTTCCGTACTTGACAGTGTTTCATACACGTGACCGTAGTTTAGCGGCCCCAAAAATGTATACTTCCAGGTCAAATGTAATATGAATACCTTTGTAAAGCACATTTTTTCTGTTTTCCAGCGAAATCAATGACGTGACCTTCATGCTACCCGTCTCTGCATGATTGAAGAAGGCAATGGAGCTCCGCCTGGTCTTTTTAAAACTTGCGAGGGGGAAGCGAAGGCTACTGAGTAATAGTCAAAGGGGGAGATATGTCGTATAGGGAAACTGATTTTTTCACCCGATTTGTCCAACTTATCACCTCTAAAATGTTTATAAAACACTATAAAGAGTTTATATAACGTGTCATTATATACCTAAAAATGGTAAATAAAAAAAATAATAATAACACATTTGAAGGTTTGTGTTGAATTTGAATAGGGTTTTTTGGTCGACGCTAAAGTTAACTTCACAAGTCAACTGCGGCTGTTGCGACTTTTGAGAGTCATGATGGCTTGCAGTGATTATGAGAAAAATGAATGCATTCAGTTGTACAATTGACGAGGTATCCCCCTTTCCCTGTCCCTTTCACTTGTTTTTAATCTGCAAGAGAAGCGCTACCCCTGGTTTAAAGACGCTGTACGGCACACAATGTGCTGCATAATGCGTGACGTGCGATACGTCGTGATATGTCACAATGTATCGTACAGTGTCAGAGGGGTCCGTTTTTTCTCTAATACTATTGGTGTATTACCATCTCAATCAACGCCCTGGATTTTGATGCCAACAATGTCGCTACAGTCCCATTAGTTTTCATCGCAGTCTCGTTTGAATGCCGCGGTACGCAAAATCTGTATGGAACAGTGTTAGCTACCGTTACACACGATATCACATAATGACAAAGTGAAAACATGGTTTTAGACATTTTTGCAAATTTATTTTAAAAGAAATACAGAAATATCTAATTTACATAAGTAAGCACACCCCCGAGGCAATACTTTGTAGAAGCACCTTCGGCAGCGATTACAGCTGTGAGTCTTTCTGTGCAAGTCCCTAAGAGCTTTCCACACCTGGATTGTGCAACATTTGCCCATTATTCTATTCTGTCAAATTGGTTGTTGATCATTGCTAGACAACCATTTTCAGGTCTTGCCATAGATTTTCAAGTACATTTAAGTCAAAACTGTAACTCAGCCAGTCAGGAAGATTCACTGTCTTCTTGGTAAGCAACTCCAGTGTAGATTTGGCCTTGTGTTTTAAGTTATTGTCCTGCAGAAAGGTGAATTAATCTCCCAGTGTCTGGTAGAAAGCAGACTGAACTAGGTTTTCCTCTAGGATTTTGCCTGTGCTTAGCTCCATTCCATTTCTTTTTTATCCTGAAAAGCTCCCCAGTCCTTAACTATTACAAGAATACCCATTACATGATGCAGTCATCACTATGATTGAAAATATGGAGAGCGGTACTCAGCAATGTGTTGTATTGAATTTGCACCAAACATACGTAACACTTCAGGACAAAAAGTGAATTGCTTTGCCACATTTTTGCCAATATTTCTTTAGTGCCTTGTTGCAAACAGGATGCATGATTTGGAATATTTTTTATTCTGTGCAGGCTTCTTTTCACTCTGTTAATTAGGTTAGTTTTGTGGAGTAACTACAACGTTGTTGATCCATCCTCAGTTTGCTCCTATCATCACAGCCATTCAACTCTGTAACTGTTTAAAAGTCCCAATTGGCATCATGGTGAAATCCCTGAGCGGTTTCCTTCCTCTTCGGCAACTGAGTTAGGAAGGACGTCTGTATCTTTGTGGTGACTAGGTGTATTGATACACCATCCAAAGTGTAATTAATAACTTCACCATGATCAAAGGGATAATCTGTAGTCCATGGAGAATAAGAGCACCTCCTCCCTGCTGCCCACTGCTCTGAGGCTAGGAAACACTGTCACCACTGATAAATCCACGATAATCGAGAATTTCAAGAAGCATTTCTCTACGGCTGGCCATGCTTTCCTCCTGGCTACCCCAACCATCAGCTCCGCACCCCCTGCAGCTCTTGCCCAAGCCTCCCCAGCTTCTCCTTCACCCAAATCCAGATAGCAGCTGTTCTGAAAGAGCTGCAAAACCAGGACCCGTACAAATCAGCTGGGCTAGACAATCTGGACTCTCTCTTTCTAAAATGATCTGCCGCCATTGTTGCAACCCCTAATACTAGTCTGTTCAACCTCTCTTTTGTATCGTCTGAGATTCCCAAAGATTGGAAAGCTGCCGCGGTCATCCCCCTCTTCAAAGGGGGTGACACTCTAGACCCAAACTGTTACAGACCTATATCCATCCTGCTCTGCCTTTCCAAAGTCTTCGAAAGCCAAGTTAACAAACAGATCACTGACCATTTCGAATCCCACCATACCGTCTCCGCTGTGCAATCCAGTTTCCGAGCTGGTCACGGGTGCACCTCAGCCACGCTCAAGGTACTAAACGATATCATAACCGCCATCGATAAAAGACAGTACTGTGCAGCCGTCTTCATCGACCTGGCTAAGGCTTTCAACTCTGTCAATCACCGTATTCTTATCAGCAGACTCAACAGCCTTGGTTTCTCAAATGACTGCCTCGCCTGGTTCACCAACTACTTCTCAGATAGAGTTCAGTGTGTCAAATCGGAGGGCCTGTTGTCCGGACCTCTGGCAGTCTATCAATTCACAGGCCGGCTCTTTTCTCTGTATATATCAATTATGTCGCTCTTGCTGCGGGTGATTCCTTGATCCACCTCTACGCAGACGACACCATTCTGTATACATCTGGCCTTTCTTTGGACACTCTGTTAACAAACCTCCAAACGAGCTTCAACGCCATACAACACTTCTTCCATGGCCTCCAACTGCTCTTAAACGCTAGTAAAACTAAATGCATGCTTTTCAACTGGTCGCTGCCCGCACCCACCCGCCTGACTAGCATCACTACTCTGGACGGTTCTGACTTAGAATATGTGGACAACTACAAATACCTAGGCATCTGGCTAGTCTGTAAACTCTCCTTCCAGACTCACATTAAGCATCTCCAATCCAAAATTAAATCTAGAATTGGCTTCCTATTTCGCAACAAAGCCTCCTTCACTCACGCTGCCAAACATACCCTCGTAAAACGGACTATCCTACCGATCCTCGACTTCGGCGATGTCATTTACAAAATAGCCTCCAACACTCTACTCTGCAAACTGGATGCAGTCTATCACAGTGCCATCCTTTTTGTCACCAAAACCCCATATACCACCCACCACTGCGACCTGTATGCTCTCGTTGGCTGGCTCTTGCCACATATTCGTCGCCATACCCACTGACTCCAGGTCATCTATAAGTCTTTGCTAGGTAAAGCTCCGCCTTATCTCAGCTCACTGGTCACCATAACACCCACCCGTAGGAGGCGCTCCAGCAGGTAGATCTCACTGGTCATCCCCAAAGCCAACACCTGCTTTGGCCTCCTTTTCTTCCAGTTCTCTGTTGCCAATGACTGGAATGAATTGCAAAATGTATTTTGTTTTTAAATCCCTGAAGTTGGAGACATATCTCCCTTACTAACTTTAAGCATCAGCTATCGGAGCAGCTCACGGATCGCTGCAGCTGTACACAGCCAATCTGTAAATAGCCCAACCAACTAACTACCTCATCTTCATATTGTTTTTATTTACTTTTTTTGCACACCAGTATTTCTACTTGCACATCTATCACTCCAGTGTTAATTTGCTAAATTGTAATTACTTCGCTACTATGGCCTATTTATTGCCTTACCTCCTTACTCCATTTGCACACACTGTATATAGATTTTTCTATTGTTATTGACTGTACTTTTGTTTATCCCATGTGTAACTCTGTGTTGTTGTTTTTGTCGCACTGCTTGGCTTTATCTTGGCCAGGTCGCAGTTATAAATGAGAACTTGTTCTCAACTGGCCTACCTGGTTAAATAAAGGTGAAATAAAATGTAAAAAATATTCAATGTCTTCTTTTTTTAACCTATCTACCATGAAGTGCCATTCTTTGCGAGTCACTGGAAAACCTCCCTGGTCTTTGTGGTTGAATCTGTGTTTGAAATGTACTGCACCTCTGAGGTACCTTACAGATAATTTGTGTGTGTGGGATACAGAGATGAGGTAGTCATTAAAAAATCATGTTAAACACTATTATTGCACACAGAGTGAGTCCATGCAACTTATGGGACTTGTTAAGCAAAAACATTTTATGTGAATTTTTACTCTTGAACGTATTTAGGCTTGCCATAACAAAGGAGTTGAATACTTATTGACTCAAGACATTTCAGCTTTTCATTTTTTATTTATTTTTTATAAATAAAAACTGTAACACAACAATGTGGAAAATGCCAAGGGGTGTGAATACTTTCTGAAGGCACTGTAATTAGCCTATGTCAGTAAAGAAAATGTAAAAAAAGTTAATTAGTGTAGTTAGTCTTGCCAGCTATCTAAACTTGTAGTAATCATGTCCGGATTACCGACCTGGCACCCAGGGCACGTGCCCAGGGGCCCACATTGATTTTGTTAGTCACTCTCATTCAGATATCATATTAGCATGGCTTAAGTCATGGCAAAATGTTTAGAATTGCAAGAAATTTGCTTTTAAAACTGCGAAACAGTCTCCCCCCCATGGCAAAATTAGCTGTAAAATTGCAAAAACAAAAAAGTTCTGTAAAGCAAACCTATTTGTTTACCTTTTGTTAATAAAATATTTTTTATGCTACCAGGTCCCTCTGTATGTGTTAGAGTATAGTTTTTAATCCCGGTGCTGAGTTAATGTGAGTATAGCGGCTATTTGTATAGCTAATAGGCTATTTACACCCCCCCAAGACATTTTAAGAAAGTTTAAGCTAATTTACTGCATTTCTATACAATTTAAAAATGTAAAAATGCTATTTGGAGATCAGAAAAAACAAGCAAAATGTATCCCAGCCATTATCACCTTGGCTGCTGTAGGTTGATTCACTTCAGTCAATCCACAAACACATAGCCTATAAGCGTGGGGGCAAACTATAATTTAACATGTACAGAGGGATCTGTTAGCATAAAAAAATATTTTATTCGTTTTTCTGTAAAGCAATGAAGGCAGACTGTAGTTCAAATAGAGCCTGGACAACAGTGGGGGAAATAATATATACAACTGTATCATCATTATAAAAGTGCAAGTGACTTTTTTTCTTTTTTTACAGACAAGTCAACATTGTTAATCTAAACAGTAAAAAGTACAGGACCCAGAATTGACCCCTGCAGGATGTATACCCTGAATTTAAATGGCTTAATTTTAGACATGAATTACAGCTCAGGTTTCTATTTAAGCTGCTCCTTACCCTCTCTGTTTGTACAATTATTATTGATCTTTTAGGATTGAGGTCGGATTGTGAATAATATTCATGCATCTCTCTGTACTGTATACGTGGAGGGAAGCTTACCATCTCTTTGTACTGTATACGTGGAGGGAATCTTACCATCTCTCTGTACTGTATACGTGGAGGGAATCTTACCATCTCTTTGTACTGTATACGTGGAGGGAATCTTACCATCTATTTGTACATGCGGAGGGAAGCTTACCATCTCTTTGTACTGTATATGTAGAGGGAAGCTTACCCTCTATTGAGTTTTCTAGTCATCTTGAGGACGTCTATTGAAGAAAACAAATACATATACTTCAACCTTTTCCCGTCTTTTCCTTTATTCCAGGCTCTACACCTCAACCCATGACTTGTAGAAACCGTTTACCATTTGAATAGGACGACCTTATCTCTGAAAGGGGCCATAGTCAAGCCTCCCTAATACAACAATATAATTCCACAGCAGAGAGCCTTGCCATAATATCTGTATAGAGTATTGTATGAACCCATTCCCTAAAGTAGGAGACGGGAGGGAATAGAAGTGTGTGAGCTGCCGATGGCTCCTGTCCGGTGGGCTGGATAGGAGTTTTTACCTTGATTTATGGTTATCAGCAACACCGATCAAGGTCGCCTCTGAGACTCATTTTTTACCCCCAGCCCATTGCTTGAATCCTACGAGTACACCGGCCGGCATCAAACCAGCCCCATAACGGCAACACTAAACCTCCTTATCATGGTGTTCACGTTCTTAAAAAAAAATTATTCTGTCTCAGAGCCACAGCACGCCGCTCAACGCAACAAGCAAGAGTACAATTTGCATAGGGCAGCCTCGAGTAAATTACAATAAACATGAAAAGACTAAAAACACACAGAATGTGGTTTTGGTTTAACAGGAAAATTTATTGCTATACCTGCTGTGAGGAAAGGGCTAATACACAACATTGCATGAGGACATAATGAAGCTTCTTATTGAGGACATAGTGAAGCTTCTTATTGAGGACATAGTGAAGCTTCTTATTGAGGACATAGTGAAGCTTCTAATTGAGGACATAGTGAAGCTTCTTACTGAGGACATAGTGAAGCTTCTTACTGAGGACATAGTGAAGCTTCTTACTGAGGACATAGTGAAGCTTCTTATTGAGGACAGTGAGAGTGTTGTGGTTGGCTGAGTTAGCTATGCTAAAATAGTTTCCTATTCAATTACTAGCACTGGTCACTGAGGTTAAAGTGTGCTTCACTTAGTTTTTTGTTTTGTTATTGCAGCTTTTCTTTTCAAGAGGGACAGAACCACACAGTCTACAGAGGAGAATGCCTGGATTGGTCAGATACTGCTGTATTCACTTCGTGCCCTTCCAATTAATTTAGAATGACCTGCTAGCCCAGGGTTTCCCAAACTTGGTCCTCGGGACTCCAAGGGGAGCACGTTTAGTTTTTTGCCCTAGCACTGCACAGTTGATTCAAATAATCAACTAATCATCAAGCTTTGATAATTCGAATCAGCTGTGTAGTGTTCGGGGCAAAACATGCCACCCTTGGGGTCCCGAGGACCGAGTTTGGGAAACCCTGGGCTAGCCCTAGCCGCGGGTAAGTAGGGGTGCTGCAGTCTCCCCTGAAAAATCGGAATCCCAAAAATATTTATACCACTTTTCTTCACAAAAGTAGTGCGCTGGGTCTTTACTAGTCCTCTATTAGCGGACCGATATAGCCGTCTGTAGCACGGGCAAAACATTTTTTTCCTGGGCCTCACCTCCAAACATCTTCCCGCGGCTATGCTGCTAGACCAGGCCTGGGCAATTATTTTCCATGGAGGGCCACATTAGAATATATTTTTGCATTTACAGGATTATACAGCATGTGCATGACTGTGTTGACAGATATATCTACTGTAAATCACATCCAGATATGCTACTTACTTTACTTTTTAACACACACAGAAATAAACCACATCCATGTTCTCCTTTTGGTAGGTATTTTCATTATTAAACATGAACTACACAGAGGGAAAGTACACTGTGCATTCAGCACCATGGACAAAACTCTTGTTAACGGGTATGCACAAAAACAAACAATAAGAAAGAGAGAAAGCTCAACATTACATTTAAACTACTGAATCAGTGTGAGGAGTGAAGTCTCTGATGGGCATTGACTAGAGCAGTGAAGTCAGGTATAGTTTCTGACGTCGTTGTGCGCAGGATTGCTGAGAGGTGAGAGTCAGTAAGAGATGATCTGTGCCTTGACTTGTTATATTTCATCACTGAAAATGTCTGTTCACATACATAGGTTGACCAAAACAGTACAAAAATATTCTGAGCATGACTCCTAATCTTTGGAAAGTTTTGTTCATCGAGAGATGCATAGAACCTCGTCAGTGACGTTGTTTTAAATAGTTCTCCAATCACTGCATCAGACTGAAGATCGATAAGCTCAAGTTGCAGGTCAGTGGGAGCGTTATCCACACTGAAGGTGAAAGGAGAGGAAACCAACAGCATGTCATTTTCCAACACTTTGAAATCCTCAAAACGAGGAGAAAACTCACCGTTCAAAGCACGCAGCAGCGATGTATACTTCTCCCGCTGGTCATCTGATAGAGAACAGACTAGTAGTGTCGGACGGTGGGTGAGATTGTTGTCATCTGATAGAGAACAGACTAGTAGTGTCGGAAGGTGGGTGAGATTGTTGTCATCTGATAGAGAACAGACTAGTAGTGTCGGAAGGTGGGTGAGATTGTTGTCATCTGATAGAGAACAGACTAGTAGTGTTGGAAGGTGGGTGAGATTGTTGTCATCTGATAGAGAACAGACTAGTAGTGTCGGAAGGTGGGTGAGATTGTTGTCATCTGATAGAGAACAGACTAGTGGTGTTGGAAGGTGGGTGAGATTGTTGTCATCTGATAGAGAACAGACTAGTAGTGTCGGAAGGTGGGTGAGATTGTTGGCTTCTACTTGGCGGGTCAGGAGGTGTAATTTTCCCTTGAAGGTTTTGACAAGGCTGTACATCTGATGTGCAAAAAGACCCTTCCCTTGTAGTTTGGAATTCAGTTAATTCATGAGGGCCATAATGTTCACGGTGAAGGCAAAATCAGTCAACTTTCAATTTGCAAAAACTCATCAATCTCCGACTTCAGGTCCCACACCCTTTTAAGCACCTTCCCCAAACTCAGCCATGTCACATTTATGTGGTAGGGGAGATCTGCATGACCCGACTCTGTCTCTTCCATCAATGAGACAAACTGTCTGTGGTTTAAAGAGTTTGCTCTTATGAAGTTCACCCCTTTAGTGACTGTATCCACAACATGGCTCAATTTTCAGACCACATTTTCAGAGCACCTCCTGATGAATAATACAATGCAGGAAAATCATTTTCTGATCTGGGTTCTGCTCAGCTACTTGATCTTGTATCCTTTTCAAACGGCCAACGTTTTTTCCTGTCAAGTTTGGGCACCCATCAGTGGTCACACCGGATAACTTTTCAAAACTCAGTCCCAGCTTTGCCCCACACTTACTAACCTCCTCCAATAAATCTTTCCCTGTGGTTGTGCTCTTCATTGACAGTACTGAAGCAAGCTCTTCTGTAAATTCAAAGTCTGGGGTTCATGGGGTTATGCCTCGTAAGAATATCAACAACTGCGTCATGTCACGTGCATCACTGCTCTCACCCAGGGCCAAGGAGAAATAAGTGAAATCCTTTACCTTGTCTTCCAACTGTTGTTCCATATTCTCTGTGATGTCCTCAACACGCCGTGTCACTGTTCGTCTTGACAGGGAAACATTTTCAAACAGCTCTTTCTTGTCGGGGCAAAGTTTTGATGCAGAGTCAATTAAACATTCTTTAATGAATTCTCTCTTATCGAATGGCTTGCTATGTTTAGCAATTATGTGGGACAGTACATAGCTAGCTCTCGCAATTCCGATGTTGGCTGAACGCAGCTTTCTGAAAAGTCATTGCTGCTTTTGCAACTGAGAAAGCAACTCTTTCGATGCACTTGCCCTCTGCTCAGAAGACATATTCCTATATTTCTCTGCATGTTACGTCTAGAAGTATTGTGACAAGTTGTAGTCTTTCAACAGCGATGCTCTCTTTGCACACTAAGCTCACAGCTTCCCTGATACCTCAATAAAGAAATATTTTGATGTCCACTCTCACTGGAACACCCTACATCCATTGTCTACTTTCCTTTTCTTTGAAATCTTAGAAAAACAAATTTTAGCGAAATTTCTAGCTAGCTACTATTTGTAACTGTGACGTGTGTCAGCCTGTCAGTCACTGCCTGTCCTCGTGCAGTTGTTATTTATACGTGCCTTCAAAATAAATGTCCCACAAGCGGTGGGAGTTAAATCATTACACAAAGGCGAGTGTTCATTGGGCTTTTAATTTAAATAACAAATACGTTTTTCAAAATTTTACTATCGCAAATTCTTTATGTAATTTGAGCATGATTCCGCGGGCCGAATTGAATCAGGTCATGGGACAGATACGGCCCCCGCGCCGGCTAGACCGTTACAATCATAATCTGAATGTAATGAAAGACTTGCACTCTATAAAATGAAGCTGTAAAATGAAGCTTTGACACTAGGGGGCACTACTTTGCTTGTGGTGCTGCTCTCAGGCAAATCACCACCCAGGTCAGTCATCAGCTCTGATCAAGGTTAAAAGATACTTATTTGGCCAATCATGTCTGTTTGCTTGATGGCGTTCAGCAAATCTCTTCTCCCTACATGTTTAGCATACATCAGCCAGGAGGACAGGAGTGTGTGTGTGTGTGTGTCGACCAGTGTGTAGGAGTCAGTATAGCCGTACAAGGTTATACTGCTTCATTCAAACAGAGAGCAGCTGCTAGAAACAATGCAATAATATTGAACCAGGTTTTAATTTATCATTGCTGGATGAAAATTATGTTGATGCGTTTGATTGTGATTTTATGCCGGAGATAGACATACACAGAATAACAATGGGATATGCTAATAGAAAAATGATGTAGCGGAGTAAATCCAATGATGATGGGCGGTGGATTTGTTTAGAATGGTGATGGGGGTCTTTAAAGCTGAAATCCTTCATGGTGAAACAGCCACGTTCATTTGCAATATTACGACAACAAAGAAGTTACTGCAAACAACGAACATAGTTTTTTCCCCTCTGACATAATTGCACGAGCGATAGAAGAGCACAATATGTGCTGCAATTTATTTTAACAGGCTGCGCAACACTCCTCAGCTCTGCAACAAAAATAATAACAACGGTGGTGAGGCAGTCATGGCGCTATTTCTGCCTACTGCGGATTCCATCGTTAAGGGCAAATAGATACAGAAGTAACCTGGTGCCAGATCTCTTGTGCTGTTGCCAACTTCTATGGTCATTTTGGCATGACAATAACCACAGGAGTTGGCAAGACCGCACAAATAGATCTGGGACCAGGCTAATGTAGGAGAGTTCCATGGAGGCAAACAGTGATGCAAGGTTCCTGTTATAGATTGTGATGAAACAAGGTTCCTGTTATAGATTGTGATGAAACAAGGTTCCTGTTATAGATTGTGATGAAACAAGGTTACTGTTATAGATTGTGATGAAACAAGGTTCCTGTTATAGATTGTGATGAAACAAGGTTACTGTTATAGATTGTGATGAAACAAGGTTCCTGTTATAGATTGTGATGAAACAAGGTTCCTGTTATAGATTGTGATGAAACAAGGTTCCTGTTATAGATTGTGATGAAACAAGGTTCCTGTTATAGATTGTGATGAAACAAGGTTCCTGTTATAGATTGTGATGAAACAAGGTTCCTGTTATAGATTACTGGGATAAACTTGTGTTTAGTAAGGCTGCTAGAGGCAGTAGGGATGACCAGGGATGTTCTCTTGATAAGTGCGTGAATGGACAATTTTCCTGTCCTGCTAAGCATTCAAAATGCTTAGATAGCTAGCTAAGATTGACTTAAGTACTTTACACCACTGGTTACTGTTAAAGATTGTGATAAAACAAGGCCGCAGGGGTATTCAAATCGCAACACCATGAGCAGCTTGTGCTGTCTGAATTCATAATGAACTCAGCTTATATTGCCATAAAATACCCCCAAAAGGATTTGGACTTATCAGCAACAAAATAAACTCATTGATTCATTATAAATTCTAGAGGCTAAATTACAAATGTCTCCCAGGAAATTGATTGATGGCTCAAGAACATCGAAAAATATATAATTCCTGGCTAAATTAGGTTTACAAAAAATGTACATTCCAGTCCTGTCCTCGGAAGCCAATAATTGCAAGTTCTGAATGCTCGGCGCTCTGCACATCGCTAAATGAATATGACACGCTAACGAACATCAAATAATCAGTCGATAACGGACCTCTAGTCTCTTTCCTTCTTTGGCAGCTGCATCTACAGGGTCCCTAAGAAGACTTTCTGCAGGCAGGTTGCTGTCTGTCAACCATAAACAGCTACAGTAGAAAGGCATATCTTTAAGATTACTTCCATTTCATGGTGGCCACGTAGGCTACAGTATGGAGAACGTATGGAGGCTATTATTAATCAGCTTATCAAAGTGACAGAACGCAGCATTCTATTGACACAGGAAAATACTATAGTATTAATTGCTTGGTGTTTCATGCAGTGAGGAACATTTCCTGAGGAGAATGACTTAAAGAAGCACAGATGTTAACATCCAAACAGTGCCTACTTTTTTTGCCGTTTGCAGCAACTCATTCACTTTCATAGATTTGTTAACCATTTTGTGGGCCCCAAGAAACACTGGATGTAAGACAGTCACTAATGATCAGATGGTACTGAATTGGTGAAAGCAGTATGTTTAGAGGCTTTTGTCCTCAACCACCGAAATGTGTCAGATCATTGATTATATCAAGGACGGGGAAGGGAAGAATAAAGAAAGGAAGCTTCGTACAGTACTTGAACAGGCCTGGACATACTCAGTGTACTCTCTCCCATCTGCACCCTCTTTAGGGGAGACTATTGGCTGATAGGAGAAGACAGCTTCATTAGGCATGAGTTATATCAAAGTTGCTTCATTAATCCTTTGGCTGTAAAGTGCCTCTAGGAGTCAGGCCCTGATCATTCTATTGAAACCAGGCGTGGGTTAATATAATGTGTCTGCTCTGTTTCAACAGTTGCAGTCAAAATTGTATTTTCTTTCACAGGCAACATGTGCAACATTGCTATGTTGTTGTCACGCCCTGGTCAGGGTGTCAGGGTGTGATTTGGGTGGGCATTCTATGTCCTTTTTTCTATGCTTTGTATTTCTTTGTTTTGGCCTGGTATGGCTCTCAATCAGGGACAGCTGTACATCGTTGTCGCTGATTGGGAGTCATACTTAGGCAGCCTTTTTCCATTGGGGTTTTGTGGGTAGTTATTTTCTGTTTTGTACATTGTGACCTGACAGAACTGTTGGCTTTCGTTTGTTTCTTTTGTTAAAGTGTTTCTTATTATTAAATATTATAATGAACACTCACCACGCTGCGCTTTGGTCCCCTTCTTCAACAGACGATCGTTACAGTTGTTGTCTTAGGTCTCTCTTTGTGTAGTGTTGTCTCTCTTGTTGTGATGTGTGTTTTGTCCTATATTTATATTGTATTTATTTTTAATCCCAGGCCCCCATCCCCGCAGGAGGCCTTTTGCCTTTTGGTAGGACGTCATTGTAAATAAGAATTTGTTCTTAACTGACTTGCCTAGTTAAATAAAATAAAAAATTACAAAAATAAAAACTAGAAAACACACTTCACTTTCATGTGATCGACTGGAGACTTCACGCACTCTTTCACTGTTTTACACGAGGATAGAGCAAGTCCTGTCAACCCCTCTAATCCTTGACCTTTTTCGACTATACTGACTCCTACACACTGGCTGACACGCACACACGCAGGCACACATAGCTAGTTCTAATTGCTGTCATCTAAGGCTTGGCGGAGAAAGTGGTCTCAGAAAAACACTGGATCCATTTAATGTAACCTTTTTAGGCAGTCGGTAGAGGACTGAGCACACGCATTGGGAATCTCTAACTCTGTTCAACACTGACTCAAAAAAATCTGCTTTTTAATCATTTGAGTTGGTCAGATCACCCATAGTATCACCCCTCTGTATATAACAGAGCACCAGTCAGGGCTCCTTACTAACGTTGATTCAACACAGTAACATACATTATTACAGCATGGTTAACATTTAGGGATGAGCTGGTGTATTCTATTCACTGATCTGAGAGTGGTAAAACCACCCCTATCAAGATAGTGAGATGAGCCGTTTCACATGACATTGATTCAACACACACTCATTACACTGTGTTTGCTAACATCTAAAGATGAGCTGATTCCCTGATGGGCAATGAGATCATTGGTGCAGAAGCTGTTGTTAGTAGAACGGAGGGCTCAATCGATGTTATTCACACCGTTGCAATAATGATTCCAAATCGATGTTAGCAGTGTAGGAAGTGGAAGTGTTCCATTCAATGGAACTCAGTGTTGAAACTTTCCTGCTGTTCAGTTAAACCTATACATCGACCAACTGAAAACAGAGTTCCTACTATATAGTCACAATTGCCTTAGATATTCGACTACCAACCCCAACAAATTCTTCAAAAAGTCTTAAGCTCAGGTTAATTAGCATAACTTGACCTTTTGGTGGGAAATGTATAACCCTGTTTGAATGTCCACAGTGAATTTCATGATGGATCACCCATATGGATGTCTCATGACCACCCCTCTACGACATCAATAGAGTACTCACTGTTGATCCACTTGGCCTCAGGGTCGTGAACCTTGAAGTCCTTCCTGAAGATGTCCCCCACGGTCAGTTTCCCCTTGAGGGCCAAGCTGTCATCCTCGCCTGCGAAGGAACAAGTGAAAACACATTTTAAATACATTTGTATCTATTTACAATTTTGATAAGTATGAATTCCAACTAAATAATAGCAGAGGGTCATTTCACAATGAACGCATATTTACTTGAATTAATTACAGAAACACAACACACAACTGAAGAAGCCATTTGGGGGAAAGCCAGCATATTGTTATTTGTGTCAGTGTCTCGATGGTAGTACTGGTACTGAGCTTGAGGCAAGAAACAACAGTTGTATCCTAACATGCTGCTTTACGGTCAGGCCTCAAGCCAAGCAAGCTCATTATCTGCCTGAGACGACTGTGTGGAGGACATAAAGTTATACACACCAGAAGGGGTTACATCCTATCTTTCCTCTAGCGTTTATAACTATCTTTCCTCTAGCGTTTATAACTCCTTTTCCTCTAGCGTTTATAACTATCTTTCCTCTAGCGCAGTGGTTCTTAACCTTGTTGGAGGTACTGACCCCCACCAGTTTCATATGCGCATTCACCGAACCCTTCTTAATTGGAAAAATAAAATTCAAAACATAGGTATATATTTTACTGGTGCACAAAATGAACCGTGCATCAACATCAGTGTTCAAAGAACAAAACCATTAAAACATGATTTTCACACAAAAACAAAATAATGAATATTTACTGCAAATCAGTGTGACTTCTGCTGTTGCCTTTCAGAGACCAGTTCAGAAATGCGCGGCTTCACCTTGGCAAGTGCCACTCTCATGTCATTTTCGCAAAAAAGTCTCTGTTCCTTTTCTTCGTTTTTATGTCCAGCATCCTCGAAAAGGATTGCTCGCAAAGATATGTTGTAACAAACGGTATGAAAATCTCCAGAGCTTTCTTAGCAATAACAGGGTACGTTACCATTTGTTGACACCAAAACGTTGAGAGCGTTGTTGTTCTGAAGAGTTGCTGTTGAACCTGGCTCTGCTGAATTTCAATGATTTCATCGAGGTATTCATCATTGACATCTGTTGTCTCAACACTAAACGTGAACGGCTGTCTCACCCATGCTGGATATGACTCTCTTGTAGGGAAGTATCCGTCGAGAGACTTTGCAAGCTCATCTAAGTGCGTGGCAATTGCTTGCTTCAGTTCCGCGGGTACAGAAATGTCTCCGATTCCAGATACATCTTCGATCTTACTTACACAGTCGTCCAGCAGGGGAAAGTTTGCGAAGTTATCGTTCTCTGTTCGTCGTTTCCATAACGGTAGCTTTTTTTGAAAAGCCTTCAGGTTTTCTTCCGCTTCGATGATGTTGACTCCACCGCCCTGCATCTGTTGATTGAGATGATTGAGAGCTGCGAAGATATCAGCCATGTACGCTAAAATGAGAATGAACTCAGAATTTTTTAAGCAATCTGCATGACGATGTTGGTGCTCTTGCAAAAACAGGGCTAATTCCACACGCACAGCAAAAACACGATTCAGCACCTGTCCCCGGGATAACCACCGAACGTTAGAATGGTACAGAAGTACCTCGAATTCAGAGCCCATTTCTTTACACAGCTCACTGAAGATGCGGTGCCTCAGAGCACTATTTCGCACATAGTTCATGCATTCCACCACAATTTTTAATGCTTCTGCCAGTTTTGGAGGCCAGGTTTTTGTTGCCAACGCATGCCTGTGCAGAATACAATGCGTAACAATGATGTGTGGTGCATCGGCTTTCACTAGCGCACCAAAACCAGACTTTCTTCCCAGCATGACTGGAGCTCCGTCCGAACAAACTGCAGAAACCATATCCCACGAAAGATTGTTGTCTTTGAAGAACTCATGCACAAGTTTCTTCACATCGGCTGCCTTAGTTGTTGTCGTAAGAGGCTTACAAAATAAAAAATCTTCCTTTATCACGTTGTCTTTCACATAGCGCACAAATACAGCAAGCTGGCTTAGATTGGAAACGTCTGTGGTCTCGTCGAGTTGAAGGCTGAATTTTGCCGGGCTTGAAATCAGATCTGCAACTACTTGAGCCAAGATGTCTTTGCTCATGTCCTCTATTCTGTCGCTAATGGTGTCATTTGAAAGAGGAATTTGGGATAACTTAACTTCAGCCGCTTTTCCCAGCATGATATTCGCCATCTTCAACACAGCTGGTTTTATGAGTGTTTCACCAATGGTGTGTGGTTTGCCCTGCTTTGCGATCAGGTAAGCAACTTCGTACGATGCTGTGAGGATCGGTTTGTTGATGGGTACAAAGCCGAGAACAGGCAGAGTAGCCTTTTCATCGAATCTGGCTCTCTTCACCTTGAATTCAGCGAGCGTTGTGTTCTTGTATTGTCCATCTCCATGCAGCTTAAGGAAGTGTTCTCTTAGTTTTGCCGGTGCTAGACTAGAATTGCTCAACTTGGCATTGCAAATCATGCAGTTAGGACGCTGACTCTCATCACGTTCCGTTATACATGTGAATCCATATTGTACATATTCGTCCGACCACTTTCTTTTTTTGCTCGACATAGTTAGTATGAAGGTATTAAAATATTAAGAAAGAAATCACACAACGTACCATCACGACAGTCACAATTCGACTACTGAGCGCGCCAAATTCCCTGCAGCACAGATAGGCCAAGCGATGTTGCGTGATCACCTGCAGCCAATGATGGCCAAGCGGGGCGTGTCATCACGAATCATATGAGTCGGGTGTGTGTCTTGACCTCCGCCGAACCCCTGAGACTGACTCACCGAACCCCTGGGGTTCGATCGAACCCAGGTTAAGAACCACTGCTCTAGTGTTTGAAACCATCTTTCCTCTAGCGTTTATAACCATCTTTCCTCTAGTGTTTCTAACCATCTTTCCTCTAGCGTTTATAACCATCTTTCCTCTAGTGTTTTTAACGCTTTCCTTTAATGTTTATAACTCTTTCCTCTAGTGTTCATAACCATCTTTCCTCTAGTGTTTATAACTATATCTTTCCTCTAGTGCGTGTAACTATCTTTCATCTAGTGTTTTTAACCATCTTTCCTCTAGTGTTTGAAACCATCTTTCCGCTAGTGTTGATAACTATCTTCTAATGGTTTTAAGGCTTTTTGCTTCCATTGGTCAATTTTCAGATTTTGGGATATTTTGCAACCATAACTTCCCTACTTTCATAAAATGTACAAATAAATAGGCAATAATGTATAGAAATACTGTAACGACCCTGGGTTTATAAGCACAATACTTTACAATACTTTACTTGTATAATTTTATTCCAACTCCGTCAACTACACCTACCATAAATGTCGTTCTTGATAGCATGTTTCATGTAGAAATTCAACCGCTATTTTTAAAACTCTCCATGTTGAATCATATATCATTCAAACGCTTGTTTTCCAGAGCATATCGTTAGCTAGTCCATACATGGCTATATCCTTTGTAGACGTAGTGCTTCATGCTGAAAGATTAGTAATTTCGTGACATCCGATTGGTTACTGGCATTTAAAGGCCCTTTCCGGCAACCTGATTGGTTAAAATGCCTCACGTGCCGCGCAGCACTTCCCTGTTTGAAAATATCTCCCTCGAAGAATCAACGTAAGAGACAAAATGAGAAAATCACGAAGAATATACCTACAGTATGTGCATAAAAATAGACGACCTCAGTTTGCCAATGCGAGAAAAGCAGTGAATGACAGAAACAATTTGCCTGATCCACCGATCGAGGCAGTGGCAGTACAGGTAGGAAAAGGAGGTAGCCCGCAGCAGCGCATTGAGACGCAAATTAGTTGAGGTGAAGATGACAACTAGCAGCAATCAACCAAACAGCAGCCAGCCAACAGTGGCTTTTATTCCACGTCTCAAATAAACCAACGTGTACATGATTTGAAGTGTCTAAACACTGGACTGTAAATCACCATAGACTTCATCAACCAGTGATTTTGTAATGATAGAATGTGCAGTCTGAAGGTGATCGCACTTAAGAGGAGTGTTTACATTTCATCCAGGCTGCAGGAGTGCTCCAGGGGAGATGTGGCATTTGATATAAATGTGAGAATGGTTCTTCTATCCCGCGACCTTGGACTCGGTTATGCAGCTCTAAAGAAAATAAGCAAAGTCCTAGGGATTCCTTCCTTGCGTCTCAGCTCATATCAGAGACATGAGAGGAGAATGACAGGTAAATTAAAAGGGAGAGTGGCCCATTATTGCCAGGTGACTTGCTGTGTATGAATATTTATTTCCTTGCTCCAGCAAATGTATTCAAAGTTAATAAAACAGAGTGATAGGAACTATACAATGAGACAGGGAAATAAATACTTATTTCCCTCATTAAAATGCAAATCAATTTATAACATTTTTGACATGCGTTTTTCTGGATTTTTTTGTTGTTACTCTGTCTCTCACTGTTCAAATAAACCTACCATTAAAATTATAGACTGATCATTTCTTTGTCAGTGGGCAAACTTACAAAATCAGCAGGGGATCAAATACTTTTTCCCCTCACTGTAGACCCAGAGATAGCAGAGATGCTGAAGGAGGAGGAGGATGCCATCATAGACATTAATGTATCCTTCGATGGCACTTGGCTCAAGAGAGGATTCACTTCCAACTACGGGATAGGTGTGTGCATTGGTGCTGGTACCAGTGAGCCATAGAAAATGGTAAAGATC
This sequence comes from Salmo trutta, assembly GCF_901001165.1. Classification (NCBI taxonomy): domain Eukaryota; kingdom Metazoa; phylum Chordata; class Actinopteri; order Salmoniformes; family Salmonidae; genus Salmo; species Salmo trutta. Next base: position 15,743,597 of record NC_042962.1, read on the forward strand.
CACCCCGTCACAAAAACCTTGGAGGCCATAGATTTTTCAATATTGAGGTTGCACAGAAAATGGTAACTGTATATCATAGGATGTCAAATGATAACGTCCTCAAAAGAATGTAGCACGGAGGAACCCAGAATGCAAATGAATGTCTGAACTCTGTAATATGGTCGTGATGCCCCAAAACTGTCTTCGTGGGCAAAAGCCGCATTGACAGAGCAGCCAGTATGGCAGTAGCCACATTCAATGAGGGAGCCACTGCTATAACAAATGTGATGAACACATTTTGGATTGATAGCACTTTGGTGACACTGGAGCAATCAGAGATTGTGAGAGTTGTGAGAGCTGATGCTGCTTCAATGGAGTGTGCCAAGCGTAGGCGCAGGTCCCATGACACAGTCAAGAAAGTAAAGCGTCACCAGCAACAGCTCAAAGAGGGCCTTACATTTGGGGCAGGCATAGCTGATTAATGTTCTGCACATTTCAACAGCCATATATAATCCTTGTATGTGACAAATTGAGCAAAGTGATATGAGAATTTGCCCAAAACTGCATATTTGCCCAACAGACCAGAATTCTAAGTATATGCTGTATTGCTTGAAACAAATCTATTAAACGTGATAATGTAATTGTAAAAGGTAGATTTGATGTTTATTTGTCAGTTTAGAAGTGATATATGAACAAGAGTTTAATTCATGTGAAATAAATGGTCATATTTATGGAACATACATTTTAATTGCATTAGCCTATCTTCATCTTCATGATGTGTTTATAACCATCTTTCCTCTAGTGTTTATAACCATCTTTCCGCTAGTGTTTATAACCATCTTTCCTCTAGTGTTTATAACCATCTTTACTCTAGTAATTATAACTATATTTCCTCCAGTGTTTATAACTCTTTCCTTTAGTGTTTATAACTATCTTTCCTCTACTGTTTATAACGGTTTCCTTTAGTGTTTAACTCTTTCCTCAAGTGTTTATAACCATCTTGCCTCTAATGTTTATAACTATCTGTCCTCTAGTGTTTATAACCATCTTTCCGCTAGTGTTTATAACCATCTTTCCTCTAGTGTTTATAACCATCTTTCCTCCAGTGTTTATAACCATCTTTCCTCTAGTGTTTATAACCATCTTTCCGCTAGTGTTTATACCCATCTTTCCTCTAGTGTTTATAACCATCTTTCCGCTAGTGTTTATAACCATCTTTCCTCTAGTGTTTATAACCATCTTTCCTCCAGTGTTTATAACCATCTTTCCTCCAGTGTTTATAACCATCTTTCCTCTAGTGTTTATAACCATCTTTCTTCTAGTGTTTATAACTCTTTCCTCTTGTGTTTATAACCATCTTTCTTCTAGTGTTTATAACTCTTTCCTCTAGTGTTTATAACTATCTTTACTCTAGTAATTATAACTATATTTCCTCCAGTGTTTATAACTCTTTCCTTTAGTGTTTATAACTATCTTTCCTCTACTGTTTATAACGGTTTCCTTTAGTGTTTAACTCTTTCCTCAAGAGTTTATAACCATCTTGCCTCTAATGTTTATAACTATCTGTCCTCTAGTGTTTCTAACTATATTTCCTCCAGTGTTTCTAACCATCTTTCCTCCAGTGTTTATAACCATCTTTCCTCTAGTGTTTATAACCATCTTTCTTCTAGTGTTTATAACTCTTTCCTCTAGTGTTTATAACTATCTTTACTCTAGTAATTATAACTATATTTCCTCCAGTGTTTATAACTCTTTCCTTTAGTGTTTATAACTATCTTTCCTCTACTGTTTATAACGGTTTCCTTTAGTGTTTAACTCTTTCCTCAAGAGTTTATAACCATCTTGCCTCTAGTGTTTATAACTATCTTTACTCTAGTAATTATAACTATATTTCCTCCAGTGTTTCTAACTATCTTACCATTAGCATTTATAACTCTTTGATCTAGTGTTTAACTATCTTTCCACTAAAACCTCTTAATTAAGGAACCGCCCCTTTTTTTCAATTTTCGTCTAAAATGACACCAAAATCTAACTGCCTGTAACTGTCATGTCCTGACCATAGAAAACTTTTATTTTCTATGGTAGAGTAGGTCAGGGCATGACAGGTTTTTTTTCTAGTTGTTGTTTTCTATGTGGGGTTCTAGTTTAGTTTTTCTATGTTTAGGTGATTGGTGTGATTCCCAATTAGAGGCAGCTGGTAATCGTTGTCTCTAATTGGGGATCATACTTAAGTAGCTTGTTTTTCACTGGGGGGTTATGGCGATATTGTTTATGTATAGTTGTATTATAGTCACGGTTCGTTTATTCTTTATTTGTTTTGTATTTTGCGTTACATTTCACTTTATAATACATTATGTGGAACGCTACTCACGCTGCGCCTTGGTCCAATCATTCATCTAACGAACGTGACAGTAACTCAGGCCCTGAAGCAAGGATATGCATATTCTTGGTACCATTTGAAAGGAAACACTTTGAAGTTTGTGGAAATGTGAAAGGAATGTAGGAGAATATAACACAATAGATCTGGTAAAAGATAATACAGAGAAAAAAACCAACCGTTCTTCTGTATTTTTTTTGTACCCTTTTTGTACCGTTACATTTACCATCATCTTTGAAAAGCAAGAGAAAGGCTACAATGTATTATTCCAGCCCAGCTGCAATTTAGATTTGGTCACTACATGGCAGCAGTGTATGTGCAAAGTTTTAGACTGATCTAATGAACCATTGCATTTATTTTCAAAATGTTGTATCATGACTGCCCAAATGTGCCTAATTTGTTTATTAATAACTTTTCATTTTCAAAACTGTGCACTCTCCTCAAACAATAGCATGGTATTCTTTCACTGTAATAGCTACTGTAAATTGGACAGTGCAGTTAGATTAACAAGAATTTAAGCTTTCTGCCAATATCAGATATGTCTATGTCCTGGGAAACGTTCTTGTTACTTACAACCTCATGCTAATCGCATTAGCCTATGTTAGCTCAACCGTCCCGTGGAAGGAACACCGATCCCGAAGATTAACCATCTTTCCTCTAGTGCTTATAATGCTATCTTTCCTCTAGTGCTTATAACTATCTTTCCTCTAGTGTTCATAACTCTATGTTGGAGGACAAGAAGCACTAATGGGTGCTGCATTCCTCTATATGGCATCTTTATATTACGTCATTGAGCCTTCGTTTGTACAACACATGCAGTGAAGATACACGCTCAAATAAGGGGAGCTGTGAATAAGGTTTATGGGGGAAAACTCAATGGGTGTTACTAGCGACACGTCCAGATCTATTCCCTTCAGTGACAATGCTATTCAAAACAAGACGAAATACATGAGTATTTTCAACACATTGTGATCTGCAATTACATCTTCACAACTTCTCTTTACACTGTCAGGGTGATGTACTATACTTCTCAAGAAATGAATATTAAGACTAAAGCCCTCTAGGCTCTGGTTAAGATCAATAGATGATCTGACCAGTTCAATGGGCTGTTGTATTTACACTAGATGTCTGGGGTAGCCGGATTAATTTCCTCATAATTCAAACCATATGATCTGATCGTATGAGCTCTCCGTCTGCCGTGCGACTCTTTTTCAGATATTCATATCAGGGCTGAAAAAAAAGCTTAATGCAATAACCGATTTGTTTTATTTGGTTTCCATAGCGTAGATACTCTCACTTGGGGAGAATAAGGAGGTGGTCTGTAGATGAGGCAATTGTAGCTAAACCTTGGAGGGAATATATACAGTAGTGACTCTTCTACTGCAGGACATGGACATCTGATGAAGACCAACGTAATGCATATGAAAGGTCATAGGACAAACTAAATGTTTAAAGGAATCATCAAATATTGCTTTTAGAATTCACTTAATCAAACAAGAGTATTGAGGTCAGTTTATTGCTGAGTAAAGTGACACTAAGTTTAGAAGCAACCCGAGACAAAAATCATATTTTAGGTACCAAAAACCCATCACTTGACGCTCTCGCACAGGTTGCAATAATAGAAGCAATCTTTTCTGCCCTTTTATTACATAGAAGTACTACTTCAGAACAGATAACAATGTTAGGTCAGAAAACCTCAACCTTTCTTTATTGTGTCTAAAGGCAAAGTCAGAGAAAAGTGTATTTGAAGATAAAATAGTAAATCCATTTAAGCTGTTCCCCTGGGTTTTTAAAGTAACGGCGTTCGGCGCTAAACGCTAACCTTGTTTGGCCAAGACAGTTAGAATTATTTTCTAGTCTTGAATCTGTGCTAGCCTGCCGAGCTCCGGAGCCCCGCCGTGTGCGGCGCTGGGGGAGAGATGAGGCGAAGAGATGAAGAAGGAGATGAAACCAGCATGGGGTCTGGCTACCCGTTGGGGATGGCCTATTAAATATGCTTGGGCTTTTTTCCGTTACTGGTTCAATCATATCTTTCCACCACTATCCACCCCCTCCCTACCTGCAATGAGATAAATATTAATATGTTCTGCATCTTAAATTCACAAGCGTGCTGGAGCTTAATAGCTATTTAAGACGTGTGCAAGAGTGATGTGAGTGTGGCGCCATGAAGGTGTGCATGGGAATGTAGGAGGGTGAGAGAGGTGGAAAAGGCACACCGAGAAGAAGGTTAGTGTTTTTCGCCATGAATCTTGTTCTGGAGGCAACTCTGCAGAGTGTTCCTAAAATCAGATTTTAAACCTAACCCTAAACACACTGCTAACCCTAATGCATAAGCTTAAATTAAGAACATAAAGATCATTTTTGTTTTCCAGATTTTTTACAATATGGCCAATTTTGACTTTGCATATGGCCCATTTAGCAGAAATCGCTCAGTTCCACCTTCAGGACAAGACTCATCTCATTAAACGTCAACCTTCAGAGAAAAGCATGTACACAGATAAATATTCATTGTCATCGTGGTCATTCAAGACATGCATACTTTCCCAAATGAATAGATTATGCGATTATGCAATCACACACACACACACACACACACACACACACACACACACACAGCTGGGTCTGAGGACAATTGTTCCTACAGAGTTTCTTATGTCACATCTTTCCCTGTTCCCTTGGTGATAATGTCCGTGTTCAGAAATGCATCTTTCCTCCCTTGTTTCCTGGAGGTAAACACAGATCTAGAAGTGACTGTATAGGTGAAAGCAAGCTTATCACCCTCTTACTAACACTTTTATTTTTTCTCCCCAATTTCGTGGTATCCAATTGATAGTTACGGTCTTGTCCCATTGTAGCAGCTCTCGTACGGACTCAGGAGAGGCGAAGGTCGAGAGCCGTGTGTCCTCCGAAACACAACCCAGCCGAGCCGCACTGCTTCTTGACACAATGCCTGCTTAACCCAGAAGCCAGCTGCACCAATGTGTCGGAGGAAACACCGTACACCTGGCAACCGTGTCAGCGTGCATTGTGCCCGGCCCGCCGCAGGAGTCACTAGGGTGCGATGGGACAAGGACATCCCTGCCAGCCAAACCCTCCCCTAACCTGGACGACGCTGGGCCAATTGTGTGCCGCCCCATGGGTCTCCCGGTTGCGGCCGGCTGCGACAGAGCCTGGACTCAAACAAGGATCTCTAGTAGCACAGCTAGCACTGCGATGCAGTGCCTTAGACCACTGTGCTACTCGGGAGGCCCCTACTGACACAAATCTAATCAATTATAATCAGTGATTACTTCAAGGAAGGTAGAGAGGACAGATGCATTTCTGAATTATTCGAACAAGGCCAGTCCCTTCTTCACCAAGACAGCTCACGGGAGGTTCTGAGACAATTTACACGAGTTCTCTCAAAGGATCACCACGCAAGCAGTCACAACCAATGTGTTGTGGCCGCCTGTTGCGCCCAATTTCAACACAAGACTGTGCCACACATGTTCCCTCTCCGGGGATTTCAGAAGCAAATTGCCTTATTAACACACACCAACGCGCAGTCACACCAACACAAAAGGAAAATATGGTCCCTGTAACCCAATCATACTGCATCTGTGGTGGAATGTACATGGATTGGATGTTTGTAAAAATGTTACATAAATTGTATGTAGTGTATGTCAATGTGTGTACATTTGTGAGCGTGTGTGTGTGTGTGTCTGTGTGTGCATCTACTTAAGACTGGAGCTCTGTTGAGATTTGAGTTCCTAATTGTGTTACAAGAGTTAAGGAAACATTCTCTAGAAGCCATATCAACTTTCCGTTATCAGGAACTCTAACCTGCAGCCATATTAATAGGAAAAAATGATATGACAAAGTTATATTATATATTATGAGTGTCAATCACTGCACGTGTAATAGACCAAAAATGAACAGGAAATAAAAACAAACAGAAGGCAACTGAAACCACATAAAACCCATGTATTTTCCTCCTCCAAACATCCAGAAATATCACTTTCTTGAAATTCTAGCCAGCCTGCCACTTGAATTCTGTATGATTGCAGGGGTCAGTGTACAGTGACAGAAGTACCTATTCTAGGCCAGTAACTGCCTTTCCCAGGAAGAGCTGGAGGCAGAGACAAGGGGTATACAAGAGCAGCAGCTCCAATGACTGGATGGGTCTATTATCTCCTCTGACAACCTCAATGAGCTGTCAGCATGTCAGCCAGTCAGTAGTCAGTCAGTCAGCATGTCACTCCTCAGTCACAGAAATACTCCAACCCCCGAAAAACAGTGGAGAAACCTTGACCCACTCGTATTGACGTAGAGAGCATGTGCCATCCCTGTGGTACAGATCGATCTGTGACTTAGATACAAAAGAGAGCAGCTTGTCATTGTGAGTGAAGAGGGAAGTTGAGGTTGTGAAAACAAAGTGCTTGTCAGGAGCCAGTGTTTTTACCCTGATGTTTGGCAGGGAAACATGTATCAACAAACTTCTATTCGTGAGTGGGAGAAGACCTGTAATCTCAATGCATAACCGCATTCATCCTCCTTTACTGTAACTCTGGGGTACAGATGGATCAGTTGTCTTGTTTAAATTACTATTTACTGCAATGAGCAGTACAGAATAGTTTCAGAATAGCAAGGGGCGTGTTACCAGGTGGAAGCAGTGATTTTGCTGCAGGATCTATTTGCACAACTGGACTACAGGTTGTGCAGTATGTTCAGGGAATTGGACTCCCATCTCAGAAACGTAATCCTTAAAAAATACACCACACTCAGTCAAAGCAATGTATTGGTCTTCAAGGAATCACTTTAAATAATTGGAGAAAGCCAGATGAAGAATAGAAGTGCAGAATCACTCAGCCCCATCATCCGCTATTTGTTTTGGGTTGTTGTGCATAGCTAATTAATCCACTAAGTTTCCTAAAGCCTCTTTTTATTAACCAAGGGATTTTTTATAATACCATTTGATCAAATAGCCCTCCAAACTCCCAGGAATGGGCAGTCTGAGAGCCCAGTGGGATTCCGTTGGTGAAAAGACTTGGACCATAAACGGGAGTTCTGCTTGGGCACACTGTAGGAGTTGGGAGGGAGGCGGGGGAGGATTTAGGGAGGGATGCAAGCTGGAGATGCCACCTGTCCAGTCTCCACAGCCCCTTCGGACTCCCACTGTCCCTCTCTGTTCCAGAAGGCAGGCCAGTACTGGCAACCCAAATGGACAGAGGGTGTGAGGGAGTCTGAGACTAGAAAAGGCAAAGGGGAACAGTTTGTGCCAGAATATGGTTTAGCACTGCCAACTCCAGACACATTGCCCCAGACGGCGTTCGATCCCAGGATACTCCATGAAGCCTGTCACTTTCACCTCTACATTTCCCCTCACAGCAGTTTCAAAAATACAGCACTTAAAATATGAGAGGAGGAGGAGAACAGTTCACAACTACAGTAGGAGCTGACAAGGTGTGAGACCCTTTGGCATCTGGTACAGTACAGTACTCTAGTGCTGCAGCTTAAGTTGGTCTATTGTACTCCATCTACCACTGGGTAGTTCACTACAGATTCAGTTACCTGTAAACTACTATGGATTGAGAATTGTGCTAATGAAAGGTTGAATGTCTTCTGTGCTTTATGCCTTTCACGGTAGGCCATATAACTCATGCTCATAACTCATTTCTCTTCGATACAGTTGGTTTGGTGGGCCCATTCATCGGATGAAAAATATTGAGGGGGATATTGAAAAACTACAGTATATCTTAGGATGCTAAATCAAGGTTGGAAAAGTCCAGATAAAACTCTGATAGGAAATACAGTATGCCCACATGTTGACTGCAAAGACTCCACCAGTAGAAGTAATTAAAAGAACACAGCAGCCCTACATGTTAATGAGTGTTAGTGATTAACAATGTGATTAGCCAGTTCCACATGGGATTTGACATCCAAATGAACATATTTTATCAAAGCTAAATTACCGATTCGAAACACTGAATATACACTATAGTGAAACGTGGGGGGAAGGCTACTTGTTTTGATTATGCAAATGTAATAATAGACATAGGAAAAATTACAGTTATCCATTTTCTTCACAAGATTAAGAAAATGACTTAAGCATCTGGTTGAATGTCAAAAGTTATTTTTAAATCGACTTCAAGCAAAACATTCAAAAGCAGAGTTGCAGTCATTTTCTTGATCTGATTCCATTCCAGGGGGAACTATTTGTAATAATTACCATTCATGTCAATACTTAACCAAGGAAAACTGATTATTGTCTCAGAAACTTGGTTATACCGCCAATATATTGGCAGTTATACTGATCAATATGGCTTCTCCTGAATATAAAAGCACTTCAAGGGGCTCCATGAGCTAAAAAAAAGATGGTCTATTGATTTGCTTTTCATGTAAATCTTCCCAAACAGGTCTTAAAGCTCATTCTGACTATTAGAGAAGCTAAGAGTGGCTTCAGAAGAAAGACCAGGGAGTCCAGGTCTATGGAAAATATATGTGCGCCTTCTGCGAATGTCACCCCTTATAGAAGCAAGTCCGCAGAGGCGTAGCGCAGTTTTGTGCGGCCCCCGCAAAAAAATATGAATATTACTTTTTTTTAGGCTCTTTTTCTTTGCCATGGGGCAGAGAGAAAAATGTGCAGTTTTATAGTTAATCTCATGCTATTTTACATATTTTTCCATGAGGCTGAGAGAAAATGCTTGCCTGGCTACCCAAAGTTCTTGCTCCGGTCAAACGCTACGCCACGCCCATGGACGTTAGCTTCTTCTCTGCAATGAGTCTGGTTCTGTGTACCTCCCCGACGATTTCTAGAATGCAAACACATTCTAACCGTTCTGATTGGTCCCAGAAACCGATGGGTTGTGCCAGACCAATAACACACGTGGGTAAAGCGCCGTTTTGAAAATGTGTCATTGGCTTTGATACTCTGATTGGTTAGAGATGATCCAATTGCTGATAGCTTTGTTTTGTACAACACCCCTCATTTTGACATCACAAACAACTTCAATGTTGGCAGTCTCAGACTGAAGTGTGTAGTTAACATAGAGTAGGGTAAGAATTCAGTTTGAGTCGTAAGGCATAGAAAATGTTGCCGTTTTAGAGCTAATTTCCTGCTAATCTTCACATTTTTCCATGAGGCTGAGAGAAAATGTAGTAGTTTTAAAGATAATTTCTTGTAATTCCCCCTAAAAATCATGGCTTGTGACGTTTTCATATGCTATCTGGGGGGCCGAACTCCCCCCTCCCAAATAATAATAATTGAATAGATCTTGCAGGGGCTGCGGTGGTTTGTGCTATGCCAGTGAGGGTCTGGGTATAAATATATGCTACTGTGTGTGACATTTATACCTGTGAGAGACTGGGGCACTATACAGTGGGGGAAAAAAGTATTTGATCCCCTGCTGATTTTGTACGTTTGCCCACTGACAAAGAAAGGATCAGTCTATAATTTTAATGGTAGGTTTATTTGAACAGTGAAAGACAGAATAACAACAAAAATATCCAGAAAAACGCATGTCAAAAATGTTATAAATTGATTTGCATTTTAATGAGGTAAATAAGTATTTGACCCCCTCTCAATCAGAAAGATTTCTGGTTCCCAGGTGTCTTTTATACAGGTAACGAGCTGAGATTAGGATCACACTCTTAAAGGGAGTGCTCCTAACCGCAGCTTGTTACCTGTAAAAAAGACACCTGTCCACAGAAGCAATCAATCAAATCAGATTCCAAACTCTCCACCATGGCCAAGACCAAAGAGCTCTCCAAGGATGTCAGGGACAAGATTGTAGACCTACACAAGGCTGGAATGGTCTACAAGACCATCGCCAAGCAGCTTGGTGAGAAGGTGACAACAGTTGGTGCGATTATTCGCAAATGGAAGAAACACAAACGAACTGTCAATATCCCTCGGCCTGGGGCTCCATGCAAGATCTGACCTCGTGGAGTTGCAATGATCATGAGAACGATGAGGAATCAGCCCACGGGAGGATCTTGTCAATGGTCTCAAGGCAGCTGGGACCATAGTCACCAAGAAAACAATTGGTAACACACTGCGCCGTGAAGGACTGAAATCCTGCAGTGCCCGCAAGGTCCCCCTACTCAAGAATTCATATACAGGCCCGTCTGAAGTCTGCCAATGAACATCTGGATGACTCAGAGGACAACTGGTGAAAGTGTTGTGGTCAGATGAGGCCAAAATGGAGCTCTTTGACATCAACTCAACTCGCCGTGTTTGGAGGAGGAGGAATGCTGCCTATGACCCCAAGAACACCATCTCCACCGTCAAACATGGAGGTGGAAACATTATGCTTTGGGGGTGTTTTTCTGCTAAGGGGACAGGACAACTTCACCGCATCAAAGGGACGATGGACGGGGCCATGTACCGTCAAATCTTGGGTGAGAACCTCCTTCCCTCAGCCAGGGCATTGAAAATAGGGTCGTGGATGGGTATTCCAGCATGACAATCATCCAAAACACACGGCCATGGCAACAAAGGAGTGGCTCAAGAAGAAGCACATTAAGGTCCTGGAGTGGCCTAGCCAGTCTCCAGACCTTAATCCCATAGAAAATCTGTGGAGGGAGCTGAAGGTTTGAGTTGCCAAATATCAGCCTCGAAACCTTAATGACTTGGAGAAGATCTGCAAAGAGGAGTGGGACAAAATCCCTCCTGAGATGTGTGCAAACCTGGTGGCCAACTACAAGAAACATCTGACCTCTGTGATTGCCAACGAGGGTTTTGCCACCAAGTACTAAGTCATGTTTTGCAGAGGGGTCAAATACTTATTTCCCCTCATTATAATGCAAATCCTTTTATAACATTTTTGACATGCGTTTTTTTCTGGATTTTTTTGTTGTTATTCTGTCTCTCACTGTTCAAATAAACCTACTATTAAAATTATAGACTGATCATTTCTTTGTAAGTGGGCAAACGTACAAAATCAGCAGGGAATCAAATACTTTTCCCCCCCACTGTATGTAACACTGTAAATTGTGTTTGTGTAAGTGTTTGTGAGAAAGTGAACACACGCAGGACTCTCCAACTACATGCAGTGAATATGTTTTGTGGTTACGGGAGAGTACAAGGCAACTGCACTGCACCTATCAGAGCAATACTCTGAGACATGTAAGAGATTGTGACCCAGGGTGCATGTTAGAAAAAATCTGTCGATGTGCCCTTGAGCAAAGCACTTAACCCTAATTTGCTCCAGGGGTGCTGTACTACTATGGCTGACCCTGTACAACAACATGTGTATTGTTGTGCACGTGTATTGTTGTGTTTTTTCCTTTTATACCATATCGTACGGGAGTTAAGCCTGTCTTCCCTCCCCTCCCCACCTACCTGGTGTCAGCAGGATGACTGAGGTGACGATCAGGGAGCAGATGACCAGAATGACCAACAGGGCAATCGCAATTCCCTTCCAGTTCCTCTGAGGAGGGTTACTCCCCACCAGCTCCTGGTCAGACAAAACAGACAGAGAGAAACACACGGTCAGAAAGAGTAACAGAGGAGATAGAACATCAGGAAAGGAGAGTGAGCAAGGTGAGTGAACAAGAGAAAGGTTGTGGAGAGGAAGAGAAGCAAAGGGAGAAAGAAATGAGAAGTGAGTAAGGGAGAGAGATAATGGGAGAGAGATAATGGAGTGATACTGTCTATTAGTATAAAGAGTAGGGGGGAAGAGGGAGTGAGAAAGATTAACACAAATAACTAATAAAAGACAAATGGAAGGAAGGAGGCAGTGAGGAGGAGAGAAAGGTGGATAACTACAATGGATGGGTCAGTCAAGGATAAGTGTGGACTACGGAAACACCACAAATTCTCAAGTAGAATCGCCATGAGCAAAAGCCGGGAGGAGGAACGGAGGAGATGTGTGTGGGGGGTTCTCAATGAGGCGAGATGTCAGCAGCCATCACTAGCAAACGAATGTGACATAAAAAATGAGCTTTCGGAATATTGGTAACTTTGGTGGGTGAACGTCGTCGAGAGGCTTTATGTTCGAAAAATGAATTCAAATTATGGCGCAACCTTGAGCCATGTTTTGGGAGAAAAGAAATGAATTATATATTCAAGGTTTAATATTGTTTTAAGTGCAAAATAAAATGTTAAAAGTATCAATTTGACAAACGGAGTGGAATGAGAAAAGGGTTTTCAGCCTTCCCCTTTTTGCACCAATAATAATCCTTATTATTGATGATTTTTGAAGAAATGTATTATGCCAGTAGAATTATGATCAATAGTGGTAGCACTGAATAGATCTGTCCTCATAAATGTTATTGAGGCTTATACCTGAACAACAGCAGTAACAACATCAACAACATGAAGCATTGGCTTACATCAACCCCAAACCTAAAAAAATCTGAAACAAAGATGAAAAGAAAGTTGGACATTTCTACAGTTCAAGTCCAATAAACAAAAACAACCAAGCTAGGAGAGTCTTTTAAAAGGTCATTGAAAGCCTAAAACATTAGCTGCATTAATAACTTTTTAATTAGTTTACGGTAGGGGGGAGGGTAAAAAGTCCTGAGCAGAGGACATGCAGAGAGGATCTGTGGCTAAGGTCTTAATCAATAGACCCCCCTCCCCCCCACCACCACCAGACACACAAACACACGCTCTGGAACAGGGTGGGCTGGTCTACGAGGTAAGCATTTTAGTGACCTCTTTCCCTCCTTAATTGAATGGAGCGGCAGACATCATTAGCCTGGAGAGAAGAGAGACAGCAGGGTTTTTTTTACCACACCACCCATTACACACACTCATTAAAACCAGCAACCTGTTTTCCCACAATCCCCGGTGGCACCCTGGCGAAACAGGGGTGCTTTCGCAGGGGTTACTGCTGAGGGCTCGACACGCCAGGCGGGAGGAGTTAGTGGACTGCGGTGTAAATAACACTGATTCCACAGAACCACCACAAAACACAGTACAAGTGCCATACTGTTTTAGTTCTATCCAGCCTGAGTAGACCGCTTTAGGATGTAGATACAGTAGGACGCCAGCCAGAAAAAGCCCATGGAGTTGGTGGAATAATCCTTTAATTCATTGCCACTTACTCAGCTGGGCCAGGGGCGCTTTAATTAGGTCAGGTGGAAATGTCCGACAGATCTCCACTCCATAAAAGGAGGAAATCACTATCGCCTGATCGCGCTGCTTTCTCTTCCTTCACTCTGTCAAATCCAGAAGTTCTGTGCGTCCATGAATCCACACTACTCAGTAAATATACCACTTTATGGTTAAAGGAATTCCTGCCTCAGTCTCATCCATTTCTCTGTCACCTGACCCGTGACCACCTGTTCACCCTCACTGTCAGTCATCCTACCTGTCCAGCTACCCACACAGATTCCACTAATCTTTGAATGGTCCTTCGAACCGGATGATGACGGAACCAAAGACAGGTGGAAAGGGAATGAAGGGGGAGAAGGAGGAATTGTCTCCTATGGAAGGAGGGATAAAGGAAGAGAGAGCAGCGGAGGGAAAGGTCCTGGAACAACGAAAAGGTCCAGGAGCTAAGCCTAAAGTAACAAAGGCTTCATCCTCAACCACCAGTAGTACCAGGAGAACCAGGCAAGCACCTGGTTATCTTAAGGATTATGTGGTCGAGTTTCCCACATCCAAGGGCAAGCCCACCAGAGATCAAAGTGGTGATGGATCAGCTGTACGTTTCAGCCATCAGCCATCCCCTCTGGGCCAAGGACCAGAAACTGCTTTGGGATGGGAAAGTGTTCTACAGGAAGAACCTATGGAGGTAACTCTCACCGCACAGGTCGACCAGCTTCCTGAGGCAGGCTCCGCTCACCACTTAACTGAAAGGAAATCGTCGAGGCACTCTAGACGGAGTGAGAGTTCGACCAGTGGATACCCCTTTGGATGTGGACATGGCAGCCGCCATTCACTAGCCCTCAGCGAATCACAGACCGCTGCCCTACAAGAGAGGATGAAACTATTAGCGTTGGAGGAAATTGAGCGTCAGATTGAGGAGGATCGACAGGCTGACGAACGATGTCACCTATTGGATGTGCAAGCCCGTAGAGCTCTACAGGAAAGGGAATTCATTGCCAAGGACCTGGCACAGCAGCGACGGCACCGTCAAGCAAGAAGGGAATTGGAGGAGGCACGGATGGTCTCATCCTTCCTGGAGAGGAACGAACAGGGAGCTGACCTGACCACCCTTCCAGATGGACCTGACCTGTCTGCCTTTCTTTCCCAATCTGCCCCTCTGGTACAGCATGGCACACAGTCCCCGGAGGCTCCAAGGTCAACAGCCAACACGGAGCACGTGGGACAGACCACTCCGCAAACGCCCTCTATGCCAGTGACAGAAGTTAGCTTTCCTCCATCTGGACAAAGCATCACTCCTTCGCCTTTCCGCCAATTACCAACCACGGCAAATCATTCCTCTCGTCCAGGGCCTGGACCAGGCCAGTCCTCAGACGGCAGGTGGGAGGGCTCTCACCCAATTCCGGCTGCCACCCATGGAGGGTCTGGGACAGTAGGGGACAGGCCCAATGAGGCCACAGTGGGCTCATCAGAAGTCCCGGGTTTATCCTTCACGCAACCAGAAGATGGAGCCAACATTATGAAACTGCTAGTAGCCTCAGCCTATGGAATTCCCAGACCCAAACTGCCATACTTTGAGAGTGGAAAGGAGAGTGAATTTGTCCTTTTGGAAATGGCATTGGAGAGCCTACTGGGTATTCACAGTCATCTGTCAGAACGCTACAAGTACCAAGTACTAATGGATCACTTGCGGTTTCCCAGTGCATATAAGCTGGCCCAATCCTTTATGCACTCCGCAATACCATACACTGCCTCTCTCCAGGCCCTGAAAGCGAGATATGGTGAGCCACGCCAGCTAGTCCAGAATGAATTAAACAACATCCTGAACATGTCTCCAATTAAAATGGGCGACCATGCTGCCTTCCAAGAGTTCTCCCTGGCTGTCCAATCCCTGACCTCGATGCTCCAATCCGTTGAAGGAGAAGACGGGAACGAGCTGAAATGTGGCTCCCACGTGGACAGGCTTCTTAGCAAGCTTCCAGCGTCCCTCAGAGACAGTTTCGTTGAACATTGTTTGAACAAAGGCATCCTGAAAGAGGGCTTGAGAAGCACCTATGCTCTCAGAGACCTAGCCGCATGGTTGCAGGTGAAAGCGAGGGCGAAGAGCATCGCTCACCAGGCCACAATCTCAGCCATAGTCTACAGGGGAAGGAAGGAGTTTGAACACCAGGAGGGACAGAGAAGGCCAACTCCCACTACTATGTATTTAAATAGTGAAGCTGGGGAGGAACCCAGGAAGAAGACCCCTCTCAAGAGCAAGAACATCAAATTTCAGCCTTACTGCCCATATTGCAATAGTAAGGGGCACTTCCTTGGCTCATGCCCCAGGGTAAAAAAGCTCACTCAACCTCAATTGAAGGCTTGGATCACTTCAGGCGAGCGATGCTACAAGTGTGCCCGTAGCCATAAGGCGGAGACCTGCACATTGAGGAAACCCTGCAATCGCTGTACAGAAATCCATCTCACAGTGTTGCATGATGTAATTCACCAAGCACAGAAAGAGCAGAGTATGCTCATGGTAGGAGCTGTAAAGGAGCTCTACCTCGACCAGCAGAACCGGTCTCCAAGGGTCATGTTGAAGGTGGTCAAGGTCACCCTGTGGAGTGGAGGGAGAAGCATTGATACATTCGCCGTTCTAGATGATGGGTCTGAACGAACAATCATTCTCCCGGCGGCCACCCGACAGCTTAACCTGGAGGGGATCCCCGAGACCCTTAATCTCAGAACGGTGGGACATGATGTTATCCAAATGAAAGGCTCTGCTGTGACCTTCAGCATTTCCCCTTCAGGAAACAGGGACGTGACCTATACTATCACCAATGCCTTCACGGCGGATGGCCTGAATCTTGCAGAGCACTCCTGCCCGGTAAGTGTTCTACAGAAACAATATCCTCATCTCCGAGGATTGCCTCTTCCTAGCCTGGCCAGAGTAGCTCCACTTATCCTGATTGGGTCAGACCACCCACATCTTGTCACCCCGACTGAGCCTATACGAGCTGGACCAGAAGGCGGGCCCGTTGCTGTCCATACATCCTTGGGTTGGGCTGTGCAAGGTCCAGCTCATTTACTTCTCTCCACCCAAGCTGTACAGTCACAGCAAGTCCTCTTCACCAGAAGCAATCCAGCTCCATCCCCCTGTCCAGCTACTGACCTCCTTCGGAATGTTGAGATGCTATGGAAGATGGACACCTTCTCCAACCGGAAGCTACAGGAGGTCACTCGCTCTAAACAAGACTCCTATGCATTAGACCTCCTGGAGAAGCGCACCACCACCACTGAAATGGATGGCGTTCGGAGGTACGCAACCCCACTGCTACGGGTGCCCAACCATCCTCCTCTGGCAACCACGACGCGGGCTGTACTCCCACTATTGCGTGGAACGGAGCGACGCCTGGTGAAGAATCCTGAGCTTGCTGAAGTTCATAACCGAGAGATTCATAACCTTGTAAAGGCAGGCTATGTCACCAAAGGGACAACTCAAGAAGAGGGAAACGCACTCGGCGAATCCTGGTATCTCCCTCATCATGTTATCCAGCAACACGGTGGGAAGTACAGACTTGTCTTCAACTGTTCATTCCAAGCTGCTGGTCAAAGCCTGAATGACTGTCTACTCCCCGGACCAATTTTAGGTCCTTCCTTGCTCGGTGTCCTTCTCCGGTTCCGGCAGCACTCTACAGCCATCAGTGGAGACATCAAAGCCATGTTTCATCAGATTCGTCTGCTGCCTTCCGACACTACACTGCTCCGGTTCATATGGCGAGATATGGAACGAGACGCAGAGCCCACAATCTATGAATGGCAAGTACTCCCATTTGGCACCACCTGCAGTCCTTGCTGTGCCATATACGCTTTGCAGAGACACGCACGGGAGCACCCAGACAGTGACCCAGAAGTATGGGATTCAGTGGAAAATGCCTTCTATGTGGATAACTGCTTACAGAGCGTCCCATCCACGGCTGAAGCGAAAGCACTCCTTGACAAAGTACGGAATCTCCTGTCCAAAGGGGGATTTGAGGTCCGACAGTGGGCGAGTAACAGAGCGGAGGTTATCCAGCACCTCCCGCCACAAGCCAGGTCTAGTAACAGTGAACTATGGCTATCGCAGTCTGGCGCTCACCCACAAGAGCCCACTCTAGGATTGAGATGGAGCTGCATACCGGATACCCTGGGGTACAAGCACCGCTCCGCCCTGAGTACCGAAACCCCCACTCTGCGCACCATCTATCGGACCCTGGCCAGTCAATACGATCCCCTTGGGTATATTCTGCCATACACAACCCGGGCCAAAGTCTTAGTCCAGGACCTGTGGCAGACCAAGAGGGACTGGGATGAACCGATCCACCCGGCTGACCTAGTGGAACGATGGATCTGTTGGGAAACAGAGTTATCGGAGCTCTCTGAAGTCCAAATGCCAAGATGTTATGTACCACCCTGTGCTGACCAACTGGGATCATGCCTGGAACTGCATGTGTTCTGTGACGCTTCAGAGCGAGCTTATGGGGCGGTTTCCTATCTAAGAGTGGAGGATAAGGCAGGCCACATCCATGTATCCTTCGTCATGGCCAGGTCCAGGGTCGCACCCAAGAAGCAGTTGTCAATGCCTAGGCTGGAACTCAGTGCTGCCCTTTCCGGAGCCCAGTTGGCATCAACCTTGCGAGCCGAGCTCACCTTGCCAATCCAAAGGGTCATTTACTGGAGTGATTCAACTACTGTATTGACCTGGCTCAAGTCGGAGTCCTGCAGGTATAAGGTGTTCGTCGGAACTCGCATTGCGGAAATCCAAGACCTAACAGAAGTCCAAGACTGGAGGTATGTTGACAGCGTAAACAATCCTGCTGATGACGTTACTCGTGGTAAAACACTTAAGGAACTGGCTCAACCCCATCGCTGGAGTTTGGGGCCACCATTCTTGTCCCAACCAGAGAACGAGTGGCCGACAGCCCCCAGGCGTGCAGCCCCTCCGCAACCAACTGAAGCTCATGAGTTAAGGAAGTCCACCCAATGCTACAGCATCTCTATGGAACCAACAACAGCTCTCCATGACATGAAACAATCCCAAACCCTGCCGGATCTGATCACCGCCACAAACCAGACCTCAGATGGGGTGGCTTCCATACCCACCTCCCTCACGGCAGAGACACTACTCCTCCAGCATGAACAAGCGGTTAGCTTCCCTGAGGAGCTAAAAGCTCTGAAAGCCGGTAGGGAGGTGGCTAAGGACAGCCGTCTTCTCTCTCTGGCCCCAGAATATGATCGAATCCTTGGAGTGATCAGAGTCGGAGGGAGGCTGCGCCAAGCAGAAGTTTTGGATCCCGACGCTATCCACCCAATTATCCTTGACTCCGGACACCCTAGTACCAGGCTCCTCATCAAGAGTTATGATGAGAGGCTTCTCCACCCAGGGCCAGAGAGAGTCTATGGGGAGATGAGGCGGAAGTACTGGATACTTGGAGGACGAGGAGCCATTCGTAAGCACCAATACGCCTGTGTGGAATGTCAGAGATGGCGGGCCAGAGCCACGGTGCCCAAAATGGCAGATTGACCCCCTACTCGCTTGCGCCTCCTCAAACCACCCTTCTGGTCAACAGGAGTGGATTGCTTTGGCCCCTTGACGATCAAGTTAGGTCGTCGAGTGGAAAAGCGCTGGGGCATTCTATTCAAGTGTTTGACCACTAGATGTGTCCACCTGGACCTACTGGAGAGTTTGGATACTGAAGCGTTCCTCATGGCCCTACGGCGGTTTATCTCCCGACGGGGGAAACCCTACGAGATCCTGGCTGACAGAGGTACAAACTTCAAGGCAGGAGAAGCCAGGTTGGAGGAAGCCTTCCAAGCCATGGAACCCAGCCTCCAGGATCAGCTGATGGAGCAACAAATCTCATTCAAATTTAACCCTCCAGGAGCTCCTCATTTTGGAGGAACATGGGAGCGAGAGATCAAATCTGTAAAGACGGCCTTACGAGTCGTACTGGGGGACCAAACTGTCACGGAAACTGTCTTGCGGACTGTCCTGATAGAGGTGGAAGGGATACTGAACTCCAAATCCTTGGGATATCTCTCTGCAGACGTCGCTGACCCCGATCCGGTTACACCGAATATGCTCTTGATGGGACGCCGAGATGCATCACTTCCTCAAGCCATGTACGCTGATACCAACCTCGTTGGCAGGCGCCGGTGGCAACACAGCCAGATCTTGGCTGACCATTTCTGGGCCCGATTCATTTGGGATTACCTACCAAGTCTACAGCACAGAGGGAAATGGCGGAGAGAGATGGCCAGCCTGGAAACTGGCCAAGTCGTAATGATGGTGGACCCTCAGCTGCCTCGAGCCTCCTGGCCTGTGGGCCGTATCACTAAGATCATGCCTGGGACCGATGGTCGTGTTAGATCGGTGGAGATCCAGGTAAAGAACCGGACGTATATCCGGCCAGTTGCCCGACTAATTCCTCTCCCTGAGATGACAGAGAACGGGGAGCAATGAGCCTTTTTTGAGGAGTGTGGAAATTAACCAATTTCCGGGGTGGCTGTAGAAAAAGCCCATGGAGTTGGTGGAATAATCCTTTAATTCATTGCCACTTACTCAGCTGGGCCAGGGGCGCTTTAATTAGGTCAGGTGGAAATGTCCGACAGATCTCCACTCCATAAAAGGAGGAAATCACTATCGCCTGATCGCGCTGCTTTCTCTTCCTTCACTCTGTCAAATCCAGAAGTTCTGTGCGTCCATGAATCCACCACAGACTACTCAGTAAATATACCACTTTATGGTTAAAGGAATTCCTGCCTCAGTCTCATCCATTTCTCTGTCACCTGACCCGTGACCACCTGTTCACCCTCACTGTCAGTCATCCTACCTGTCCAGCTACCCACACAGATTCCACTAATCTTTCAATGTATCCGGGGGCGGCAGTGTAGCCTAGTGGTTAGAGCGTTGGACTAGTAAGGTTGCAAGTTCAAATCCCTGAGCTGACAAGGTACCAATCTGTTGTTCTGCCCCTGAACTTGGCAGTTAACCCACTGTTCCTAGGCCATCATTGAAAATAAGAATTTGTTCTTAACTGACTTGCCTAGTTAAATAAAGATAACAAAATTAAAATCTCTGCTATTGAGCAATATCATTTTATCAACTTTTGCTTAAAAGGACATTATACTCCAAAATGAGTGAAAATTAAATGATGTTGACACCATCTGAAATATATTGAAAAACCCAAACGCTACAAATATACAGTGCATTCAGAAGTTCAGACCCCTTGAATTTTCCACATTTTGTTACGTTACAGCCTTATTCTAAAATTGATTAAATAGGTTTTTCCCCTCATCAATAACCCATAATGACAAAGCAAAAACAGTTTTTTTGAACATTTAGCAAATATATAAAATAAAAATCTGAAATATGACATTTACATAAGTATTCAGATTCTTTACTCAGTGATTTGTTGAAGCACCTTTGGCAGCGATTACAGCCTCGAGTGTTTATGGTGATTTGGAAAGGCACACACACTTGTCTATATAAGGTCCTACAGTTGACAGTGCATGTCAGAGCAAAAACCAAGCCATGAGGTCAAAGGAACTGTTCGTAGAGCTCCGAGACAGGATTGTGTCGAGGCACAGATCTGGGGAATGGTACCAAAAAATGTCTGCAGCATTGAAGGTCCCCAAGAACACAGTGGGCTCCATCATTCTTAAATGGAAGAAGCTTGAAACCACCAAGACTCTTCCTAGAGCTGGATGCCCGGCCAAACTGAGCAATCGGGGAAGAAGGGCCTTGATCAGGGAGGTGACCAAGAACCCAATGGTCACTCTGACAGAGGTCCAGAGTTCCTCTGTGGAGATGGGAGAACCTTCCAGAAGGACAACCATCACTGTAGGACTCCACCAATGAGGCCTTTATGGTAGAGTGGCCAGATGGAAGCCACTCAGTAAAAGGCACATGACACCTGCTTAGAGTTTGCCAAAAGGACTGTCAGACCATGAGAAACAAGATTCTCTAGTCTAATGAAACCAAGATTGAACTCTTCGGCCTGAATGCCAAGTATCACGTCTGGAGGAAACCTGGCACCACCCCTACGGTGTAGCATGGTGTTGGCAGCATCATGCTGTGGGGATGTTTTTCAGCGGCAGGGACTGGGAGACTAATCAGGATCTAGGGAAAGATGAACGGAGCAAAGTACGGAAAGATCCTTGATGAAAACCTGCTCCAGAGTGCTCAGGACCTCAGACTGGGGTGAAGGTTCACCTTCCAACAGGACAATGACCCTAAGCACACTGCCAAGACAATGCAGGAGTGGCTTCGGGACAAGTTTCTGAATGTCCTTGAGAGGCCCAGCCAGAGCCCAGACTTGAACCCAATTGAACGTCTCTGGAGAGACTTGAAAATAGCTGTTCAGCGATGCTCCACATCCAACCTGACAGAGCTTGAGAGGATCTGCAGAGAAGAATGGGAGAAACTCATACCCAAGAAAACTTGAGGCTCTAATCGCTGCCAAAGTACTGAGTAAAGGTTCTGAATACTTACGTAAATGTGATGTTTCAGTTTTTTATTCTTCATACATTTTCAAAAAAGGGGTCTGACTATTTCCGAATTCCGAAAGTATTCAAAATCCCTTGACTTTTTCCACTTTATGTAACACGTTACGTTACAGCATTAATCCATAATGGACAACAAAAAATCTAATTTACATAGGTATTCACACCCCTGAGTCAACACTGTAGAAGCGCCTTTGGCAGCGATTACAGCTGTAAGTCTTTCTGGGTAAGTCTCTAAGAGCTTTACAACCCTTAAATTCATGCTGTAACACAACAAAATGTGGAAAAAGTCAAAGGGTATGAATGCTTTCTGAAGGCACTGTACATACTGCGTTCTGACCGACGCCGAGGCGAACAATCCCATAACAGAAACCTTAGAATAATAGTCCTTTAGCTCTCCACATGGTCCATTATCTTTTCTACATATTTTATATCTGGTTTAGGTCCTTTAAATTTGCACTGCAAATATTTTACCATCCTGAATTGCTATTTTTGTATCACATTTTTTG
Organism: Salmo trutta; assembly: GCF_901001165.1. Taxonomy (NCBI): domain Eukaryota; kingdom Metazoa; phylum Chordata; class Actinopteri; order Salmoniformes; family Salmonidae; genus Salmo; species Salmo trutta. The sequence goes on from NC_042962.1 coordinate 15,766,020, forward strand.
GAGTGGCGGCAAGGATTTAAATATAGGAGAAACCCTGATCGCCCACTGCGTACAGTTAAAGGAGCACTGAGTATGATTTTGCCAATATGAGAGGATAAATATCACACTGTTTTGGAGAACAGATTAGGGAAAGTATTCGGAAAGTATTTAGACCCCTTGAATTTGTCCATATTTTGTTACGTTACAGCCTTACTGTCACGACTTCTGTCGAAGTCGATACCCCTCCTTGTTCGGGTGGTGCTCAGCGATCGACGTCACCGGTCTTCTAGCCATCACTGATCCATTTTTCATTTTCCATTGGTTTGGTCTTGTTTTCCTACACACCTGTTTCCAATCCCATTCATTACATGTTGTGTATTTAACCCTCTGTTTTGTTTTGTTATTGATTTTGTGTATTTTGTATTGGTGAGCTACGGGTATTTTTACCCATGTTATTTTTATGTACGTTGGTTTTGGAGTTCGTGTTTGTTTATTATTTATTAAACCGCTCCAGTATTCCAAGTTGGTTTCTCCTGCGCCTGACTTCCTTGCCACCTACACACACGACGATGACACTTATTCTAAAACAAATTAAAATAAAAAAAATAATCTATCTACACACAATTCCTCAAAATGACAAAGCGAAAACATGTTTTTAGAAAATGTTAGCAAATGTATATATAGAAATATCTCATTTAAATATAGGGAAAACCTTGATTGCCCACTGCGTACAGTTAAAAGACCACTGAGGATGATTGTGCCAATATGAGAGGATAAACATCACACTATTTTGGAGAACAGATTAGGGATTTTACATTAGACCCAATATAATAGACCTGCACTCACCATAACACCTACACAGTAGCATTCAATTGTAACACATCAGGGGTGGCACACACACAAAATGATTCATAACACACATGAAGACAGACACTAAAGTCACAGCAGACTCCACAGCTTTAGACATATTCCTCAAACAGAAGAAAACAACTACTTGATAAGATCTTCACTTCTCAGCTTCAGAAGGCAACAGAGAAGCAGAGAGATCAGAGACAGAGAGAATAGAGGGGGTGCATTCTGGTCTGGGTCATGTTTATCAATTGAGACTTTACCCTGGGCAGTACTGCCGGAGTGCCTGGCCCTTACTTCACACCAGTAACGAGTGCAGGGCTTCTGCTGTGACAAAGCATGAGCGTTGTATTGTAAAACATGAGCGTTGTATTGTAAACAGTAGTCACAGCTGACTAAACAAACACATCAATATACAAAAACGCTTGCGGGGCTAGGATGACCGAACACTGCAAGACAATTTGAAGTCTTTTAATTTGACATAATTATGACTGCGGGATGGAGTTAGTCCCCTAGTACTATTTTTCCATGGATATGCTCTCCCGTGAAAGTCAGAATCAGATGTTTACTGTGTTTAGTAGTAAAAACGTTGAAATACTTTGCCAATTGGTAGAACCTGATTGAACTTGCAAATACATTTTAAAGCGTATCGCTTTTGCATGCTTGAGTCAACATGTGACTGTCACTAGGTTTAATTGATTTCCGGTGACGAACGATAACACAGCCAAAACGGATTGACATTTTTAACTGCTTGAAGATATTGGTCAGCCAGGTTATCTGAAAGAAGAAATATAGTTCCATCTCTGATCAGTAAAACGTTTTTTTTTTCTTCACATACTAAGAATTGTACAGCATTTGTGCAATCTAATAAACACCAAATAAACAAGAGGAGGTAGAAATACAGACTTCCCAGCACCAGGTACTATGAGCAGCGGACTTCACTGACAGGTTGTAGTTTAATCAATATTCAACCGCCTTGAGAAAGATGTGTTACTCTAGAGAAGAATGCTAGCTACACTGGAACCTCTCCCTCTATATGAACCTGAAATCTCCAATGAAAGCTACTCTGATGCTTCCCAGCCTGTCGACAATATCAGTTCATCTCTGTGTACCTTCCAGCTATATTGAATGAAAGTAGGGGGAGTTTTCAATAATCACTGAATGAATTCTGGTCTGGATTGAGAGTCTGCAATGGTAACGTTCACTGTGCATTAACTCGTGCAGTGAGAGATGGGAGAACAGTGCTGTTCTGGGTATTGTTAAGCCCATCTGATGGAGAATGTTCTCCTGCATTCAAAGCTGCCAGTGTGCCATGGCGTGCATAGCTTCATGAGCTTATTATTCTGAACAGTTGCAATGTCTGAAACTTTGTAGGAGTTGTGTATAGGAGGCTGCATCAATAACGCAAAGCCATAAAGTCATCTTTCCACGGCAGTATTGCCTCAAACTTTGTATTGCCAGTTTTGTAAATTGTATTAGTTTATCCTCTATTTTATTCATGACCATCATTGTATTAATACTGTGGAATTCACCACAGGTTTGGACAAATATATTTCTCCCCCACATATTGTGTAGGGACTACAGAACATGGCTTTACACTCAATTTAGAAGAGGCCTATACATCAAATTCAGTCCCTGAGGCTCCAAATAATATAAAACAGGCTATGTAACCCTAACCCTAACCTCAGCTAAACCAGAACTAATGTGACTGGAAAAAGTACCCAATTGTCATACTTGAGTAAAGGTAAAGATACCTTAATAGAAAATGACTCAAGTAAAAGTGAAAGTCACCTACTAAAGAAAAAGTCTACAAGTATTTGGTTTTAAATATACCTAAGTATGAAAAGTAAAAATACAAATAATTTCAACTTCTTTATATTAAGCAAACCAGACGAAACACATTTTTAATTAAGAACAGCCAGGGGCACACTCCAACACTCAAACTTAATTTACAAATGAAGCATTTGTGTTTAGTGAGTCCGCCAGATCAGAGGCAGTAGGGATGACCAGGGATGTTCTCTTGATAAGTGTGTGAATTGGACCATTTTTCTGTCCTGATAAGCATTCAAAATGTAACAAGTACTTTTGGATGTCAGGGAAAATGTATGGAGTAAAAAGTACATTATTTTCTTAAGGAATGTAGTGGAGTAAAAGTTGTCAAAAATATAAATAGTAAAGTAAAGTACTGACACCCCAAAAAACGAATTAAGTAGTACTTTGAAGTATTTTTACTTAAGTACTTTACACCACTGCTGAAATGCCTTTGCTAAGAAACTGGAAATGTACAGTGTTTACTTGACATAGTAACAGAGTGGATGCAATAAACAGAAAATACATGTCTTATTATCTTTAATTGTGTTACACACATATGTGTTTATTCAACTGAGTGGGACCTGAACACACCAGTTTCTTTATACATTCAAAGTAGATTTTACACTTGCAGCCTAAGGCTTTGTGATCTCAAAGCATTAAAGAAAGACGCATAGCTTAACTAGTTCGGTCAATTTCCCTATCTAGGGGAGAGGAGGGGCTCAATTTATTCCTGATGCACTCTAATGTGTCTGAAAACAATGTTCAAAGGGTATCGGCAAGGCAGGTCACAAACGCTTGGCAATAACCTACGGAACAGCCTGGGAGGGCCAAGAAAATTATTTGTGAAGATAAGCCGTCATCCATCTCAAAGAACATCCAATTTGGTGGCAATTTTCCATTTAGTTGGAAAATAAGATCCCACGTTCATTTTATGGATTATACTGGACAAAATAGCAGTCGTTTCAAGCCTGCCTTTGTGTCACAGTCCAGAGAAGAATCTCATTCTCAGTCCATTTGCTCAATTCCTTTATTCTCCTATTCATCTTTTAGCATGTGAACTTCATCAGAGGGTTCCCATGAATAGAAACATTATCCTGAACCTTTTAGCTTTGAAAGGTTGGTTTTTATACTAGCTCTGCCACAGAACAGGCATACTGAAGTACAAAACAGACAGAAGAGAAAATGGAGTAACACATCTAACGCTCTATTTAGATAGTCAGCTTGTACATAAATCACCCGCATGAAAATGAACGTTTTCCAGTTTCTTATTGTCAATCATCATAGTATATTCATATCAAATGAAAATGTTCGTTAAGAAAGGTGTGATCAGATGGAAGAAATTACGAACATAACTCATAACGTTCATGGCAGTCTAAATGCAAAATTAAGACAAAAGTTCTCTCGCTCAAATACAGGTTACACTTTCACTGCCGAGAGACCATCTGAAGGGAACCTGTGAATTAAGTAAAATGTTTGCCATCAAAATGGATGGAAAATCCAATTAAGGGGAACATTAAAGTCCAATGTACTGGTGATGACGATATAATGAGCCCTCACTGACACATACAGTACTGAGGACAGCAACACAGGTGCTCCCTCTGGCTAAGTCTTACAACTCTCTCCTAGAGCTTCCATCCTCCTCACAGTCATGTGTTATAACACAGTTTACTTTACCACACAGGAGTATTTGTCCTTTGGGGTTAATATAGAAGCACAGATAGGCACACAACCAAAGAATGATTAACAAGATCCCCATAGCCTCATTTCCTCTCGGACTGAAGAGTTCGGAGTCTTCCTCCTAATTAGCTCAAAGTCAAGTCCAGCTAGGGAGTGTAGTTCTCGAGAATATGTTATACATTCCAGCATAGACAAGGTAAACTGAACTAAATACTGTCCTTCAGCGGAGGTGAAGACATGGTAACATTAATAAGGACATCTCAGATGAGACGTGAGTCTTACACAATGGATAAAAACGGCATGATAGGCCTATCTAGGACTGCAGTAGCAAAATACCCTGTAGTGTGTTAATGTATTCATTATGAACAAGTTCAAATGATTTGTTCCGAGTGAGAAATGGGATGTAAAGCCTAAAAATAATATACACTACTGTATCTATATGTTGGATCATGAGGTGACGTATGTGATTAGGTCAATTGTTAGATGTGGACTACATCCCATGTAATTTCTGATTGGCCTCCACTTTTCATACTATGACACAACACAGACACGATGTGAATAGTCATTCAATACCAGCTTCTATTAACTCAGATTGTGGATTCAGAGTAGTGTTGGGTGATATCCAGATATTCATACCGTTTCTGTTCCATACTGGGGTATACGGTATTACTGGAAGTGCAAACAAGTGGCGCTATTTTAAAGCTAGTTACACACAAAACAATTTAGGCAACAGGGATCTTGATCCAGGAGGGGATTGAATGTCTCTGTTGTAACCAAGAAGCTTGATCTTGACATCTAGCCACTTAGCTAGCAAGTTAGCAAACCAAATGCTGGAGCCCTGAGATGGATATCATTTATTTGACACATCTTACATTTCTTATGGATATACTTAACTTACCACACTGGAGTATTTGTCATTTGCGGTGCACCTCCGTCGGTATTTTGAAATATAAAGTTAATATCGTATACCAGGATATTGCCCAAGCCTAAAGTTCACAGTACAGTGAAACTATAGTCCCTCAGAACTATAGTAGGTTACATCAACGTTTTTACAAGTAGGCCTATAGACTATAATACGCTACCATTTCCAATATGGAAAGATTCTTATATCTAGAATATCTTTAACGCCATATCTGATTTCAAAAAGTGCTACCTGGAATGGCATGCCATTAGAGATACTGGTCCCCTGCCAGGCTGATAAATGGTAGTCTTTGGCTTCGATTTCTCTGAATGTGACGATCCATAGATGTGGCTCATTAGGTGGGCCCCGCCAGCACAAAGAGTATCGAGCATAGACCAGCCATCTCCAACGGGGCCTCTGGAAACCTCACTTAGAGATCAATACACAGTGTCCCCTTTATTATCCACTGGTTACCTCATCTTTTCACTAATCTCAAACTCATAGAACTTCTGAAACAGTTCAGCAGATTCCTCAGCCAGAAGGAAATTACACTTCCAGTGCCCAAGACTTTGTGAGCTCTCTAAACATGGCGGCTAACCTTCCCGATCATGCCTCTTTTATCTGTAATTATGATAATGATTAGCACAATTATCTGGGTGGCCGTCTGCACTGGATTAATGAAGACGTGATTTAGAGGTGGGGGTGGGGGGGGGGTGTAACTGTAGAGAGGAGGTTGGAGGTGGTGAAAAGAGGAGACAAGTCAACACTATATTCTTGGCAGAAGATTACGTAAACAACTGATTAAAGGCTGTTAAGAAATCAATGCAAGAACTAGAAGAGGGAGCAAGCAACAAAAAGGAGTAGACCTGAATGCAGACTGTATAGAAAGGCAGTGAATTCATCAGTGGAGAATTTTCTAAAAGGAAGCTGGTGATCTCCTTCAGCAGTGAGTGGTTAGCTTTCAAACTAAAGTTTACTTTCATTGAGGGGAGTTATGACGTTGGAAAAAAATATATAACTTTTCATAGAAAATAAAGTTGGACTGGGATCCTGTCATCAGAACAGGCCATGGAGCCTGGGCTACGGGTGGAATAGAGTTGCCTCCCTGGAATCCAACATTGAGGTCTGTGGTCTGGGCCTTTCTGCCTGTGGTGCAATGACTCTGGGGCTCTGCCTCAGCCTATAGCTGCCTCGCCTGGGTGGGTATGAACACCCCCCCCCCCCCCAGGGGTGCGTGTGCATACTGTATGTTTCCCCCTGCATGATTACATGATAATTTAATTTCGTCACGAAAAATACCAAATCATCCTAAGGCATGTATTTTAATGAAGAAGCTCATAATGAACGGTCATGAAGAATGCATGGAAATAGCTGTTACCATTTCTGGCTGGTGGGCATGGAGAAGCTGTAGGAGGGGGAGGACTACAGAAACCCTATTGAGAGAGACCTATGAATAGATCTTCTTGGAATTATGCAGTATGTCAAAAGAGAGAGAGAGAAACAGAGAGAGAGAGAGAGAGAGAGAGAGAGACAGAGAGAGAGAGACAGAGAGAGCAAGCGCTAAAAGCTAAGACCTGTTGTACAATCAGAGGAACCCAAAAAGCTCAAAGCAATAGAACCGTAGGGTGAGGTGGGGAAGAGGGGTAAGCCTAAAGTGTCAGTATGTTTCAGAATGACTTGGTATTGTAACTAACTGGCTAAGCAAACCCAGGTCATCAGCTTTCGTTCATCATCAAAAGGATTTGCCAAGTGCAGCAATCCCAAACGTCCATAACATCTACCATAGTCATGTTAAATTGTCCATCGGTTACATGAATTAAGGATTTCCTCAGCCTACCAACATTTTCGAGGGTAGGTATATAGTCAGTGTGTCTTAATTGGAAATTGGGAATAATGGCAGAGGTTCCATGGAAGCCAGCAGTAAGTAAAGTCAGTGGCAGGGCCTGCAGCAGTGTGGAGTCAGCTACTATTACTGCTGCTGCTTAGCATTAGCTCTGAATCAGGCCTGATTCAATGTTGCGTGATATTACTGGTCGGAGTTGATCAAAGTGACAATAATAATACAATATCGGCAGTCATACGTAAGAGCCAGTAAACAACGTTTGGGGCCAAATAAGAAGTGAGGAACATGAAGTTGACGAGAGAGAGAAAGTTGTATGTATTTACAGTGTTCAACAGGTGTAATAGTGAAGTGTAGTGGTAAGGGTTGGGCAGTGGCTGATGTCATTTGGGTATCGGCGATGGTTTTTCAATTTGTCAGAGCAGTGATAATAGTGTCAGTACCACTGACAGTGTAATACCAATAAAAATAACAGTGCTTGTTGTGTTGACCTTATAGCCACACAGCAGTCCCTATCAACATTCAGGCTTTGCTGTACCTGAGCAAGAGGAAAGATGCAATCTGCTGTCCTCCTGCATCCTTGTGTTTCACGGTTTAGGCATAATCCTCAAAAACAGAGGGATTGTTTTATTCCCATTTCAGTCTTCTCAGACCTATTTCATTTTCCAAAATATTATTAGATTAACCTCAGGGCTGTCCAAATCCACTCCCTTTTGTTTTGACTGATGTTATGTAAAAAAATTATTTATCTGACTAGTGTTTTCTGAGAAGGGTTCACCTTTAAAATACTCATGCTATGCATAACAGACGGTGCACACCATATATTTAAGCGGAATCAGGGTGCATCCTAGTCACGTGCCTCACAGTTAAAAACCATTCTGTAAAACCAAGTCTAGCGGACCACGGAGGACGACAGAGACATGAATAAACAGTGTGTGCCTCCTATCTGCTCACGGGGGAAAAAATCATCTTCAACCTCATGTTTTTTTATTTCTGCTTGGATTGTTTGATTTGGGAGTGATTCATTTCCAGTCCATTAGAGGCTGAGGGTGCGACAGCCAACTGACCTCCTGCTGTAAAATCTATATGAAATGGCACAGCATGCTCCGACGTCTGCCTAAGTTAGTTACAGGAGAACTGAGTTATACACCAGCCTATGGCTGGATGGTCATACATGTTGTCCCTCCTGAACAAGGAAGCTGAACAGTTGGCAAAGGAAGGAAATTACCATTCTGAAGCGTGTGGAGGGTAGGGTGATCACTTAACATTAATTCCACAGATTTCAACCAATGGCAACTCTGATGTTGGACACCAAAAGCTTTTATTGGTTTAAGTGCACGTAAATGTTTAGCAGTACACAATAGTTTGAATGATGAGGATATTCATGGGGAAAATCTTCTGTGATGTTCATCTGCTTGGTGCACGAGGTAGACGTGTCTATGCTGTTGAGTCACTTGTGTGAGAGAACTATTCCACGCTAATCTCATGTATAATGGATGAATGGACGCCTGCGTTTTTCTGTTGTTTGTTGGGAGTGGGAGGCTATAAATATTTCTTGATAAAATCCAGAACGCTAAGTTCAGTCATGAAGGATGGATCATAAACCAGGCTACAGTTTCATTTTGTTTCATCGCAGTCCATCAGTGTGTCCAGGATGGTAGGGATACAGACAAATTAAGAGCAGTCTCCATTTGGCGAGCCCAGCAATGTCCATGATCTGGGCTTTTCCCTCAAGCCTGTGCAGAACTTGATTCAGAGGGGTTAGGTTAAATGCAGAAGACACATTTCAGTTGAATGCATTCAGTTGTACAACTGATTAGGTATCCCCCTTTCCCTCTATTCCACCTCTCATCACAAGACAAACAAATTAGAAAAGAAAATTGGAAAAAAAATAGTAAAGATCCTACTTTATATACAGTACCAGTCAAAAGTTTGGACACACCTATTTATTCAAGTTTTTTTTTTTTATTCTTTACTATTTTCTGCATTGTAGAATAATAGTGAAGACATCAAAACTATGAAATAACACATAGAATCATATAGTAACCAAAAAAGTGTTAAACTTTATATATGTAAAGTAGATGTAAACCTAATTTCCCGCCACCTTTAGTGGAATTGATATGTATGTGATCATCGCATGATCAATCAACATATTGAATTCAACGATGGAATGGTTTATGTGGTGTGCCACAATCAGAAACACAAACCTACTGCATGTATGGAATAAAAACACTTATAGCCAGTGTCACGTCCCTATAACATCAACAGAGTCAAAAGTCCTCAATCTATATCCGAGAGGAAGACATCCAACCAATGTTTCATCCTCGGCTGATGTTGAGCCGCATTTCAACCCAGTCAAAAAGGCATCGACAGTTACCAATGTTTGAATCAAAAAGTTTGGGGCAAAGTTATTAAAAAGTAATCTGCGGAGAGAGGGAGGGATAGAGAGAACCGGACAAAATGCAAGACTTCAAGGGCAAAGCAACCCGCCCTGTCCAGACTGAGGGATTGTTATTCATGCCTGGCCACAGTGTATGCGTGTGCGTACCTCCCAGGAACATGAAGAATTGAAAAGGCTCTTTACCGTTGTTGTTTTCTATAAGCCTTCATTCCCACACTGCACGCTAGTCATGTCATTCCGAGAAATAAATTGGTGCCATGGAAACAATACGCACAGGCAGACACACTCTGGGTAATGAAATGGGGGCATGAGAAAGAAGGGCACCCATACTCCTATTGACATTTACCTGTGCTAATATGGTAGTAGGTTTCTATAGCAAGGTCAATGTTGTAGGCTACTGCCAAATTTCATATGAAATCAGATGGTTAATCATGGTGGACAAAATGTATCCAAATCACATCGGAAGGTTCCTTTAAGGCTAAACATCTTATTGATATTGCAAAATGTTAGAAGGACACGAGAGCTCTCTAGGACTCAAGATGAAAGTCTCCTATAATAAATTATATGAACAAAGAGACTTTGGCCAAGATGCATGCGGCCTAACTTTGAAATTCCAAAAATATATATACACACATTTAGAAAGAGTTTTCTGCCCAAGTAGTTCACAGGATGCCTGCTGGGAAAATGTACCATTCACTCTGAATGTAATTATTTTCAATTTCTTAGTCTGTTTGTTATGTTCTCATGGTAACCCTGGTGAAGCCAAAAGCTGTTTGACACAAGATTTCGATCTCGCCACCTGTTGTTGTTGATTTATTCATATTAATCATGTTCCACAGTCCCCTGAGAATATGAGAGCGAAGCTTGCCTTTTAGAGTAGCCACCGACAAATATCACATCTGGATGTCTATGCAAAGTCCACATAAAATATTGCAAATGGTGAGAGGCTACATTGTCCTAAACACATCCGTCTACATTTTGATGAAACTTTATTAAAATCAATGATGTGAACACACAGACTCGCAGAAATACTAACATATATTTATAGATGGACAACCACACACACACGTCCGTCTCAGAACCGCCAATCCTCCGTGACCCCTCTTCCTCCCGACACAATAGGGTTGAATGGCAGGAACCCGGTTACCAAGATTTACCACCCAAAACCACTCCCTTTTCACGGGATAAATAACTGCGAGAAACCGGTAAAATATAATTCATTATTTATATGAACAGCATGTCTAAATCTGGCTTATCTATGGCCTCTGCATGATGAATCAACGCTCAGGGTGGGGACGGACAGCTCATCTCCGTATGGAGCGCAGTTCACAATGCATGTAGACCTATCATGTCATCATGGTAACTTTTTTCCTTGTGACAGATAGGCCTACATTTGCTGCAGTATAGTCTATGCTACAGTAATATAAAGACTGAATGGGCGTCGAATTAACCCATTTCCATCTGGCTTTCGGGGGTCACCTTGTTTTTAATTGTAAAGATGATATTTTTTTTAAACAGCCTATCACTCGTATATCGTTGCTTTAAATCAGTGCACACGCCAGCACTCTCTCTCTCTCTCCGTCAACTCCATTCAAATTGCATCCAAAATCGATAATCCTTGCACTTGCTAGCTAATTTGTCCTATTTAGCTAGCTTGCTGTTGCTAGCTAATTTGTCCTGGGATATAAATATTGAGTTGTTATTTTACCTGAAATGCACAAGGTCCTCTACTCCGACAATTAATCCACACATAAAACAGCCAACCGAATCGTTTCTAGTCATCTCTCCACCTTCCAGGCTTTTTCATATTTGAACTTATATGGTGATCGCATCTACACTTTCATAGTATTACCACGACAACCGGCAGTTCGTCTTTCAATCACCCACGTGGGTATAACCAATGAGGAGATGGCACGTGGGTACCTGCTTCTATAAACCAATGAGATGGGAGAGGCAGGACTTTCAGCGTGATCTGCGTCATAAATAGAAAGGAGTTCTATTTTAGGCATTGGCATCGCAGACGCTCGTTGGCACGCGCGAAAAGTATGGGTGCAATAATTTAATAACATGGATTTCAAAATGTATTTTGTGACGCTCGCACACGCGACGTGTCCGGTCTGGTCAGCATGTTATATTTATCTAATGAATAATTGGTTATGCATAATAAGCTTCTGTAACCGATGAGAAATGGCTAGTTAGTCAGCGGTGGTGCGTGCTAATAGCGTTTCAATCGGGTGATGTCACTCGCTCTGAGACCTGAAGTAGTTGTTCCCCTTGCTCTGCAAGGGCCGTGGCTTTTGTGGCGCGATGGGTAACGACGCTTCGTGGGTGTCAGTTGTTGATGTGTGCAGAGGGTCCCTGGTTCAAGCCCAGGTTGGGGTGAGGAGAGGGACGGAAGCTCTACTGTTACACTTCTAACTAACTCTCTTGCGCAATACACACGCACCTGTGCTTCGCTGGCCTCTCTCCTTAAAAAATGTTCCTTAGCTCTTGGAGTCCCATGCAGGAAAAGCTAGACTAGAATTGCTTGCTAGACATACCTTTTTTTAGCATGTCTTATACCAATAGATGATTCAAAGAGAGAAGCAAGCTCTTGTTTGCTGAATACAGCAGCTAATAGAATACAGGTAGTTTGAAAGAAGAGCGATGGCGGTAGGGCATAGCAGTTATTTATTCAGACCTATAACTGTTCAATCTTCGTGAAGAGAAGTGAAAGCCTTCTGAATCTAATTCTAGTCCTATATTATGTGATTAGAATGATGAAGATAAGGACAACAAAGCTTATTTCATTTAACTGTTGAAAGAGATGAGGGAATGAAGTAACAATAGAGAGAAAAAGAGGAGGTAGGCTAATAACATTAGGGGAAATATTATGAAAGGTATATATATGCATCAGCCTACTAATTATATAAATAGCCCTATTATATTTCAAAGTTAAAATAAAATTTGCCAGCCTATACTAGTAACTTTGTAGGCCGTATGTGCTGCACAAGAATCGCATGTTCTCTCCCTGCTTTAGCATAGTTTGAACGATGTGCGTAATTCCAGTCTATATAATACAGTATAATAATACAGTTCACACAGCCTACTGGAACTAGTTTCATTTATTTACCAAAGAGCGCATAGGCTATAGCTAGCTACATCTACGGGCTTTTATGTTTTTCTGTCGTGTGTAATGTGTAGTAGCCTGTATCATATACAGTATGTATTGAATAATGGCGCAATCATTTGGGCTTTTTTGGGCTTGGGCTCATTAAATGTCTCTAATGTAAGGCTCATTAAATGTATTTAATGTATGGCTCATCAAGGTCAGGTAGCATTAGGCTTTAATTTTTTATCAAAACTTTAATCAAATCCAGACATAGGGCTATTTATATGCTTTATAATGCTTTTGAATGATAAATCTGGTTTTGGTGGAAAATACCGGGTTACCCGGGAGAAAAGTGATTTATTCTTGGGATGAAACAATTGTAAAACAACAATTGTAAAATACTGGAAAAACCTACTCAACCCTACTACACGATTCATCATTAGTGTAGAGACAGTTGACGTGGAGGCGACCAATCACAGCCGAAACATGTACGAAAAACAAAAACTGAAAAATATTTAAACAAATCTAAATTACTCATGCACTGTCCTGTCCCCTCAGCCATGATTCATAATGATGATGCTGGGGCTGCTTTCTACTCCACGCTGTGGTGTTGACCAGCTTCATCACCTCTAAAAGGCTGGGGTGGCAGGTAGCCTAGTGGTTAGAGTGTTGGGCCAGTAACTGCAAGGTTGTTTAATCAAATCCCCGAGCTGGCAAGGACAAAATCTGTCCTTCTGGACGTGAACAAGACAGGTAACACATTGTTCATAGGCTGTCATTGTAAATAAGAATTTGTTCTTAACTGACTTGCCTAGTTAAATTTAAAAAATTACACTTTACTTCAAAAACACAACACAAATAAGATCTAGGCCTAAATATATACTGCTCAAAAAAATAAAGGGAACACTTAAACAACACATCCTAGATCTGAATGAAATAAATAATCTTATTAAATACTTTTTTCTTTATATAGTTGAATGTGCTGACAACAAAATCACACAAAAATAATCAATGGAAATCCAATTTATCAACCCATGGAGGTCTGGATTTGGAGTCACACTCAAAATTAAAGTGGAAAATCACACTACAGGCTGATCCAACTTTGATGTAATGTCCTTAAAACAAGTCAAAATGAGGCTCAGTAGTGTGTGTGGCCTCCACGTGCCTGTATGACCTCCCTACAACGCCTGGGCATGCTCCTGATGAGGTGGCGGATGGTCTCCTGAGGGATCTCCTCCCAGACCTGGACTAAAGCATCCGCCAACTCCTGGACAGTCTGTGGTGCAACGTGGCGTTGGTGGATGGAGCGAGACATGATGTCCCAGATGTGCGCAATTGGATTCAGGTCTGGGGAATGGGCGGGCCAGTCCATAGCATCAATGCCTTCCTCTTGCAGGAACTGCTGACACACTCCAGCCACATGAGGTCTAGCATTGTCTTGCATTAGGAGGAACCCAGGGCCAACCGCACCAGCATATGGTCTCACAAGGGGTCTGAGGATCTCATCTCGGTACCTAATGGCAGTCAGGCTACCTCTGGCGAGCACATGGAGGGCTGTGCGGCCCCCTAAAGAAATGCCACCCTACACCATGACTGACCCACCGCCAAACCGGTCATGCGAAATAAACACCTGCCGTGCACTGCGCGGTAATCTACACATTTTTCTCCCTGAGTATTCATTACAGACTCAGGTATTTTGAGCAGGGTTGGGACAAAAGTTTGCACACCCAATAGCTCTCCAGATGGAGGGTTGACAGACCACGGGTTTTATACAGTAGCCTATCAGTGCAGTATTTTGTGGAGGCTTAAGTGCCTTGCTCAAGGCCACAACAGCAGGTGATCTACTGTAATACATGGGATCAGAGACCAGCAGCCTTCCATTGTCAATACCAGTGATAATAATGAATGTTATTTTATGAAGTGGTTCATTGCGTCATACAACGATTTTCAGTCACCTTTTTAGCCCACGGTGTTAGAGAACATATTGGGCTGAACTACTCAACTAATCTCAGCAAAAAAAGAAACGTCCTCTCACTGTCAACTGCATTTATTTTCAGCAAACTTAACATGTGTAAATATTTGTATGAACATAAGATTCAACAACTGAGACATAAACTGAACAAGTTCCACAGACATGTGACTAACAGAAATTGAATAATGTGTCCCTGAACAAAGAGGGGTCAATACCAAAAGTAACAGTCAGTATCTGGTGTGGCCACCAGCTGCATTAAGTACTGCAGTGCTTCGCCTCCTCATGGACTGCACCAGATTTGCCAGTTCTTGTTGTGAAACAGGTGCCAGACGTGCTCAATGGGATCGAGATCCGGGCTCTTTGCTGGCCATGGCGGAACACTGACATTCCTGTCTCGCAGGAAATCACGCACAAAACAAGCAGTATGGCTGGTGGGTCATGTCAGGATGAGCCTGCAGGAAGGGTACCACATGAGGAAGGATGTCTTCCCTGTAACGTACAGCGTTGAGATTGCCTGCAATGATAACAAGCTCAGTCCGATGATGCTGTGACACACCACCCCAGACCATGACGGACCTTCCACCTCCAAATCAATCCCGCTCCAGAGTATAGGCCTCAGTGTAACGCTCATTCCTTCGACGATAAACGCGAATCCGACCATCACCCCTGGTGAGACAAAACCGCGACTCGTCAGTGAAGAGCACTTTTTGCCAGTCCTGTCTGGTCCAGCGACGGTAGGTTTGTGCCATAGGCGACGTTGTTGCCAGTGATGTCTGGTGAGGACCTGCCTTACAACAGGCCTACCCGCCCTCAGTCCAGACTCTCTCAGCCTATTGTGGATGAGCACTGATGGAGGGATTGTGCCTTCCTGGTGTAACTCTGGCAGTTGTTGTTGCCACCCTGTACCTGTTCAGATGTACCGATCCTGTGCAGGTGTTGTTACACGTGGTCTGCCACTGCGAGGACGATCAGCTGTCCATCCTGTCTCCCTGTAGCGCTGTCTTAGGCGTCTCATAGTATGTACATTGCAATTTATTGCCCTGGCCACATCTGCAGTCCTCATGCCTCCTTGCAGCATGCCTAAGGCACGTTCACGCAGATGAGCAGGGACCCTGGGCATATTTCTTTTGGTGATTTTCAGAGTCAGTAGAAAGGCCTCTTTAGTGTCCTAAGTTTTCAAACTGTGACCATGCGACACTAACAACTTACAGACGGTAGGCAATTAACGACCGTTCCACAGGTGCATGTTCATTAATTGTTTATGTTTCATTGAACAAGCATGGGAAACAGTGTTTAAACCCTTTACAATGAAGATCTGTGAAGTTATTTGGATGTTTTCGAATTATCTTTCAAAGACAGGGTCCTGAAGAAGGGACATTTATTTTTTTGCTGAGTTTACATAAAGCATTTGAAATGATTTCAAATAGTATATGAACCCATGTCTACTAGAGGGTGTAATTATACTCAGCGGGGACCTTTATCGTCTTGCCTTTAAAACTACTGCAGTGGCACTGAAAACACAAGACAGTCAAGTGAGCATCTCGGGTCCAAAACAGTCACTCGTCTGTGCAGTGATGCTGACTTCTTCCCCAGTGCAGAGACCCAACAGAATACTGATAATTCATACAATGGATGACCAAATCGGGTTTGACTGACACAGCCGGTAGAGCACAGCTAACGAGCCCTGATGCAGAGGGCTAAAGCTCAGAGGCAGTGGAGTGGCCCAGACAGATCAGACACTTCGAGACGTCTGCGAGGGGAAGTAGAGCGAGGAAAGTTCAATGGATTTCCAGTGCTCTACTGATCCGAAGCCAGGGACCTCCGTGATGGTGTTTTGTAGGTGTATAACTGGTAATGATGTGAATACATCTGTTGAATATGCATGCATTTAAATACGTACCTATACTGTGAGTTGGATGGGGCTTTATAACCTACATTAAATGCAAGCTGTTCTAGCTTTTAGCAGATACTCTATGAGAGTAGAGTCGAGTATTACTTTATTCACTTCAATTTTAGAAATAGTTTTATTTCATCATGCATCATCAATGACTTACAATGGCAGGACATGCAACAATGAACAACACATGATAAAAAAACACCACATATTAAGACATATCAAGGCACATGCACCATAGTATCCCTAAAATAATGGTCTGATTCAAGTGCTGTTTTTCTATTCTACTCTGGGGGAAAACAGTCAACATGTTCCAATAGGAAGACCTCAAAACAGTTCATCATGTTCTTTTCCCTTTTATTGGGGGACCGAGAAAGAAAGAGAGAGAGACCTACACCTTCACCTCAAATCCAAAGTACATTCCATCTCTCCTCTTCTTCCTCTTTCTCTCTATTTTCCTCCTAATCTTCCTCCTCCTGAATGTAGCCCAGAGAAAGTGCTTTCTGAGTTGACAGGTATAGAAAGCCAAAAAATAAGCAAAGCAGTTTGCACTCCTGTCAAAAAGATACAATGGAAAAAAGGATGATTCTTGGTCCCCCATGAGAGAGCGAGAAAATAAATGTATGCAATAGTGTTTCTGTGTTTGTATGCATTAGACCATGTGGGTGTGTACAATAAATCTGAACATTGAGAAAGCAAACTGGGCCATGTCCCGAAAAACCAAAGAGGGGGGGTGGGGGGGGTGTCCATCAATAAATGATACAAGTAGACAAAAGCCCAATAACGGATGGATGAAAGTACAGCAACCATCACTTCAAAAAAACAACACAAAGGCAAAAGAGAAGTGATAGAAAGACTACACTGTCTAGAACTGTACCGTTAAAAACGGTGCACGTTTCTTTTCCAATGACATCTGTTGATATGGAGAACACTTTTCTTTTCCAATGTATGTGCATTCTGTTGGCATATGTCAAGTGATATATGTTTTAGGGAAGCTATTTAGGCTAAGAAATTAGGTACTGAGCCACCCCACTCTCTCTCCCTATCCTACTCGGTCTCTCTCCTCCTTTCATTCAAAGTGCTGCCAACTCGGTGGAGGCTCCCCGTCAGCGACACACGGATGAAGGGAGCACATCTCCTCAGAGAGCACAGCCCCTGTTTCCAGGGGAACAGGAGGTGAGAAATAGGTTGAGGATGGGTTGAGGGCAAAGGAGGGAGCTATCTCACTCTTAAATAGCTGACAAAAAGCCAAGACGGATTCTGCACAAGACTTACAATTACAGGGTTTTTGTAGAACACATGCCATGACGCATATGCACTCGTCAATGATTATACAGAAAATACTTAATAAGGTTTTGTTTATGGTACATGGATTTTGCTCAGTAGTCGATAAGAGTGTATTCCATAGAATAGACTCAGTCCACAGAACAGTGTGTGGTTGCTGCAAAGGCCTACTGTGAATTTGTTTTATATACTAGTAGTCGGTGCTATGGGAGGATGGGTGGTGTGAGCTATATGGCGGACCATGTTAGACTTCATTCATTTAAAAAAAATAAAAAAGGCAATGAAAGGAAAGCACTCTCCTGTAGTTCACCTTATTTTTTGTCTCTCTCTCTCTCTCTCTCTCTCTCTCTCACTCACAGCAGAACATAGGTAAGGTCCAACACACTCTCCCACTGACTAGTGACAGATAGGAGGCTTTGGAATTGAAACGATGATAAAGCAAACCATTTTCTATTTTCCCAGGAATCCATGTTTTTCCCCTCAGTTTTTCTTTGATAAAATTTACATTTTCACCTTTGGTCAGACACTAAAGGTCAGCAATAGCACAAGAAAGGTAGATTCCTGTCATTTTATAAAGTGGATGTTATATGGCCCAAATTAATTTGAGAAAACATTAAAACTCCATGTCTTTTCAACAGTTTGTTCATCCAGATGTTAAAGATAATCGAACAAGATGGCGCCGATAGACATGGTCGCCCTGTTTCTAGCTCCTTGCCAACTTTTACAGTATTTCTTTTATTTTAGTATCATTTCTTACATTATTTGCTCAGGACGTTTCTTAAATTATTCACTACAGTCGAAAATAACTTTTGGATATTAGATCAACTGTCACTCACCAGTATTTTGACCAGAAATTAGAATTCAATGAATTGGGTCCTTTGTTTGAACTCCAAGGCAATTCCATTCATCCCGGGTGTTGCTCCAAGACGCTTGTCGCCGGAAAAGAGGAATAAGGAGTGGGTTCTTAGTCAAACTCAGGAGGCATGCATACCATCCACCGCTTCCGAGTATATTACTCTCTAAAGTTTAGTCACTGAACAATAAAGTAGACGAGCTCACTGCGAGGATCTCCTTCCAGAGAGACATCAGTGACTGTAACATACTCTGATTACAGAATCATGGCTCTCTCCGGATATTCTGTCTCCGTCCATTCAGCTTGCGGGTTTCTCCATCCATCCCGTGAACAGGAAGAAAAAACTCTCTGGGGGTAAAAAAGGTGGAGGTGTATGTTTCATGATAAACTACTCATGGTGTGACTGTGGTAATGTACAGGAACTCAAGTCCTTTTGTTCACCCGATCTGGAATACCTCAAATGCCGACTGCATTTGTGAAGACATCAAAACTATGAAATAACACATATTTTACCTTTATTTAACTAGGCAAGCCAGTTAAGAACAAATTCTTATTTTCAATGACGGCCTAGGAACAGTGGGTTAACTGCCTTGTTCAAGGGCAGAACGACAGATTTGTACCTTGTCAGCTCGGGGATTGAAACTTGCAACCTTTCGGTTACTAGTCCAACGCTCTAACCACTTGGCTACCCTGCCGTTACTACATGGAATCATGTAGTAACCAAAAAAAGTGTTAAGCAAAGAGAAATGACAGTCAATCATTACTTTAAGACATGAAGGTCAGTCAATGCGGAAAATTTCAAGAACTTTTAAAGTTTCTTCAAGTGCAGTCGCAAAAACCATCAAGCGCTATGATGAAACTGGCTCTCATAAGGACCGCCACAGGAAAGGAACACCCAGACTTACCTCTTCTGCAGAGGATATGTTCATTAGAGTTAACTGCACCTCAGATTGTAGCCCGAATAATTCTCAAGCAACAGACACATCTCAACATAAACTGTTCAGAAGAAACTGTGTGAATCAGGCCTTCATGGTCGAATTGCTGCAAAGAAACCACTACTTAAGGACACCAACAAGAAAAGGACACTTGCTTGGGCCAAGAAACACGAGCAATGGACATTAGACCGGTGTAAATCTCTCCTTTGGTCTGATGAGTCCAAATTTGAGATTTTTGGTTCCAACCGCCGTGTCTTTGTGAGACACAGAGTAGATGAATGGATGATCTCTGCATGTGTGGTTCCCACCGTGAAGCATGGAGGAGGAGGTGTGATGGTGTAGGGGTGCTTTGCTGGTGACACTGTCAGTGATTTATTTAGAATTCAAGGCACCCTCAACCAGCATGGCTACCATAGCATTCTGCAGTAATATACCATCCCATCTGGTTTGCGCTTAGTGGGACTATACATTTTTTTTCAACAGGACAATGACCCAATACACACCTTCAGGTTGTGTAAGGGTTATTTGACCAAGGAGAGTGATGGAGTGCTGCTTCAGATGACTGGGCCTCCACAATCACCCGACCTCAACCCAAATGAGATGGTTTTGGATGAGTTGGACCGCAGAGTGACGGAAAAGCAGCCAACAAGTGCTCAGCATATGTGGGAACTCCTTCAAGACTGTTGGAAAAGCATTCATCTTGAAGTTGGTTGAGAGAATGCCAAGAGTGTGCAAAGCTGTCATCAACGAAAAGGGTGGCTAATTTGAAGAATCTCAAATATAAAATGTATTTTGATTTGTTTAACACTTTTTTGGTTACTACATGATTATATATGTGCTATTTCATAGTTTTGATGTCTTCACTATTATTTTACAATGTAAAAAAATAGTAAAAATAAAGAAAAACCCTTGAATGAGTACATGTGTCCAAACTTTTGATTTCACTGGTACTGTATATATATATATATATATATATATATTCTGGACACTGATATTTCTTAATTTTTATTTTTGGGTGGATAAATGTGTTACACTGTTGGAGCTAGAAACATAAGCATTTCGCTGCTTCTGCAATATGTGTACGTGGTCAATAAAATTGTATTTGATTTGATGTATTTGATTTGATGCCATCTGATTTGAGTGCCACAAGCAATACAGTAGGCATACATAAATACATACATGCACAATGCCATAATTTACCTACAAGGGGAGAGCTAGGCGCATGCTGACAGAATTGGATGATTGGCTTACTACAGTGTGTTGATACACAAGCTGATTGTCACGTTTGACTGAGTGTGTCTAGATGCTTGGACATTGACAGGCAGAGAAGTGAAAATTATACAGTAACAACTGCACTGTAAAATACAATGCTGTAAGATTGAGTAGCGTTTCTTAACGTAGCAGCGAGCGATGGAATAGAAAAATGGCGTGCCGTGTGACATTTTGATAATTAAGTCTCGCCTGTTCTGACAAACAGGAATATTAATAGCATACAAGCTCCATCACAAAACCTTTATGTGTCATACAAACGTTCATGTGTGTCAAATATGGGGTGCTTTCATGTGTGCCAGGGATGCAGAAAAAATGTGCACCAACCTTGAAGTGATGGAAATAAAAAAATATTGATTTGTCTGTTCTGCAAATGTTCAAACAAAAAAAGTGAAACAAAAGCAGAGCCATTTGAATGCTGGTATTGATTTTCAAACAGAAAAGAGTTCAATATGGTTGTTATATTACATACATTAACCTTTGCTATGCTGACATACTATGTGTGTGTGTGTGTGTGTGTGTGTGTGTGTGTGTGTGTGTCTCTCTCGAAATATGCTTAGAGTGTATGCATGTGTGCGGGCCGGACCATCAAATTCAACGCCTGCGCTAGAAAATAATAGCTTTTGACACAAGCCAGGCAACAAGCAGTCCTATTCCCTATAAATCAATGTTGCCGTGGCAATGGGGACCTTCATGCGCAAATACATTAGGTCTAATTCAGGAACACTCCGTGATTCCACTCAGTGGGGATGTGACGCGTCTGTCGTGTGTGATATCACGGGGCCAGTTTGATAATAGGCCTTGTTTACTTGCTGTAGAAACACTCTGGCTGTAGGCTAGTCCACTAGACTTGAGTGCCTTCGGTGAGATGACAGTCATCACCAGGTTGTGCTTGGCTACATCATGCTGGACCTTCTATCAAAATGGGAAAGTGAGAGCGAGAGGGGAACAGACAGTGACAGGACTGTTATTATGCTAATGTGAAGTGTGCTGCACTGCCCATCTATCCAATTTCAACCTGCAAAACCATATTTGTACACATTACGTACACAAGCATATTGACAGAGCACACCAGAGAAACCAAACTTTCAAAATGCCACAATATTTTTGAGTACAAGGATTTGAGCTTGGCGCAACAGTCACAAATTATCTGTCAGGTGCGTCGTAGAAAATGGACCAAGGCGCAGCGGGTATCGTGCTCATCTTCTTTTATTTCTATAAGTGAACACTTCAACAAAATAAATCACCGTCAACCAACCGTTCCATAAGGACACAAGGACTATACGAAAAACAACTACCCACAAACACAAGAGAAAATAAACCCACTTAAATATGGCCTCCAATTAGAAGCAACAACAACCAGCTGCTTCTAATTGGAGGTCGTTCCCAAAACTAACATAGAAATAGAAAAACTAGAAAACCCACATAGAAATAGAAAACATACCCCGAAACACACAAAACAAACACCCCCTGCCACGCCCTGACCAAACTACAATAACAAATAACCCCTTTTACTGGTCAGGACGTGACATTATCAATTTAATTCCCTTCAAATATATACAAATCTTCAAATCTTTTAAAGTTTAGTGAGTAGACAAAAGCACCCAGGACTTAAAGGGGTTTATAAAAAATGTAAGTGGAAAAAGCAAATACTCCAATGCATTTTTGTAACCTAATGAGTTCAGCCTGAATTCCGATCGCACCCACATATCGTTCCTCGGCTTTGCGGCAGGGACCAAATATAGTCCCGGTGCTTCTGTCATAATTGGGGGGTTTATTGATTGCCGGGGCTGTCGTCACGCCTGAGCTGACCTTTTGTTTGAGAATAATTGCTCTATTAGAGGGTTTATTGAGGCACCTGCTGGGAATCTCAGACACCATTACCGTCCAATAACAATCCAGCGGTCCTGTGAGCGAGGTGCCCCTGCTGTGATCTGTAGGCGTACGAGTCATATAATAGGGAGTATGAAAGGGAGTCACTATTGGAAACACTGAGCTGACCTAGGGCTATGGCGGTCATGACATTTTGTCAGCTGCTTATTGTCATGCAAAAGACTGCCGGTCTCACGGTAATTGACTGTTAATTAACATAAACACGTTTAGCATCTCCAGGAATGAGATGCACGCCTTTGGAATATCTACATTTTTAAAAGTCTTATCAATCAATTGAATATACACCATCACAATAAATCCATTATTTATTTTAGGCAGGTCTAAAGAAACATTTTTATATTGTCACGTCCTGGCCAGTATAAGGGTTAATTAGTATTGTAGTTTGGTCAGGACGTGGCAGAGGGTATTCGTTTTATGTGGTTCGGGGTGGTGTGTTTTGTTGAAGGGGCATTTGGTTTAAGTATTCCGGTGTTTTGGGGCACTGTTTGGTTTTCAGGTATTCTATGTTTAGTCTAGTATGTCTGTTTCTATGTTTGGTTAATTGGGGTTGGGACTCTCAGTTGAAGGCAGGTGTTGTCTATCTGCCTTTGATTGAGAGTCCCATATATTAGGGTGTGTTTGTTATTTGTGGGTGATTGTTCTGTGTTGAGCCTTAGGCTTTGCCAGACTGTTTTTGTTGATCGTTCGTGTTTTGTTATTTTTTGTACGTTCATTTTGAAAGTTAATAAAACATCAAGATGAGCCTGCACATACCTGCTGCGTTTTGGTCCTCCTTAACCGATGACAACCGTGACATATATGAACAAAATGTATTTCAGAGAACAGAATATGAGTTGGCCTACTGTATGTTATCTGGCTATGCACCCTGCCATAGGCTGTAGACTAGTTCATTTAGCAGACAAGATATGTTTATACGTCCCGTGCCATTATTTTATTTTATGATTTTATAGTAAGAATAATATAATTGAACTTAGCTGAATAAAATAGGATATTTTCCCATTCCGGAGAGAGTGCACATATGAAGTGGTTATGTTGAGTGTAAAAATTATCATGTGAAACTGCTCCTATACACTAGATTGAGTTATTTGGCAACTTTAGTTGTGAATGATACAAACCTTAGAATGTCTTAGCAACTATAGATGATTTGAGAAAGTAGTAAAAAAACGTTTGCGCTCTGATCCTTGCCTCAGGCTGCACATGCTGTTCTCTCAAGTGATCATATTTTCACCCATCAGACTATTCTCAATTGAATCTTGTCTTTACTAATATGTCAAAATAGTTAAGATGTAGAATGGCCCATTATCAAATGGGCAGGAACAGGTGGAAAAAAGACTATAGGCTAGACCAAGTATGTACCAAAGACATCTTAAATCAGTTTTTTTTTGTTTTTCTGCCTTGTGTAATATGCGGTAAGCTATTAGGCTATGTATAGTATAACAGCACAATCATTATTTTAATTCAGGTTTTTTGGGGGGGCTTGGGCTCATTTATAGGCCTATGCGTATGCATAAGCTCTAATATGCCTATGGCTGTTTTGTGGCGGTAATACGGTCACCACAACAGCCCTAAGCTAACCTAACATATTGTAGCAACCCTCGGCAATGTAAGCTAGTTACGGGTGGGTTAACCCTATTGGAGCAGTGGCTATGGGCCAGGAGACCCAGGTTCAGATCCACAAGGGGCATTGCACTGTCGATATCCGCTACAATACTCTTACTTAAGCGGGAAAACAATGTTAACCGACAATGTTATTGGTTTCAAAGTCCTGAAATACTATTGTACCGTTTCCACAGAGCATTACAATTGGTGTGCTTTTCACAGCACCGTGAGTGTTCACTCCAATAAATTGCTTTTCTTTGTGGGTTCTTAAAATGTACCTAATGGATTGCAATTAACCAGCACACAAAAGGGTACGTGAAAACACTACAGCATTTGAAAACACTGCTCAACATAGTCAGTTCAGTAAAGCTTCTGTAACGGGTGTCGTAAGGATCAGACCAAAACGCAGCGGGAACGTGTACTCATCTTTTTAATGTGAAGAAGGAAAAACAAACAAATCAGGTATACAAAACAAACGACACTAACAGTCCTATCATGTGCTCAGACACTAAACAGGAGACAACTACCCACAAATCCCATAGGGAAATCCCCCCTCTTAAATAAGACCTTCAATTAGAAGCAACGAGGAGCAGCTGCTTCCAATTGAAGGTCAACCCCATTAACTAAACATAGACATAGATAGACTAGAACTAACATAGAAATAAACTAACAAGAACATAGCCCAAAAACCCCAGAACACTCTAAACAAACACCCCTCTTACATAATAACATAACCCAACAAACCCCGAACCACATAAAACAAACACCCCCTGCCACGTCCTGACCAAACTACAATAACAAATAACCCCTTTACTGGTCAGGATGTGACAGCTGCAGTACCTGAGATGGAACACCTAGTCCTTTACTCAACCACTACATGTATACTGCACCAATACTGAAATAAACTAGAATAAACGCAGCACAACATTCTCATTGGAAAATAATACTCTTTCAAACCCAAATTCATCCCAACTGTTATCTGTCTGGAGTGTGTGGGCCTGACAGCCATAGCTGAGAGAAGAAAACCTCATCTGGTGAGCCGGCAGTCAAAGCAAAGGCAGCGTGAGGCTTTTAGCACTGTGGATCAGAACCTACAGTGTCAAGTGACCAGGAAATAAGCTATAAGCGTCTCAATAATTAACAGAGTTCAGAAATGCTTCTTCTACTTATTCAGGTTGGTCTATTCATTATTTATTCCCCCCTTCCATCTCTCTGACCATCTCTCTCCATCCTCTCCCCATGAAACGCACATCCAGAACGAAGCCTCGACTGGTGCCAGAGGGGCAAGTGGGACAAATGTGAAAACATTTATCAACTGTCCTAATGGAAATATTGCTGGGAGTGCTTCAGAAGGTAGTTTGAGAAAAGTGCATTTCTTTACAGCATTTTAAGTGCAATGGAGTATTCTTAACAAAGCAAACAAACAACTCTAGAATGGATTAATTCAAAAATGAAATCATGTCCCAAAAATGATTCTAAGTTATCAAATAAAGGGGACAATAATTATGCCTCCAAGAAATTTATCCATGGATGGAACATTATTCAGTCTTTAACATAATTAATTCATGCATTCTCAATTCAGAATGTGACTCTAGGCCTTTTTACTTCACGTGAACCTCATAAATACGTATGCCACCCTTCTAGTAGTCCTCTTCACTTGGCTATCAGAAGTGGCACGTTCAGGAACGCAAAGTGACGATAGAAGCCATTTTCCACCTGTAATGACGTCGGATGAGGAAAACCGCTTGAAAAACTCAGAAACGCTACTCTTAACTCCCTAGATGGATCCTATGAGAAGAAAAAAAATGAACATTTCCAGTCGAGAACAGCATCGATAGAAACAGTGAATCTAAAGAGTGGGGGTTGATTTTTAACAGACACAGAGTCAAGAAACCTTGGAGCTATCAAGAACAGGCTGTTCAAGGAGGTCATTTCCCTATGCCATGAATCGCCTGTTCAAATGTTGTGTTGTTCTCTTAAGCTACTTTTATCATTAGTGTAGGAGGAGCAAAGCCGTTATCGAAGGAAAGCAGAGATGACGAGCTAATTAGCGAAATGATAATCTCACAGACGGGAAGTGAAGAAAGCATTTCTGAGTTGGGCAGAAAAGGGGTTGTGGTATTTTAATATCATGTTGGAATCATAGTCAGATCGCTGAATCACCATGTAGCTGGAGCAATGGCTTTGAAGGCTGGCAAGCGAGGGCAGCAGGGGAGACTGATAAGTTGGAGGGGGCACATTTGTCACTTGGGTCTAGACGTCACGCTCTGCCTGCGTGCCTGTGTCGAATGGTGTCATGCTCCAAACCCCCTCCGGCATCTGAGCGAAATGATATCATTAAAACTTGACATTAGGGAAGTTGTGACTCACACACTAAGCGAGACAGACACACACGCACACACACACACCCACACAGGCACACACACGCTGTGACACTTAAAACAACATGGCTCGCTTCCCAGTCAATCTACTCCATACTTAAAAGCCACGATGGGGTTTCTCTTGACACCTAGCACGTGTGAAGACAACGACATTGCTCCTGCTCAATACACTTAATGTACTAATAGGGTTTAGTCAGTGCAGTCTCCCATCACAGAGGAGGTCTGGGCTCACAATGCCATGCTATGGACTTCCTGCTCATGTTCTCCCATCTTCTATTGACAGAACCATATCAACTAAGTGCCAACACCCTATTGGCCACTGTGGCTGTTGTTTTTCTCTTCCAAGTGTAGGCCTACTTCCACCTCATCCAAAGCCTCGCAGAATTCTACACCATGCTAAGGTAGTGGGCTCTATTTCTATTTGCCATCGAATGGGGGGAGCTCAGTTGAAGATAAAACACCAACCAACCTTTGCGTCATGTTTTAGGGACTTGAGATTTATCGCTGCAAAAAGGGATTTAGTTTGGAGGTAAACAGAACATAAAATGACTGATCACTTGCCAGGGACGCTTCAGCACAAAAGGTTTGTAAGTAAACCTACCAACCAAATCAGGATTAACTGCTCTTGATTAAATCCACGGAATGGACACATTTAATCCCCTTTATTGTTGTGTCTCAGAGGACCTCTTAACAAAACAATAACAATTATTTAACTTTCCACTGGCAGGTGTGGATTAAATAGGTGGAAATCCTGCTGGTTTCACCAATCCTTCCAAGATGCGTTATTCTGATAAGGTTGTTGTTGTTTTTTTACAAACTGGATCAAACTGATAGCTCATATTACCAATTATGTGTTTATAAACCCTGCTTCAACTCTCTTCTAATAAGGAATGCTATAATGTGAGAGGGAACAACATGCTTGGCAATTCATTCTTCCCTGATGAAGTTGGGACGAAAGGAAAGGAGCCAACCTACCTGGACATATTAGAGGCCGACTTTTTTATTTCTACAACTACTAATTCAGAGCTTTCTTGAAACTGTCACAGGTTCATATCCGAGCTTCTCTTTTTCAGAAATCCTATTTTACACTCGGTACGCAGGCACACTCACTATAGTTCAGCTGTACACTGGCAGCAGCCTGAAGACCTATGAGAAAAGATTTGAGGTTCAAGAGTTCAATAAGACACCACCAGGGAGATGAGAGAACAGCAAGAAGAAAGGCCAGAGTCGTGTTCAGTAGTCACAGTAGGCATGAAACAGAAGATGCTAGGGCTGGGACAATACCAATATCACGATACTCGTTAGGAAACAAAACACGAAGCGGATTTAACTTCTTTAGGAAAACAGCCCTAATGTTGGAAACAAGCATCATTATGTTGTCATCCAGAGACACATTTATTTTTAAAGCTATAGCATACGCCACACAGGACCAAAGACTTTAGGTATGCTTCGTGTTTACATTTATGCCATCGGAAAAATATTTTGATACTGGTATCGTCACAACCCTAGCAGATAGCTCTCGGAAACGTAATGAAATGGGTTGGTACCATTTTTAATTGTCCAATAAGAAACGTTCAAATTTCTTTCCCATTAAATAACT
This sequence comes from Salmo trutta, assembly GCF_901001165.1. Classification (NCBI taxonomy): domain Eukaryota; kingdom Metazoa; phylum Chordata; class Actinopteri; order Salmoniformes; family Salmonidae; genus Salmo; species Salmo trutta. The sequence goes on from NC_042962.1 coordinate 15,794,250, forward strand.
TTTTGCTGCAGTGTGTCCTAATGAACACCACCCAGCTGTACTCAGTCACTACAACAGCTAAAGCAAGAGGCCCAATTATACCACAGATACATATCAGAAGAAATGTATTACAATGCTGATGTTAGGCATAATTTCTCTACAAATGACACCAGGACCACAAACACTATGATTTGTGTTATTTGCATTTCACATTGAGGTTTCATGTCACAACTTACGTAAAGATGGCAATACCTCTATTAACGTAATGTTCTATTTCAGTATTTGAGTGATTTCTCTCTACTACCCATGGCTACCCACTGCACACTACCCAGGAATGTAGAAACAGAGCGATACAGCTCATAATATCAAAGACAGGGTAGTGAACTTCAAAATCTATATCTTAAAACAAACAAAGTGTAAAAAAAACAAGAAATGTGAAAATTAAACTTGAGGTAATAATTAGCATCCTGGTGTGGTGAGCCAGAGCTCAGTGTGTACTACCTTTTCAAATCAGTTCAACAACTGCTAAATCAAAGTCCCAATCAAGCTTTCTATGGCATTTAATACTAGAACAAAGCTGAACGTTCATTTGCTGGAAATGAGGATTGCATTAGCCGAACAGTTGATTTTCATTTGAGATGCCAGCTAACGAGGTAACACATAAAAAAAGAGGGAAGACTAAATTGAAAGCCTATGTTTTTTTTCTCTCAGTGTGTTTGTGTGTGTGGGGGGGAGTGAACACAGGCAAGACAACATTTCAGGCATGATCACCAGCATACCCCATGAAAGCAAATAAAATGGCTGCCAATATTTTGACTAAGAAAAAAGCAAAGGGGATTTCAATCTGCCTTGGCAAAATCCTGTCTGCCAAGACGTTGGTTTTCATATGGTTCTAAGGAAAATTAATAGGATGTGGCTTGCCAATGGACGTCCAAGGATAAGTGATTGATAATAGGAAAGCTCGCTCTTAAAAGGGAAATAATGATGTTGGGTAATACTTTACATCACACTCCCATCGCCTAATCTCATTAACAATCCAATCTGTCAAATTGGAGTGATAACGATTTTCTTGGGCGACAAGAGTTCTAGCGGCCGTGTCAATAACACTAATAGTTAGACGGCGATAAACGTCAGCATGTACAGTGAGGTTAGGAGTGGACCTGTGTTTAAACGGCATGTTAGTGTAACAGATGTATATCAAACTCTCCTTGCGTTGTGTTTTCTCCTAATAAATCACATCAGCCAGTGGTCCCAGTTGAGCATCGTTTATTCCTGTTGTTAAATGAGAAACAGCACGGTAGTTGTGCAGGGCTTAATGATACTGATGGCTGTCGATGGCAAAATCTGTAGCATGAAGACAACTGTGTTAGCAGTGGGCTTATGTGACCATTACAACGGTGTATGCTAGCTAACACTTATCTACAGCAATCATATGCCAAAGCACACTCCAGAAAGCCCCTCAATCCCTAACAGGTACCATATACCCACACATGTATAAATCAGTAACGTACAACAAACTTATACACATTGTAAAATATAAAACAGTATTCAGAACGTGACCTTCCCCTTGCATCACATTTTCATACTGGGAAGACCTGACGTTCGCGATCTCCCACTATCTGCAAGCGGGGCCAATCACAACACACCTTATTGTGATCAGTTGAACCAACCAATACGAATGCTTGAACATTAAGTACACATTTCTTTAGAGGCAAGTAGAAACATAACCAACCCTGTTACATTAGGTTAATTCTTCTGCATCTAGGGCAGATGCAGCCAGGTACAGTGACACTGTACAGTGGACTGGGAACAGCCTCTGAAGTCCAAAATGGATAGTCAATACTTAATGACTGAGAAAAGGAAGTGTTTTCCACCACAAGCTCTCACAGTCTCGCGTCAGAATTAGACGTTCACACGTTTCTTAAACATCACATTTCAAAGTTGTTCCAAACGTCACATTTTGAAATGTTTAGTTACTTTTCTGTATCGTTCCAAGGTTAAGTTTAGGCATTAACTCTAAATTCTTAAAGTTAGGCAATTAACTCGCAATGGTTAAGGTTTGGGATAGGCTTAAAACAAAAATATCCCCCAAAAATTATATCGCTTGATTTGAACATCCAACCGTTGGAACCAGAGGAAGATACTTATGGCAATCCACAACACCGTAACAAAACCAAAGCCTACTTGAAGATAACAGTCATCACTGCCCCTAATGACCGGTTTCCACGTCATCTCCCGCTGTCTGCAGACATGGATGGTCGTTGAATACTGACTTGTATCACAGGTGACCTGCCTAGTTTTCCATTAGCGTCGGCTAACCAACCAGTTACAGACTCATTTTCAGCTGGTTATTTTTTTCCACTTCATATTAACTAGGCTACTTTTCATTTAAAAGTTTCAATTCGTTAGTCCGTCGAGCACTCTCCCGTAAGAATGAACGATATTTATCTTCTAGCGATCTATTGATAGGATAGGCGTCTGTCAGTCAAAAAGCGAGCGATGACAGGAAAACGCAGCCTTCTTTCTGTCCTGCCTCCCCGTACTATTTGTGTGCGCTGTGGCTGTTTGCGAAATCAATGGCTTATTAAGCTAATTATTGTTTTCTGGCACATTTATTTATTTTCTTTTGCGTGTTTTACATAGCCAGCCATGTTGAATCATGGCGCATAGTAGGTAATTTACTGTGCTTTGATTGTCAACTGAACAGCAAGTGTTGACAAGTTTATAAAAGGTGTCGAACTGACTGAATAAAGTGCCCTTCATAAAACATGCAAAGTGGTTATATGTCCATATTATCGAATCGGGACAAGTAAACCAAAATATTTCCTAGGTTTCCTTTCCTAGGATGTCTGGGCTTGCCAAACAATGACGCTAAAATGAGTGAATCTCGTCAGTTAGTGTAGCCTACCGAATCGCATCAGCAAGAGAGAAGTTCATTTGGCTCGCCAATTTGCATAGGCTACTGGTAGGCCTATGCTTTTGGGCAATTATCTGCAGATAAAGTATGAAAACATTCGATGAATAATCATCACTGCAGGAACAATAGGTAGTGGAGAGCCTCATTCTGGTCCAAATATGATAATTAGGGCCTTGACGGAAGCCTGGCATTAAAATGGAATTCAACAATATTCAATAATGTACTAAATGTATTGAACATGTATTAATTGGGGCCAGTTTATCATAAGACATGAATAGAATGCATCAGTGATTTGTAACTTTCTGAAGAAGCAACGAGAATGCTCCCGTTTGTTTGTGATGCGGGCGTCTACCACGTTGTGTAGCCGTTCGTGATGAGGATAATGAAAACAGTCTTCTGGTCGACAAAGTTTTTTCCCAAAAACCTTCTCAATTAAATGTTAACTCTTAGTAGCCTATGCTTTCATGGCAGAATGATATCATGATTATTTTTCATCAATCCTGTGGGTATTTGTTTTGCAAACTCTACCATCATGTGTGCTACATAAAACAAACTCTAAACAGCTTCTTGCTAGGTGCACACTTTAATTAAAGGGTAACTACACCCAAAACTCAACATTTCTCAGATTTTTCCCAGATCTTAAGAGGTCTCCTGATGTGGTTAATTTGGTTGTTTTCAACAACAAAACAAGTGTGGTTGAGAGCAAAAATCTGGAAAAATTGGTAGGTAGAAAAACAAAAAAATCTATTTTTCAAGATAATGTGTTCTATTTACTTCATTTTTCTGCTTTAATAAAATAAATCATTTGAAGAACAAACATCATTGTGGCAATTCATATCTTGTAGTAAAACTGTAAATAAAACTTTAATCTCAAGATAAGACAGGTTAAAGGTTTACAATGTTCTCTTACTTAGAAAATAGTCCTGATCATATAGGCCTAGATCTAGACAAAATCCAAAACAACTAACAAGACAATGAATTCATACATTTTCAGTCATTTAAATTGTAAAGTCATGTCTTTTTCCAATCTGGGAGCTAAACTTGATGAAGTATTAAATCATTTTGCTGTGTATTTCGGGTGGAATCAAGGCATTAGAATGTTCCAGATGCCACCAACATAGAGTTTCTTCTGCAAAACAATTCGAACAGGGACGCCTGGCTGGCAATTTTTTACATTTGGCTGTCCACTATGTACCTGTGGAAAACACTGAAAAGGGCATACAGTAATATACTAGGCCTACTTTGTTCAGCAAACAAAAATCCAATGCGAAATCAATGTCAAATGGTGGCACAAACAGAACAGGTAATGACTTCTGGCATCATATCAAGACGCTGATAGAAACAGTCCCTGACAACCTGTTCAATGAAGTTGGAACAGGAACAGCACAATTGTCTAATTCACATCTGCTGGTACAAGCAATGACATGCTTGTACCAGCAGACGTGACTAGTATTCACTCCTATCCCTGTTTGTCAGTGCCGGTGCAATGTGAAGATGACAGCGGGAACCCTGGTGGTCGCCACTAACCTCGGAACGGTCAACATTCCAATTAGAGGTTCGGTGAAACATGGCTACCCCTCCTCGCCCTCCCTGCTCTGCAGCTCTGGGCTTTAATTGCAGGAGGTCGATAAGCCCAGACAAAAGCATCCAGACTGAGGTAAAGTCTGTCAGGCATAGATAAACACACACACATTTTTACCAAGCCGCATACATTCACAGACAGCCAGACACAGAGACATGAGACACAATTACACACTATTGTGGATGCGTGAATAGACCAGCACAGTTCAGCTAAGTAGGGATGGGCAAGGTTATCTGGATATCAGAACAGACATTAGTATTTGATTACTTGAGTGAGTGTTCATTTTTAGACTTTTTGATTTAGGCCTATTTTAACAATGAAAAAGCTTTGTCTAAATTACATTTAATTATCCTTGTGACATGTTTACCTACAAGGATATACCATAACATTTAAAATAATTAATTTAATAAAACAAACTAGAAAAGTAGTTTTTATAACAGTGCGTTGAGATACTGCTGGCTATTGATGCGCATTTAGCACTCCAAGCTGCCCTGACATCAGTATGCTATTTTCCCCACTTCAAATAGCAATTACAGGCGCTCACCTAATGGAGTTCCCACTATACCTGACACAGATCAATGCAAAACACTCACCAGAAAAGCTTTTTGTAACAGAATCAGTTCTATCATGGTGAAAATCAGACTTCTCTTTCACTGTTGCTGTTACGCCTCGATCACACCTGCAGCGTCGTTGCGCAAAATGGTACACAGCATCATCTGGATATGTGTGTAGCAAAAGTTGAACATTCGCCTTCGACTACCAAAAACTAGCTTTACCATTTCTATCAAGCCGTCTAGGCATACAGTTTGACACATACGTTAGATAAATCCAACGTATGCACCACACAGAATGCACTGCAACTGCCTCTGCAACGCAATGCTGCAAGGCAAACGCAGCGTTCCATTGGAAATGAATGTACTTCTAGGCTGTTGATGTGATCGAGGCGTTAGCCGAAATACCGGAGAAAAGCAGCATGTCTTCTGTTTACCTCTGCCATGAGCATTTGCATCATTCTGATTGATTGAGAGTCAATAGCAAAAACATATATTTATTTTAGACTATCCGGATAGCCGAAAAAATATTGTGATATTATAGAAAAATAATTTTAAATGCTCCCTAGTGAAATGTGTATAGAAGAGTGCCCAAACTAAAGCTGCAGCTTTTTACTTTCAATGCAGCTTGGATATTTCCCATCTTTAAAAAATGCAGTCAAAAACAAAAACTAACTGACAAATTATAGTTATCGTTTTCTTTTCTCAATGTAATGTCTTTGATTAGTTAGACCTATTTGCAAAACAAAACATACTTGTATCCTCAAACAAGGGGTAAGATTCACACATACCTGTCATTAAGTTTCTCTTTGAAATACTTAAAGAAAAATTATGCAACAATTGCATGTTTCCCCAATGGAATTACCCAGCCCATGATGCTAAAGGCTTTGAAGGTTGATATGAAAACACTGAATTGTGTTTAATAGGCTAAATAAGCATATCACCGCTGCTTCACGTAGCCCAGAGACACAATTAGAACATAACAAAGGAGGACAAAAAAAACATTTTCTTCACACCTGACAAGAAATGCTGACCTTTTCTTCATTGAGGAGGTTTTACACAAGATCAGTATTTCTCCAGAGATGCAGTACTGCTAGAAAACACAGACTTTCCAACACGAACAAACGAACATGAACACACACACAGTGCCTAAGACAACTATTAGTAGGATGTAAGACCACTTGCTGTGGCATTTTGTTTGTCTACAGGGACACAGAAACAGAAAGAAAGGAGAGGCAGGGCCAAAACATTTAATTTTAATATTTATGGCTATATTAAAGTCCCCCTTGAAGCTATTGAGCTTTACTTGCATCCCCAGACAGGAGTGTTTATATCATGACAGCAATCATGATGCATTGCTGTGGTGGCCCCATTTCAATCTACTGTCTAATCTCCCCTCTAGCCTCAAACATCACGGCTCAATTGTTCATAATTGCCCTTACGATGAACTATGGCACAAACAATGGTGGGGGAAATCAAGAAACCAATTCCCTCCTTAATCCATTATCCCTTTCCTTTTATTAGCTGGGGGCACTTGGAAAAAAGGTGGAATATATCTTTATTTATCCCCTTCCCTTGTTAAAATGTTCATTTTAGCCACGCTGCTTATCAATCTCATTACCTTTTGCTGAATTGGTACAACCAGCGAGAAAGGAAATGCAGCAAAATAAGCTTAAGGATACACAATCACTCTAGAATGCACAAAGTCATGGAAACTTTACACTGCACCAATATGTGATAAACCAAGGAAGGTGTGCCAATGAATACACATATTTAATGTGCTTGGATTAACTACACAGTGGCATACGGTTTGGTTTCAAGGCATTATCGGATTATTTATCTCCATGTAGACATTATTGATCCTCAAATCTCGTACTGTCTGAAATGGAGACTAGTGGATCTCCTTACAATAACTATGAATAGCTATTCTGCAGTCTGCTGTCATATGCTTTTATAGAGCCTCATCCTAAAGGTCTGAACCAAGAGGCACAAATCAAGTACCTGTCAAAAGCATGTTCAACTACTGTCCTGTGCTACTGCCTTCTACCCAATTAGGAGCAAAGAACGCAGGTTGGGATCTATTCTGGGCCCCAAGTCACGTCCACAGTGACATTTTACATTGGCATTCAACATGGAGGACATACAATCATCCAACAGAAATATTCAAAAAGGTAAGTGCCAATTAAAACTGTTGAATAATAAATCTACCTAAATGCTTAAACTATACATGTCAGACAGATCCTCTGTAAGCTGATCTCCAAGCATGCTTTTCCAATCTTAACTTGTACAAAACATAATGAATAAATCAATACATTTACTCAAAATACTGACCGAGTAGGCTGAATTGACATAGCATGGTTTGACTGTTGTAGCCTGAGCAAAGCAGGTGCCCTGAATCAGCAGAGGATGTCACTACAATCCCTAAAGTTTTCATGCCCATGTGTGTTTGTTTTAAGTAAAGTGGCCGCTTTAATTAACATCAACTTAAGCAGTCATCGTTCCAATTCTTCATCAGCGAGGCACTTAAGGAGCACCCTCTACCCTGGGCACTGGTTCACTCCGTCACTGGGGAGGAACAATGCTCTGTAGAGCCCTGCATGGGCATGAATTTTAAGCCTGAGCCCTACCAGGGCCCGACAGCTTCTGCCAAATTTAAGGCCCGGCCTTTCCCTAAACCCGAAATCAGAAATAACTTCCTCCGTTTGTAAATCCATTAGCTTCTCGGCTCTGTCTGTCACTCATTCACTTACTTCCTGTGCGCAGCTCGCAGCTTGATCATAGCGGCTCTGGGTCTGTGAGTATCCATAGCAACGGCTCCGCTTGGGCTGCTCTGCTCAATGAAGAGACATGAGAGAGCAGTTAGCGGTTAGCTACTTTTCGTCACTCTAAACTAGAGCTCTGCGACCCGAGCCCGACGGGCCCTGACGGGTAAGGCCTGTTTCTCCATCAATAACTAGGGTACGGGAAGGACTTGGGTATCACAAAATTTACCACTAATATTTTGAAGCTGAGCCATTTGCGCGTGCTCTGCAGTCGGTCTCGGGTTGGGCAGCAGAGCTCTAATGCTCTGTGACCAGAAGGTCTTCACTCCCTGGAGACGAGCCTAACACGGCACCTTTTTCTTGTTTTATTCATCTGGAAAGGCTAATATTATCTTAACATTCTAGAAACCAAATTATTTTTCAGACAAAACCAAATCATCATCAAAATCAAATAACCATTTTCTACTCTGCCTTGCTCTCCCCTTCCCCATAATGTTTAGTATTAGCCTTTTGAGTGGTGGATGGGTCTTCATACTCCTGTGTTTATCAAACAAACACACCAACCCCACCCCCAGCCGCCCACAAACACAGTGACATGGTGCTAAGGGCCTCGCTCAGTGACAGATACTGGGCGATAACAGGGCTGCTGTTTGGGTGTCCCTGTCTGGTGCTGTGCCCTAGGCACAGGGGCATGACTCAACCAATAGTACAACCAACAGCGTGACTACTGCAAGTTAAAGCATTATAACCATCTTTTACATACATGTAATATGTACTGCATGCATCTGTGTCTTCTGCATTCACAAAGTGTCTGCATGTGTATTCTGTGAATGAAGTGGACATGTATGACAGGTGTGTGTCATTCTGTGAATGAAGTGGACATGTTTGACAGGTGTGTGTAATTCTGTGAATGAAGTGGACATGTTTGACAGGTGTGTGTCATTCTGTGAATGAAGTGGACATGTTTGACAGGTGTGTGTCATTCTGTGAATGAAGTGGACATGTTTGACAGGTGTGTGTCATTCTGTGAACGAATTGGACATGTTTGACAGGTGTGTGTCATTCTGTGAACGAAGTGGACATGTTTGACAGGTGTGTGTCATTCTGTGAACGAAGTGGACATGTTTGACAGGTGTGTGTCATTCTGTGACTGAAGTGGACATGTTTGACAGGTGTGTGTCATTCTGTGAACGAATTGGACATGTTTGACAGGTGTGTCATTCTGTGAATGAAGTGGACATGTTTGACAGGTGTGTGTCATTCTGTGAATGAAGTGGACATGTTTGACAGGTGTGTGTCATTCTGTGAATGAAGTGGACATGTTTGACAGGTGTGTGTCATTCTGTGAACGAAGTGGACATGTTTGACAGGTGTGTGTAATTCTGTGACTGAAGTGGGCATGTTTGACAGGTGTGTGTAATTCTGTGACTGAAGTGGACATGTTTGACAGGTGTGTGTAATTCTGTGACTGAAGTGGACATGTTTGACAGGTGTGTGTAATTCTGTGACTGAAGTGGACATGTTTGACAGGTGTGTGTCATTCTGTGAATGAAGTGGACATGTTTGACAGGTGTGTGTCATTCTGTGACTGAAGTGGACATGTATGACAGGTGTGTGTCATTCTGTGACTGAAGTGTACATGTTTGACAGGTGTGTGTCATTCTGTGAATGAAGTGGACATGTATGACAGGTGTGTGTCATTCTGTGACTGAAGTGGACATGTTTGACAGGTGTGTGTCATTCTGTGACTGAAGTGGACATGTTTGACAGGTGTGTGTAATTCTGTGGCTGAAGTGGACATGTTTGACAGGTGTGTGTAATTCTGTGACTGAAGTGGACATGTTTGACAGGTGTGTGTAATTCTGTGACTGAAGTGTACCGCATTTCAATCTACGTGTTTTGAGTGCATCGTGCGCAACTGAGACGTTCCCCTGCCTCCCTGGCATTGACTGATAGCAGATTCTACGTGAGCAAAGCTGTGGAAGACTCGGGAGGAGGTTGGCTGCTCTTTGGGGCTATTTGTCCTTCTCACCTTTTCTGTCATTTGAAGGGGTGCTGTGCACAGACAGGATGCTCCAGTGAGTCCAGTCCAGACCATGACAACTGCTGTCCAAAGAGCTGTCCATTTAATGGTGCTGAAACCTTTCACACAGGCTGAGCCTCTGACGGTGCAGAATTTAGTATTAGGTGGCACCCTTTTAGGGGTGCTGAAATGTGCTATCGGGTGCTGAAATGTGCTATCAGGTGCTGAAATGTGTTAGCGGGTGCTGAACATTTTTAATTAGCCAATACTAGTATATCTGTACCATGGAAACAGATTAGTGAGTTAACCGAACACTTCATAAAGTAACCTACCATAGCCAACAACTGCTGGGGGGTACATTTGCTTGAGATATAGAATTCACAAATAAAATGTCACATGAGCAATTTTGCACCACTTGAATGCTGGGTAGCCTACTGTAATCTATGTAATCAAGAAATGACACAAATAGATAAATATAACCATCATAAAATAACGTCCCCCACCTACATATCCATAATCAAAACAATTAATGCTTTGTTGTTCTTTTCAGTAAAGTACCATGTTGAGCCATGTAAAAACGTTGTTTGACAAACATAAATGATAGCCCGGCTATTGAAGTATGCAACATTTTTAAACAATGCCTTAGGCCTACAGATAATAATTTTTATTGTTTCTGTTGGTGATGCTTCTCAGACGACTGGAAAGGACAACTGTGTGATAGCCTGCAGTAGGCTACATCCTATTTTACCTGAAAATGTCCCACCTATTCTGTCATAAACTATATATACAAAAGTATGTGGACAACCCTTCAAATTAGTGGATTCAGCTATTTCAGCCACACGCATTGCTGGCAGGTATATAAAATCGAGCACACAGCCATGCAATCCCCATAAACAAACATTGGCAGTAGAATGGCCTTACTGAAGAGCTCAGTGATTTTCAACGTGGCACCGTCATAGGATGTCACCTTTCTAACAAGTCAGTTCATCAACTTTCTGCCCTGCTAAAGCTGCCCGGTAAACTGTAAGTGTTGTTATTGTGCAGTGGAAACGTCTAGGAGCAACAAAGGCTTTGCCATGAAGTGGTAGGCCACACAAGCTCCCAGAATAGGACCACCGAGTGCTGATGTGCGTAGTGTGTAAAAATTGTCTGTCATCGGTTGCAACACTCACTACGGAGTTCCAAACTGGCTCTGGAAGCAACTCTGGAAGCAATGTCAGCACAAGAACTGTTAGTCGGGAGCTTCATGAAATGGGTTTCCATGGCCGACCAAGCCTAAGATCATCATGTGCAATGCCAAGCGTGGGCTGGAGTGGTGTAATGCTTGCCGCCATTGGACTCTGGAGCAGTGGAAACGCGTTCTCTGGAGTGATGAATCATGCTTCACCATCTGGCAGTCTGACAGACGAATCTGGGTTTGGCAGATGCCAGGTGAACGCTACCTCCCCCAATGCATAGTGCCAACTGTAAAGTTTGGTGGATGAGGAATAATGGTCTGGGGCTGTTTTTCATGGTTCGGACTAGGCCCCTTAGTTCCAGTGAAGGGAAATCTTTACGCTACAGCATACAATGACATTCTAGATGATTCTGTGCTTCCAACTTTGTGGCAGTTTAAGGAAGAACTTGACTGGCCTGCACAGAGCCCTGACCTCAACCCCATCGAACACCTTTGGGATGAATTGGAACACCGACTGCGAGCCAGGTCTAATCGCCTAACATCAGTGCCCGACCTCACTAATGCTTGTGGTTGAATGGAAGCAAGTCCCCACAGCAATATTCTAGTAGAAAGCCTTCCCAGAAGAGTGGAGGCTGTAATAGCAGCAAAGGGGGGACCAACTCCATATTAATGCCCATGGTTTTGGAATGAGATGTTCGACGAGCAGGTGTCCACATACTTTTGGTAATGTAGTGAATCTAAATGGTCAGGTCGCGTGCACTGGCCAAGTCAAGGGGCTATCAACGTGCTGCAGACGGGGGGGGGGGCGCTCCATGACTGACTGAGCAGGAAATAATTTTCATCACCCATAACACCTACTTAATACATGTCCGTGATGGTGATAATCGATTTGAAGGAGGCTAAATGGAGTAGACTAAGGTGGGGGTAGTGACGCTGAAAGCAATCACCTTGAATTACAGAGAAGAGTGACTGACTGGTGTGAGAGCCGGTTGTCTTGCCGCACGCTGCATAGGCTACAACAATTCCAAATATTTAAAATGAAGGGGAGGGGTACACAAAATGATGTGAGAAAATGCTACTTGTGGCGTTACAGTAAATAATTGCAGGCTTCACACAAGATTTAAAAAATCTCATTAATATAGACTACAATTTCAGTATAGGGAATCGCCTAGGCTAATAACATCGGTTGAATGAAAGAAAGCGCATCATTACCTGCTCTTGTTGTTGAGATGTTTTCTGTGCCTCCTTCACCGTAGTCATGTTCCCCTACAGTCAGATCAAACAGCTGCTACACTACAACACAATCACAGGTGCCTTTTAGAGGTGACCGGAACCAGCAAAGTACCACGAAGGGAAAAATACATTAAATTTGAGTCGTGAGGATGAAGTTGAGAGAGAGAGCTTGAGGTAAGCAATAAGAAGTCTGGGAAAAAATCCCAGCAAAAAAACAAGTCTTAATCTGAGAGAACACAGATGATGCTTAGTTGTAGCTGGGAGAAAGTGGGAGGGAGAGAGGTAGAGATAAGGGCTGAGGCAAAGACAGCTACTGCAATTTTCACCGACCGCACCACTTTGATAAATGCCTGGCAACCACCAACGGACGACTGTGATGGGGGAGGCGAAGAGCAATGCTTGTCCCCAACCTCTTCACACCTATCATATTTTCACGCACACCACCACTACGATACACACACACACACACACACACACACACACACACACACACACACACACACACACACACACACACACACACACACACACACACACACAGAACAACAACAACATTGTCATAATTGATCATCAATGTAGATGTAATTTAGGCACTACAATCATACCAGTTATCTTGCCATTTAGCTCCAATACAAATGAGAGTAAAATAAAAATGGACAAGGCTATCAATGAAAATATGTATATCATGTATTGGAATGGAACAGCTCACATTGGCAGCCTATGTATTGGGGCTTTAATGACAGTGTTGGGTTGGCTGCCCAGTCTCTAGAGCTCAAACCATTCCTGCACCACGGTGCTGTCCGCCTATGCATGCAGAATTGCACTCAAATGGGAGAGGTTATACAGACACGCTTGGTGTCCAAATTGATGACGTATGTCTCGCAGCTGAGAGTCAAGTGTGGAGACGAATGGATTCGGTTCAGTCAGTCGTCCTGACAAGTCTTTCCCAGTCAGTCTATACTGGCCAGCTGGCTACAACAGCAGCACGGCACTAGTTAAAATAAAGTGATTTTTATTTCAATGGGCAAGTATTGGCCACCATCTGGATTTGGTCAACATCCCCAATTTGTTCCATCCCACTTGATTTTATTTTGAGTAGGATAGCAGAATACACGAGAAATAACTTGTAATATTGGTAGTAACCATCTGGATGTCACCATGATACAATCCACTGCTCAATGGGGAGAGTTTGCGCTGCGACACAACAACACGGAGCACAGTGTCCTTCGCTCCTGCTTGCCGCAGTAAGGAGAGGGAAGTTGCTACACTGAACAAAAATATGCAACATGTAAAGTGTTGATCCCATGTTTCATGAGCTGAAATAAAAGATCCCAGAAATGTTCCATACGCACAAAAAGCTTATTGCTCTCACTTTTTGTGCACACATATATCCCTGTTTGTGAGCATTTCTCCTTTGCCAAGATAATACATCCACCTGACAGGTGTTTGATATCAAGAAGTTGATTAAACAGCATGATCATTTCACAGGTACACCTTGTGCTGGGGACAATAAAAGGCCACTCTAAAATGTGCAGTTTTGTCACACAACACAATGCCACAGATGTCTCAAGTTGAGGGAGCTTGCAATTGGCATGCTGACTGCAGGAATGTCAACCAGAGCTGTTGCCAGATAATTTAATATTCATGCCTCTACCATAAGCCGCCTCCAATGTAATTTCAGAGAATTTGGCAGTATGTCCAACTGGCCTCACAACCGCAGACCCCGTGTATGGCGTCATGTGCGCGAGTGGTTTGCTGATGTCAACGTTGTGAACAGAGTGCCCCATTGTGGCGTTGGGGTTATGTTATGGGCAGGAATAAGCTACAGACAACAATTGCATTTTATTGATGGCAGTTTGAATGCACAGAGATACTGTGACGAGATCCTGAGGCCCATTGTCGTGCCATTCATCTGCCGCCATCACCTCATGTTTCAGCATTATAATGCATGGCCCCATGTCGCAGGGATCTGTACACAATTCCTGGAAGCTGAAAATGTCCCAGGTTTACCCACAGATGCTTATCTGTATTCCCAGTCATGTGAAATCCATAGAATGTATTTCAACTGACTGATTTCCTGATATGAAATTGTTGCATGTTGCGTTTATATTTTTGTTCATTATAGATAATGCAGTCAATATATGGGGAGAGTTTGCACTGCAACACAATAACACGCTCCCACTTGCCACAGTAAGGAGAGGGAAGTAGCTAGATAGTGTAGCCAATATTAGGCCAGGGTGACAGTTAAAGCACATTTATTGTAGTGCTTTTCACCAAAAACGACTAACGTTACATTTTTGTAAAAAATAATAGGAAAATAACAATTACTCATATTAAAATGGAATGATTCTGAACACTCAAGTCCAAATTTCCGCAGACAAGTTTTAAATTCTCCCGGAAGTTTCCCAAGTACAAACTAGATGGCTCATCTGGACAACTGACTGAATCAAATCCGTTTGTCTCGACTGAACTCTCGCTGCTCAACAAACGTCATAAATTTGGGCACCAGGCGTGTCCGTATGGCCTCTCTCCACTCACACACTCACATAATCAGTGGCGATATTAACATGTAAATCTTGGTGCTGCAAACTCCCCAAAAAGTTTTTAGATGCATGCCAGCAATGCCACTACACAACACAACACTAAACAATACATTAATTGCACTATAACGGTGACAAACAGTGCCCACAAACTGTTAGGGCCTACATAAAAGTTGTCCCAACAGCAGAGCTTTCTTTCACATTTACATTTTAGTCATTTAGCAGACGCTCTTATCCAAAGCGACTTACAGTAGTGAATACATACATTTCATTTTTTAATTTCATGCATTTTAATAAAAAATAAAAAAATTGTACTGGCCCCCCGTGGGAATCAAACCCACAACCCTGGCGTTGCACACACCATGCTGGCATTGCAAACACCATGCTCTACCAACTGAGCCACAGCACCATGGAGTGAATCCTTACCACCGCTACACCTGGCTATCAGCGGAGGCCTAGTCTGGCAGCAAAACAGTTCATTCAGGCTCATTTACTGCCTTTTTAAAAAACAAAGCTGATATGGCTGACCTGCTTAAACAAATGTGGTTTCTACTGACAATTGAGATGAACAAACTATGGCATAATGGAACAATGAGCAGATAAGAGGCAATCCGTAATTTAGATTAAGACATTAATGAGCGAGCTAGGACAGACGTAGTCACTTATGAAATGTAGAGCGACAGAATTCAGAACATGGGCCATTCTTACAGTATTCTTCCTGTACACCAAGTCAGAACCGTAGGATAAATAAAGGGGGCACATAAGCAGACAATTAAAGCTCTTACAATATTCAATGATTACATTTCTCTAAAACAGGCTATAGGCTTCCTGTGCATCAGCAAGTCAGAACAGTAGGCTAAGTTATGAGGGGGAAAGGGACCAAATTATTAGGGTGAGGATAGGACTGTTGCGGTGCCATATTACCACCACACCGGCGGTCACAAGTCATGAAGGCAGTCAAATTCCATGTGACCATTTAGTCACGGTAATTAGGGTTCTCCAAGCTCTGTTGCTGCTGATGGTCATTAGTAGAATACCAAAATTGGTACTCAGCACTCTATTGTCCCTCTAATCACTCTGACATGAATGCAAATGTGATCGAAAATCTAATCAAACACTTCATAAGAGCCCATGAGCTCATGTTACGCAACATTTCTATAGGCTATTGTCATGACTGTCCATGAGAATCCAAATAGGTCAGATCAGGTTTATTTTGTGATGTTATTCAAAATGTTATAAAGGAAATACTGTAACTTGGAAAGTATACCGACTACATATACGAAGTGTCCATACTCTGCGTTGTGCATGTAATATGAACAATTATGAAAGTGTTTTTGCTAAGAGAGGGGTGTGATTTGAGAAGCTGTAAGAGAGTTTGTTTTATAACTTTGCACAGTGAGTAATCACCACCCTGAGTGAGGTCAGAGAGCGTGTCCGCCTGTCGGAACTGCCCCTTTTGAGCAAACTGTATGAATTATGTGTTAAGAGAAAACACATTAGACCAGAAAGACGTGAAGCTGCAGCTGCACGTTTAAAGTGGTTTGAACTTTGAATCTCAACACGAGGTAGAGACGATAAACTCACCTCCCAGACAATCACTGGTACGGCTGATTAGCTGTTCTATGTAAAGTATCTTCGAAAGGGAATTTAAGTAGGACCATCCTGTTACTCTGCTCAAACCATCAATACGACTGGCTAGCTTATCTTCAAAGAAGCCTCTTCAAGAGAGAATGGAAGGAAAGAGAGATCGCCGGCGAACCCAGGCATTTCACGTAAATACATTCATGATTTCTTACTCAAAGTGGGCGGCGGTTCGTGTGCATATGGTTACTGTGACACGACTCCAGCTACCCTAGTCATAGATTGTTCTCTCTGCTACCGTACGGCAAGTGGTACCGGAGCACCAAGTCTAGGTCCAAAAGGCTTCTTAACAGCTTTTACCCCCAAGCCATAAGAGTCCTGAACAGCTAATCAAATGGCTACCCAGACTATTTACATTGTCGTCGTCCCCCCCCTCTTTTACGCTGCTGCTACTCTCTGGATATTATCTATGCATAGTCACTTTAACTCTACCTACATGTAACCTACATGTACATATTACCACAATTACCTCGACTAACCTGTGCCCCCGCACATTGACTCTGTACCGGTACCCCCTGTAAATAGAGTCGCTACTGTTATTTCACTGCTGCTCTTTAACTATGTTATTTTTATTTTTTACTTATCCATTTACTTAACACTTAACACGTATTTACTTAACACTTATATTTCTTAAAACTCCATTGTTGGTTAAGGGCTTTTAAGTAAGCATTTCACTGTAAGGTCCTGCTGTGTTCGACGCATGTGACAAATACATTTTGATTCGATTTTTGATATGGTTACCGTAACAGTCTGTAATATTTATTTCTCACACAGAATAGGTCAACTTTTGTAATATGGGGGATAGTAGATTGACATAGGCTAGTGCTTTTGCTGTTCGTTAGGCAAACTCATCTTGCTGGCTGACGAAAGTAAATTTTTATGTATTTATTTTTTATTTCACCTTTATTTAACCAGGTAGGCCAGTTGAGAACAAGTTATCATTTACAACTGCGACCTGGCCAAGATAAAGCAAAGCAGTGCGACAAAACAACAACACAGAGTTAGACATAAACAAACGCACAGTCAATAACACAATAGAAAAATCTATGTACAGTGTGTGCAAATGTAGAAGAGTAGCGAGGTAAGGCAAAAAATAAGCCATGGAGGCGAAATAATTACAATTTAGCATTAACACTGGAATGACAGATGCGCATACAATGATGTGCAAGTAGATAATAGAGATAATGGGGTGCAAAAGAGCAAGAGGAAAATAAATAACAATATGGGGATGAGGTAGTTGGGTGGGCTATTTACAGATTGGCTGTGTACATGTACAGTGATTGGTAAGCTGCTCTGACAGCTGATGCTTAAAGTTAGAGAGGGAGATATAAGACTCCAGCTTCAGTGATTTTTGCAATTCGTTCCAGTCATTGGCAGCAGAGAACTGGAAGGAAAGGTGGCCAAAGGAAGTGTTAGCTTTGGGGGTGACCAGTGAAATATACCTGCTGGAGCGCGGGCTACGGGTGGGTGTTGCTATGGTGACCAGTGAGCTGAGATAAGGCGGGGTTTTACCCAGCATAGACTTATAGATGACCTGGAGCCAGTGGGTTTGGTGACGAATATGTAGTGAGGACCAGCCAACAAGAGCATACAAGTCACAGTGGTGGGTAGTATATGGGGCTTTGGTGACAAAACGGATGGCACTGTGATAGACTACATCCAATTTGCTGAGTAGAGTGTTGGAGGCTATTTTGTAAATTACATCGCCGAAGTCATGGATCGGTAGGATAGTCAGTTTTACGAGGGTATGTTTGGTAGCATGAGTGAAGGCCAAGGAAGCAAAGTTTACAGTCTCACCAGACACCTACATTTGAAGTGGGAAGTTTACATACACTTAGGTTGGAGGCATTAAAAGTCGTTTTTCAACCACTCCACAAATTTCTTGTTAACAAACTATAGTCTTGGCAAGTCAGTTAGGACATCTACTTTGTGCATGACACAAGTAATTTTTCCAACAATTGTTTACAGACAGATTATGTTACTTATAATTAATTGTATCACAATCCCAGTGGGTCATTAGTTTACATACACTAAGTTGACTGTGCCTTTAAACAGCTTGGAAAATTCCAGAAAATGATGTCATGGCTTTAGAAGCTTCTGATAGGCTAATTTACATCATTTGAGTCAATTGGAGGTCTACCTGTGGATGTATTTCAAGGCCTACAGTGAGGGAAAAAGTATTTGATCCCCTGCTGATTTTGTACGTTTGCCCACTGACAAAGAAATTATCAGTCTATAATTTTAATGGTAGGTTTATTTGAACAGTGAGAGACAGAATAACAACAAAAAAATCCAGAAAAACGCATGTCAAAAATGTTATAAATTGATTTGCATTTTAATGAGGGAAATAAGTATTTGACCCCCTCTCAATCAAAAAGATTTCTGGCTCCCAGGTGTCTTTTATACAGGTAACGAGCTGAGATTAGGAGCACACTCTTAAAGGGAGTGCTCCTAATCTCAGTTTGTTACATGTATAAAAGACACCTGTCCACAGAAGCAATCAATCAATCAGATTCTAAACTCTCCACCATGGCCAAGACCAAAGAGCTCTCCAAGGATGTCAGGGACAAGATTGTAGACCTACACAAGGCTGGAATGGGCTACAAGACCATCGCCAAGCAGCTTGGTGAGAAGGTGACAACAGTTGGTGCGATTATTCGCAAATGGAAGAAACACAAAATAACAGTCAATCTCCCTCGGCCTGGGGCTCCATGCAAGATCTCACCTCGTGGAGTTGCAATGATCATGAGAACGGTGAGGAATCAGCCCAGAACTACACGGGAGGATCTTGTCAATGACCTCAAGGCAGCTGGGACCATAGTCACCAAGAAAACAATTGGTAACACACTACGCCGTGAAGGACTGAAATCCTGCAGCGCCCGCAAGGTCCCCCTGCTCAAGAAAGCACATATACATGCCCGTCTGAAGTTTGCCAAAGAACATCTGAATGACTCAGAGGACAACTGGGTGAAAGTGTTGTGGTCAGATGAGACCAAAATGGAGCTCTTTGGCATCAACTCAACGTGCCGTGTTTGGAGGAGGAGGAATGCTGCCTATGACCCCAAGAACACCATCCCCACCGTCAAACATGGAGGTGGAAACATTATGCTTTGGGGGTGTTTTTCTGCTAAGGGGACAGGACAGCATCACTGCATCAAATTGACGATGGACGGGGCCATGTACAGTCAAATCTTGGGTGAGAACCTTCTTCCCTCAGCCAGGGCATTGACAATGGGTCGTGGATGGGTATTCCAGCATGACAATGACCCAAAACACAGGGCCAAGGCAACAAAGGAGTGGCTCAAGAAGAAGCAAATTAAGGTCCTGGAGTGGCCTAGCCAGTCTCCAGACCTTAATCCCATAGAAAATCTGTGGAGGGAGCTGAAGGTTCGAGTTGCCAAACGTCAGCCTCGAAACCTTAATGACTTGGAGAAGATCTGCAAAGAGAAGTGGGACAAAATCCCTCCTGAGATGGCCAACTACAAGAAACGTCTGACCTCTGTGATTGCCAACAAGGGTTTTGCCACTGTCACGTCCTGACCAGTATAAAGGTTATTTGTCATTGTAGTTTGGTCAGGACGTGGCAGAGGGTATTTTGTTTATGTGGATCGGGGTGGTGATTTATTTAGTAGGGTGTTGGTTTAGTTAGTTCCAGGTTTTTGGGGTTATGTTCTATGTTTGTATTTCTATGTGGTCTCTAGTCTTTTGTATTTCTATGTCTAGTTTATTGGGGTTGGACTCTCAATTGGAGGCAGGTGTTTTCTAGGTGCCTCTGATTGAGAGTCCTATATATGGGTATGTGTTTGGTTAAGTGTTTGTGGGAGATTGTTCTTGGATTGCTGTGTTGCCTTCAAGACTGTTATTTTGTCGTTCATCGTTTTGTTATTTTTGCATACGTGTTTGTTTGGTTTTTCCTTCTTTTCCCGTCAATACAGAAGATGAGTATACATGTCCCTGCTGCGTTTTGGTCCTCTCCTTACGACAAGCGTGACAGAATCTCCCACCAAACATGGACCAAGCAGCGGAGGAAAGAGCGGCAACAGGTGGAATATCGGGAGACATGGGCAGAGATGAGGATAAGAATTTCCAGGGCTATGGAGGAGTTATGGGAGCCTGAGAGGCAGCCCCAATAATTTTTTTGGGGGGGGCACACGGGTAGTTTGGCTGGGCGAGGATTGAGCCCCAGGCCAAATCCCCGTACCTTTCCTAAACAATCAGTGACTGGACAGGTCCCGTGCTTCGGAGTGATGGGTGCTGTGACGAGGCCGGGTATTTTCAGGCCGGTACGCGCAGTACCAGCACCCCACATTTGCCAGGGGGAAGTGGGCATCCAGCCAGTAAGGGCGATGCCAGTTCTGCGCTCGAGACCGCCAGTACGCCTCTACGGTCCAGTGTTTCCCGCTCCACGCACTAGCCCTGAGGTGCGTGTCTCCAATCTGGCACATCCTAAGCCAGCACCACGCATCAAGCTTCCAGTGTGTCAGCCTAGTCCAGTACGTCCTGTTCCTGCTCCCCGCACTAGCCCTGAGGTGCGTGTCCCCAAGCTGGCATGTCCAGTACCAGCACCACGCATCAGGCTTCCAGTGCGTAATAGTAGTTCCTCTCGGCCGGTTACTGCTTCCCGCACTAGCCCTAGGGTGCGTGTCTCCAGCCTGGTATCTCCTCTACCAGCCCCACGCATCAGGCTTCCAGTGCGTCAGCCCAGCCTCGAGAGTTTGGAGACAGCGTCCAGTCCAGAGTATCCGGCAACAGTGTGCAGTCCTGAGTATCCGGCAACAGTGTGCAGTCCAGAGTATCCGGCAACAGTGTGCAGTCCAGAGTATCCGGCAACAGTGTGCAGTCCAGAGTATCCGGCAACAGTGTGCAGTCCGGAACCGAGGGAGTCTGCCTGCGATTCGGAACCGGGTGAGTCTGCTTGCGGTCCGGAACAGGGTGAAATTGAAATTAACTGTGAACTGAATGAGTCTGCCTACAGTTGCGAACTGAGTGAGTCGGCCTACGATCTGGAACTGAGTGAGTTGGCCTACGACCCGGAACGGAGTGAGTCTGCCTACGGTCCAGAATCTAGAGACTTTGTCTACAGTCTGGAGGACAGTAGGCCGGAGCCAGAACCACCTCCTGTATAGGTGGGTTGGGGAGGGGGGGTGTAGCACAAGTGCCGTCGGTGACGGCAGCCACCCTCCCTTCCCTCCCTTTAGATTAGGGGGATTTTTTGTTGTTGTTGTTTAGTTTTTATTTATTTATGAGGTGCACCCGGGGTCTGCACCTTTGGGGGGGGGTACTGTCACATCCTGACCAGTATAAAGGTTATTTTTTTATTGTAGTTTGGTCAGGACGTGGCAGAGGGTATTTTGTTTATGTGGTTCGGGGTGGTGATTTATTTAGTAGGGTGTTGGTTTAGTTAGTTCCGGGTTTTTGGGGTTATGTTCTATGTTTGTATTTCTATGTGGTCTCTAGTCTTTTGTATTTCTATGTCTAGTTTATTGGGGTTGGACTCTCAATTGGAGGCAGGTGTTTTCTAGTTGCCTCTGATTGAGAGTCCTATGTATGTGTTTGGTTAAGTGTTTGTGGGAGATTGTTCTTGGATTGCTGTGTTGCCTTCAAGACTGTTATTTTGTCGTTCATCGTTTTGTTATTTTTGTATACGTGTTTGTTTGGTTTTTCCTTCTTTTCCCGTCAATAAAGAAGCTGAGTATACATGTCCCTGCTGCGTTTTGGTCCTCTCCTTACGACAAGCGTGACAGCCACCAAGTACTAAGTCATGTTTTGCAGAGGGGTCAAATACTTATTTCCCTCATTAAAATGCAAATCAATTTATAACATTTTTGACATACGTTTTTTGGAATTCTTTGTTGTTATTCTGTCTCTCACTGTTCAAATAAACCTACCATTAAAATTATAGACTGATAATTTCTTTGTCAGTGATCAAACGTACAAAATCAGCAGGGGATCAAATACTTTTTTCCCTCACTGTACCTTCAAACGCAGTGCCTCTGTACTTGACATCATGGGAAAATCAAAAGAAATCAGCCAAGACCTCAGAAAATAAATTGTAGACCTCCACAAGTCTGGTTCATCCTTGGGAGCAATTTCCAAACGCCTGAAGGTACCACGTTCATCTGTACAAACAGTAGTAGGCAAGTATAAACACCATGGGACCACGCAGCCGTCATACCACTCAAGAAGGAGACGCGTTCTGTCTCCTTGAGATGAACGTACTTTGGTGTGAAAAGTGCAAATCAATCCCAGAACAACAGCAAAGGATGTTGTGAAGATGCTGGAGGAAACAGGTACAAAATTATCTACATCCACAGTAAAACGAGTCCTATATCGACATAACCTGAAAGGCCGCTCAGGAAGGCAGAGGCCACTGCACCAAAACAGCCATAAAAAAGCCAGACTACGGTTTGCAACTGCACATGGGGACTTTTTGGAGAAATGTCCTCTGGTCTGATGAAACAAAAAAATAACTGTTTGGCTATAATGACCATCGTTATGTTTGGATTATGTGGATATATTGAAGCAACATCTCAAGACATCAGTCAGGAAGTTAAAGCTTGGTCGCAAATGGTTCTTCTAAATGGACAATGACCCCAAGCATACTTCCAAAGTTGTGGCAAAATGGCTTCAGGACAACAAAGTCAAGGTATTGGAGTGGCCATCACAAAGCCCTGACCTCAACCCCATAGAAAATTTGTGGGCAGAACTGAAAAAGTGTGTGCGAGCAAGGAGGCCTACAAACCTGACTCAGTTACACCAGCTCTGTCAGGAGGAATGGGCCAAAATTCACCCAACTTACTGTGGGAAGCTTGTGGAAGGCCACCCAAAACATTTGACCAAAGATAAACAATTTAAAGGCAATGCTACCAAATACTAATTGAGTGTATGTAAACGTCTGACCCACTGGGAATGTGATGAAAGTAATAAAAGCTGAAATAAATAATTCTCTCTACTATTTTTGTGACATTTCACTTTCTTAAAATAAAGTGGTGATCCTAACTGACCAAAGACAAGGAATTTTTACTAGGATTAAATGTCAGGAATTGTGAAAAACTGAGTTTAAATGTATTTGGCTAAGGTGTATGTAAACTTCTGACTTCAACTGTAGGTATTTGTAGCTGTCCACATATTCTAAGTCAAAATTGACCAGAGTAGTGATGCTAATCGGGCTGGAGGTTACAGGCAGTAATCGGTTGAAGAGCACGCACTTAGTTTTACTTGCATTTAAAAGCAGTTGGAGGCCATGGAAGGAGTGTTGCATGGCATTGAAGCTCGTTTGAAAGTTTGTTAGCACAGTGTCCAAAGAAGGGCCGGATGTATACAGAATGGTGTCGTCTGCGTAGAGGTGGATCAGAGAATCACCAGCAGCAAGAGCGACATCATTGATATATACAGAGAAAAGAGTCGGCCCGAGAATTGAACCCTGTGGCACCCCCATAGAGACTGCCAGAGGTCCGGACAACAGGCCCTCCGATTTGACACTCTGAACTCTGAGAAGTAGGTGTTGAACCAGGCGAGGCAGTCATTTGAGAAGCCACGGCTATTGAGTCTGTCGATAAGAATGCGGTGATTGACAGAGTCGAAAGCCTTGGCAAGGTCGATGAAGACGGCTGCACAGTACTGTCTTTTTTCGATGGCAGTTATGATATCGTTTAGAACCTTGAGCATGGCAGAGGTGCACCCATGATTTGGGTGAAGGAGAAGCGGTGGGGGGGGGGGGGTGCTGAGATGTTGGCCGGGGTAGGGGTAGCCAGATGGAAAGCATGGCCAGCTGTAGAAAAATGCTAATTGAAATGATTGATTATAGTAATTTTATCAGTGATGACAATGTTTCCTACCCTCAGTGCAGTGGGCAGCTGGGAGGAGGTGCTCTTATTCTCCATGGACTTTGCAATGTCCCAGATACTTCGTATCTATACTAAACAAAAATCTAAAAGCAATATGCAACAGTTTCAACAATTTTACTGAGTTACACTTCATAGAAGGAAATCAGTCAATTGAAATAAATTCATTAGGCCCTAATTTATGGATTTCACATGACTGGGTAGGGTTGTACCCGGTAGGTTCCTTTATAATTTGTGTGAGATTGAGGGCATCTAGTTTAGATTGTAGGTGGACAGTTCTTCCAATATCTTCAACATGCACCTCAAAATTGGATAAGTACGCATGCAGTTGCCTCCCCGATGTGTCTGTCTTCACTTGTAGCCTGTGTGAAAGACCCGATCACATGATGGAGAGCCATGTGAGTGAGAGGTGCTTTGGAGCACGCAGCACTCAGAGAGAAGGGCACAACGCAGCACTGCAGGTCAAGGGCACAACGGCCACGGGCCGTAAAGGGCATTGATTTTCTTAGGGTACATTAAGGCCACACAAAGGGGATGCGACCATAAAATTCGAAGCATTATCAAGTGCTTGTCAAATTGTGAATGAGAGACCGATAAAGTGTGTACAGAGCCTGCACAAAAAACAAAGCAGAGCTCATGCTTTTCAAGAAACTTTTTTAAAATCATCATTAGTCGCATCATGCAGCCTTACAATGTATTAAAAATCAAAACATATAGCCCAACGTTTATAACAACTAAAGTTACATTAATAACTCTAAATTAAGCATATAGGAATACCTGTTTCTTTGTTAACCGCTCAACACAGAATAACCGCATGTGCGCACTCCCTCAAATCGTTTGGAGAAAATATCCTTTCTATTTTATTCTGCTTTGTTCAATTGTATTCTTCATACGATAAAATAATTGTAAAAAATTCTAAGCTAATCTTGTCTGCTAAATTAACTAGTGTAGCCCACAGCCATTTGGCATAGCCAGGACCTAACATAAGGACAACTTCTTCTGTACCAAAGGTCTGCATCAGTGGTGGAAGCCAGGAGATGCTAAATGTGTTTATGTTCATTAACGTCAATTACCGTGAGACAGACAATTATTTGCTTGACAATCACCGACTGACAAAATTTTGTGACCGTCACAGCCCTAGGTGAGGCACATGGGCTACTAACAGCTTACTGCACAACATACACTTAGTATTACTTTCTTAGCTACAGTATACATATCTCCCTGGCATATTATATAATTTATGCTGCAGCATAAAATACATTTTTGGGCTCACTTTGTTGTGCTGTGCTCACTTGAACAGGACAGTCCTTCTTGTGGGCAAATTTTGTCATCAAACTTTGGCATTCTGTGTGAGTTCAAGACAACTGGGAACTCTGGGGGAAAAAAACAAGGTTGAATCATGACTTCAGTGATCTTCAGGTCAGAGCTCTAGAAAGAGGCCAGAGTTCCCGACTTGGAATGCCGAGTTGGATGACCGTTCAAAATGTATTTTCCCAGTCAGAGCTCGTTTTTTCAGAGTTCCCAGTTGTCTTGAACTCACTGAAGTCTGAGATTTCCCAGTTGCTTTGAATGTGGCAGAAGTCATGCTGGATTGACAGCATAGGCAATGTATTCTAACTTTTCTGGCCCATGTCCAATGGCCGATAAGCACCGATACGTTTTATCTATAATTTTTCTTCATTTGAAAGGACTTGCCAGTAGTTTGTTGACTTAATTCATGAAGATGACTGCTTGTCTAACTTGCTAGCTAAGATTTTGAAAGTATGATGTTGACATGATCAGTCCAATCAAAGCTACATTAGATATAACGTGATCTGACATAATTGTATCTGTTGCCAATGACCTTGAGCCTTCTTGGATGGGCACTTCTAATGTAAATCTATGGCAGCAACCAAGGGGCTTGAATTTTCGAGCTCTCCCCGTAGATTTTGCACTGATGTAGTGTCCCCATGAGTGACAGAACACTGAGCCAATCACGGCGCAACTACAGAACATGACGAACCCCTACGCTCCGTAATTTCCGCTGGCTGACCCACCACCATGGAAAGCACTGAGCTATGCTGAAACACCTGCACTGTGAAGCTGCCTTACTCAAGAAAGCAAAAGAGACCATGTTTTTATGCGGCTTTATTAACTCAACTATTTTTTTTTTTTACATTGTTTGCAAACAGATATGGGACACGTATTAATGCCAAAATAACATGCTTAACAGGTGGGACTCAAAACAGGTGGGGTTCTGCAATACGTTTTTAATATCTATTTGTCTTTGTATTTATTATGGTTCCCCATTAGCTGCTGCCAAGGCTGTTCAACTCTTCTAAATACAGGGGTTTCTAGCTTCAAGAGTGAGATCTGAACCATTGGACAGAAAGTGTAAAGCCATAGAAGATTCATTGCCATAGACGATTGCAGCATCCCAGATGGCTTGAAAGGGTAGATATGCTAAACAATTCTTGAAATTAAGGCATCCAGGTTGCTCGGTTAGAAAATAGATAGTTGAACCATGTATACTGTAAGTATCTTTTAATATACTGTATCTCTTTAGGGCTAATGTATGCAGGAGAGAGAGCTTCAGCGGAACAGAACATGAGAAAACAAGTCTAAATTGGTGCTAGGGGAAGCAGAGTGTATCCAACCAAAATGTTCTTCCTTGAATTTAAAGTCTCTCAGTAACAGCATTAAAATAAAATAAAAAATCCTGACAGAAGTGTCTAAGATATTGAGCAAAAGGCAACAAAGATGCAATTATCATGACTAGAAATGTCAGTTGTTATCAGCGGTCATGACTTTACATAACCTCTGTTCTGTTGTGTCATAATTACGGCATGGCAAATACTTTTGATAGACACACTTCATGATATTACTGTAGCCTACAAAAAAAATACACTTCAGATATTTGAAGACAAAATCAAATGAGCTACACTAAGGGCTCTATTTTAACAAACCTAACGCAGTGGTCAATCTAATCACTGGGTTGTAGAATACTGTCGGGTCAGGGGGTGTCGGAAATATTTTTGCTATTTTCACAAGTACAATTATCGGCGCAGTTTCTGGCGTTGGCGTGAAAGAGATGGTTTTTGATGAATAAACAAGTTGTGAGTGTGTCAAGGCTTGGTCTCTCACTGGCCAATCGGAATGTGCTCCATGGCTAAATACTGTATGTGGTTGCTTCAAGTTGTGTATTTACAGTGTTTTATGTATTGCCTTGGAATCAACTCCAATTCCAATTTTAGTCTGTTATAGTATGTTAAACAGCTTACAGAAACAAAATAACAAAATGTAAACCTATCCCATCTTTGCTAAATATGTTAACTTGGACCTGTAGTCCCACATTGTTGTAAGTAATCGCATAGCTTCAATGTTGAAATATATACATACCATTCACACTGATAAAGGGGCTAGGCCTACTGTAAATTGCATTATGGCTGAGCATGGACATGCCAAATGTTGTCAATAAGCAATATTAAATTCACTAAAAAGAGAGCATGGAATTATAATCAAATTCTAAACAAAACAACAACAACATAATTGCTTCCAGTGGGCATATAATATTAAAACACAGACTATGGAGGGTTTTACGCACATCTAAACAAAGATCCAATATAAAAAGAAAGAGAGAATGTCCACTCACCGTCATACTGCTCCCAAATATAATGTTCTATATACATATTGGTACCACATTACAGATCACATTCACATTTCTCCATATTGCCTGTGCGCCACAGACGTTCTCGACACAAAACCAGGACAGTGAATAATTCTAATAAGTTTGGTTTTGATAAAATTAAATGAAAAACAAGCAATCTGTTTATTTATTATTGTTTATTCAACAACAATAAATACATGTAAATAATTGTAATGATATCATAAAATCACCAGGATAAAAAAACCATTGAGGCATTGCTGTTGAACCAGCCTTCATTATAGTAGGCTTAGTAGGCCTAAGGTTAGCCTACGGTGTGCTTGGGTTTTAAAAATATGAAACGGAAAACAAACAATTGAAATATGATGCACATATCTGTACGTTTTGCTGCCGACTAACTGACCCTCATTAACCGATCAACAATTATTTTTCCTCCAAACAGTAAAATGACATGACAAACAGAAAATACTATCAGAGATCTGTATATAATGACAAGATGATTATGTTTCCGCCCTACCAATGGGAGTCGTCCCAAGGTGGTAAGGCAGCTTAGGCCTAAAATAAGCCCATAGAAAACATATTGGGCTTATTTTGGACAGATTTTGGCGGGAGTGAAACATCTCGCTTTGCATCTTACTCTCTAATACTATGCATGCATACAAGGACCGGAAATGTTTCATTAAGAGCTTAATAGAAACATGCAACAATAGCAAGCCTATCGTCTTACAGTCAAAAGGTTATAGTTTATTATTGAACAATCAACTACTGTAATGAAGCAGCTAATAAAACGTAATTTTCAAACATTTGTCAAATGCAATATTCGGAAACCGCCGTTCTAAAACAACCTAATGCGAGCAGTTGTGACAGAGATGAAAATCTCAGTTACAAATTTAGAAAGAGGGGGAATCTAATAGCAACTACTACGGTGGTTGCTAATATGACTAGGATTGTGCCTTTGGCTTCTGGATAACGAAAGAAAGTTGATATGAAAACCAAAAGAACAGGAGAGAAATGCCTTTTAATGGCACAAGGAAGTCTTTATAAATGGATGGATTTTCGCAAGGCTACTTTGAAGCAAGGAAAGACATGTTTCATTATTTGAAGTAAAGTAAAACGTTCAGGTTTCAAACAGTTACACTGCCTCAAGCTCGCATTGCAAAGTGTTGGGTGACGCCCTGATAGTCAGTGGTAGGCAGGCCTATGCCCCCGAATGTCGAATGTGAAGGGCGCTTTAATTACGAGTTGAGGTTGAGAAATAAAAATTGCTCTTTTTAATCGTGGCCACAAGTTTTTAACACACGATTGCATTTAGAATTGTTATTTGTTGTGCAATGACTGGGCTTACAAAGGAGGTTTCACTCCAGTAGCCTACAGATGAGCTACTCTGGTGCTGTCTGACATGTGGTAGGCTATTCCCCTCCTCAAACTCTGCAATTTAATTCCACAAAATTATCCAAATTAACCAATAGACTGATAAGCATGATTGGTCAAATGTATTTTCAGCAACTAACCGATTAATGGTTAACCGTTAACATCCCTAGCATGGACACATGTAGCCTACATCATGGAGGTGGTTTTACACACGTCCAAAATGGGACCTGCATGGCTAAAATAATGTGGGCCTTCCTACAATGCATAGGTAAAAAGGGAATGTCAGCTCACTGTTTTGCTCCTCACAAACTTGATCATTTAATAAAGCTTTGGTGAATAACATTGATTTCCAAGCAGTCTCACGGGCCAAACATTTTATCAACAGTCTTGACTAGCCTACTTGATTACATTGGGCATGACAAAAGGAAAACAGCCTTCATTGAGAGGAGGGGAGGCTATGCTTGTTTTTTAATCAAATGAACAAAAATCTTAAGCAGCATGTAAAGTGTTGGTCCCATGTTTCATGAGCTGAAATAAAAGATCCCAGAAATGTTGAGGAGTACTTCTGTCTGTAATAAAGCCCTTTGTGGGGAAAAACTAATTCTGATTGGCTGGGCCTGGCTCCTCAGAGGTGGGCCTAGCTCCCAAGTGGGTGGGCCTATGCCCTCTCTGGCCCACCCATGGCTGCGCCCAGCTCAGTCATGTGAAATCCATAAATTAGGGCCTAATGAATTCATTTCAATTGACTGATTTCCTTCTATGAAATGTAACTCAGTAAAATTGTTGAAACTGTTGCATATTGCTTTAAAATGTTTGTTTAGTATAAATACGAAGTATACAGGCACCAAAAGCACATCTTGTTCCATGCTCATATGGGCAGTGTGTGTCACGGCTATATAGGCTGCGTTTTCTGCTGTCAACATTCATGACATAACCATCCGTGTTACCTCTTAAACCAGCTTTTAGTTGGTCTTAAATATCCCTACCAGCCCTTCCTGAAATAAACACGTTGGATCATGTTTTTAAGGACACTCCTCAAATATTTCCACCCATCTCATCAGAGCAGAAGGGTGCTGATGTTAGACAGGTAAATTACAGAACCTGGCGTTGGGGCTAGAAAATGCCAGTGCGCCAGTTTTTACGAAATTGCAAACTAACGTTCGTTTGACACGAACGCCAGTGTAAGAAAATAACTATCCTTTTTTCAAAAGGTACCTTGAAGCAAACCTATGACTGCTTTCAATGCAACACAAGTATTAGTAACATAAAGTTGATTTACTATCTTACACTTCAGGGGCTCTCAAACAAAGCATCAATGTTCACAGAAGCCATGTTTGGTTCTCCCACAAATTAAACCCAATGTCATTTATTACAGCCCTGTGTTAATGAAACATTTCTGGGAAGAGACATTGCATTCAATATCCAAATATTGTATATCAATGAGTTACTTATACACATTGTGTATTGTAACATTGTAAATGTTAATTATACCTGTTTCCTTCCATTCTCCTCTAGGTCTTAGCAGATATTTTAGTATGAGCAGGCTGCTTTGTTAATGAAGTGTGGGCACTTTGTTTTGGTGAGGTAAATTACTCTGGAATCCCAGATGGGTGTCTGCAGTGTCAGACCCACATGACAAGCACACTGCTGCACAGTGGGAGGAACACAATGTCCTTCAAACAGAGGGCCTACTTTTAGACTCTTCGCTTGCCTGCTTAAACAATTGAAAAGCAATTGAATCCCTTTCCAAGTGAACACAAAGTATCCTCAAACACCGAATAGTATAGACTTGTACATAATACACAAAACAAACTCTCACACACTTACAATCATACTCCCACAGACATAGACAAGTTAATATTAGTACAAGCACTACTAAGGCACTTCAGTGTGTCGTAGTGATCAAGCACTACTACACAACCAGCCTGCCCCTACTGTATTTATCACTGACAGCATGATGTATCAAGCCAAAAGGGATTGGCGAATCAATGAACTCAAAAAAAAAAATGATGCCCAATCTGAACCAGATGCCCCTATTGGCTGATGACGGATACAGTGCTGTTCAGCCTCTGTGTTTGCAACGTAACAAAATTCCCATCGTCCTGCAGTGGGGGAACCTGTATACAAACCTCAACCCAAGTGATGTTGACAAATGGACGAGGAGAGGATGATGGATGCCTGTGGCTTTGCCTCCGTTTAAACACAATTCCTTGGAAGTTACAGATTAATTGAGTGACGATGCCAACCTGCCGGAACAAATGGAGGCCCTAATCATTTCCCCCCCAGTGCCAAGATGGCTGCCAACCTAATGAACTGGAAAAAGTGCTCAAGACTGATGAGATGTCGCCTAATAATCAATACCAATGCTACCTCAAAATACTGTGTCAATTGATCGTTTTGGCACTGGTAATAGCCTTGTAATCATTGGAAATCATCACAACAAGGATTACAACGATGTATGGTGGAATGATAATTTAGTAACTTTTGAAGCAATGCTTAAAATTTCTGTCAATGTTGATAACATACATCATGGAAAGTGTATTCTGGTTATACAGATAAGTCTGTCCATGAATTCAGTCTTCCACAAGCTCATATTCATAATGATAGCCAGTGCTTCTTAAGTACATACAATACCTGCAGTGTTTGCTGTTACTTTAGATTATACAAAAAGCACAGTGGAGGCAAAAAACAGCAGCCTAACAGTCAATTACACTCCAGGGCCCAGAGGGAGAGTCCACTTTGATCTATAATCGTTATGTCTGTTAAGGGGATGGTGAACATGGGAAAGAAATGCCTAATGGCCATTGGTTCAAATCATTCAAAAATAAAGGCAGGCAAAGAGTGCATTTCCAGTAGCGGTTTTCTTGGTTTTACTTGTGTATAGAGCAGCGAGAGCAAAAGATGGTGATATACCAGACTTCAAAATCTGTGACGCAAACTGTATTATATGTTCCTGGCTGACTCGAGTACGATTTTTTATTGAGATTTACGGGAAGATCTAAAGCTTTAAATCCCACCGCTAGGGAAAAGACGTCTCTTTCTCTATAAATGTACATCTGTTGTTGTCTTGATTGGGACTCAGTCTTACAGAGCCATTTTGGATGCTTCACTAAAAGCTAAGAATAGCAACAGGGCTGTACATTATAAGGAAATATGTGTATGTGTGTGTGTGTGTGTGTGTGTGTGTGTGTGTGTGTGTGTGTGTGTGTGTGTGTGTGTGTGTGTGTGTGTGTGTGTGTGTGTGTGTGAGTGTGTGATAAAACTGTACAACTTCCCAGCACACCAATCTGTAGGGGAAATGGATTCTAAAATGGCTTTCTGAATCATATCAACTACACTCTTTCAGAATGTGCCTTGTCGTCGCATATGGCCATAGCCATCTCTCAGCGTTACATTAGCTCTTCTAGCAAATTCTTCAATATAGAAAACCACCAGCGTATAGCATAGAACCCCTGGGACCAAGAGCAATGTTCTGTTACTATTGAAACAGAGAGTACTGTTTTGAACCTTAGCACAGCAAAAATAAAAAACTACTCATGGTTATGATTGAACCAAAGGAATGTATGTACTCATGTCACAATTCACAACAAACCATTACTACACTGAAGACATATTCTGTCATGCATAACATCTATCTGTGTTCATGCTGTGGCGTGTACTGCTGCTTGGATTGTATTATCCTGCCCATGAATTACAAAACAGGTACTACAAAACAAAGTATGTGAAATAAATGTGTTCTTGTCACAGGGAGTCTAGAAAATCCTAAAGCCTTCCAACAGATTCCTAACATATGAATACTACTAGTGCTCTCCACATTCATCCATATAATACTGCTAGTGCTCTCCACATTCATCCATAGGAATACTACTAGTGCTCTCCACATTCATCAATAGGAATACTACTAGTGCTCTTCACACACATACATATGAATACTACTAGTGCTCTTCACATTCATCCATATAAATACTACTAGTGCTCTTCACATTCATCCATATAAATACTACTAGTGCTCTTCACATTCATCCATATAAATACGACTAGTGCTCTTCACACACATAAACTCAGCAAAAAATAAAAACGTCCTCTCACTGTCAACTGTGTTAATTTTCAGCAAACTTAACATGTGTAAATATTTGTATGAACATAACAAGATTCAACAACTGAGACATAAACGAAACAAATTCCACAGACATGTGACTAACAGAAATGGAATAATGTGTCCCTGAACAAAGGGGGGTCAAAATAAAAAATAACAGTCAGTATCTGGCCCTAGACCTCACCCTCCGATCCAACAGGTCCGAGACGTGCTCAATGGGATTGAGATCCGGGCTCTTCGCTGGCCATGCCAGAACACGGACATTCCTGTCTCGCAGGAAATCACGCACAGAATGAGCAGTTTTGCTGGTGGCATTGTCATGCTGGAGGGTCATGTCAGGATGAGCCTGCAGGAAGGGTACCACATGAGGGAGGAGGATGTCTTCCCTGTAACGCACAGCGTTGAGATTGCCTGCAATGACAACAAGCTCAGACCGATGATGCTGTGACACACCCCAAACCATGACGGACCCTCCACCTCCAAATCGATCCCGCTCTAGAGTACAGGCCTCGGTGTAACGCTCATTCCTTCGACGATAAACGCGAATCCGACCATCACCCCTGGTGAGACAAAACAGCAACTCGTCAGTGAAGAGCACTTTTTGCCAGTCCTGTCTGGTCCAGCGACGGTGGGTTTGTGCCCATAGGCGACGTTGTTGCCGGTGATGTCTGGTGAGGACCTGCCTTACAGCAGGCCTACAAGCCCTCAGTCCAGCCTCTCTCAGCCTATTGCGGACAGTCTGAGCACTGATGGAGGGATTGTGCCTTCCTGGTGTAACTCTGGCAGTTGTTGTTGTCATCCTGTACCTGTTCCGCAGGTGTGATGGTCAGATGTACCAATCCTGTGCAGGTGTTGTTACACGTGGTCTGCCACTGCGAGGACGATCAGCTGTCCGACCTGTCTCCCTGTTGCGCTGTCTTAGGCATCTCACAGTACGGACATTGCCCTGGCCACATCTCAAATCAAATCAAAGTTTATTTGTCACGTGCGCCGAATACAACAGGTGTAGGTAGACCTTACAGTGAAATGCTTACTTACAGGCTCTAACCAATAGTGCGGAAAAAAGGTGTGTGTGTGTGTGTGTGTGTGTGTGTGTGTGTGTGTGTGTGTAGGTAAGTAAAGAAATAAAACAACAGTAAAAAGACATTTGAAAATAAGAGTAGCAAGGCTATATATACAGACACCGGTTAGTCAGGCTTATTGAGGTGGTATGTGTATGTAGGTATGGTTAAAGTGACTATGCATATATGATGAACAGAGAGTAGCAGTAGCGTAAAAAGAGGGGTTGGCGGGTGGTGGGACACAATGCAGATAGCCCGGTTAGCCAATCTGCGGGAGCACTGGTTGGTCGGGCCAATTGAGGTAGTATGTACATGAACGTATAGTTAAAGTGACTATGCATATAAGATAAACAGAGAGTAGCAGCAGCGTAAAAGAGGGGTTGGGGGGGGGGCACACAATGCAAATAGTCTGGTTAACCATTTGGTTACCTGTTTAGAAGTCTTAAGGCTTGGGGGTAAAAACTGTTGAGAAGCCTTTTTGTCCTAGACATGGCACTCCAGTACCGCTTGCCATGCGGTAGCAGAGAGAACAGTCTACGACTAGGGTGGCTGGGGTCTTTAACAATTTTTAGGGCCTGCCTCTGGCACAGCCTGGTGTAGAGGTCCTGGATGGCAGGCAGCTTTGCCCGTATGCACTGGGCCGTACGCACTACCCTCTGAAGTGCCTTGCGGTCGGAGGCCGAGCAATTGCCGTACCAGGCAGTGATGCAACCGGTCAGGATGCTCTCGATGTTGCAGCTGTAGAACCTTTTGAGGATCTCAGGGCCCATGCCAAATCTTTTTAGTTTCCTGAGGGGGAATAGGCTTTGTCGTGCCCTCTTCACAACTGTCTTGGTGTGTTTGGACCATTCTAGATTGTTGTTGATATGGACACCAAGGAACTTTAAGCTCTCAACCTGCTCCACTACAGCCCCGTCGATGGAGAGCGTGATCACACAGTCGTCCGGAACAGCTGATGCTCTCATGCATGCCTCAGTGTTGTTTGCCTCGAAGCGAACATAGAAGTGATTTAGCTCGTCTGGTAGGCTTGTGTCACTGGGCAGCTCGTGGCTGTGTTTCCCTTTGTAGTCTGTAATAGTTTGCAAGCCCTGCCACATCCGACGAGAGTCGGAGCCGGTGTAGTATGATTCAATCTTAGCCCTGTATTGACGCTTTGCCTGTTTGATGGTTCATCGCAGGGCATAGCGGGATTTCTTGTAAGCTTCCGGGTTAGAGTCCCGCACCTTGAAAGCGGCAGCTCTACCCTTTAGCTCAGTGCGAATGTTGCCTGTAATCCATGGCTTCTGCTTGGGGTATGTACGTACAGTCACTGTGGGGATGACGTCCTCAATGCACTTATTGATAAAGCCAGTGACTGATGTGGTGTATTCCTCAATGTCATCGGAAGAATCCCGGAACATGTTGCAGTCTGTGATAGCAAAACAGTCCTGTAGTTTAGCATCTCTTTATCTGACCACTTTTTTATAGACCGAGTCACTGGTGCTTCCTGCTTTCATTTTTGCTTGTAAGCAGGAACCAGGAGGATAGAGTTGTGGTCGGATTTACCAAATGGAGGGCGAGGGAGAGCTTTGTACGCATCTCTGTGTGTGGAGTACAGGTGATCTATAATTTTTTTCCCTCTGGTTGCACATTTAACATGTTGATAGAGATTTGGTAGAACTGATTTAAGTTTCCCTGCATTAAAATCTCTGGCCACTAGGAGCGTCGCCTCTGGGTGAGCGGTTTCCTGTTTGCTTATTTCCTTATACAGTGCCCGTATCTGTTTGTGGTGGTAAATAAACAGCCACGAAAACAATAGCTGATAACTCTCTAGGCAAGTAGTGTGGCCTGCAATTTATTACAAAATACTCTACTTCAGGCGAGCAAAATCTAGAGACTTCCTTAGATTTCGTGCACCAGCTGTTGTTTACAAATATGCACAGACCGCCCCCCCTCGTCTTACCGGAGTGTGCTGTTCTATCCTGCCGGTGCAGCGTATATCCCGCTAGCTGAATATCCATGTCGTCATTCAGCCACGATTCCGTGAAACATAGGATATTACAGTTTTTGATGTCCCGTTGGTAGGATATTCATGATCGTACCTCGTCTAGTTAATTGTCCAATGATTGCACGTTGGCGAGTAATATTGACGGTAACGGCAGCTTTCCTACTCGCCTTCTGTGGGTCAGGACGAGGCATCCGGCTCTTCGTCCTCTGCGTCGCTTCCTTTTGCGAATAATTGGGATGTCTGCCCATTGGGGTGTTTGGAGAACATCGTATGAGTCCTGCTTGTTGTTAAAAAAATCTTTGTCTAATCCGAGGTGAGTGATCGCTGTCTTGATATCCAGAAGCTCTTTTCTGCCGTAAGATACGGTTGCAGAAACATTATGTACAAAATCATTTACAAATATTGCGAAAAAAACCACATAATAGCACAATTGGTTAGGAGACCGTAAAACGGCAGCCATCTCCTCCGGTGCCATCTTGTACGTCTGCAGTCCTCATGCCTCCTTGCAGCATGCCTAAGGCACGTTCACGCAGATGAGCAGGGATCCTGGGCATCTTTCTTTTGGTGTTTTTCAGAGTCAGTAGAAAAGGCATCTTTAGTGTCCTAAGTTTTCATAACTGTGACCTTAATTGCCTACCGTCTAAGCTGTTAGTGTCTTAACGACCATTCCACAGGTGCATGTTCATTATTTGTTTATGGTTCATTGAACAAGCATGAGAAACATGGTTTAAACCCTTTACAATGAAGATCTGTGAAGTTATTTGGATTTTTACAAATTATCTTTGAAAGACAGGGTCCTGAAAAAGGGATGTTAATTTTATTGCTGAGTTTACATATGAATACTACTAGTGCTCTCCACATTCATCCATATGAATACTACTAGTGCTCTCCACATTCATCCATATGAATACTACTAGTGCTCTCCACATTCATCCATATGAATACTACTAGTGCTCTCCACATTCATCCATATGAATACTACTAGTGCTCTCCACATTCATCCATATGAATACTACTAGTGCTCTCCACATACACTATATATCCAAAAGTATGTGGTCACCCCTTCAAATTAGTGGATTCGGCTACTTCAGCCACACCCTTTGCTGACAGGTGTATACAATCGAGCACATAGCCATGCAATCTCCATAGACAGACATTGGCAGTAGAATGGCATTACTGAAGAGCTCAGTGACTTTCAACATCACACCGTCATAAGATGCAACCTTTCCAACAAGTCAGTTCGTCAAATGTCTGCCCTGCTAGAGCTGCCCCGGTCAACTGTAAGTGCTGTTATTGTGAAGTGGAAACATCTAAGAACAATAACGGCTCAGCTGCGAAGTGGTAGGCCACAGAAGCTTACAGAACGGGACCGCCGGGTGCTGAAGCACATAGTGCGTAAAAATCGCCTGTCCTTGGTTGCAACACTCACTAACACGTTCTAAATTGCCTCTGGAAGCAACGTCAGCACAATAACTGTTTGTCGGGAGCTTCATGAAATGGGTTTCCATGGCCGAGCAGCCGCACACAAGCCTAACATCAGCATGCGCAATGCCAAGCGTTGGCTGGAGTACTGTAAAGCTCGCCGCCAATGAACTCGGGAGCAGTGGAAACGCGTTCTCTGGAGTGATGAATCACGCTTCACCATCTGGCAGTCCGACGGATATTTCTGGGTTTGGCGGATGCCAGGAGAAAGCTACCTGCCCAAATGCATAGTGCCAACTGTAACGTTTGGTGGAGGAGGAATAATGGTCTGGGGCTGTTTCTCATGGTTCGGGCTAGGCCCCTTAGTTCCAGTGAAGGGAAATCTTAACGCTACAGCATACAATGACATTGTAGATGATTCTGTGCTTCCAACTTTGTGGGAACAGTTTTGGGAAGGCAGTTTCCTGTTTCAGCATGACAATGCCCCCGTGCACAAAGTGAGGTCCATACAGAAATGGTTTGTTGAGATCGGTGTGGAAGAACTTTACTGGCCTGCAGAGCCTTGACCTCAACCTCATCAAACACCTTTGGGATGAATTGGAATGCCCACTGCAAGCCAGGCCTAACTTCCCAACCTCAGTGCCCAACCTCACTAATGCTCGTGTGGCTGAATGGAAGCAAATCCCCGCAGCAATGTTCCAACATCTAGTGGAAAGCCTACCCAGAAGAATGAAAGCTGTAATCGGAGCAAAGGGGGACCAACTGATTTTGGAATCAGCTGTTCGACAAGCACCCTAAAGAAGGCACAGTGATGCCGAAACGTTGGTGATTTACCCAATAAATTACTGGGAGTTTAAATATGGAGTGTGCAACTCTATTTTTATAGTTTATAGTTTATTCGACGTAAGTCAGCAACTGTTTTTTATGACAAGCAGGTGTCCACATAATTTTGATCAAGTAGTGTACATCCATATGAATACTACTAGTGCGCTTCACATACATACATATAATACTAACATATTTTATTCACACAAATCCTATTTTAGTAGAGCTCTGCCAGGTTCCCCTGTTCTTATTTGCCTGACCCAAAATGGTCTGTATCAGGATATGTATTGGGAAAAGTAATGAAATGTCTGACCCTCTGACTGTGTGTCTCTGTGAGTGTTTGTGTGTGTGTGTGTGTGTCTCTGTGCGTGTGTATGTGTACAAAACCTCTCCACAGTGGTCCCCACATTAACAGGGCTCCTCTGACCCTTCATCTTGACTCAGGGAGGATGCATCGACACGCTGCTCTCCCCTGGGGAGAATACTGTAGCATACGCTGGGCTTGTGGATACGTATCAGTCCTCTGACCACTCAGACGTGAAATCACAAAC
Organism: Salmo trutta; assembly: GCF_901001165.1. Lineage (NCBI taxonomy): Eukaryota > Metazoa > Chordata > Actinopteri > Salmoniformes > Salmonidae > Salmo > Salmo trutta. The sequence goes on from NC_042962.1 coordinate 15,833,455, forward strand.
AGAAGAGGACTCAGAAGCCATGGTCTGCATTACAAGCATCAGATTGGCTGGGGGACACGTCTATGGTGGCCGGTGACTGATGATTGTTTGTTTTCTCAGCTTCATTAGCATACTCTGCCCTATTGGTTGAGGATGGGGCTGATGCTAATCAGTCTGGTAATGGTCTCTACCTTCTAACCTGCAGGTTTAGGAGAACATATACAAAGGAATTGTTGTCATGACAACTAAGTGCACCAACATGGTTTGTGGAGTTGATCTGTTAGGCAATGTTTGTTTTCTTCTGTGGAAGCACGAGTGCTTGCCACCCAATTTTTCCTGAAGTCATTACTATAATGCCCAAAGCAGATATTTTATTTGTGATTTTGTGAAAAGGTTGTCCTTAAATGAGGGAACAAATAGGCTATAACGGAAAGAAATCAGTATTGATCATTAGCCAATAGATCAAAAGTTGATAGTCTGTTGTCAGCTGTCATTGAAACAGCATAGGTTTAAGACAACTCTGAAATATGCATTAGAAACACAAAAGGGTCTTCCTTATAACTATTATGGCCCATGTTGACTCCATTGTATGTAAATTGTAAAGTATTTTGTCTGTAATGTCTTTTTCGGACCCCAGTAAGACTAGCTGACGCCATTGGCGCCGGCCAATGGGGATCCTAATATATCAAATCTAATGCTGCTCACAGTTGTGTGAAGTTGGCTGGATGTCCTTTGGGGAGTGGACCGCTCTTAATTCACACAGGAAGATGTTAAGTGTGAAAAACCCAGCAGTGTTGCAGTTCTTGACACAAACCGGTGTGCCTGGCACCTACTACCATACCCTGTTCAAAGGCACTTCAATATGTTGTCTTGTCCATCCACCCTCTGGAATGGCACACATACACAATCCATGTCTCAACTGTCTCCTTCTTTAACCGGTCTACTCACCTTCATATAAACTGATTGAAGTGGATTTAACAAGTGACATCAATAAGGGATCATAGCTTTCACCTGGTCAGTCTATGTCATGGAAAGAGAAGGTGTTTGTAATGTTTTGTACACTCATTGTAGATAATACTTGTCACTCTAGCCAATAGCACGTCGCAGCATCCAGTAAAAATGTTCAGCACCTGCTAACCTATTTCAGCACCACTAAGGGCATCACCCGATAACACATTTCAGGACCATCAGATGCTCAGCCTGTGTAATAGATTTCAGCACCATTAAATGGACAGCTCCACCACAACATTTCAGCCCCACCAATACGACAGCTCCAAGGACCTAAGGGAGAGGCACAATGACTCAAGACCAGAAATGTAATCCTCTCCAGAATGCAGGGTATGAGATCTGGGCAATTCCACAATAACAGAATGATGCGGAGACTCAGATTTGTTACTTTAAAATGTACAGTGCCATCAGAAAGTATTCAGTCCCAGACTTTTTCCACATTTTGTTACATTACAGCCTTATTCTAAAATGGATTAAATAAAACATTTTCCTCACCAATCTACATGCAATGCCCCATAATGACAAAGCAAAAACAAGTTTTTAGATTTGTTGTCAAATGTATTCAAAATAAAAAACAGATACATTATTTACATAAGTATTCAGACCCTTTGCTATGAGACTCAAAATTGAGCTCAGGTGCATCCTGTTTCCATTGATCATCCTTGAGATGTTTCTACAACTTGATTGGAGACCACCTGTTTGGACACACCCACTCATTCAGGGTTTTTCTTTATTTTTGCAATTTTTTTTGTAGAATAATAGTAGAATAATAGTAGAATAATAGTGAAGACATCAAAACGATGCAATAACACACATGGAATCATGTAGTAACCAGAAAAGTGTTAAACAAATCTACATATATATTTGAGATTTGAGATTCTTCAAAGTAGCCACCAACTTTTCCTTGACGACAGCATTGCCACAGGGTTCAATTCTTGGGCCAACTCTTTACTCTGTATACATCAATGATGTCGCTCTTGCTGCTGGTGAGTCTCTGATCCACCTCTACGCAGACGACACCATTCTGTATACTTCTGGCCCTTCTTTGGACACTGTGTTACCAACCCTCCAGACAAGCTTCAATGCCATACAACTCTCCTTCCGTGGCCTCCAACTGCTCCTAAATACAAGTAAAACTAAATGCATGCTCTTCAACCGATCGCTGCCTGCACCTGCCCGCCTGTCCAGCATCACTACTCTGGACGGTTCTGACTTAGAATATGTGGACAACTACAAATACCTAGGTGTCTGGTTAGACTGTAAACTCTCCTTCCAGACTCACATCAAACATCTCCAATCCAACGTTAAATCTAGAATTGGCTTCCTATTTCGCAACAAAGCATCCTCCACTCATGCTGCCAAACATACCCTCGTAAAACTGACCATTCTACCGATCCTCGACTTTGGCGATGTCATTTACAAAATAGCCTCCAATACCCTACTCAACAAACTGGATGCAGTCTATCACAGTGCCATCCGTTTTGTCACCAAAGCCCCATATACTACCCATATACTGGCCTTCGCTTCATAATCGTCACCAAACCCACTGGCTCCAGGTCATCTACAAGACCCGGCTAGGTAAAGTCCCCCCTTATCTCTGCTCACTGGTCACCATAGCAGCACCCACCTGTAGCACGTGCTCCAGCAGGTATATCTCTCTGGTCACCCCCAAAGCCAATTCCTCCTTTGGCCGTCTCTCCTTCCAGTTCTCTGCTGCCAATGACTGGAACGAACTACAAAAATCTCTGAAACTGGAAACACTTATCTCCCTCACTAGCTTTAAGCACCAGCTGTCAGAGCAGCTCACAGATCACTGCACCTGTACATAGCCCATCTATAATTTAGCCCAAACAACTACCTCTTCCCCTACTGTATTTATTTATTTTGCTCCTTTGCACCCCATTATTTATTTCTACTTTGCACTTTCTTCTACTACAAATCTACCATTCCAGTGTTTTACTTGCTATATTGTATTTACTTTGCCACCATGGCCTTTTTTGCCTTTACCTCCCTTATCTCGCCTCATTTGCTCACATTGTATATAGACTTATTTTTCTACTGTATTATTGACTGTATGTTTGTTTTACTCCATGTGTAACTCTGTGTTGTTGTATGTTGTCGAACTGCTTTGCTTTATCTTGGCCAGGTCGCAATTGTAAATGAGAACTTGCCTACCTGGTTAAATAAAGCTGAAATAAATAAAAAAATTAAAAATTGCACACTCTTGGCATTCTATCAACCAGCTTCATGAGGTAGTCACCTGAAATGCATTTCAATTAACAGGTGTGCCTTGTTAAAAGTACATTTGTGGAATTTCTTTCCTTCTTAATGCATTTCAGCCAATCAGTTGTGTTGTGACAAGGTAGGGGTGGTATACAGAAGATAGCCCTATTTGGTAAAAGAACAGCCCTATTTGGTAAAAGAACAGCTCAAATGAAAAATGACATTCCATCATTACTTTAAGACATGAAGGTCAGTCAACGTGAAACATTAATAACTTCTGAAGTTCTTCAAGTGCAGTCGCAAAAACCATCAAGCGATATGATGAAACTGGCTCTCATGATGAGAACCGCCACAGGAAAGGAAGACCCAGAGTTCAGTAGAGTTAACTGCACCTCAGATTGCAGCCCAAATAAATGCTTTGCAGAGTTCAAGTAACAGACACATCTCAACCTCAACTGTTCAGAGGAGACTGCATGAATCGGGCCTTCATAGTTGAATTGCTACAAAGAAACCACTAGTAAAGGACACCAATAAGAAGAAGACTTGCTTGGGCCAAGAAACACGAGCAATGGACATTAGACCGGTGGAAATCTGTCCTTTGGTCTCATGAGTCCAAATTTGCGATTTTTGGTTCCAACCGCCGTGTCTTTGTGAGACGCTGAATAGGTTAACGGATGATCTATGAATGTGTGGTTCCCACCATGAAGCATGTGGTGTAATGGTGTGGGGGTGCTTTGCTGGTGACACTGTCTGTGATTTATTTAGAATTCCAGGCACACTTAACCAGCATGGCTACCACAGCATTCTGCAGCGATATGCCATCCCATCTGGTTTGCGCTTAGGGGGACTATCATTTGTTTTTCAACAGGACAATGACCCAAAACACACCTTCAGGCTGTGTAAGGGCTATTTGACCAAGAAGGAGAGTGATGGAGTGCGGCATCAGATGCCCTGGCCTCCACAATCACCCGACCTCAACCCAAATGAGATGGTTTGGGATAAGTTGGACCGCAGAGTGAAGGAAAAGCAGCCAGCAAATGCTCAGCATGTGTGGGAACTCCTTCAAGACTGTTGGAAAATAATTCCAGGTGAAACAGGTTGAGAGAATGTCAAGAGTGTGCGTAGCTGTCATCAAGGCAAAGGATGGCTACTTTGAAGAATCTAAAATCTAAAATATATTTTGATTTGTTTTACACTTTTTTGGTTTATACATATTTCCATGTGTTTTTCATAGTTTTGATGTCTTCACTATTATTCTACAATGTAGAAAATAGTAAAAAGAAAGAAAAACACTTGAATGAGTAGTTGTGTCCAAAAACTTGTATATACAGTAAAATCTTATCTTCCATCGTGACTCAAGCCAGCTTGTCCTCAGTAAATGTAAGGCCATATTATGTGGTTACAATCACTCCCTTTCCAAGAAATTACCCTGTCTACTGGTACATCCTTTGCAGCTAAATATGAATCATCAGAATCATTCAATGACATGTAATGAGTCATTCATAGTAAAATGGAGGGATGTATTGCAAAAGGAAATCGCAAAATGCCATTATACAGGGAAAGATGGATTTACCTGTGGACGTTGAAGGGGTGACGGTAAAATCAGAATGTATGGTGGATTAGCAGCTGTGGGTGAAAATTCAGCACTTGAAGAAAGAGGAAATTAGGAATGTATAATTATTTAACTACAGGTACCGTAGATGTGAGTGAAATAGCTGTAAGTAGCAGTATTTTTGTCCATTAGTTTATTACAATCAGGGTAAGGATGGTAGGTGGAAAAAAAGAATAGAATATATATATATATATATATATATATATATATATATATATATATATATATATATAAAATAACGGATTAGAAATGATGCAAACAATTAAATTGACAGAACCTGAAATCTATCTGCAATATTAAAGCTGATCTACCCCCCCCCCCAAAAAAATATATATATACACAGTTGAAGTCGGAACTTTACATACACCTTGGCCAAATACATTTAAACTCAGTTTATCACAATTACTGAAATTTAATCCTAGTAAAAAAATCCGTCTTAGGTCAGTTAGGATCACCATTTTATTTTAAGAATGTGAAATGTCAGAATAATAGTAGAGAGAATGATTTATTTCAGCTTTTATTTCTTTCATCACATTCCCAGTGGATCAGAAGATTACATACACTCAATTAGGATTTGGTAACATTGCCCCTTAAATTGTTTAACTTGGGTCAAACGTTTCCGGTAGTCTTCCACAAGCTTCCCACAATAGGTTGGGTGAATTTTGGCCCATTCCTCCTGACAGAGCTGGTGTAACTGAGTCAGGTTTGTAGGCCTCCTTGCTCGCACACGCTTTTTCAGTTCTGCCCACAAATTGTCTTTAGGATTGAGGTCAGGGCTTTGTGATGGCCACTCCAATACTTTGACTTTGTCCTTAAACCATTTAGCCACAATTTTGGAAGCATTCTTGGGGTCATTGTCCATTTGGAAGACCCATTTGCGACCAAGCTTTAACTTCCTGACTGATGTCTTGATATGTTGCTTCAATATATCCACATAATTGTCCTACCTCATGACACCAGCTATTTTGTGAAGCACCCCCACAACATGATGCTGCCACCCCTGTGCTTCACGGTTGGGATGGTGCTCTTCGGCTTGCAAGCCTCCCCATTTTTCCTCCAAACATAACAATGGTCATTATGGCCAAACAGTTCTATTTTTGTTTCATCAGACCAGAGGACATTTCTCCAAAAAGTACAATCTTTGTCCCTATGTGCAGTTGCAAACCATAGTCTGTCTTTTTTATGGCGGTTTTGGAGCAGTGGTGTCTTCCTTGCTGAGTGGCCTTTCAGGTTATGTCGATATAGGACACATTTTACTGTGGATATAAATACTTTTGTACCTGTTTCCTCCAGCATCTTCACACGGTCCTTTGCTGTTGTTCTGCGATTGATTTGCACTTTTCACACCAAAGTATGTTCATCTCTAGGAGACAGAATGTGTCTCCTTCCTGAGCGATATGACGGCTGCGTGGTCCCATGGTGTTTATACTTGCGTACTATTGTTTGTACAGATGAACATCGTACCTTCAGGTGTTTGGAAATTGCTCCCAAGGATGAACCAGACTTGTGGAGGTCTACCATTTTTCTGAGGTCTTGGCTGATTTTTTTTGATTTTCCCATGATGTCAAGCTAAGAGGCACTGCGTTTGAAGGTAGGCCTTGAAATACATCCACAGGTACACCTCAAATTGACTCAAATGATGTAAATTAGCCTATCAGAAGCTTCTAAAGCCATGACATCATTTTCTGGAATTTTCCAAGCTGTTTAAAGGCACAGTCAACTTAGTGTATGTAAACTTCTGACCCACTGGAATTGTGATACAGTGAATTATAAGTGAAATAATCTGTCTGTAAACAATTGTTGGAAAAATTACTTGTGTCATGCACAAAGTAGATGTCCTAACCGACTTGCCAAAACTATAGTTTGATAATTAACAATAAATTTGTGGAGTGGTTGAAAAACGAGTTTTAATGACTCCAACCTAAGTGTATGTAAACTTCCGACTTCAACTGTATATATATATATACAGTATATATATTATGAGTCATTTGTGCTAAGTTGTGACTGGCATATTTGTGCACTGAGCTTTAGCAAAAATACCCCTGTAGTGTGCATTTGCATAATTTAGCAGATGCTCTTATCCAGAGCGTCTTAGAGGAGCAATTAAGGTTAAGTGCCTTGCTCAAGGGCACATCGACATATGTTTCACCTAGTCGGCTCGGGGATTCGAACCAGCAACTTTTCCAGTTACTGGCTGAATGCTCTTAACCGCTAGGCTACCTGCCACCTCAGTGTACTAATACAGAATAATTGCTGCTATTCAAAAAGGCCAAGGCTAGTAATGACAGCACTCCCCTTCTATTAAATATGCTATATTATTTTGAGCCAATGGGTCACAGGCTTCTTTCTGCTTGTCTAGCAAATGAAGGGAAACCCAGGAACACACAATTACCTTACTAATTTGCATCTTCTCGCCAGCCTAATAGAAATGTACATCAACAATGCGTTTCGACGGAATAGCAATAGCCAAACTTAGCAATCCCGTTCTTAGTAAACCATGAACAGTGCTATAATTTTGGATGGAGATGAGCTTTCCCTAAAGATGTATGTTAAGTGCTGCCTTTAATCCTTTATGTCACATTTAGGTAATGCAAGGTTCTTCCGAACGACCCATTTCCTTAGTGGTTAGGACCTTCAGATGTGTGTTTGCGCGCGCGTGTGTGTGCAACAAATACCCTTTGTTATGGCCCCAGAATACCTTCTTGATGCGCAGACAAAAAAAAGAATGCATTGGATTTTCATCATCTCCCGTTCATGACCAGTCACCTTTATCCACCATGACTTTAAGGTTGGGCTGCATGTGTGGCTCTCTCTGCCAGGATAAATCACATGTGGGGACACAATATTTCATAGAGAGGGCCCATTTTTTACATAACTCTGGGCCTCTTTCCAGCCTGGATGTGTGTTTAATCCCTCAGAAAAAAGCTATGTAGTGAATTTGTCATTGTTGTAAACAGCCCTGGGCTTTAAACACAGCCAGTGGTGTCATGACAGAACACTTGGTTTGTGGTCTCCTGCTCAGAGACTTAAGGGGGAAATATAGCCAGCAGCATACCACCCTGCATCCCACTGCTGGCTTGCTTCTGAAGCTAAGCAGGGTTGGTCCTGGTCAGTTCCTGGATGGGAGACCAGATGCTGCTGGAAGTGGTGTTGGAGGGCTAGTAGGAGGCACTCTTTCCTCTGGTCTAAACAATATCCCAATTCCCCAGGGCAGTGATTGTGTAGGGTGCTGTCTTTTGGATGGGACGTTAAATGGGTGTCCTGACTCTCTGATGTCATTAAAGATCCCATTGCACTTATTGTAAGAGTAGGGGTGTTAACCCTGGTGTCCTGGCTAAATTCCCAATCAGGCCATCTAATCATCCCCAGCTTACAATTGGCTCATTCATCCCCCTCCTCTCCCCTGAAACTATTACCCAGGTCGTTGCTGTAAATGAGAATGTGTTCTCAGTCAACTTACCTGGTAAAATAATGGTTAAATAAAAAATAGCTGGTGGAAAACAAGCCAAGCTTCCTATGGTAGGTGAGTTAATGCAGAGGAGAGGGTGCCAATCAGATAAGAGCAGGCCCAGGGAATTAACATGTAAGCTACTGCTAGGGGGAACGAGGCAGAGCATCCACACTCACTCTACAGAAAGAAGGGGTGAGAATGTTCAAGATGAGGGAAGCACACTATATAGGCCACCATAGAATGGCAGTAATCTCTTTCATTACAGTGCTGTGTGGGATGAAAAGGAGGAGAGGAATGGGTCACAGGGAGGAGAAGGGACAGAGCACAAGGTTGAATGGAAGGGTGATGATTCATCACTGGGTTTAAAGTGTATCTGAAATACTGCAATAGGGTCACAAAGACCTTACCTTCACCATAAGAAACATATAATTGGGCCTGTTCAAGAATATGCAACGATACAGAACGCTCAGATAGAAAGCTATCAAGTAGAACAGGTATGATTTTTTTGTCATGAAGAATATTGGTTTCGGCTCTATTCATTCTATTTGTGTCTGCAATGTTCAGAATGTTTCACCACTGTGCTGTATTTAATGTATTGAAAGTGGCAACAAAAATGTTGGTTAACATCACAATAGCTCTCCAACACCTCACCACAAGCCCCATTGTTGAATCACAAATCTACTGATACTGCAAGTGCTCAAACCTCAGAAAGAACTTCCAAGGAGCGTACCCCGGACCTGGGCAGTAATTATGCGTTTCAAAATTCTAGATAAGCAGCGGCTTGCTCCAGTAGAGTATTCTTTTGTATGAAGACGATTATAAATATTAAAGCTGATGTTGCCGGCATGGGGATACCTGTGAAGCACAGGAGGTTGGTGGCTCCTTAATTGGGGAGGACGGGCTCGTGGTAATGACTGGAGCGGAATCATTGGAATGGTATTAAATACATCAAACACATGGTTTCCAGGCATTTTATTCCATTCCATTTGTGTCGTTCTACTCTCAGCAGCCTCAATAAAATACCTCATTATAAACGCCTCATCTCATAAGACGGAAGATAAGCAAACGACAGGAGAGGGTTTGGATACTGAAAGAAAAAAAAATCTGCCTTTTTAAAAGAAATCTAACTTCCTGATTCAATGTCAAAGACTGTGCATATCAGTATTCCAAAGCCTTTTTAAATGAGCCCAGATTAGCTCTTATGGAGCTGACAAAATGGGCAATGATGAAGGGAAGGTGTGCCAGAGCACATTCTGAATGGCATTCGTTTTGAAAGAGCTTCTATCTGTCGAATCGGGTAGACACAGTGCTATAATCTGCAGATCCGCCCGACAAATTGACTGTAGAAGCAATAACTGCAGTGAATAATGTAGACAGACGGGAAAAAAACACAAAATATTCCGTAAAGTGCACTCAACTCTCATCACCAGGGAACTGCAGTGCCGATGAAAGTAGGGAGTCAGGTTTCCTAGGTAATTTTGGCCAAGATGGAGAAATGTTGTGTGTGTGTGCGTGTGTGTGTGTGTACATAAAGGGACAGCGAACTTGGCGAGGTGTGTTCAGGTAAATTGCTCTGTAATTGTAATTGCTTTACTACAGCTGCTTGCATTAAGCGGTAGGAAACGGCCTGCCTTGTTCCTGGCAGGAGAGAACATAAGGAAGGTGTTAATGAAAGAGGGGGCTGATTGCCTTGAGCAGCCTCTTTCTCTTCATCTAACTGGCTCTTCTAGCTCTTTCGCTCAGGCAACCATCCAGATGCTCAATTGCTTTGGCTTGGAGGACTTGACCTTCCCATGTTTCCCGGGGAGGGATGCCGACTGCGGAGTGTGATTCGATTGGTAGGGTATACACCTGCCTCACTAATTTATCCAAAACAATTTGCCAGTAAATACGCCTGGTGACAAATATTTACTCTGGCAGGCATTACATGAAGGAGTGAAGGTTAAATCTATTAGATCGGTGAAACTTGTAGTGGCAGCTCCACCCCTTTCTCCTCCTCCTCCTACCTCTCTCCTGTGTGAGTGTCTGTAGGAGCTCTCCTTATTGAGTTACAGGTAATGAATGCCACTTTGGCCCTGTAATACACCTGCTGGGTCGCATTAAGAGCATATGCCCTCCAATGAAGTAAAGTCATATTTTTGATTGCTCTCTTAAGACAAAAAAAGCTGAAATAACAAAAAAGGAGTCATCCATTTTAGCAGAAGTCTGAGACGCTGGAAATTATATTTGATATGGTGTGGATGAAAAGACTAAATGGAAACAGAATATTATTTCAGTCATTTAGTAGACAATCTCATCCAGAGTGACTAACAGGAGCAATTAGGGTTAAGTGCCTTGCTCAAGGGCACATTTACAGATTTTTCACCTAATCAGCTCAGGGATTTGAACCAGCGAACTTCCAGTTACTGGCCCAATGCTCTTAACCGCTAGGCTACCTGGATATGATAAACAAGGCCTGTGTTCTGATAAATGGGCGTAATAAACTTAATAAGGAATCATAAGACTACAAAATAAACCCTAATAAGGCACCTTAAAAAGCACCACAGTGTTTTACAAGCACTTTTGTCCTATTTCAAAACTTAACACTGTTTGCACATTCTCGTTTCCATAGTGTAAGTTTGTAGGGCATTGTATTTTCTCCACCTCATCTAATTTCGCCTGGACCATTGACAGAATGATACAGTAGTCTACAGTTAACACAGTGCTGATTGACAAACCTTTCTGAAGAAATAGAATCCATAAATGTAAATAGAGCATTTGAAAGCATACAAACAGAAGATTGTCTGCTGTCATTCTCTGCTGTCATTCTCTGCTGTCATCTGACAATCTGGAAATGCCAAGGTACAATGTGTGTCAGTGAGCAAGTTGTGTTGTTTGGGGAAGCTTGTGACAGCATTGAGCATGATACCGTCCAAATCATAACATGGCATGGTTCAATGATCAAGGTCAAAGAGGACCTAAGGGACAACGAGATTCCCTGTTAATTACAAACATGTTCTGTACGCCTATCTCCATATCATCATGAATTCCAAACACACTGATAAGTTTCATGTTCCATCAAAATTAAAGTGCATTAACACACTGTATCCTTTACTCAACTTCTGATACCTGGGTGGATACATCCCAGTTAGATGCACACCTCTGTCTATTTCATCTCTCTCACACACACACACACACACACACACACACACACACACACACACACACACACACACACACACACACACACACACACACACACACACACACAGGAGACTTAAAAAGAGATAAGCTCAACATGTGACGTGATGACTCACAAGCTTAGACGAGAGGCTTGGCTAGATTGACAAAGGCAAACACCACAGCCATATTTAGCTACATTACAAATACAAAAGTACTATGATTTCATTTTCGAAGATGGGCTCCTTCCAAATTTGACGCATTCTCCATTTTCTAAAGCCACGCTGAGAAGAATTTTCCTGATTGTTCCGACAACGACAACTTATCACTCGTATAATTAGGAAACAGCCATTAGGCAGCTTTAATACCGCAATCAACAAAACGATCCTGCTTCAATTAAAGCATATGTATGTTTGAGGAGGGGAAACTACAACAGCCTGTAATGGTTGGTGAGTTCAGACAAACTGCTGAGAATGGGAAGCAGTCCATTTATATTTCCGTCTCACTTTCTCTCCCGCCTGGATTTAGTGGAAGCAACAGTAGATCGAGTGATAACTCTAATTGGTAGATGTGTTTCATATGGTGGAAGTGTAGCCGACAAGCGCAACACCGCAGGAATAGGTAGCTAGCTAATGATGTAGTTATTACATGTGCAATTCAGGAGCTGTATTCACAAACGGGTAAAATATATACAGTGCCTTCAGAAAGTATTCACACTGCTTGACGTTTTACACCTTTTGTTGTGTTACAGCTTGAATTTAAAATTGATTAAATAGAGAGTTTTTGGTCACTGGGCTACACAAAATACCACATAATGCCAAAGTGCAATTATGTTTTTCGAAATGTTAACAAATGAAAAGCTGAAATGTCTTGAGTCAATAAGTGTTGTTTTGTCAAGCGTAAATAAGTTCAGGAGTAAAAGTCACATAAGTTGCATGGACTCACTCTATGTACAATAATAGTGTTTAAAATGATTTTTGAATCACTACCTCATAGCTGTACCCCACACATACAATTATCTGTAAGGTCCCTCAGTCGAGCAGTGAATGTCAAGCACAGATTCAACCACAAAGACCTCAGCGGTTTTACAATACCTCAGCAAAGGGCACCAATTGGTAGATGAGTAAAAATATTGAATATCCCTTTGAGCATGGTGAAGTTATTCATTAAACTTTGGATGGTGTATCAATACACCCAGTCACTACAAAGATACAGGCGTCCTTCCTAAGTCAGTTGCCAGAGAGGAAGGAAACCGCTCAGGGATTTCATCATAAGGCCAATAGTGACTTTAAAACAGTTACAGAGTTTAATGGCTGTGATAGGACAAAACTGAGGATGGATCAACAACATTGTAGTTATTCCAAAATACTAACCTAATTGACAGAGTGAAAAGGAAGCCCGTACAGAATAAAAATATTCCAAAACATGCATCCTGATGCAACAAGGCACTAAAGTAATACTGAAAAATATGTGGCAAAGCAATTCACTTTTTGTCCTGAATACAAAATGTTAAGTTTGGTGCAAATCCAATACAACACATTACTGAGTACCCCTCTTCATATTTTCAAGCATAGTGTTGGCTGCATAATGTTATGGGTATGCTTGTAATCATTAAGGACTGAGGAGTTTTAGGATAAAAAAGAAACAGAATGGAGCTGAGCATAGGCAAAATCTTAGAGGAAAACCTGGTTCAGTCTGCTTTCCACAGACACTGGGAGATGAATTCACCATCAGCAGGACAATAACGTAAAACACAAGGCCAAATCTACACTGGAGTTGCTTACCAGTGAACAACTCCAGTGTATGTTCCTGAGTGGCCGAGTTACAGTTTGATTTAAATCTACTTGAAAATGTATGGCAAGATCTGAAAATGGTTGTCTAGCAATGATCAAGAACCAATTTCACAGAGCTTGAAGAATTTTGAAAAGAATAAATGGGCAAATGTTGCACAATCCAGGTGTGTAAAGCTCTTATGAACCTTACCCAGAAAGACTCACAGCTGTAATCACTGCCATAGGTGTTTCTACCAAGTATTGACTTAGGGGTGTGAATACTAGAGATATTTCTGTATTTCATTTTCAATACATTTGCTAAAATTTCAAAAAACATGTTTTCATTTTGTCATTATGGGGTATTGTGTGTAGATCGGTGAAATAATTGTTTTTATTTATTCCATTTTGAATTTAGGCTGTAACAACAAAATGTGGAGTAAGTCAAGGGGTATGAATACTTTCTGAAGGCACTGTAATAGATAAAGAGATTCATAGAGTAAACAATAGGAAGTGGATTGAGGCAATCAGATGCCAATTATTATAGATTTCTCATTTTCCCCTATGGAGAAGATACCAAATCAGCAAAAATAGCCTCTAATTATTTCCCTTCTTAGAAGCAGCTGTCAGAGAATTTAAATGGACGAAATCAGATATCAACACAACACACCCACATTACACGTACTAAGAAAAACTGTCTGAAAAAGCAACACAGTTTCATGTAGGCCGAGTTCTTTTCCAATTAAGTACATAGTGTGAAATCAGTTGAGGGCATTGCCAATCCATCCTTATCGTTGCAACCCAGCCAAACAAACTAACACCACTAACATTAGGGACTTTTTCTACTTAAAAACATGGAAACCTAGTCAGTTTCTCAACTGAATGCATTCAACATAAATGTGTCTTCCACATTTAAAACAACCCCTCTGAATCAGAGAGGTGCGCTGCCTTAAATCAACATCATCAGCGCCCAGCGAGCTGGTGTTGTTGGGGGTTAACAGCTCTGCTCAAGGGCAGAACGGCAGATTTTTGTCCACATTGCCGGCTCGGGGATTCAAACCAGCGACCTTTCGGTTAATGCCCCAATGCTCTAAACCGCTAGGCTACCTGCCTCTACTTACCAGCCAACCGTGTGAATGTGCAACAACGTAACCTGTTATCACCAAAGAAGAGCAGGCGCTGGTGGGCGTCCCTTCTCATCGGCCTGATCTGGTCTATCTGTGACTGTGAGTCTTATCACCTCAGGATGGTTTCATCAACAGGCCAGCACAGCTGTCTGCTCTCAGTAACTCTGCTGTTATCTGCTGGTACAGATACAGCAGCCGTCAGCCAGGGCCAAACACCTTTAACACGGGCATTAGTGAGTGGCCAAAGGCTAATTATAGCTCTGGACATGGCTATGGTAAACCATTAGCTGAGAGATCAACAAACACAAAAGCTGTCTAAGCTAAGTTATACTCAAAGTGGAAAGGGGTGTTGACATAAGCATTGTGAACTTAAGTAAGTTTTTTAAGGGTCTAGGGTGCTTGGGTTGGAGAGCGTACAGCATCCCCTCCCGTCCCTAAAGTAATGTTCACATCCAGCCAACACGGTGCCAGTATAAACTACTCCACTAGTGTGTTATATGGCTGGGCGATATGGCCAAAATATCATATCACAATATTTTTCTCCTTTTTGACAGTATTTTATGTTTAAAAGTTCTAAATATGCTTAATGAGTAGTGTGTGACCCTAGGGTGCCAACACATACATTCTAAGTGGTTTTAATTGAGCTTTTCCCATTCTGATTGCTTTATATTGCTCAATCAAACTTCAACCCTCCCCCCAAAACATAGTTTTTGTATACCTCTATTTTGTGAAAAAGTAACTTTTTCCCTTTTCAGAATAATTATTCTGCTCTATGACAACCATGTATTTTCAATAGATTAAATGGTAGTTCTTACTATCCCCACAAGGGGCATTGTGCCGTACATGTGCGCACCTTCAGCAGGTACTATTCAGCCCTGCCTCACTGGCACTATTCATTGCACGGAAGTACATGTGCGCACCCGAAGCTCTTGCTAGCAAATGAGCAGTTCTCAGTCTGTTACGGGCAGTAAGAACAGATGATTGGCATCATTTTTTGAGTTTAATCACTCATATTACATTTAACAAAAAAAACATTGAAATAGCGTTATGTAAGGTAAAGTAAAAATCCAAACCGGTCAGTGCATCAATATCGGTATATAGCTAGTCCTAGTGTGTCAGTGCACAAAACCACGTGTTCCCCTGCCTTTGAATTGCTTGTCTAATTTCTATAAACAAGGAAAATTATTTGTTCTTAACTGGCTTACAGGAAAGGGCCTTCCCAAAACTGTTGCCACAAAGTTGGAAGCACAGAATCGTCTAGAATGTCATATGCTGTAGCGTTAACATTTCCCTTCACTGGAACTAAGGGGCCTAGCCCAAACCATGAAAAACAGCCCCAGACCATTATTCCTCCTCCACCAAACTTTACAGTTGCCAGATGGTGAAGCGTGATTCATCACTCCAGTGAACGCGTTTCCACTGCTCCAGAGTACAATGGTGGCAAGCTTTACACCACTCCAGCCGACACTTGGCATTGCGCATAGTGATCTTAGGCTTGTGTGCGGCTGCTTGGCCATGGAAACCCATTTCATGAAGCTGCAGATGAACAGTTATTGTGCCAGTGTTGCTACCAGAGGCAGTTCGGAACTCGGTAGTGAGTGTTGCAACTGAGGCCAGACGTTTTTTACGCCCTACACGCTTCAGCACCCGGCGGTCCTATTCTGTGCGCTTGTGTGGCCTACCACTTTGCAGCTGAGCCGTTGTTGCTTCTAGACATTCCACTTCACAATAACATCACATACAGTTGATCAGGGCAGCTCTAGTAGGGCAGAAATTTGACGAACTGACTTGTTTGAAAGGTGGCATCCTATGACAGTGCCACGTTGAAAGTCACTGAGTCTTCATTCTACTGCCAATGTTTGTCTATGGAGATTGCATGGCTGTGTGCTTGATTTTATACACCTGTCAGCAACGGGTGTGGCTGAAATAGCCAAATCCAGTAACTTAAGTGGGTGTCCACATACACTATATATACAAAAGTGTGTCATAGATATGCCATACATACTGTACTGTATTGTGTTATACATACACAATCTGTCTTAACCATTTGTAAGCAGCAAGATTCCACTTGTTGCTTACTTGCAATGAGTTTTCAATAGATTTTCATATGCTTTGTGCCATCATGGGCGTTACCTTGGGGATCCATAATAAATACCTTGGGCCTAGTCTTGTATTCTATCATGGACATTCTCATTGGTACTTAAGGGTTTTGTTCATAGCTGCATGGTTACTGAAGGAAGGCCAAAGGAATTTGTTGGGTTCATTCTTTATTGAAGAATGATGGCTCTTTTCTGTCTTGAGAAATATTGAACCCATTGGAGAATGAATTTGAATTGACTACACTTTTGGGATGTTCTGGTTTGGGTTTGGCGGATGCCAAGAGAACGCTACCTGCCCCAATGCATAGTGCCAACTGTAACGTTTGGTGGAGGAGGAATAATGGTCTGGGGCTGTTTCTCATGGTTCAGGCTAGGCCCCTTAGTTCCAGTGAAGGGAAATCTTAACACTACAGCATACAATGACATTCTAGACGGTTCTGTGCTTCCAACTTTGTGGCAACAGTTAGGGGAAGGCCCTTTCCTGTTTCAGCATGACAATGCCACCATGCACAAAGGGAGGTCCATACACAAATGGTTTGTTGAGATCAGTGTGGAAGAACTTTACTGTCCTGCAGAGCCTTGACCTCAACCCCATCGAAAACCTTTGGGATGAATTGGAACGCCGACTGTGAGCCAGGCCTAATCGCCCAACATCAGTGCCCAACCTCACTAATGCTCTTGTGGCTGAATGGAAGCAAGTCCATGCTGCAATGTTCCAACATCTAGTGGAAAGCCTTCCCAGAAGAGTGGAGGCTGTTATAGCAGCAAAAGGGGGACCAACTCCATATTAATGCCCATGATTTTGGAATGAGATGTTTGACGAGCAGGTGTCCACATACTTTTGGTCATGTAGTGTATTATGGCATTAATCCTAACAACAGTGGCATATAAGTTTGCCACTATTCTCTGCATACGCACCTCAATCATAACACAATACCTTTATCAGTTTCAGCTTGCTCACTCCTCAGGGAGACGGAGGGAGTTTAGATGAAAGGCATTCGGAGTGAGAAGGAAAGAGAGGGAAGGATAGGCAGAATGAGACCCGGGAAAGAGGTGCCAATACTTGTCTTGTGAGTTGATGAAGAAATGACAGGCAAGGTGGAGTATGCAGAATTATCTTCAAATGACAGAGAGCAGCCAGGCATGAAACACATTACCAGAGCTACAGGAATGCTACGAGGAAAGAAACAAGCAAGTTGGGGATATGAAACATCAGTGGTAGACCAAAAGAACGAGAGATTCTGCAAAACACTGCATAACCTATCAATGTTCCTGCCTTTTGTTTTTGATGAATGCAGTTTCTCTCTAAGCTGGTAGGCCCTATTCATTGTATTGGCGACATTGATAAGACACACAATTAGATCATGATGGTTAAGAGTACTCCATCTAACCCAACGGAAGCCCTTTTGTAAAGGAGCTTAAAATGATTTGAATTTACATGCATCTCTGATTATGTCCAGTGGTGGAAAAAGTACCCAGTTGTCATACTTGAGTAAAAGTAGACACCTAAATAGAAAATGACTTAAGTAAAAGTGAAAGTCACCCAGTAAAATACTAAAGGTGCAATATGCAGAAATCACTCCACCATTTCCTGGTTGCAAAAATTCAAATAGTTTTCCTAATTTCAGTTTATGTGTCAAAACAAGTATAGTGTAGAGAATCATTGTACTATCTAAACTGTTGTAAAAATATTTTTTTTCCATAACCAAAAATATTCTATATGACCAGGGATTTTTATCTTGATAAGTTTCTGAACTGGACCATTTTCCTGTCCTACTAAGCATTCAAAATGTAACGAGTACTTTTGGATGTCAGGGAGTATTTTCTTTAGCAATGTAGTGAAGTAAAAGTAAATGTTGTCAAAAATATAAATAGTAAGTGAAGTACAGATACCCCAAAAAAACAACTTAAGTACTTTAAAGTATTTTTACTTAAGTTCTTTTCACCACTGATCAGGGGTGATAGTGGAAGCAGCTAGTGTAACTACTGTACTATGTCTTAGACCTGGGTGTGGGTCCACAGATTCTCAAATTGACCAGAAACAGGTTGCCATGGTAGCATGGATTGGAACACATTGGGGGCAAGTGTTTAAATTGTGCAGTATTTAACAATCCTAATAAGAGCCTGGTAGCAGCAGCTGTGATGTGTGTGTGTAGCAAGATCGTACAGTGTGTGTGTGTGTGTGTGTGTGTGTGCACGCATGCGTGCTAAGGTGCAGAGAATCAGAGCAGGTGGTCAGTAGAGTTCAAGACTTCAGCAGTTGTACTATGATGAAACCACCATGTGTCCCTGAGCTACTGTTTGTTCTTTCTGATGAATGGTGGTCAGGGTAAACAGAGGAGAGCGGAGGTCCGGGCCAGGCCCGCCTCTGTGCCGGTAGCACCAGGCCCTGACAACATGATGGATGTCACTTCCACTGGGAATGACACTGCGGCTGCCTGGCTGGGGTGGCCATGGTGACACATCTGATATTCACAAGACCTGGGCAGTAAGGTATGAGAGGTGAGTTAACTGTCTCAAGGCTGTTCTGTATGAGAGGTGAGTTAACTGTCTCAGGGCTGTTCTGTATGAGAGGTGAGTTAACTGTCTCAGGGCTGTTCTGTATGAGAGGTTAGTTACTGCCTCAAGGCTGTTCTGTATGAGAGGTGAGTTACTGCCTCAAGGCTGGTCTGTATGAGAGGTGAGTTACTGCCTCAAGGCTGTTCTGTATGAGAGGTGAGTTACTGCCTCAGGGCTGTTCTGTATGAGAGGTGAGTTACTGCCTCAAGGCTGTTCTGTATGAGAGGTGAGTTAACTGCCTCAAGACTGTTCTGTATGAGAGGTGAGTTAACTGTCTCAGGGCTGTTCTGTATGAGAGGTGAGTTAACTGTCTCAGGGCTGTTCTGTATGAGAGGTGAGTTAACTGTCTCAGGGCTGTTCTGTATGAGAGGTGAGTAACTGTCTCAAGGCTGTTCTGTATGAGAGGTGAGTTAACTGTCTCAAGGCTGTTCTGTATGGGTGGTGGTGTTTTTCAAAAGAATATAGGGGAACTACTCCAGTCCAGTTCTGGTTGTTCCTCTGAGGTAGTACTGCATTATAAGCCATGGCACGGATTGGCCTGAGTGCACTGCAGGTTTTCCAGGCCTAAGTGATAACCAGCAGTGTACTTGAGTTATGCAAGTATTGCATTTTATTTTCAATTAAGGCAAAACTATGTCAAGCAAAGTTACACTACTCAAGCAAGAAAACTGACAACCCTGAAATGACTTTACTTCCAATTCGGTGCAAAGCCTTCCTGACGTGACAAGAAGCATTACAGCATTTAGAGGAAAAGATAAGATCCTTGTCTGAACCGTGCCTTTCACATGAGAAACTCAAAGCAGCCTCACCTCACAAATACCCTGAGTAAAGGAACTAGGCAGGAGGAAATGACACTGACCACTTTCCTTTTGGATTTAAGGAGGACACTGGAGGGAGGGCAAGGGAGGAATGGATGGCAGAGAACATAGAACAGCAGCGCTGCTGCAGATTGAAACAGGCACAAGGAGAACAGCCAAAAAGTCTCTGTAGTGAATTACTGAGGTGGGAGGACAAGACGAAACATTCATTAAGAAAGGAGGGAGAGCGAGTAGGTGACGGGTACTTCTGAAGAGTCAGAGTCAGTTTGCTGCTTTACCTTCCGCCTCTGCCTTTGTCTCCAAGAGTATAGAACTCAATTCACCAAAATGTTGCGCCTAGCCTTGTTTTCATTCAAGCCAGTTAACATTGACATAATTGATTAAATGTGTTAATTTTCCACACGTCTACTGCGCTGAGCATTAACTAAGCCAATTTCCATGATTAGCACAAAACAAACAACGCTATTAGCTGTTGATTAGATTTGAAGGAATCAGACAGAAATGTTGTTCCTGCCATACACAGAGAATTACAGCTCTGATAACCTGGACATTGTGGCATTCAATGAGCAAGTAAATCAGGCTTTATTGTATTGGGGAGGCCTCAACCTCGGTAACTATTAGAAAACATCTACTTGAACAGACCAAGCCGAGACAACGTCACACTTCCCCGATAGATCAACTCCATTTTCAGAAAGGATCGCCCTTTTAGAAGGCAGAGGTGCGCCAATGCACAGATCAATACATTGCAGAATTCTGCTTGCTATCCCAACAAAAGGATTTGCATTTATCGACACACGTGTGTAAAAAGAGCTTGTATTTTTTCCTTTTCTCTGAGCAGACATAAACCGGCCTTCTCGGAAAGAGCCGTGGTTGACGCACTGCTGCATGGAGTCAAGAGGGCCGTGGTGCATATCAAATAAACGGACGTTCAAAGGCAAATGGATAGAAATGGAAAAATAGTTTAGACTGGACAACGATGATAATTGATAGGGATGGGATTGAAAAGGGAGGTTCCTGAGGTAGTCAAACAAGGGAAGATTGATACAGGTAGGGAAAAACTAAAATGAGAAAGATACTTAGGATTCATTCTTCACTCCCGAGCTCGGTCGACCGGCACAAATCACAGGCAGACATCTGTATTCAACGGTCGGTGTAGCGCACAGCGACTTCTCCGAAATCCCGCCTTGAACTTTTAAGTCTTCATATTTCAGGGAATGCGATATTGACTGGCCCCAGCAGGTTGTAGTAGCTTTGGGTCGACTACCCAAGATGCCACTGAAAGCTCATTAGGTTGCAACACCCCTGGGTATATAGCCTACACCTTTGAAGAAGTGGACAAACTTTGTGTCTCACTACTCTCACTACCAAGAAAGGCAGTGGTCCCTGCAGACAGTAAACCTTTTCGAGCCCCAGCCTGCTCATGTTTTACAGCCTCATTAGGGCTGACTTACTGTATAGGCAAGGCCATAAAGGCACAGCTTTATCAAACAAATGGTACAGTCTTCTCTGGGCAAAAGGGAATTCCTTTCAAGATAACCTTATGGAGTTACAAAACATAAGCATGGAACAATGATCTCAACGCTATCAGAGAGAATAGTGGTCCTTCTGAAGCATCTGCATTGACTGCTATTTAACTCCAATATATTTCAAAATATGTTCAAACAAAATGGGCTACACAAGGCGAGATATTGGGCCAAATAGACCATCTTGTGCACACACAGTGCCAACAGACCAAGGAACACAGCCACTCACAGCACATCACACTCACCCTCCAGAACTTAATGGCCATCTCCACCCGGGACGGCTTCCTGACGTGCAACCCCCGCGGGATAGGTCCGTGGTCGAACAGCATCCTGGAGTACGCCAGCGTTAGTCTGGCTAAACAACAGCAGGCTGCAGGGCCAGTCCTTTATGGAGGCTCAGCCAACACACTCCGGACATTACCAAGCTCAGTTTCCATCAAAACAAAAACAACCCCGTCTGTCTCCCAGTCCACCTCTAAGGCCCACACATTAACCACCCCTAATGGAAGAGGAGTACGAGGGAGACGAGTGGGCTGGATTCACTGTCTCGCCCGAGACCGAGCAGGGCGTTGTGTTTAGCTGTAAGGGTGGAAAAAGGGAAGAGAGGCAGGTCTTTCTCAAAACCACAAAACCCCACTGTTATCACCTAAACGCCCACTCCGCCCCACCCCCTTCAAATTTCAATGCAGCGCATTGTATCTATACAGTGGAAAACAGGATTAGCGCACTAATGCTATTGCTAACGCTAATGAGCGCTATCTGATGGATCCTGAGGCTGTTGAGAGAGCTCCCAGGTAATTCCACACCGCCACTGGAGACCTGCAGCTCTGTAGTGATGGGAACGATCACTGCTAAACTGTTTATCCAGCCATTAGCGTCACAGCTCTACAGGTTATAATGAAGGGATGGTAAGTGGCTGGCTGCTGTTTGATCACAAAGGCTTACTGGTACTCACACAGAAATATGTGACAGACTAAAACTCTCACATATTTCCGACTAGTACCCTGCCCTGAACTTTAGTCACTGTCTCTAGTGGGCTACCACCCGTTAATCTACGATGCACCTTAGAGGCTGCCGCCCTATGTATATAGTCATGGAACACTGGTCACCTTAACGTTTACATACTGTTTTACGCACTTCATATGTATATACAGTATTCTAGTCAAGGCCATCCGATTTCCCTATTGCTGTACATATAATATCCTTCAGATATACTACATATTCTATCTATTTTCTGTCTATACTGCATGCGTGCGCACACACACACACACACACACACACACACACACACACACACACACACACACACACACACACACACACACGCACACACACACACACACAGTACCAGTCAACAGTTTGGACACAACTACTCATTCAAGGATGTCTTTATTTTTACTAATTTCTACATTGTAGAATAATAGTGAAGACATCAAAACTATGAAATAACATATGGAAAAAAAGTGTCAAACAAATCAGATTTTAGATTCTTCAAAGTAGCCACTCTTTGCCTTGACTGCTTTGCACACTCTTGGCATTCTCACAACCAGCTTCACCTGGAATGCTTTTCCAACAGTCTTGAAGGAGTTCCCAGACATGCTGAACACTTGTTGGCTGCTTTTCCTTCACTCTGTGGTCCAACTTTTCCCAAAACATCTCAATTGGGTTGAGGTCGGGTGATTATGGAGGCCTTGTCGTCTGATGCAGCACTCCATCACTCTCCTTCTTGGTAAAATAGCCCTTACACAGCCTGGAAGTGTGTTGGGTCATTGTCCTGTTGAAAAACAAATGATAGTCCCACTAAGCGCAAACCAGATGGGATGGCGTATCACTGCACAATTCAGTGGTAGCCATACTGATTAAATGTGCCTTACATTCTAAATAAATCACTCACAGCGTCACCAGCAAAGCACCCCCACACCATCACACCTCCTCTTCTATGCTTCACGGTGGGAACCACACATGCGGAGATCATCCGTTCACTACTCTGTATCTCACAATGACACAGCGGTTGGAACAAATAATCTCAAATTTGGACTCATCAGACCAAAGGGCAGATTTCCACCGGTCTAATGTCCATTGCTCGTGTTTCTTGGCCCAAGCTAGTCTCTTCTTCTTATTGGCATCCTTTAGTAGTGTTTTCTTTGCAGCAATTCAACCATGAAGGCCTGATTCACGCAGTCTCCTCTGAACAGTTGAGGTTGAGATGTGTCTGTTACTTGAACTCTGTGAAGCATTTATTTGGGCTGCAATCTGAGGCTGGTAACTCTAATGAACTTATCCTCTGCAGCAAAGGTAACTCTGGGTCTTCCTTTCCTGTGGCGGTCCTCATGAGAGTCAGTTTCATCATAGCATTTGGTTTTTGCGATTGCACTTGAAGAAACGTTCAAAGTTCTTGACATTTTCCTCATTGACTGACCTTCATGTCTTAAAGTAATGATGGACTGTTGTTTCTCTTTGCTTATTTGAGCTGTTCTTGCCACAATATGGTCTTTTACTAAATAGGGTTATCTTCTGTATACCACCCCTACCTTGTCACAACACATCGGCTCAAACGCATTAAGGAAAGAGATAACACAAATTAACTTTTAACAAGGCACACTTGCCCATTTGATAATGTAACATAAATCAGAACTAATTTGACATATTAGTAAAGGCAAGATTCAATTGAGAATAGTCTGATTGGTGAAAATATGATCACTTAATGAGAGAACAGCAGGTGCAGCCTGAGGCAACAGAGCGCAAGCTTTTTTTTGCCACTTTCTCAAATCATCAATAGCCTATAGTCACATCATGCAACCCATAGAATGTCTTAGAAATCAAAACATATAAGGTTTGTATCATTCACAACTAAAGTTGCCAAATAACTCAAAATCTAGCATATACAATCGGATATTGACGGAAGTTTACATACACTTGATTGGAGTCATTAAAACTCATTTTTAAACGACTCCACAAATTTCTTGTTAACAAACTATAGTTTTGGCAAGTCGGTAAGGAAATCTAACTTGTGCATGACACAAGTAATTTTTCGAACAATTGTTTACAGACAGATTATTTTACTTATCATTCACTGTATCACAATTCCAGTGGGTCAGAAGTTTACATACACTAAGTTGTCTGTGCCTTTAAACAGCTCGATAATTACAGAAAATGTAATGGCTTTAGAAGCTTCTGATAGGCTAATTGACATTATTTGAGTCAATTGGAGGTGTACCTGTGGATGTATTTCAAGGCCTACCTTCAAACTCAGTGCCTCTTTGCTTGACATCATGGCAAAATCAAAAGAAATGAGCCAAGACCTCAGAAATAAATTGCAGACCTCCACAAGTCTGGTTCATTCTTGGGAGCAATTTTCAAAACGCCTGAAGGTACCACGTTCATCTGCACAAACAATAGTATGAAGTTATAAACACCATGGGACCACGCAGCCGTCATACCGCTCAGGAAAGAGACGCTTTCTGTCTCCTAGAGATGTACATACTTTGGTGTGAAAAGTGCAAATCAATCCCAGAACAACAGCAAAGGATCTTGTGAAGATGCTGGAGGAAACAGGTACAAAAGTATCTATATCCACAGTAAAACGAGTCCTATATTGACATAACCTGAAAGGCCGCTCAGCAAGGAAGAAGCCACTGCTCCAAAACCGCCATACAAAATGCCAGACTACGGTTTGCAACTGCACATGTTGACAAAGATCGTACTTTTTGGCAATATGTCCTCTGGTCTGATGAAACAAAAATAGAACTGTTTGGCCATAATGACCATCGTTATGTTTGGAGGAAAAAGGGGGAGGCTTGCAAGCCAAAGAACACCCTCCCAACCGTGAAGCACGGGGGTGACAGCATCATGTTGTGGGGGTGCTATGCTGCAGGAGGGACTGGTGCACTTCACAAAATAAATGGCATCATGAGGCAGGAAAATTATGTGGATATATTAAAGCAACATCTCAAGACATCAGTCAGGAAGTTAAAGCTTGGTCACAAATAGGTTTTCCAAATGGACAATGACCCCAAGAATATGGCTTAAGGACATAAAATGGCTTAAGGACAACAAAGTCAAGGTATTGGAGTGGCCATCACAAAGCCCTGACCTCAATCCTATAGAAATTTGTGGGCAGAACTGAAAAAGTGGGTGCGAGCAAGGAGGCCTACAAACCTGACTCAGTTACACCAGCTCTGTCAGGAGGAATGGGACAAAATTCACCCAACTTATTGTGGGAAGCTTGTGGAAAGCTACCCGAAACGTTTGACCCAAGTTAAACCATTTTTAAGGCAATGCTAACAAATACTAATTGAGTGTATGTAAACTTCTGACCCACTGGGAATGTGATGAAAGAAATAAAAGCTGAAATAAATCATTCTCTCTACTACTATTCTGACATTTCACATTCTTAAAATAAAGTGGTGATCCTAACTGACCTAAGACAGGGAATTTTTACTAGGATTAAATGTAAAAAATTGTGAAAAATTGAGTTTAAGTGTATTTGGCTAAGGTGTATGTAAACTTCTGACTCTTACACTCAACATAGCCACTTCATATGCAAGCACTCTTTCTCCGGAATGGGAAAAATATCCATTATATTTTAATCAGCTAAGTTAAATTATATTCTTCTTACTATAAAATCATATAATATAAAATAATGGCACGGGACTTATAAACATATCTTGTCTGCTAAATGAACTAGTCTACAGCCTATGGCAGGGCGCATAGCCAGATAACATACAGTAGGCCAACTCATATTCTGTTCTCTGAAATACATTTTCTTCATATCATAATGTTTCTTTATACCTGCCTAAAATAAATATTTTGACGGTGTATATTCAATTGATTGATTAGACTTTTTTAAATGTAGATATTCCAAAGGCTTTTATGCTGCTTGTATAAGTGGAGTTTATCATGTTTATGTTAATTAAACAGACAATTACGATTAGACCGGACAACTTTTGCATGACAATAACCGGCTGACAAAATGTCATGACCGCCACAGCCGTAGTTGAGCTCATTATAAAACTCCCTCTTGCCACCAATACAAGGGATGATATTTTGGGTACATGGCTGTCTGTTTAATTAGTTTCACTAACAGTACTGTATAATCCTCCATAAAGTTACGCTAAATTAAGGAATTTAGAGACAATCCCTGACAGTTTGGTATTCAATCAAACTCATATCCTTGACCATTCAAACTCCAGACAAATTACTTTTGACAACTTATGTTTCTTCTTAAGAAAATGTAAAAGTATATTCTTCCACTGAACATGATCAACTCCCAGAGTGATTGTTATAACGATGTTTCTTTGAGACCTGGTGTGGGAAGTCTTCCTGTACGAAAACCTCCAGAACATGACTTGAAAATGTAACTTTCCCTCCATTTTATTTAACCTCATCAACCAACATCCAAAGGTCCTCTTAAGAAGAGTAGAAGTCAACTTCCTCCCATAACTATTTTGCACCATTTTTCTCTACCCAATTCTCTACCCATTCATTCAATGCAAGCTCTTTCCAGAGCGATTATTCAAAACATACTCTACCTTTCTGACAAGCCACAAAAAAGCTATTTTCTCAGATTAAAATTAAATAAAAAATGTACATTCCCTTTCAGTTCATATCTAAATGTAATTCTTCAAACAGGGAGAAGAACATTTCCGGAAGGCGCAGCCATGGCCTGAAACGGTCCCATAACGGTTACATGAAATATCAACTAATAAAGAGCAGTGGCTCTTTGCTCAGTATAACGTACTGAGCAAATGTCAAATTGGCTTTTTACCAAATTACCGTACGACAAACCACATATTCACCCTGCACACCATAATTGACAAACAAACAAGCCAAAACAAAGGCAAAGTCTTCTCATGCTTTGTTGATTTCAAAAAAGCTTTCTATTCAATTTGGAACGAAGGCCTGCTATACAAATGGATGGAAAGTGGTGTTGGGGGAAAAACATATGACATTCTAAAATCCATGTACACAAACAAGTGTGTGGTTAAAATTGTCAAAAAAGCACATTTCTTTCCCCAGGGCCATGGGGTGAGACAGGGTTACAGCTTAAGCCCCACCCTCTTCAACATATATATCAACGAATTGGCGAGGGCACTAGAGCAGTCTGCAGCACCCTACTAGAATCTGAATACAAATATCTACTGTTTGCTTATGATCTGGTGCTTCTGTCCACCAACCAAGGAGGGCCTACAACAGCACCTAGATCTTCTGCACAGATTCTGCCAGACCTGGGCCCTGACAGTAAATCTCAGTAAGACAAAAATAATGGTGTTCCAAAAAAGGTCCAGTCGCCAGGACCACAAATACAAATTCCATCTAGACACCGTTGCCCTAGAGCAAACCAAAAAATATATACATACCTCAGCGCAAACATCAGCGCCACTGGTAACTTCCACAAAGCTGTGAACAAGCTGAGAGATAAGGCAAGAAGGGCCTTCTATGCCATCAAAAGGAACATCAAATTTGACATACCAATTAGGATCTGGTTAAAAATACTTGAATCAGTTATAGAACCCATTGCCCTTTATGGTTGTGAGGTCTGGGGTCCACTCACCAACCAAGAATTCACAAAATGGGACAAACAACAAATTGAGACTCTGCATGCAGAATTCTGCCAAAATATCTTCAGTGTACAACGTAAAACACCAAATAATACATGCAGAGCAGAAGTAGGCCGATACCCGCTAATTATCAAAATCCAGAAAAGAGCAGTTACATTCTACAACCACCTAAAAGGAAGTGATTCCCAAACCTTCCATAACAAAGCCATCACCTACAGAGAGATGAACCTAGAGAAGAGTCCCCTAAGCAAGCTGGTCCTGGCTCTGTGGGGCCTGTTTGAGTTTGTGAACAGAGCCCCAGGACAGCAACACAATCAGACCCAACCAAATCATGAGAAAACAAAAATATAATTACTTGACACATTTGGCCCTAAACAGAGAGTACACAGTGGCAGAATACCTGACCACTGTGACTGACCCAAACTTAAGGAAAGCCTTAACTACAGACTCAGTGAGCATAGCCTTGCTATTGAGAAAGGCAGCCGTAGGCAGGCCTGGCTCTCAAGAGAAGACAGGCTATGTGCACACTGCCCACAAAATGAGGTGGAAACTGAGCTGCACTTCCTAACCTCCTGCCAAATGTATGACAATATTAGAGACACATATTTCCCTCAGATTACACAGATCCACAAAGAATTCGAAAACAAACCCAATTTTGATAAACTCCCATATCTACTGGATGAAATACCACAGTGTGACATCACAGCAGCAGGATTTGTGACCTGTTGCCACAAGAAAAGGGCAACCAGTGAAGAACAAACACCATTGTAAATACAACACATATTTATTTATTTTTCCTTTTGTACTTTCACGATTTGCACATTGTTACAACACTGTATATATACGTAATGACATTTGAAATGTCTTCATTATTTTGGAACTTCTGTGAGTGTAATGTTTACTGTTAATAAAGAAAAGTGAAATAAACAATAAATGAATCTACTTCACTTGCTTTGGCAATGTTAACATATGTTTCCCATGCCAATAAAGCCCTTGAATTGAATTGAGAGGGAGGGAGGGAGGGACGGACCAATAGGGAGAGCGAGAGAGTCCAACTCCGAAACAACTGCTGTAATCAGTCGTTATAGAAGGAGTGAACAGAGATATACATTTAAAAAAATCTGTGCTATATAACATTGATCTATGACCAAGGCAGTTTGAAAAACAGCATAGTTTTATTTGTGTGCATGTGAGTGTGTGTGTGTGTATGTTTGTGTGTGGAAGTTAAACACAATTTAAAACCCACAATGTGGTTTTACACAGATTAGCATTTTAACAGTATATTGTGGCACGGACGCAATATTAAGACAACCCACCCAGACCGTTCTTGAAAACACACAGCTTCACCTGGTAGACAATATTTAAACAGTATGGTGTGGTAGCGAACGTAGCTCAGTTGAACAGAAATGAAAAGCCATGTAGCCTGCTCTGCTATGACCTGCGCCAGCCTCTGTGTGCAGAGAGGGACACAAGGGTTGCAGTGTAATGTTCTGCTTCAGCGAGCCAACACCATTTTCCAAGATGAGGTCGATAAGGCGAGTGAGGAAATAGAAAGGAAATAAGACCGCAGGGAAGGAGGGGAAGACTTGTTCCCCTCAACAGCTTCAACAGGTCACAGGAGGAGAGGGATCCAACTTTGTGCGGCATGGGCTGAATTTCAAGTATGCATCGGAGCAGGGACCAATCTACAGAAGATGGATGTCATTTCATAACTGCAGTTACACACACCATCAACGTTTGACAGCGAAAACTGTGGCGTATATGGAACCTACAGTATCTTTGAGAAGAAACTGAGAGTAGTGATTTTTAAGGTTATCGGTAATAGTCTTATTACAAAATAAGATGGTCTGACCCAAAAGTCAACACTTAGCTCCAGGGACATTCTCATTCGTCCTGCTGCATTTTGAAAGCTATCCTAAAGGCCCAAACACTGAAATAATTTAAATCTCACTAATATTTCTAAAAGCCTTCAATGCAACAAATTAAGGGAAGGGGAGAAGACTAATCGGATATTTTGGTGTGTAATTGAGAGTTGTCTCAACTAGACACAGAGGGAGAGGAAAGTGCCTGAGTTTTGGAATTAAAAGGGTTGGGAGGTGGCGAGAGATGGATTTGAACTGTCAACAAGAATAAGCAAGTAAATACCATTGCCACTGTTTACAATAACATTCATATCAAAAGTGTTATTACGATGAATGGAAAGACTATTTCTGATATCCATAAGCCTCTCTAGCCAGTAGACCTCCCTTATAATATAACACAGCAAGACAGTGATTTTAAACAAATTAGCTTTGAGAGAGACTGAGTGAGAAGGGAAAGTTCAGCTGACCACTAGGAAATATCAAAGTCTTCATCAAAAGCCAGCCCAAAAAACATTTTCTTAAAATGAATTCTGAAGGGGAAGCTTGAGAGAAGCTTGAGCCAGCTGTATGGGCCCAATTAAAGCTTAAAATCAGCTTCTGCAGGTGGTTCTGACAAGCTGATTCTGTCTCTTAGAAACAACAAAAGGTGCACGGCTCTTTCAGTTGAGCGCTGGTGTGTGTGTGTCTGTGTGTTGTAGGCGTAATGGAGGATGGAAGGGGCGTTATGCACAAATTCCTTGCCAAATCAATGACAGATGAATACGAACCCCAAGCTTCCCTACCAAGAGAGTGAGAACCCTCTCCTTACTCCTACCCAACCTCTGACTGGACTCTATGATACTGTACATCAAGTCTGCTTCTATTTTGAGAATAGAAACGAACAGCAGAGACCCTCGGGAAATCTCTGATCATAGAGAGGTTGCTAAAAGCGTCTTAACACAACAGATGATGCAGTACCTGCAAAGATGAGTCAACCCAAAAAGCAAAGTTTGAAATAGAGGGCGTCGGACACAGGAAAGAGATTGGACTTTGTTGACTGTTGGTATTGTCTGAGAGCTCACTAAAATAAAAATAACAATGCATAAATGATGATGAGGTGGTCCTGTATAAACCTTTGGTTGGGAAATAATGGAAGTGCTTTTAAAGTAGCACCATATGAGAACCTATAGCGTTTCACGGTTGGAAAATATATACTGAGGCTTTATAAGAGGAAACAAACTGGAGCAAATGTTCCCTTGTTCTGTTCCGTTGTCTCCTGTGAGAGAATTCTGCCCTCTATAGTTGGTTTTGTGCAATGCTGAGAGACAGTAAGGTTCCTTTAAAATAAATGCATTGAATATAAAGGCAGGTATTCCTTCCGAAGTACTTTCTCAGCCCTCATATTTTACTGATGGGTTTCTAGAACCAGTTGATCATCCATAATACAGTAGCCATCTCATTTCTCTGTTTCAACATGATGCATGTTTTTGTTGTCTAGTGGCTCTGGTTAAGAGTGAATACTCTGCTAATTAACAAATGTTTGCTCTTGGGGTTGTCTGTGTCTGTGTTCATTGAGAGCAGGGATGTGTTCATTAGTGCACACTGTATTAAAATGTTGTGCAACTGAAAATGAAAAGGAGCATTTCTTATTGGACAAGTACAGATAGTCCCTCCCTGTTTCAACTAGATCAAATTGTTGATCTGGCCTGCCTGCCTCCCACAGTGTACTGACATCATGTTGATCTGGCCTGCCTGCCTCCCACAGTGTACTGACATCATGTTGATCTGGCCTGCCTGCCTCCCACAGTGTACTGACATCATGTTGATCTGGCCTGCCTGCCTCCCACAGTGTACTGACATCATGTTGATCTGGCCTGCCTGCCTCCCACAGTGTACTGACATCATGTTGATCTGGCCTGCCTGACTCCCACAGTGTACTGACATCATGTTGATCTGGCCTGCCTGCCTCACACAGTGTACTGACATCATATTGATCTGGCCTGCCTGCCACCCACAGTGTACTGACCTCATATTGATCTGACCTGCCTGCCTCCCACAGTGTACTGACATCATGTTGATCTGGCCTGCCTGCCTCACACAGTGTACTGACATCATGTTGATCTGGCCTGCCTGCCTCCCACAGTGTACTGACATCATGTTGATCTGGCCTGCCTGCCTCCCACAGTGTACTGACATCATGTTGATCTGGCCTCATGCCTCCCACAGTGTACTGACATCATGTTGATCTGGCCTGCCTGCCTCCCACAGTGTACTGACATCATGTTGATCTGACCTGCCTGCCTCCCACAGTGTACTGACATCATGTTGATCTGGCCTGCCTGCCTCCCACAGTGTACTGACCTCATATTGATCTGGCCTGCCTGCCTCCCACAGTGTACTGACATCATGTTGATCTGGCCTGCCTGCCGACCACAGTGTACTGACATCATGTTGATCTGGCCTGCCTGCCTCCCACAGTGTACTGACATCATGTTGATCTGGCCTGCCTCCCTCCCACAGTGTACTGTCCTCATATTGATCTGGCCTGCCTGCCTCCCACAGTGTACTGACATAATGTTGATCTGGCCTGCCTGCCACCCACAGTGTACTGACATCATGTTGATCTGGCCTGCCTGCCTCACACAGTGTACTGACATCATGTTGATCTGGCCTGCCTGCCTCACACAGTGTACTGACATCATGTTGATCTGGCCTGCCTGCCGACCACAGTGTACTGACCTCATATTGATCTGGCCTGCCTGCCTCCCACAGTGTACTGACATCATGTTGATCTGGCCTGCCTGCCACCCACAGTGTACTGACATCATGTTGATCTGGCCTGCCTGCCTCACACAGTGTACTGACATCATGTTGATCTGGCCTGCCTGCCGACCACAGTGTACTGACCTCATATTGATCTGGCCTGCCTGCCTCCCACAGTGTACTGACATAATGTTGATCTGGCCTGCCTGCCTCCCACAGTGTACTGACATCATGTTGATCTGGCCTGCCTCCCTCCCACAGTGTACTGACATAATGTTGATCTGGCCTGCCTGCCTCCCACAGTGTACTGACATCATGTTGATCTGGCCTGCCTGCCACCCACAGTGTACTGACATAATGTTGATCTGGCCTGCCTGCCACCCACAGTGTACTGACATCATGTTGATCTGGCCTGCCTGCCTCCCACAGTGTACTGACCTCATATTGATCTGGCCTGCCTGCCTCCCACAGTGTACTGACATCATGTTGATCTGGCCTGCCTGGCGACCACAGTGTACTGACATCATGTTGATCTGGCCTGCCTGCCGACCACAGTGTACTGACATCATGTTGATCTGGCCTGCCTGCCGACCAAAGTGTACTGACATCATGTTGATCTGGCCTGCCTGCCTCCCACAGTGTACTGACATCATGTTGATCTGGCCTGCCTGCCACCCACAGTGTACTGACATCATGTTGATCTGGCCTGCCTGCCTCCCACAGTGTACTGACATCATGTTGATCTGGCCTGCCTGCCGACCACAGTGTACTGACATCATGTTGATCTGGCCTGCCTGCCTCCCACAGTGTACTGACATCATGTTGATCTGGCCTGCCTGCCTCCCACAGTGTACTGACATCATGTTGATCTGGCCTGCCTGCCACCCACAGTGTACTGACATCATGTTGATCTGGCCTGCCTGCCTCCCACAGTGTACTGACATCATGTTGATCTGGCCTGCCTGCCTCCCACAGTGTACTGACCTCATATTGATCTGGCCTGCCTGCCTCCCACAGTGTACTGACATCATGTTGATCTGGCCTGCCTGGCGACCACAGTGTACTGACATCATGTTGATCTGGCCTTCCTGCCACCCACAGTGTACTGACATCATGTTGATCTGGCCTGCCTGCCTCCCACAGTGTACTGACATCATGTTGATCTGGCCTGCCTGCCTCCCACAGTGTACTGACATCATGTTGATCTGGCCTGCCTGCCACCCACAGTGTACTGACATCATTTTGATCTGGCCTGCCTGCCTCCCACAGTGTACTGACATCATGTTGATCTGGCCTGCCTGCCTCCCACAGTGTACTGACATCATGTTGATCTGGCCTGCCTGCCACCCACAGTGTACTGACATCATGTTGATCTGGCCTGCCTCCCTCCCACAGTGTACTGACATCATGAGTGATGGCTGAGGCCGAGGGCTGGATTACCATCTGGACTTGGGTCTGCTCCATCCTCTCCCCCCAGGGAGAGTCTGCTCTATGTCCTGCCCCTGACCCACCCCACCCCTCTGATCCCACTGCAAGATAAAACTAACCCCAGGGAAAGGAGTTTGCTCTCTGTGTCCTGCCCCTGACCCACCCCACCCCTGCCGGATGCCACTGATAAGGCTGGCTGCTTCATGCTCACCCTTGAGCCTCTCAAATCTCTGGTTCTCTCCCTCTCTCTTTTTGTGTCTGCCTCTTCCCTCATATTAATCTGTGTAAATATCTTACATTTGCAATGACATTATTGACTCTGTATATCATTCAGTCATTCCTTCTTTCTCTAGATGGAGTCTTTACTCTGTGTACTGTATCTCACCATCTATCTCTCTTTCTCCATTAGACTCTTTACAAACACACCATCTCAGTATGCCTCCTTCTGGGCCATTCAGTCATGTCTGTCATCCCCAATGACTGCATTACAGAAAAAATATCTGTGTTGCAGTTCTCCGACTTACGCCTTAGAAATGTCGTTATCTCTGGGACAGGAGCAGGACAGCTTCTAGTGGTGCCATGGCTGCATTGCAGCTAAGTTCTCTATATCGCATTCACATACAGAGAGGAGAGCACTGAATTGGCTACCCACAGGGATAAATGAGCAGTTTTACTACCAGCAGACTAGTACAGTTTTAATGAATAGCTTAAAATATGTTTTATTGTCACATACACCAGATAGGTGCAGTGAAATGTTTAAAGGGTCAGCCATAGTAGTAAGGTGCCCGTGGAGCAAATTAGGGTTAAGTGCCTTGCTCTAGGGCTGTGCAATATGGCCAAAATATCATATCACAATATTTTTCTAATTTTTGTTGGTATTTTATGTTTTTTAATAATACAAGTTCTAAATATGCTTTATGAGTAGGTCATGGTATTTCAATCGGTCCTTCTCCATTCTGATTGTTTTATACTGTTCAATCCAACTTCCAAAAAATATATTTTCAGCCTTCATCAATTTCTGAATTTTCTGCACTTATCATTCCCACACTGTGCCACACAGGTCTGCATGATATCTAGGCCTAGTTCACACTAGAACCGCCATAGGCCACCGGCCACTGATGTTCGATTTTGGAAATAAAAAAAATCTGCCAAAAAAAGCTATGTACTGCTCCTTACCTGACTTTTCCTAAATGTTTGTATTTTACACTGCTCATTTGTTAGCATTTTGACATCACAAACAGAAAAGTATTTAGAGCCGTTTTACCTGTTTCTTTCACACCTATTCCTAACTTAACCTGCCAAGACAATGTGCTGTAGGACGTTGGTACCCAGCCAGGTGCTAATGCATCTCTCTCTCTTCACTGAATGACAAATGGATAAATGGGCGATAATTGTGCACCTTATTTCACAAATTGAATTTAAATGAGGCCTAACTGAATGATAACTGAATGATAAGGAGGGTGAAGGAGTTGATTTCATTTAGAAAGACAATAGTGTAATGATGAGTTTGTGTATGCCTATTTATCAGAGGCAAATCATTTGACCGTGTGCCTTGGGGGTTGACAACCTTCTCTTTTACATTTTATTTTGTAAAAAGAAGATCAATAAATCAATCAAATGTATTTATAAAGCCCTTTTTTACATCAACAGATGTCACAAAGTGCTATATAGAAACCCAGCCTAAAACCCCAAACAGCAAGCAATGCAGAATAGAATGGGACTGTTTTATTTACTACTCTATTACTAATCAAATGTATTGTAAGGGAAACAAATGTATTGTAAGGGAAACGAAAACATACTATGTGTTGCAGTAAACCTTTAGAATAATACAAAACATATCCTTGACTCTATCCAGCAAAGCAAATAATGCCTGCCCACCAAATGAATGACAAATGGATGGATACTTGTGCAAGCTACTTCACAATCAAATTTAAATGAGGCCTAACTGAATGATAAGGAGGGTGAAGAGGTTGATTTCATTTAGAACAACAACAGTGTAATGATGAGTTTCTGTTATGCCTATTTATCAGCGTTGGCGCGCATGTTAATAATTTGACCGCACACCTCGCGGGTTGATACAATTCTCTTTTATGTTTTACTTTGTAAAAATAACCTTTACAGGATTATTTTATTTACCGTAACTCAATTTATTACTAATCAAACGTATTGATAGGGAAACGAAAACATGCTGTGTGTTGAATAATGCAAAACATATCCTTGACTCTATCCAACTTGATGAGCGGGAAACAAACAATGCGAGTCAGCCTGCACAACTGGCCCATCAAAACTACACCTAAACTAGGTCTGGGTGATATGACGATATATATTGTGTGACGATAGACGTTTTTCTATTGTTTCATATTACGCTCTATCGTTTATTTCGTTGTGTCGCAAATCACACTCTTTACGCCAATATTTTTCGTCAATTGGACAACGAAACATGGAGGAGAGTGAACGTGACACAGAGCACGGAGACACGGAGCTCATACCTAAAAGAGGGGCTACTTCGGTCACATGGACGTGGTTTGGGTATGAAAAGTCTGACATGGACCAGAAAACTGCCCTCTGCAAAATATGCCGCAGGCCGGTCCCGACAACAGGCTCAAACACCACTAACCTCTTTTACCACCTACGCAAGAATCATGTGAAACAGTACGGAGAGAGTCTACGGATGAGACCCAAAAAAGCACAGTCGAGTGCTCAAAACAAACCCCCGACTCAGACGTTGCTGTCACAAAGTTCGTCGTCTGAGGAGGAGAAATCATCGGACCAATATGCAGCGGTGAAATAGCTCATATTCTTATTTATTAAAGAAAGGAAAAATACTCATTCAAACAAATGACGAAAAACAGTCCTGTAAGGTGCTCAGACTATACACGGAAACAACCACCCACCAACACAAGTGAAAACAAACACACTTAAATATGGCCTCCAATTAGAGACAACGACAACCAGATGCCTCTAATTGGAGGTCATTGGAAAATACACAACATAGAAATAGAAAACCCACATAGAATTAGAAAACATAGAACATAAACCAAAAACACACTAAACAAAAACACACTAAACAAACACCCCCTGCCACGCCCTGACCAAACTACAATAACAAACAACCCCTTTTACTGGTCAGGACGTGACAGTTGCAAGACTTTTACCAGCGGTACACATTTTTTAATTTCACCTTTATTTAACCAGGTAGGCCAGTTGAGAACAAGTTCTCATTTACAAATGCGACCTGGCCAAGATAAAGCAAAGCAGTGCGACAAAAACAACAAAGCGTTACACATGGGATAAACAAACATACAGTCAATAACACAATAGAAAAATATATATACAGTGTAAGATTAGGGAGGCCATAGTAAATAGCCCATGGTGGCGAAATAATTACAATTTAGCATTAACACTGGAGTGATAGATGTGCAGATGATGATGTGCAAGTAGAGATACTGGGGTGCAAAAGAGCAAAAATAAATATCAATATGAGGATGAGGTAGTTGGGTGGGCTATTTACAGATGGGCTGTGTACAGGTGCAGTGATCGGTAAGCTGCTCTGACAGCTGATGCTTAAAGTTAGTGAGGGAGATATGAGTCTCCAGCATCAGTGATTTTTGCAATTTGTTCCAGTCATTGGCAGCAGAGAACTGGAACGAAAGGCGGCCAAAGAGGAGGTGGCTTTGGGGGTGACCAGTGAAATCTACCTGCTGGAGCGCGTGCTATGGGTGGGTGCTGCTATGGTGACCAGTGAGCTGAGATAAGGTGGGGCTTTCCCTAGCAAAGACGTATAGATGACCTGGAGCCAGTGGGTTTGGCGACGAATATAAAGCGAGGGCCAGCCAACGAGAGCATACAGGTCGCAGTGTTCAGTAGTATATGGGGCTTTGGTGACAAAACGGATGGCACTGTGATAGACTGCATCTAATTTGCTGAGTAGAGTATTGAACGCTATTTTGTAAATGACATCGCCGAAGTCAAGGATCGGTGGTTTAGTCAGTTTTACAAGGGTATGTTTAGCAGCATGAGTGAAGGAAGCTTTGTTGCGAAATAGGAAGCCAATTCTAGATTTAATTTTGGATTGGAGATGCTTAATGTGAGTCTGGAAGGAGAGTTTACAGTCTAACCAGACACCTAGGTATTTGGAGTTGTCCACATATTCTAAGTCAGAGCCGTCCAGAGTAGTGATGCTGGTCGGGCGGGTGGGTGCGGGCAGCAATCGTTTGAAGAGCATGCATTTAGTTTTACTAGAATTTAAAAGCAGTTGGAGGCCACGGAAGGAGTGTTGCATGGCATTGAAGCTCGTCTGGGGGTTTGTTGACACAGTGTCCAAAGAGTGGCCAGAAGTATACAGAATGGTGTCGTCTGCGTAGAGGTGGATCAGAGAATCACCAGCAGCAAGAGTGACATCATTGATGTATACAGAGAAAAGAGTCGGCCCGAGAATTAAACCCTGTGGTACCCCCCATAGAGACTGCCAGAGGTCCGGACAACAGGCCCTCCGATTTGACACACTGAACTCTATCTGAGAAGTAGTTGATGAACCAGGCGAGGCAGTCATTTGAGAAACCAAGGCTGTTGAGTCTGCCGATAAGAATGTGGTGATTGACAGAGTCAAAAGCCTTGGCCAGGTCGATGCACAGTACTGTCTTTTATCTATGGCGGTTATGATATTATTTAGGACCTTGAGTGTGGCTGAGGTGCACCCGTGACCCGCTCGGAAATCAGATTGCATAGCGGAGAAGGTACGGTGTGATTTGAAATGGTCGGTGATCTGTTTGTTAACTTGGCTTTCGAAGATGTTAGAAAGGCAGGGCAGGATGGATTTAGGTCTATAACAGTTTGGGTCTAGAGTGTCTCCCCCTTTGAAGAGGGGGATGACTGCGGCAGCTTTCCAATCTTTAGGGATCTCAGACGATACGAAAGAGGTTGAACAGGCTAGTAATAGGGGTTGCAACAATTGAGGCGGATAATTTTAGAAAGAGAGGGTCCAGATTGTCTAGCCCAGCTGATTTGTTGGGGTTCAGATTTTGCAGCTCTTTCAGAACATCAGCTATCTATATTTGGATTTGGATGAAGGAGAAGTGGGGGGGGGGGGGGCGGCTTGGGCAAGATGCTGCGGGGGGTGCAGAGCTGTTTGCCGGGGTAGGTGTAGAAA
The DNA here is from genome assembly GCF_901001165.1 of Salmo trutta. NCBI lineage: Eukaryota > Metazoa > Chordata > Actinopteri > Salmoniformes > Salmonidae > Salmo > Salmo trutta. The sequence goes on from NC_042962.1 coordinate 15,872,523, forward strand.
GCATGGCCAGCCGAAGAAAATTGCTTATTGAAATTCTCAATTATCGTGGAATAATCGTGGATATGGCAAAAATGGAAGGAGATAACAGCTGCCGTTACAACTTACATCTGCAAAGACATGGCCCCAATTTACACGTTCCAGAAACGGGGGTTTTGTGAGTTGGTGCTAACACTCGACCCAAGGTACCAAATGCAAATTAATATGTGACACGTATTAATGCCAAAATAACATGCAAAACAGGCAAGCCCCCAAAAATATAAATGTATATATAAATATAAAAACTCAGGAAAAAAAGAAACGTCCTCTCACCATCAACTGCGTTTATTTTCAGCAAACTTTATTTTCAGCAAACTGGGCCATATCGCCCAGCCCTAACCTAAAATATACCGAAAGTAATTTCACACATAAAAAGATTTAGCCTATAGACAGGATTAAATTGACAATCTGATTAGTGACAATATTAGGCCTATCAGTTGTCAAATTGTACATGAAGAGATGGGCACATCTTGTAATTTACAGATGCAGGGAAAGGATAATCACTTTATCAAATCCTCCTTCAGTCACATGCAGGTAAAACATTTTGATTTCTATATAGTACCAGAAAGAGCATATTCTGCCGTTTATATTACACTTACCTTTGTCAAATAACTGTTATAATTCAAGACGTGCAGCTCTATTTCCAAATTTCACTTTTTTCAAGAATATCTGTACTGTCCATGCATTTAGCACATGACAACCTGTGTGGCAGCATTCCTCTGGCTACTAAGCAAAAACTAGTAACATAAAAGTCAACATTTAAATATGCTATTTATTTATGCAATTCATCCAAGTGTTGATGCACTGGTGGTTTTGTTTAAGAATACTGCAAATCATTTCACCTGTGCACCTGGCTGGTTATATTATCGTTTTCGTTCCTACCTTGTCTAAAGAAGCAGTAACTGGACTTAATTACTATAACTCTACTACTTACTCAAATCTACTAATAAAGTTTTTCAATTGGATTACACTGTAATGATTTTATTGTAAGGGAAACGAAAATAGGCTTTAACCCTTTGTTTTTCTAGGACTTTGTAGAATTATTTAAAAAAACATACCCTTGACTAAATCTAAACAAATAACTATTGTTGTTAATTTTTTTAATTGATATATCATGTAGTAACCAAAAAAAGGGTTAAACAAAATAAAATATATTTTATATTTGAGATTCTTCAAAGTAGTTACCCTTTGCCTTGATGACAACACTTTTTTGGTTACTACATGATTCCATATGTGTTATTTCATAGTTTTGATGTATTCTACAATGATATTATTCTACAATGTAGAAAATAGTAAAAATAAAGAAAAATCCTGAGTAGGTGTGTCCAAACTTTTGACTGGTACTGTACCTCGCAAAGCAACTGCCCTCTATCCCTCTCGATCGTGCATGCTTCCGTCTCTTCTCTCCCACTCCATGTCTGCCCCACACAGACCAGACAAGTAGGCACGCAATGGATTATGATCATTGTACTTAATTACTTCATTTTCTGCACTAATGTAACATAGACGCTGGGAGTTGAGAAGCAGGGGTAAGTTTAATATAACAAGAAACATGGACCGATGCAATGTAGGAGTAGCGTCTAGACATGAACAACAGAAAACAATACTGCCTGGGGAATGAACCTAAGGGAGTGCCAGATAAAGGGGAGGTAACGGAGTCCAGGTGTGCCTAATGATGAAGAGCAGGTGCGCGTAATGATGAATGCCAGGTGCGCGTAATGAGGCAAACTACAACTCACTACTACATCGCACAGTTCGGGCCTGATCCGATTTATCTCTAGAGAAACTGCGCATTGAGCTCAGAGAAAGAAAAATAACAAAATGGAATTCAAATAATTGAACCGACGTAGGCCAATTAGTTGTTTAAAAAGTTAAAAATAACCGACATTTCGGGTTAATCGCTCAGCACTACTAGCCATTAGCATTAGTGGCTAACAAGATTTATTTTAGCCACAACTTGCTATGAAAAGATAAACTAGTAGACAGTAGATACACAAACTAATAGTTTAATTACAGAACACTTGTGAAAAGCAGTATGTCACCAATATGTTGTTGCATCTATCTGACCATGCAAACTGCTGAGTGAACCGCAAGAAAGTGCTCGTGACTCCATGTTGGAGAAACTGCTCTCTCCTTGAGTGACAGGGCTTGGTGTGTGAAGGAGCATGCAGCAGGAGGAGAGGTAGAAAGATGACTCAAGTAGCAAACCGAATAAACTATAAAAACGGACATTACACGTGCTGGAGTTGGTAGAGCATGGTGTTTGCAACGCCAGGGTTGTGGGTTCGATTCCCACGGGGGACCAGTACGGAGAATTTTTTTAATGAAATGTATGCATTCACTACTGTAAGTCGCTCTGGATAAGAGCTTCTGCTAAATGACTAAAATGTAAATGTAAAATATCACATTTAACAAACCAAACAATGAAGTACTGTTCAAGTAAATACACAAACCAGTATGTGCATAAATACCAGTTTATAGTAAAATACGGTACCACCACCCAGCCCTACCTTGCTCAAGGGCACATTGACAGATTTTTCACCTTGTCAGCTCATGTATTTGAAACAGCAACCTTTCGGTTACTGACTCAGTGCTCTAATCGCTATTATACCTGTCACCCTTGTTCACGCGGTAAAAGTTGACTCTTCTCGCTCGCTTTTTCTTCCCCAATTTCAGGAAGTACGAATTAGTTTTACATAGAGATTAAGTTATTAGGGCCTCCCGAGAGGTGCAGTGGTCTAAGGCACTGCATCGCAGTGCTAGCTGTGCCCCTAGAAATCCTGGTTGGAGTCCAGGCTCTGTCGCAGCCGGCCGCGACCAGGAGACCCATGGGATGGCGCACAATTGTCCCAGTGCCGTCCGGGTTAGGGGAGGGTTTGGCCGGCAGGGATGTTCTTGTCCCAGAAGCGCACTAGCGACTCCTGTGGCGGGCCAGGAGCAATGCTCTGTGACACGGTCGCCAGGTGTACGGTGTTTCCTCCGACACATTGGTGCGGCTGACTTCCGGGTTAAGTGGGCATTGTGTCAAGAAGCAATGTGGCTTGGCTGGGTTGTGTTTCGGAAGACGCACGGCTCTCGACCTTCGCCTCTCCTGAGTCCATATGGGAGTTGCAGCGATGGAACTGGACTGTAACTACCAATTGGATACCACGAAATGGGGGAGAAAAATGATTTTTTTTAAAAAGACAAGGTTATTAATGGCTTTGGATTTGTTATCTTCAGCCAGAGGAAGGACAAGACATTTTGCAACACAAAACTGGAGAGCTTCAGACATCAATACAGAAATGCATGACGGCATCTCTACACTGACAGCGGACCTTTGATTTCTGTGTATATAGGCTATTGCCTACACTTGTGGATATGGGAAATGTAGATATTGGAATGTTCAACAAAGAAAGTCAATAGACAGATTATTTCATAAGCTTTAGGCCAGACATACGTTTGACATGTTGGCTGCTACAGTTAACGTAAACCGTTTAATCCTTTCTCCAGTTAGGATAAGGCTTTTCCTTCATGTCTGTCTTGAAACCTACTGCAACCAATCAATCAAGCACAGGGACAGTCTCATGCTAAGGATGCCTGTAGCCCCACAGCCAATCTGTGTCCTTGGCTCAAGCCAGATGCTCGGGAAAAGGCAGAGCCAACAGACATGTCCTCTCCGCCTCTGAAACCATGGCAACCAAGAGACAGGTCCATGGTGACCCGATGGCAGTGGAGAGAGCAGCGGCCTATTGGGAACCGAACACATAGAAGTAGAGTTACCAGTTAGCTCTCTAGCTGGTATGGATCTACAGTCTAGAATTCTATTTCTATGTCTGACCACACTGCTGTTCAGTACGGAACCACTCCTCCTCTAATGGTCTTCTATCTTACATTGGATTTGCAATCATTGCTATGGATTACATACCGAGCTCTAATTGTTTTGTCTTCATTAGAAAAAGCTGCATGAATGTATGAACAAATATCCAGCTGGGTGAACGTTGCATGAGCGTTGGATGAATGACATACCTTTTTACCCACACTGAGCGCATAAACAACAAATGAGCCCATTTCTGCCCTAACTATACATTGTGAATACATTAAGAACATTAACATGAACTCCCCTCCATGTTTTTGTTGGTCACGTGACCCCCTTCTGCCGCCTTGATTGGTCCGAAACATAGCTAAGCGAGAAGTGTCCTGTTATGAACCTTTAACCTGATTTGGGTAACGGAACGTGTGCTTGTGATAAATAAAGCATAGGTCTGCTTCACACCTCGGTCACCGCATGCATAATCCATTACAGGGGAGAATGGTGTGCACTTACATGTCATACGGAATCAACAAGATAGGGGTCTACTGATGTATGACATTATAAACTGGGTGGTTCGAGCCCTGAACGCTGATTGGCTGACAGCCGTGGTATATCAGACCATATACCATTGGTATGACAAAACATGTATTTGTACTGCTCAAATTACTTTGGTAACCAGTTTATAACAGCAATAAGGCACCTGAGGTTTGTGGTATATGGCCAAAATACCACGGCTAAGGCCTCCAGGCACTCCGCGTTGTGTCGCTATGCCCTTAGCCGTGGTATATTGGCCATACACCACACCCCCCCAGGCCTTACTGCTGAATTAGAACCACTAGAAAACACCACATATACACGTTTTTATGTAAGGCTTGTAACACTGTACAATACGTAGGCTACTGTATAAATACAGTATATATATATATATGCGTTATATATATATACACTGCTCAAAAAAATAAAGGGAACACTTAAACAACACAATGTAACTCCAAGTCAATCACACTTCTGTGAAATCAAACTGTCCACTTAGGAAGCAACACTGATTGACAATAAATTTCACATGCTGTTGTGCAAATGGAATAGAAAACAGGTGGAAATGATAGGCAATTAGCAAGACACCCCCAATAAAGGAGTGGTTCTGCAGGTGGGGACCACAGACCACTTCTCAGTTCCTATGCTTCCTGGCTGATGTTTTGGTCACTTTTGAATGCTGGCGGTGCTTTCAGTCTAGTGGTAGCATGAGACGGAGTCTACAACCCACACAAGTGGCTCAGGTAGTGCAGCTCATCCAGGATGGCACATCAATGCGAGCTGTGGCAAGAAGGTTTGCTGTGTCTGTCAGCGTAGTGTCCAGAGCATGGAGGCGCTACCAGGAGACAGGCCAGTACATCAAGAGATGTGGAGGAGGCCGTAGGAGGGCAACAACCCAGCAGCAGGACCGCTACCTCTGCCTTTGTGCAAGGAGGAGCAGGAGGAGCACTGCCAGAGCCCTGCAAAACGACCTCCAGCAGGCCACAAATGTGCATGTGTCTGCTCAAACGGTCAGAAACAGACTCCATGAGGGTGGTATGAGGGCCCGACGTCCACAGGTGGGGGTTGTGCTTACAGCCCAACACCGTGCAGGACGTTTGGCATTTGCCAGAGAACACCAAGATTGGCAAATTCGCCACTGGCGCCCTGTGCTCTTCACAGATGAAAGCAGGTTCACACTGAGCACATGACAGACGTGACAGAGTCTAGAGACGCCGTGGAGAACGTTCTGCTGCCTGCAACATCCTCCAGCATGACCGGTTTGGCGGTGGGTCAGTCATGGTGTGGGGTGGCATTTCTTTGGGGGGCCGCACAGCCCTCCATGTGCTCGCCAGAGGTAGCCTGACTGCCATTAGGTACTGAGATGAGATCCTCAGACCCCTTGTGAGACCATATGCTGGTGCGGTTGGCCCTGGGTTCCTCCTAATGCAAGACAATGCTAGACCTCATGTGGCTGGAGTGTGTCAGTAGTTCCTGCAAGAGGAAGGTATTGATGCTATGGACTGGCCCGCCCGTTCCCCAGACCTGAATGCAATTGAGCACATCTGGGACATCATGTCTCGCTCCATCCACCAACGCCACGTTGCACCACAGACTGTCCAGGAGTTGGCGGATGCTTTCGTCCAGGTCTGGGAGGAGATCCCTCAGGAGACCATCCGCCACCTCATCAGGAGCATGCCCAGGCGTTGTAGGGAGGTCATACAGGCACGTGGAGGCCACACACACTACTGAGCCTCATTTTGACTTGTTTTAAGGACAATACATCAAAGTTGGATCAGCCTGTAGTGTGGTTTTCCACTTTAATTTTGAGTGTGACTCCAAATCCAGACCTCCATGGGTTGATAAATTGGATTTCCATTGATTATTTTTGTGTGATTTTGTTGTCAGCACATTCAACTATGTAAAGAAAAAAGTATTTAATAAGATTATTTCTTTCATTCAGATCTAGGATGTGTTGTTTAAGTGTTCCCTTTATTTTTTTGAGCAGTATATATAGGGTGATATATCACCCTAAAATAGATTGTTTTGGATCTGCTAATAGATGTGTACTGCGCATTTCAACTTCTGGGACTATCCCATTGGTTCTATTGTGCAGCGCTTCATTTATAAATTGAGAGGTACCGAAACAAAAAGTGAGCCGAGAGGGGGTGACCTGGGGGGGGGGGCTCTGAGGTACTGGAACACATTTTGCGTGCTGTCATAGAGCAGTAGAGTCGTTTTTTTAAGCCTAGTGTCTGGGAATAATTGCCCTTTTATAAATGCATTTCATGCAATTCCACATCATTTTAGATGACTGGAGACTTTAGCTAAATCTTTTTTAACACCTCACAAATGATCGATATGACAGGCTACTTTGACACTGACAAACTGAGAATCTGAGATAAATAATAACAACCTTGTCTTGAATCCATCGATAGCCTAGGCCTAGGTGTGTGGAGACACATATTGTACAATATGAGGAGCAAATTACAGTCCTAAAAAAGCTTTCCTGTTTCACTGACTCATCCAATGATGTGCCAAAAGCCTATCTCTCTCTTGTTCTACTTTGTAAAACAATGCTGCTCGCTAAATAGGTCTATTTGGAAGTTTATAACATACTGTATTTGGTAGCCTACAGACAGATTAGTATTCCCTTTTCAGCAGAATCCATTTGCTTTCCAACAGGTGTTTTCCCGCGATTGTATTTGAAATATTGCAAAAGGCCTGTTTTGGCAGCATGCTGTTCATTGACAGATTTGTCACACGTTCCCGACTGTAGGCATGCCTTGTTATTGGGATACACACAATCCACAGCTAGGCTATTTATTTGAAATAATCTATTGATCCTCTGTGGTTAAAATATAGGCCTCCTCCTGGTGTAGTATTCTGAATTATTTCATTTCTTTCTGAACAGACAGCAGTAATTTTATAAATTAGGCAAATGTATTTCAATTTATCAGGGGTGCTGCGGCACTTCCAGCACCCTTCCCGCGGCTATGATTCTATAAGGAAATACATGATGAAGTGCAATGCTGGACAGATGAGAGTTGCAGGCTCGTGTCTAGCAGAGAGGGAGAGAGATCATGGAAAGTGAGTCTCATTCTAGTTCTGAGAGAGATACAGGCGCGCTTCTCTCTCACCAGAGCAATTGTCACGCGTTGGTCTATATAGGCTACAATGTTGACCAAATCATAAACCCGGGCCGGCCCAACACAAAACAATTCTTCGAATATCAGGCACATTTTCTCATTACAGAGGAGGCAACTTGAATTAACTCAGATTTTATTTTACATTGCAAACAGTGAAAATAATTGTTCATGCCACGAGAGATACCGGATACTGGCAAATGGGTTAAGGAACGAAACAGTCCAAAACTGAGAGCACAGCCATTGCGCCAAGTCAAGTTGAGCGAATTGCATTTGACAGAAAACAAAGCATGTTGCCTGCTCATCATACTATGACTGTATATCTACATTGCTGCAGTGCTCTGCATTAGGTCCAATTATAAAGGGTGTAAAGGACTCAAATGTGCAGATTTCTGGTTGAATGCACCCAATGCCCACCATTCCCTAGTGCAACACAATGGCAGACCGACAACAGTGTGCCAGTGCCAGCTGTGTTGCACTTCATTTCCTCCATCTTCCATCTTGTGTAGCAGGAGAGCCTGGAGCTCCCCCCACACACACACACCCAGCCCCAAAGCCCATGATGATGTGACAGATGCTGCAACAGTCCTGGTTGCCTGGCGCCAGCTCAACTTTCTGCCTACAGCCAAAAGACTCTATCATCCCAGTGAAGTCATCAGTCTTATTTCGAAGAGACATCACTGTAGCTATCCAACACTAGCTCTCCATAGGAGTAGATGGACAATAAAGTATTCAAGTCTTCAAGCTTAAGTCATCATTTGGACATGGGATCAATTCCATTCGAACTCAGTCAAGTCGAGAGTTGAAGTGGAATTGATTGAGGGCACTCATTCACACTCTGACCATTGAGATCATAGATGGAGAATGGGAACGGGAAATGGGTTCTATTTCACTGTGTTGTGTACATGTGTACATGTCAACCCTGAACATTACAGAGAGGAATAAGCTCTAAATCTGCTGCCACAGTAACAATATAATAGAAAAAACAGATCCGAATATATATTTACTGCTTACCATTTTATTGCCATTTTGCATATTCATTTATGTTTTCATAAAACCCTAAAATAATTCAATTCTCTCTTGGTTGAGGTTTTAAGAGGGCATGCAAAGAGCTTGAGCCATGATAATCTATAAACATCTCTAAGTGTGTGTGTGTGTGTGTGTGTGTGTGTGTGTGTGTGTGTTTATTCCTTTGCTATTTTTCCTCATCTTTCTCTCTCTCAGGGAAAAGTGTGAGAAAAGACTAGAACGTATGTAGACTTTCAGATACAATTTTTTCAAGGACCTCATCTGATAAGTAGGGCCAGGAGTTTATTTCCCTTGACCAGTTGATGCCCATACTAAAGAAAGTACACACAGTAGGAAAACCCCCAGGGACCGTAAAGGATGAGGCCAGAATTAAGGAGAGGCATTTGATTTGATTCCAATGAGCCTTTTCACCACGCAGAGAATTAGCAGCATCAGAGAGGATTATAGTGTGAAAGAAGCACTATGTATCGACAAAATAGGATTTTCTCACCAGAGGATAGACTGGAGCCCAATGACGACATAATTCAACGTTTTAAAGGGATGAGGGGACACACAAAAAGTATGAGAAGACAGAGTAGGATGAGAAAAATACAGTTGCAAAACTTCTTGCTGCAGTGTGCCCTACTGAACAGGACCCAAGAAAAGATTGAAAAGTGGCAGGGCAATGGCATGGCAATGCCTCAATCTCCCTCAACGGTGGCGGTTCCATAGGAGGGTCAGTCAGTATGCTTCTCATCACACATGGATTAGTCCTTTTCACTTGGACAGCTTGATCTGAATGGCACTGCAGCCCTCGTTTCATTACAGTCACATGACTGGACTGACTCTTGCCAGGGCAGATGCCTTTAAACTAAAGGTCATACACAAGCACAGATCTAGGATCAGCTTTCCTGCCTACACCATTAGAAGGTAAAAGTGCAAATCTGACCTTAGATCAGATCCTGGAAACTTCACTTTCAGAGATTTCACTTTTCAACCTGCCCTTTCAGAAAACGATTTCAAAACGGTTCTGCTGTGGCCATCTTGATCTAGTGATGTCCTCTTCTTAAAGTGAAATCCATAGAATCTAGGGCTGGGAATTGCCAGGGACCTCACGATTTTTTTACATTTAAATTTTTTTATTTATCCGTTATTTTACCAGGTAAGTTGACTGAGAACACGTTCTCATTTGCAGCAACGACCTGGGGGAATAGTTACAGGGGATGAATGAGCCAATTGTAAACTGGGGATTATTAGGTGACCATGATGATTTGAGGGCCAGATTGGGAATTTATCCACGTCACCGGGGATAACACCCCTACTCTTACAATAAGTGACATGGGATCTTTAATGACCTCAGAGAGTCAGGACACCCGTTTAACATCCCATCCGAAAGACAGCACCCTACACAGGGCAATGTCCCCAATCACTGCCCTGGGGCATTGGGATATTTTTTATTTTAGACCAGAGGAAAGAGTGCCTCCTACTGGCCTTCCAACACCACTTCCAGCAGCATTTGGTCTCCTATCCAGGGACTGACCAGGACCAACCCTGCTTAGCTTCAGAAGCAAGCCAGTAGTGGGATGCAGGGTGGTATGCTGCTGGCATACGATGTATCACCATACTTAGGTGCAGTTATGATATGTATTACAATTCTCATGATTCTATACGTATTGCAATTAGATACTGTGATTGTATTGCTCACCATATATCTGCAGCAGAGAGACAAGAGAGAGCCATGAAAAGCAACTTTGGGTCCTGTATTACTATTGTAATTATTAGAACAATTTTGATCAGTCATGGAAATAAAAGTGCTGAAAACAAATTGGCTCAGTATTTAAAAATAAGCTGGAGAACAAGCTATGAAGGAAAAAAATACAAGTTTTGGTGAAGGTGCTGCCAACTAGAGCACAAATAATATTGCGATAGTGTCAAAAATAATACTGTGATATATCTTCTAAAATAATATCCCGAAATGTAACTATTGATTTTCCCACCCATGACTAATAGAAAGTGCATTATTGGAGGGAGAGGCTTGAACCATCATCAGAACCCCCCCCCCCCCCCCCCCCCCACACACACACACACATACAGTCTTACCACTTCTATTCATTGCCTATCATTCATCAATGTGTGTACTGAATTCTAATCACACTAGAACTACCTGAGTCAACAAACACAAAGAAACCACCATTGGCCAATGAGTCAATCTCATGAAATACTGTATGCATGCAAACCTCAACCCGTATTTTACACAGCACACCACTCATTAGTACAATCAGCTTGAATGGCCAGCCACTCACAAACCTGACAGGGGAATGTTTTACGACTAGCTGTAAATAGTGATCATCTCAATAAAACGACAAGCCATAGTGGTTCACGGTTTTGTCAAGGTAAACCGATGGTGTAAATAAATCATTTAGCAGAACACACTTCCACTGAAAACATGAGATATGGTTGGAGGACATGGTGTGAAAAAGTACTCACAAGATGCATAACAGCACGGATCAAGTTAGCATGATAAAACTCGATCTTTTGGAACAACAGAGTCAAAAACAATGGCAAGGAACATCACGAATAGCAACAGCAAAACGTTGACATATTTTGTTGGGATTGCAGTTTGGTAAATAAATAAATAAATAAAGCAGTGCAGTGTTCATCTTATCAATCTGATAGGATAGACCATAGCTAACGTGGCTGTTTAGAGGTTGAGATACATAGGGGTATAATTCAACTACACCATATATATATACAAAACTATGTGGACACCCCTTCAAATTAGTGGATTTGGCTATTTCAGCCACATCCGTTACTGACAGGTGTATAAAAGCGAGCACACAGCCATGCAATCTCCATAGACAAACATTGGCAGTAGAATGGCCTCACTGAAGAGCTCAGTGACTTTCAACGTGGCACCGTCATAGGATGCCACCTTTCCAACAAGTCAGTTCGTCAAATGTCTGCCCTGCTAGAGCTTCCCCGGTCAGCTGTATGTGCTGTTATTGTGAAGTGGAAATGTCTAGGAGCAACAACGGCTCAGTGGTAGGCCACACAAGCTCACAGAACGGGACTGCCGAGTGCTGAAGCCCATAGCGCTGTCCTCGGTTGCAACACTCGCTACCGAGTTCCAAACTGCCTCTGGAAGCAACATCAGCACAAGAACTGTTTGTCGGGAGCTTCATTAAATGGATTTCGATGGCCGAGCAGCCGCACACAAGCCTAAGATCACCATACACAATGCCAAGCGTCGGCTGGAGTGGTGTAAAGCTCGTCACCATTGGACTCTGGAGCAGTGGAAACGTTCTCTGGTGTGATGGATCACGCTTCACCATCTGGCAGTCCGACAGACGAATCTGGGTTTGGCGCATGCCAGGAGAACGCTACCTGCCCGAGTGCCAACTGTAAAGTTTGGTGGAGGAGGAATAATGGTCTGAGGCTGTTTTTCATGGTTCAGGCCCCTTAGTTCCAGTGATGCGATATCTTAACGCTACAGCATACAATGACATTCTAGATGATTCTGTGCTTCCAACTTTGTGGCAACAGTTTGGGGAAGGCCCTTTCCTGTTTCAGCATGACAATGCCCCTGTGCACAAAGCGAGGTCTAAACTGAAAAGGTTTCTCGAGATCTGTGTGGAAGAACTTGACTGGCCTGCACAGAGCCCTGACCTCAACCACATCGAACACCTTTGGGATGAATTGGAACGCGCCGACAACGAGCCATGCCTAATCGCCCAACATCAGTGCCGACCTCATTAATGTTCTTGTGGCTGAATGGAAGCAAGTCCCCACAGCAATATTCCAACATCTAGTGGAAAGCCTTCCCAGAAGAGTGGAGGCTGTTATAGCAGAAAAGGGGGGACCAACTCCATATTAATGTCCATGTTTTTGGAATGAGATGTTCTACGATCAGGTGTCCACATACTTTTGCTTATGTACTATATATTTCCTCGGCTATGTGACCAACATTTCAGCACCCTGGATAGTGGATGAGAGTAGAGCGAATAACGTTTTCAGAACCTTGGACAGCGAAATCAACACTGAACTGGAGCACAATGTGGAGCGAGATGGGCTTATTGAGCACCACGGGCAGTGAAACGGAGGGGCTCTTGGCGATAAGATGCTTTATAGTCCTTACGTGACTTTTTTTCCCACAAACTTTGAAAAGTTCATCAATTGTGGAAATGTAATTCAATTTTAACGAGCTAAAGCGACCCGATGACAGACTTCGAATGGTTGTCATTGATATCACAAAGCCTGGTGGTTTACATCAATAAGACAGTGAAATTGAATAAGCATAGCACAGGTCTACTACTCATTTATCTAGGTCTATCATGCAGTAGTTCAAACATGACTGTTCCTGAGTATTTCCATCACATCTCAACATCACATTACTTTCAAGAGAAAAAAATCTGACAGGACGTTGCGTCAAAACTTCACGCGGTAAAATTCTGAAACTGTGCCGCCATGTTCGCAAATAAAACCCCCCTGGCCGAATCTAATAACACCAACCCCAATATAATGTTGTGCGCGCCATCTGTCAGCTAAATAACGTAGGCAATTTTGGACTGAGATACTCGCCCACAAACAGCTGAAGAATGTTCATTGGCGGCAGTTCAATAAAGAACAGACAGTAATATTCACCTCGGACAGTAACTACAGTCTGACCACATACATGACAGTAACCGAGAAACTGCACGGAAACGTCCTCATCCAATAACTGTACACAATTACGCAGAGCCTGTTTCATACTGACACGTTTCCTTTGCCGTGATATATCGTCGGACATTTGATGAACTGAGTATATAGCCTATGTATACAATACATAATAAAGTAATGTAAAACCACTTCTCTTCTGAATAAAAATGCCATGACGACAGTGAGTTATGCACGCGGGGATAATCATTTAATATCTGCTGCACGCATAACCCTCTGCCGTCATGACATTTTGATTGGATGCGCACAAGGGAGCCTGGCTAAAGAGGGAGGGATGCAGAGGGGCGAAATGTGTTTCTTACATCCTCTTCTTCGTCCCCACATGCGTTCCTCTGTTGTTGGCATTGGAAACGGGGCCGTACGTCTTGACAGGGGCGCGGGATATTCACGGTATTCTCGTCTTCAACTGTTTGCCCGCCGAGTAGGTGGCTAGCTTCAGGTGGGTTGGGGAAAGATCTGTTGGTGTTGATCTTGCCCGTGAACCTCTGATACATCGAAGCCATGATTCCATATGGGGGAAAATACCCTACAGCATGTCAATAGGGAAACTGTGAAGGGATGTCGTCTAATTGACGCGGTGTTAGTTTAAAACTTATATATAGGCACGGGTATCCTTTTTAGTCTCGGAATCAGTACCCCGAACAAGCAGATCAAATTATTGTCAAATTATATATTCGATTATATATTGTCCCATTTCAGGTTTGTAGGATAGTCAATCATACAGATAGGTCCAAAAAGAACGAGCCAAAATTAGTTGAGGTCTTACTCTGAATTCACAGCACGTAGTTTCATCCTTCAAACCGTTTGGGGAATAGGGATCCTTTCGATTGCATTTGATGCATCTGCAATGTGGTTTCTGCACCCTCCAAACTTGAACCGAAATAGATGATCGGTTGTGAAAAAATATATGAATCATTTACAGCATACAAAGCGATGGTTATCCGAAGCTGAAAGAGAGAGCAGCTTCAATGCTTCCCTCTTTCTCTCTTTCTCTCTGCTGCATAAGAAGTGACCGCAGATAGCAAACTGTTCAAAGACTTCTCAATACCACATCACTCATTAAGCTACCTCTTAAATGAACGATGCCCTCGTGTTCTGTCCCACTTATCCAAGCGACATCTGAAAAAAAATAAAAAAATACCAGAGCTATGTCAGCCCAAAACGAATTATCACCACTTTGCAGATTGCATGGGTACAAGGAATCTGTTTTCCGAGTTTATTATATTTTCCTCACGGTTTCCACCGGTGCTGAGGGTGCCATAGTACAAGAGTGCCCCACTGTGGCGAAACGGCAGGTGAGACAAAGGTTATGAAAGTCAAAAAAATGTATTAAACGGTTATATTGTCACTCGATTCTGTTAATAAAGTTATATTACTGGGTAAACTTAGTATTCTAAAACGATAGAAAATCAGTTATAGGGACAGTAAAAAATACATACAACTTCGGGCATGCACAATTGATAGCCATGTGCCACAAAGGCATTTACACCACATCATATCAAAGACATCTTTGGCTGAGTTACAATAACTTCACTTGGATATTAATAGTCAGCATGTATTACCTACAGTATTAGGACCGGGGTACTATCAACTATTTAGATGCCATTCTAAGAAATACACACAGCAAGCAGCTGCAACAGAGCATGGAGCATAATTCTATAGCCTAAGTGCCATGAGGCTTAAACTGCTATTCTGCCTAATGCTGCGACTGCAAAAGCCATTTCCTGAGCAGAGTTTTTAAGCTGATTTAGACTTGTATTGCCTCAAAGAGTAATTGGATACACAGAACATATCTCTCTCGCCCATCAGCACCGTACAAGGATATTATTTTCCCGTGGGAACCTGGGAGACCAGAATAATCTTAAACTCATCCTGGCTGTCTCTATGGCATACGGAACACTCCAGGCAGGAGTTCCTAGAATAAGTGTATCTGCTCTGTGCTGGGGGTTTTGCATACGCAAAGGGCTCTGTAAATGATACATGCTGCTACAACATATCTGCCAGGGACTATGATGCATATGCAACAAGTGTTCAGATTCACCCAAAAATTGAAGTCATTAACGTATATTTCATAGGTTATTAGACAACACAGGTGGTACACTGTACATGGCACACACACACCTTCCCTGTGGGAGGGTGAGATGGGGAAAGGAGTGCTAGGCTTGGTGATGTGGATAGGCTACACGGTAAATGTGATTACATTTTGAGCAGCAGTACCCTGCGGTGCAGTAGCTAAGGGTGGATATATTCTAGCTCCTCCTCAGATTCAACTAAAGCCCTGGCTCTGTGGGGTTAGGATTCAGCCATAGAGCTTAAAAAGAGGGCGTTGCTGCATCCAAGGCATGGTAGTTATCAAGGGAGAAGGGATTGGCCTATCTTCTGTGCTCTAGAGAGCCATTCTAGAACCATAGGGATACCTCTACAGTAAGACTCATGTCTAGTTACCATCACTCAGGAATTATGTCATAACAAGCTTAAGGTATTATCAAGTATTAATGACTTATTTAAATGAAAACAGAATGTAAAAGCAACAGTAGGCCCAAACCTTTATTCTTTAGGGTACTGTTGGATGCAACATGTCTACAGCTATCCATTGATGGCATTTTTCTATGTTCATGTTTAGAGTCAGGAGTACCATAACAGCAGTAGTCAAAAGCAAGGTCAGGTAGTGATGTCACTGTCTGTGACGCTGAATCAGAAACATGCACAGGACAAGGATGCTGCCACTGCCCGTGGTACAGAACTGCCATATCATGGAGTGCATTTGCCTCAGACAACAGCTTAACCTACTCTATGCACACCGGCCCATTGCCTGGGCAAACAGGACACATCCACACCTCTTCATTATAGCCTGGTGGACAGGAAACAACAAGCAGTTTCCCAAAAACAAACCAACACTGGCACCTAGTGGATGGATAATGGTGTTTTTATGTACATTGACATTTCTTACTTTTCATTCCCGGTTGTAAAATATTCCCCACATCCACCCACATACACTGATCAAAATTATACACGCAACACGTAAAGTGTTGGTCCCATGTTTCATGAGCTGAAATAAAAGATTCCAGAAATTTTCTCTCAAATTTTGTGCACAAATTTGTTTACATCCCTGTTAGTGAGCACTTATCCTTAGCCAAAATAATCCATCCACCTGAGAGGTGTGGTATACCAAGAAGCAGATTAAACAGCATGATCATTACACAGGTGTACCTTGTGCTGGGGGACAATAAAAAGCCACACTAAAATGTGCAGTTTTGTGACACAACACAATGCCACAGATGTCTCAAGTGGTGAGGGAGCATGCAATAGGCATGCTGACTGCACGAATGTCCACCAGAGCTGTTGCCAGATAATTTAATGTTCATTACTCTACCATAAGCCACCTCCAATGTTGATTTAGAGAATTTGGCAGCATGTCCAATCGGCCTTGCAACCGCAGACCACGTGTGTGGCGTCGTTTGGGCGAGCGATTTGCTGATGTCAACATTGTGAACAGAGTGCTCCATGGTGGCGGTGGGGTTATGGTATGGGCAGGAATAAGCTACGGACAACTAACACAATTGCATTTTATCTATGGCAATTTGAATGCACAGAGATACTGCGACAAGATCCTGAGGTCTATTGTCATGCCATTCATCCCCCGCCATCACCTCAGTATCTCTACTTGCGCACTCATCTTCTGCACATCTATCACTCCAGTGTTTAATTGCTATATTGTAATTATTTCGCCACTATGGCCTATTATGGCCTATTTATTGCCTTACCTCCTTTGCACACATTGTATATAGACTTTTTCTATTGTAGTATTGACTGTATGTTTGTTTATTCCATGTGTAACTCTGTGTTGTTGTTTGTGTTGCACTGCTTTGCTTTGCTTTATCTTGGCCAGGTCGCAGTTGTAAATGAGAACTTGTTCTCAACTAGCCTACCTGGTTAAATAAAGGTGAAATAAAATTTAAAAAAATAAAAAAATGTTTCAGGATGATAATGCAGCCATATGTCACAAGGAACTGTACACAATTCCTGGAAGCCGAAAATGTCTCAGTTCTTCTATGGCCTGCATACTCACCAGACATGTCACCAATTGAGCCTGTTTGGGATGCTCTGGATCGACGTGTACAACAGCGTGTTCCAGTTCCAACCAATATCCATCAATTTAGCATGACCATTGAAGAGTGGGACAAAATTCCACAGGCCACAATCAAGTCTGATCAACTCTATACGGAGGAGATGTGAGGCAAATGGTGGTCACACCAGATACTGACAGGTTTTCTGATCCACGCCCTTACTTTTTTGAAAGGTATCTGTGACCAACAGATGCGTATCTGTATTCCCAGTCATGTATTAGGGCCTAAATAATTTATTTAAATTGACTGATTTCCTTATATGAACTGTAACTCAGTAAAATCTTTTAAAATTGTTGCATGTTGCATTTATATTTTTGTTCAGTATATTTTCCTCAATGTATCATCTATCAGTGACAGTGTACTACATGCAAATCGGATACATACACAAATACAGAAAAACAGAGATTGGGGGAAACTTCATCATGCCCGGCAAGGTATTGTCCCTCTTCGTTCTATAGGATGGATTTTTTATGACTCCGCTCTGCATTATGTGAGCTACACACATCAAGCCTACTGTCTCCCAAAGGAATGCAGCTATTCCAGACAGTAGCAGATTGGGGATCCATGTCTCTCAAACTGGGGATATGGAGGGATAAGGGCCCTGGCTCCTAGGGAGGTGAGGATATTGGGGGCCCTCATGCGTGGTGTTCCCAAACAACCACTGTGTTCTAGTCAGCAGTGGCAGCTCTTTGACAGTTAATGAATGACTGACACACACACTCACAACTCAGGGTGGCCAATCACATTGTTACCATGAATGACAACACAAAGAAAGCCCAATGGTTAGATGAGAGATGGGTTGAATTCAATGTCATATTATATAGGACTACCAAATACAGAAATAAAATGAATTCAGTAATACACTGAACACTCAACAACGTTGACTACGGTCCTTACTGTGAGAAAGAAACTTCTTTCAATCCGAGTTGAAATTCATTGCGCAAGTTCTCTGTCCTTGTTAATAAGAAATTTGGATAGGTCTACTGATTCCATTAACTGTGCATTTAAACATGGGAAAAAGCCAAATGTTATCAGCCAAACACAATAACTGTGTATCCAAACAATTACTAAAACACCTACTCTACTCTAATACTGCCTGATTCAGAAAATAAGGCTCTATTATAGATGCACTGTTATAATTAGTAATTTCTCCCAATGGATGCTCTCTGCTGTCCTCAGTGAAAGTCTTCTATTGGGTTTAATGAGTCAAAGATTGATGGTACAGAATATTATCACACTGCCGAGGGTGGGTTTCAGAAGGCTCATTCATTGTCTCCATCACCAGTGACGGATTGCACCTGTAGGTACAGTGAGTATTGGTGTCTTCACGGTAGGAGTATATTTTGTGAGTATTAGTGTCATTTGGAAAGTATTCAGACCGCTTCACTTTTTCCACATTTTGTTTCGTTACAGCCTTATTCTAAAATTGATTAAATACATTTTTCTCCTCATCAATCAACACACAATACCCCATAATGACAATGCAAAACAGGTTTTTAGAATTTTTTGCTAATGTATTACTTTATTTACATAAGTACTCAGACCCTTTGCTATGAGACTCGGAATTGACCTCAAGTGCATCCTGTTTCCATTGATCATCCTTGAGATGTTTCTACAACTTGATCGGAGTCCACCTGTGGTAAATTCAATTGATTTGACATGATTTGGAAAGGCACACACACCTGTCTATATAAGGTCCCACAGTTGTCAGAGCAAAAACTAAGCCATGAGGTCGAAGGAATTGTCCATAGCGTCAAGGTACAGATCTGGGAAAGGGTACCAAAAAAATTCTGCCGCATTGAAGGTCCCCAAGAACACAGTGGCCTCCATCATTCTTAAGTGGAAAAAGTTTGGAACCACCAAGACTCTTCCTAGAGCTGGCCGCCCGGCTAAACTGAGCAACCGGAGGAGAAGGGCCTTGGTCATGGAGGTGACCAAGAACCCGATGGTCACTCGGACAGAGTTCCAGAGATCCTCTGTGGAGATGGGAAAACCTTCCAAAAGGACAACCGTCTCTGCAGCACTTTACCAATCAGGCCTTTATGGTTGAGTGGCCAGACGGAAGCCACTCCTCAGTAAAAGGCACATGACAGCCCTCTTGGAGTTTGCCAAAAGGCACCTAAAGGACTCTCAGTCCATGAGAAACAAGATTATTTTGTCTAATGAAACCAAGATTGAACTCTTTGGCCTGAATGCCAAGCGTCACGTCTGGAGGAAATCAGGCACCGCTCATCACCTGGCCAATAACATCCCTACGGTGAAGCATGGTGGTGGCAGCATCATGCTGTGTGTGTTGTTTTTCAGCGGCAGGGACTGGGAGACAAGTCAGGTCGAGAGAAAGATGAACGGCGCAAAGTACAGAGAGTTCCCTTGACGAAAACCTGCTCCAGAGCGCTCAGGACCTCAGACTGGGCCGAAGCGTCACCTTCCAACAGGACAATGACCCTAAGCACACAGCCAAGACAACGCATGAGTGGCTTCAGGGACAAGTGTCTGAATGTCCTTGAGTGGCCCAGCCAGAGCCAGGACTTGAACCCGATCGAACATCTCCGGAGAGACTTGAAAATAGCTGTGCAGTAACGCTCCCCATCCAACTAGACAGAGCTTGAGAGGATCTACAGAGAAGAATGGGGGAAACTCCCCAAATACAGGTGTGCCAAGCTTGTAGTGTCATACCGAAGAAGACGTAAGGCTGTAATCACTGCCAAAGGTGCTTCAACAAAGTACTGAGTAAAGGGTCTGAATAGTTATGTATATGTGATATCAGTTATTTATTGTTAATAAATAAATGTCTAAAAACCTGTTTTTACTTTGTCATTATGGGGTATTGTGTGTATATTGATGAGGGGGGAAAAAACTATTTCTTCCATTTTAGAGTAAGGCTCTAACATAAAAAAAATCTGGAAAAAGTGAAGGGGACTGAATACTTTCTGAATGCACAGTATATAGTGAGTTTTAGTGTCCTTACGGTAGCAGTATATACAGTGAGTATTAGTGTCTTTACAGTAGCAGTATATATAGTGAATATTAGCATCTTTAGGGTAGCAGTATATATTGTGAGTATTAGCGTCTTTACAGTAGCAGTTTATACAGTGAGTATTAGTGTCTTTACGGTCTTTATAGTAGCAGTTTACTCAGTGAGTATTAGTGTCTTTACGGTCTTTATAGTAGCAGTTTACTCAGTGAGTATTAGTGTCTTTACAGTAGCAGTATATATAGTGAATATTAGCATCTTTAGGGTAGCAGTATATATTGTGAGTATTAGCATCTTTACAGTAGCAGTTTATACAGTGAGTATTAGTGTCTTTACGGTCTTTATAGTAGCAGTTTACTAGGTGAGTATTAGTGTCTTTACGGTAGCAGTTTACTCAGTGAGAATTAGTGTCTTTATGGTAGCAGTTTATACAGTGAGTATTAGTGTCTTTACGGTCTTTATAGTAGCAGTTTACTCAGTGAGTATTAGTGTCTTTACGGTAGCAGTTTCTACAGTGAGTATTATTGTCTTTACGGTAGCAGTTTATACAGTGAGTATTAGTGTCTTTACGGTAGCAGTTTCTACAGTGAGTATTATTGTCTTTACGGTAGCAGTTTATACAGTGAGTTTTAGTGTCTTTACGGTAGCAGTTTCTACAGTGAGTATTAGTGTCTTTACGGTAGCAGTTTCTACAGTGAGTATTATTGTCTTTACGGTAGCGGTTTATACAGTGAGTATTAGTGTCTTTACGGTAGCGGTTTATACAGTGAGAATTAGTGTCTTTACGGTAGCAGTTTCTACAGTGAGTATTAGTGTCTTTACGGTAGCAGTTTCTACAGTGAGTATTATTGTCTTTACGGTAGCGGTTTATACAGTGAGTATTAGTGTCTTTACGGTAGCGGTTTATACAGTGAGTATTAGTGTCTTTACGGTAGCGGTTTATACAGTGAGTATTAGTGTCTTTACGGTAGCAGTTTATACAGTGAGTAATGATGGCAGCTAAAAAGTTAATTATAAGTCATAAAAGTGAAAATTCATCTAAGTTCAAGGAAAGTTGGAACTTGAGGAGGAAAAGTATCAAAAGGGTTTGACCTTGCCGGCTGGGGAAAAAAACTATTGAAAGGGATGGAACAGGGTTTCTGAGCAGGGGAGAGAGACGGCGCGACTGAGAGAAGGCGCGACAGAGAGGGAGAGAGAAAAAGACCATGAATTTATCCTCTCGTCACATTTTTCTCCACGCCCCATCTCTCACTCAGTGTGCTGTCACACACCTCAACCTTTATTACTTGGCTTCAGATGTTAAGGATCAATAGTGCCATTACCCAGGATATTTGGGACTGCTGTACACCCTGCGTTACAGTGGAAAAACTGAATTAGCTGCCGCAATCCTGTTAGGGCCTGTTCCATGTCACCCTGTGAAGCTCCTGTGATGTTTCATGAACCTGACATGCTGTTGGAAATGTACCTGACAGAGTTGGCCACATTTATCTTCTCAGCAAGGGACAAATAAGTATAATGACTGTTTTGTGTGTGTGTGTGTGTGTGTGTGTGTGTGTGTGTGTGTGTGTGTGTGTGTGTGTTTTCAGAGAGTGTGTTTGGCCACCAGCAGAGGCTTGTTTGAATGACATATGGAAATTGAGAGTGCTGGAGCTTGACGGTGTTGGTCTAAAAGCCAAACAGTGAAATTAATAGGTCCTGTCATTGGTTTTTACCACAACCCCCACACACCTTGACCAATCAAAAGGACAACACCTTTTGATTGACACCTCCATATGCCCAATACCAGTATTCAGATTTCGAATTGAATAAAAACAGTACATCCATCATGAACTAAATCTTATAAATGACTAATGGGGGGAAAGTTTCAATAAACAATATTTGCCCACTGTGCAGTTTAATGATGGGTCAAAATCAGCTATGGAATTCTCCAGTTTACTGACATGAAGCATGGCAAATTGAGTCCAATCCTTTTTAAAATGGCAAAGATAAATACCCTGGGAAATTTAGACAACAGAAAGGGAAGGGGGTAGAAAGGGAGGGATTGTGTGTGGGGGGAAACATTGGAGAGCGAGATGTAGGTAATTTGCCAGCACAAGGATGGGAGAAAAATACATTTTCGTTATCTCCCACTATCCTATAAACAAACTAAAATGTTTCCAAAGAATAGCCACTTAAATAACTGTACAGATACAGTTTAAATTGTTCAAAGACGCTTTGTTCAGTTTTCCTTAGTGAGCATATTAGGTTTGTCTACGACTAAAATAAATCTTGCTTGACTGAGAGTCGTCCTGTTCTTTCAACCAATCGATTGGTCTAAATGTTGAAAGTATTTTTCCATATATAGACAGATACACACTATGTGTTTGAATAAAACCAACTACATATGCACTGAGCTCGTCTGATGTTTTAAGCAGACTGTGTGATTAAGTAATTAAGATACACAAATGACTCAAGATCCCAATGGTCACACTGTTAAAAAAAATGACAGTGTGACTGGCCAATGCTGTCTCGCTCTCCTCCCTACTGCAGCTCAAAGGCAGCACAGCAAGTGTTTATTGTGGTTTTCGTGCTGAAGCTGCTACATCATTTCAGCCATTTACTTTCTTACTTGTTTCTGACTGAAAAGTTATCGAAATCTCTAATTTGTTTAGGAAAAACATTCCCTATTCGCTTAACCCTTGGTGTTTACGTGAAACATGTAAGTATCACATGCATGTGACCAATAGGGCCTAAGCTATAGCCTATCATAATCACATCAATAAATTGGTTATAACAAACTCCCAACACAGTAACACGTGACAGAAAAGTGGATGCGGAGGACGTGAAAAAGAAACTGGAAATGGGTGAACGTTTACTGGTTGCTCAGCAGGGAAAGGGGAAGTCAGATCTGTGGAAGACATTTGACTTAGTTGTGGAAACTACTGGAGATCCAGAAAAAGAAGGGTACAGGAGCAATTGTTGAGTGAGTATTAGGTGTGCCAAACAGTTGCTGTCACGTTCATCGTAAGGATGGGACCAAGGCGCAGCGAGAATGTGTATGGTCATCTTCTTTATTATGAAGAAAAACCAAAACAAACACTTAATCAAAACAACGACGAGAAAACAGTCCTGTGAGGCACACAGCTACACTTACGGAACAACTACCCACAAAAACCCATGAAAAAACACCCCTACTAAATTGGACCTTCAATTAGAGGCAACGAGGAACAGCTGCCTCCAATTGAAGGTCAACCCAATAAACTAAACATAGAAATAGAAAGACTAGAACGAACATAGAAATATACAAACATAGAACATTAACCAAAAACCCGAAACACATAAAACAAACACCCCCTGCCACGTCCTGACCAAACTACAATAACAAATAACCCCTTTACTGGTCAGGACGTGACAGATGCTGTTAGATTACAATATAAAAAACATTTCTGACCACGTGAAACCGTGTAAACAACATTAAATAAATAAGTGTACCAGAGAGTCTGTTCTAACGAGAAAAACATATATAAAGCCTTTATTACAGCAGACTAAAAACAGTTGCATGCATTCGTGAATTGTGGTTTATTTATTGTTTAGGCTAATTATTAAAAGCTCCCTTTGTTATTTAATTTTAAAACTAAAATGCTTGATTGCATTTCAAAGCATTAATGTCTCATATGCTGTTTGATGGCATGAACAAATGAATGATTGATTGATACAGTAGCCTATATATTGAAATATGGGCCTAACTAAGTTACAGTTATTAAGACTAAACAGGATGCGCTCTTAGGCCTACAGCTCGATGGTGGTTACACAAGGCTACTATACAAAGCCTACAAATGATAACGACTTTTATAATGACGATCATAATAATTGTAATAATAACAATAAGGAGACCAAGAAAAGGAGGGTATAGGAGCAAGAGTTGCATATGTATGACAAACAGGTGCGGTTATATTACACTATCATTTTTCTGCCTGTTTGAAACAATGTAAACAACACCAAATAATAAAGACTTTATTACAGCATAGCAAAGATTAAAAACAGCCAAATCTGTGAAATTGCTTTATCCAACATTTTTCCGTTGCATGAGTCTTGGTGCTCACGGAATCAGGCAATTAAACAAATACTCAAACAGGCAACAGAAGCATGATCTGTCTTATTTCTGTAGATATATATGATTTATAAAGCCTGGCACATTTAACAGTTAGGCTATTTAGTATAGACCTAATTAAGTTGAGGTATGCTCTCTCCTCAATTTTCTTATACAGTTGAAGTCGGAAGTGTACATACACTTAGGTTGGACTCATTAAAACTCGTTTTTCAACCACTCCACAAATTTCTTGTTAACAAACTAAGTTGGTGAGGACATTTACTTTGTGCATGTCTTTGGAAGCTTCTGATAGGCTAAATTACATCATTTGAGTCAATTGGAGGTGTACCTGTGGATGTATTTCAAGGCCTACCTTCAAACTCAGTGCCTCTTTGCTTAACATCATGGGAAAATCTAAATAAATCAGCCAAGACCTCAGAAAAATAATTGTAGACTTCCAAAAGTCTGGTTCATCCTTGGGAGCAATTTCCAAACACCTGAAGGTACCACGTTCATTCATACAAACAATAGTACGCAAGTATAAACACCATGGGACCACACAGCCGTCATATCGCTCAGGAAGGAGACGCGTTCTGTCTCCTAGAGATGAACGTACTTTGGTGCGAAAAGTGCAAGTCAATCCCAGAACAACAGCAAGGGACCTTGTGAAGATGCTGGAGGAAACAGGTGCAAAAGTATCTATATCCACAGTAAAACAAGTCCTACATCAAAATAACCTGAAAGTCTGCTCAGCAAGGAAGAAGCCACTGCTCCAAAACCACCATAAAAAAGTCAGACTATGGTTTGCAACTGCACATGGGGACAAAGATCGTACTTTTTGGAGAAATGTCCTCTGGTCTGATGAAACAAAAATAGAACTGTTTGGCCATAATGACCATCGTTATGTTTGGAGGAAAAAGGAGGAGGCTCGCAAGCCGAAGAACACATTTCCAACTGTGAAACACGGGAGTGGCAGCATCATGTTGTGGGGGTGCTTTGCTGCAGGAGGGACTGGTGCACTTCACAAAATAGATGGCATCATGAGGGAGGAAAATTACGTGGATATATTGAAGCAACATCTCAAGACATCAGTCAGGAAGTTAAAGCTTGGTCGCAAATGGGTCTTCCAAATGGACAAGGACCCCAAGCATACTTCCAAAGTTGTGGCAAAATGGCTTCAGGACAACAAAGTCAAGGTATTGGAAAGGCCATCACAAGCCCTGACCCCAATCCTATGGAAAATTTGTGGGCAGAACTGAAAAAGTGTGTGTGAGCAAGGAGGCCTACAAATCTGACTCAGTTACACCAGATCTGTCAGGAGGAATGGGACAAAATCCACCCAACTTATTGTGGGAAGCTTGTGGAAGGCTACCCGAAATGCTTGACCCAAGTTAAACAATTTAAAGGCAATGCTACCAAATACTAATTGAGTATATGTAAACTTCAGACCCACTGGGAATGTGATGAAAGAAATACAAGCTGAAATAAATAATTCTCTCTACTATTATTCTGACAGTTCACATTCTTAAAATAAAGTGATGATCCTAACTGACCTAAAACAGGGAATTTTTACTAGGTTTAAATGTCAGGAATTGTGAAAAACTGAGTTTAAATGTATTTGGCTAAGGTCTA
Source organism: Salmo trutta (assembly GCF_901001165.1). Taxonomy (NCBI): domain Eukaryota; kingdom Metazoa; phylum Chordata; class Actinopteri; order Salmoniformes; family Salmonidae; genus Salmo; species Salmo trutta. The sequence continues at coordinate 15,898,534 of NC_042962.1, forward strand.
TGTAAACTTCTGACTTCAACCCTAGCTCTTCTGGTTAACAAATAGGTCTTTATATGTTGGCTATGCCAATTAAAGTCAATAAATTAGCCTTATTAGTATAAAATAAATGTGCTATAGGTTATTCAGAGCCATGGTCCACTCAGGTCTATCAGTTGTAATTACATAGACCCAAGACCCGATGACAATCAAAAAGAACCCGACCCAAGGAAAAAAGTTGAATTTTGGACCAGGACCCGCTTGTGTCCCGGGTCGGGTCTAAGGTATTCGGGTGGCCCCGTAAAGACCTCTAACGCACTCACACTCACACAGACACAAACCTCAGCTTACTAGAAGCATGTCTAGCCGCAGCTTAAAGATCCATACTTGTTAAAAGCTTTGTAATTACACCCCAAAACTTAATCCATTATCTGACGGATTTTTAATTTGTTATGGTAGCGAGTCACGTCAAATTCTTGACTCAAAGACGATTTAATTGGCCTTAACTTTAGCCAACGCTTTACTTTGGAAAAATCAATGCATTTAATTTCTTCTGCCTTGCTTTTTCATATGGTATTCAGGCCAGGAGAAGGAAAAGGTTGTGCGAGTGACAACAAAAGCAACAGGCTGAAAGTCACTATTGATTTGTTTGTGGAGAATTATGACTATAAAAGCCACGAGAAATCTGTCCGGGAGACAAAAGTCCTCTGAGAAAATCCCCTTGTTCAAATTCTATCAGTTGTTTCGTCTTACATTTTACACCATCTGTCATTTTATAATGAGAGAAAACAATCAATGATGACCTTTTGTGGTTTCCACTCCACAGTAATTTTCTTCACAATCCAGAGCTCCTCTCTATACAGACCATTTCTGGATGGAATACAGGACTAAACTGAACAGAGGGAACCCTATAGCAGTGTTTCTCAAACTTCACCTAGGGGACCCTGAGACGTTTCACAATGTTCTTGCAGCCCTGAACTAACACCCACACCCACCTGACTAGCACACCTTTTTTTCAGGGGGGATTACATTTTTACTAGGATCCCCATTAGCTGTGGAAAAAGTGAAGGGGTCTGAATACTTTCCGAATGCACTGTAAGGGGGGGGGGAATCATAGATAAATTCCCGAGTTGATTTAAAACCTGTGTTTAACCCTTTATCATGGTTGGTGTCTTGACGGATTTGTCCAAAATCGTGTGACATAAAACAGGGTAAGTTGTCGTTATATCATATATTAAGCATTAATCAGTTAAATTAGACATTGAACTTGAACCTTGTAAGAATTTGGGATCTACCTGTCGGACAGTTTTTTCTATAGAGAACTCAGAAATGCAGTGTAACTACGTAATATTTCGTGTCTCCTTATCTTACGGGATGAAAACTGCTTTCATGGGCACACAAATGATAAAAAAAAGATAAATGTGATTGCAAAATTGAATGCTTCTAACTGAGAGTCAACTCACTTTGATACTTAAAACCTAAATTGATACTGTCATCAATGTGGTTCTTCAATAATGATGCATAATACTTGTTTGATGCCATTTGGTGTCTAGCTGATTAGTTACGCTGTGATATTTTCACACGTCATCATCTGATCCAGGAAGGAATTTTACGAATGACAGTCAAGCTTTTGTGATAGCATGCACTATGGAATGTCCAGAAGGAACACAAAATCAAATCAAATCAAATGTATTTGTCACATACACATGGTTAGCAGGTGTTAATGCAAGTGTAGCGAAATGCTTGTGCTTCTAGTTCCGACCATGCAGTAATATCTAACAAGTAATCTACCAATTCCACAACAACTACCTTGTACACACAAGTGTAAAGGAATGAAAACGAATATGTACATAAAAATATATAAATGAGTAATGGCCGAATGGCATAGGCAAGATGTAGTAGATTGTATGGAGTACAGTATATACATATGAGATGAGTAATGTAGGGTATGAAAACATATAAAGCAGCATTGTTTAAGGTGGCTAGTGATACATTACATCAGGATGGCAAGATGCAGTAGATGGTATAGAGTACAGTATATACATATGAGATGAGTAATGTAGGTTATGAAAACATTATATAAAGTGGCATTGTTTAAAGTGGCTAGTGATACATCTAATTACATCAAGATGGCAAGATGCAGTAGATGGTATGGCGTACAGTATATACATATGAGATGAATAATGTAGGTTATGTAAACATTATCTAATATAAATAATATAAAGTGGCAAGTGATAAATTGATTACATCAATTTTCCCATTATTAAAGTGGCTTGAGTTGAGTCAGTATGTTGGCAGCAGCCACTCAATGTTAGTGATGGCTGTTTAACAGTCTGATGGCCTTGAGATAGAAGCTGTTTTTCAGTCTCTCGGTTCCAGCTTTGATGCACCTGTACTGACCTCGCCTTCTGGATGTTAGCTGGGTGAACAGGCAGTGGCTCGGGTGGTTGCTGTCCTTGATGATCTTTTTGGCCTTCCTGTGACATCAGGTGGTGTAGGTGTCCTGGAGGGCAGGTAGTTTGCACCCGGTGATGCGTTGTGCAGACCTCACTACCCTCTGGAGAGCCTTCCGGTTATGGGTGGAGCAGCTGCCGTACCAGGCGGTGATACAGCCCGACAGGATGCTCTCGATTGTGCATTTGTAAAAGTTTGTGAGTGTTTATGTTGACAAGACGAATTTCTTCAGCCTCCTGAGGTTGAAGAGGCGCTGCTGCGCCTTCTTCACCAAGCTGTCTGTGTGGGTGGACCATTTCAGTTTGTCCGTGATGTGTACGCCGAGGAACTTAAAACTCTCCACCCTCTCCACTACTGTCCCATCAATGTAGATAGGGGGCTGCTCCCTGTGCTGTTTCCTGAAGTCCACGATCATCTCTTTTGCTTTGTTGACATTGAGTGCGAGGTTATTTTCCTGACACCACACTCCGAGGGCCCTCACCTCCTCCCTGTAGGCCGTCTCGTCGTTGTTGGTAATCAAGCCTACCACTGTAGTGTCGTCTGCAAACTTGATGATTGAGTTGGATGCGTGCATGGCCATGCAGTCGTGGGTGAACAGGGAGTACAGAAGAGGGCTGAGAACGTACCCTTGTGGGGACCCAGTGTTGAGGATCAGCGGGGTGGAGATGTTGTTACCTACCCTCACCACCTGGGGGCGGCCCGTCAGGAAGTCCAGGACCCAGTTGCACAGGGCGGGGTCGAGACCCAGGGTCTCGAGCTTAATGACGAGTTTGGAGGGTGGAATGGAATGTCCAGAATATTTTGGTGTCTCATTCATTACGCCGGTGAAAACAGTTGTACCTAACTATTCCTATAAATTATTCTGGATATAATGACAAAAATTGCATAGCCTAGTGGGCTTATTCATAATATCATCTGGTAATGAAATAACATGACAAGTTTTAAACAATGCAAGGGGCTTGAAGTAGCATACGTGAACTTGAATTTGGAGCTCAGAAGTACTGGAATAGGCCTACTATACCTTGAAAATCAGACATTTCCTCAATTTGGTGCTTGAAAAATCCTTGTAATTAATGTAGTTCTACTGCTAACTTATAATTATCCGTGATTTAAATTTTGATCCGTTTTTGTGAGAGATGTGGCCACTTTCGTTTGTTTCCCGCCGCTTCAATTGAAGGGTGTTGTGCTACTCTGTTGCGGTAAAACCATGTGTGGTTAATATGAGGATGACAACATCTAATTTTGGCATAAACTTGGCTTTCCATACAAATCCTTCCATTAAAAAGGAACCTGGTTTTTGGTCACTTTCTCATTATAAAAACAGCGATGGCGAGATTCAAATGGTGAGATTAATGCTACCGCTAATCATGGCTTTATTATGTGTGCCTGCGTCGCCAGACACTGTAAAGTGCCTTCAGAAAGTATTCATACTCCTTGACTTATTCCACATGTTGTTGTACAACAGCCTGAATGCAAAATTGATGAAATATTTTTTTTTAATCTCACCCAACTACACACAATACCCCATAATGACAAAGTGAAAACATGTTTATAGTATTTTTTGCAAATGTATTGAAAAACGAAAACAGAAATCTCATTTACATAAGTATTCATACCCCTGAGTCAATACACGTTAGTTTCCCCTTTTGGCAGCGATTACAATTGTGTCTCTAAGAGCTTTTCACACCTGGATGGTACAATATTTTCCCATTATTCTTTTCAAAATTCTTCAACCTCTGTCAAATTGGTCATTGACCATTGCTGGACAACCATTTTCAAGTCTTGCCATAGATTTTTGGGGGGAATGAATCTGCATTTGAAATTCACTGCTCAACTGAGGTACAGAGATGAAGTAGTTATTCTATATTATGCCTTATATGTTTATTTTATTTTATTTAACCTTTATTTAAACTAGGCAAGTCAGTTAAGAACAAATTCTTATTTACAATGATGGCCTACCCCGGCCAACTCGGGGTATGTACAATTATATAAATTATTAGTTCTTGAAAATTACAATTAAGTGCTTGAATTTGACTTGTCAATGTGTGTATGAATCCTGCTTCAAGGATGTCTAGTCCTAGGTCTATGTTGTTGTATAGGTGGAGTTATGGGCCAATTTGCATATATTCACTTCTATTCCTCTAAGTACACATGTGAAACTGCATGAAAATCCTTTTTACTTTTGTTTCAAAACATTTTGAAATGTTGATCCCAATGGCACACATTGGCCCCATTATTTATAGAAAGACCCACATACAAAATCAAGTATTTCACACATTATCTAGATGCTGACTGCTAGCACTTGGTGGCCTACAGCAGCAACCTAAAAGAATAGGCTTTAGATGAGGCAGGTGAACCTGCAACCACAGCATTCTAAAAACACTTGACATGAGATCCTCTCTAAACATTACAGGGATATGCCTCTGAATATATACAGCACACAGGAGGTTGGTGGCACCTTAATTGGGGAGGCCGGCTCGTGGTAATGGCTGGAGTGGAATTAGCGTAACAGTATCAAATAAATCAAACGCATGGTTTCCATGTATTTGATGTCATACCATTCGCTCCATTCCAGACATTATTATGAGCTGTCCTCCCCTCAGCAGCTTCCACTGATACAGCAACACCTCCCCCATAGACGTTCCTGTCTCTTCTGTAGATGGTATACTGAACAAAAATATAAATGCAACAATGTAACAATTTCAAAGATTTCACTGAGTTACAGTTCATATAAGGAAATCAGTAAATTTAAATAAATTCATTAGGCTCTAATCTATAGATTTCACATGACTGGGCAAGGGCACAGCCATAGGTGGGCCTGGGGGGGGGGGGGGGCATAGGCCCACCCACTGGGGAGCCAGGTCCAGACAATCAGAATGAGTTTTTCCCACAAAAGGGCTTTATTACAGACATAAATATGCCTCACCACCCCCTCTGACGAACCTGCAGGTGAAGAAGCCGGATTTGGAGGTCCTGGGCTGGCGTGGTTACACGTGGTCTGCGGCTGTGAGGCCGGTTAGATGTACTACCAAATTCTCTAAAACGAAGTTGGAGGTTGCTTATGGTAGAGAAACAAACATTCAGTTCTCTGGCAACAGCTCTAGTGGAGATTCCTGCAGTCAGCATGCCAATTGCACACTCCCTCAAAACTTGAGACATCTGTGGTATTGTGTTGTGTGACAAAACTTAGTCCCCAACACAAGGTGCACCTGTGTAATGATCATGCTGTTTAATCATCTTCTTGATTTGCCACACTTGTCAGGTGGATTATCTTGGCAAAGAAGAAATGCTCAGTAACAGGGATGTAAACCAATTTGTGCTCAATTTTCTTTTTGTGTATTGCTAGTGCTGTATCATCAAAATAATGATCTAAGCGAGCCTCAGAAATTGCTAACATATGAACGTTATCGGATGTTAGCAAGTTATTGATTTCATTTTAGCCATTTCCTGGGTAGCTTATCAGAGATAGACATAATTATGGAAAAGAACAAACAAAGCAAGAAAAAACAGCAGTCCATCAATCAGTTGGTGTGTATAAGTGTGTGTGTGCTGTGGGGTTTAAGCTACGAAACCCACAGGCTTGGCTCTGTCATCCATTCCAGGCTTTTGGGAAGAGTTTGGGAGGGTGGACAATAAGTCTGTCATAGTGGATGTAAGCAATGTCCCCATGCGCTCTGGCAGCTTTCATTGCTGGGATAAGTTATATCCTCTTCTGGCGCACAGCTTCAGGATAGTCCTCGTTGAGGAAGATGTATGTTCTTGTCAAGTTCTTGGCTCTTTCCAGAACAGCTACCTTGTCCTTGAATATCAGGAATTTGACCACTATCGTCCTGGGCCTGGCACCTGGGCCGGTGGTGGGGTTTCCAGTCCTGTGGGCGCGCTACACCTCAATCTTCCTGTAGTCCATCTTCAAATTCCCAATTGATCATTTTCCTCACTTTGTCCTCAGACTCTGTCCAGGTCTCATGTGGAGATTCTGCGATCCTTGATTGTCGCTCAAGATAAATCAGATTTCTCTGTCATTATTTTCATGGATTCACATATAGAACTGATGTCCTTTGTCAATAACTTAAATATATTTTTCATCTTGCTGTTCTCCTGTTTAAACTCATTGAGCTGATCCTGGGAGAACTGTAAACTGTTCTTCAGGTCCTGGACCTCTCTGGTCAGATCATTGATTATTTTATTAGTTGACTCCACCAGTATTTGGATACAACACTTGAAGCTATTTTCTTGTTGTTGTAACAACTGCATGTAGAACTATTTTTGTTCATTTAAAAAGTGAATTCACCTGTGATTGAGAGACACCACTGGCCTCAACGGTACTCATACTGGCTTTGGTCTTTGTCATGGTAGCAATGTAGGCTACGCTGGTGTTACTTCAAGCAGTTCCAGATTGGGCAGGTCACAGGGCAGATGGAAACAGCAACAAACAGCAGGGATCCAAACAGTCACACTCTGGGGACAATCAGTAGTCCTAGACGGGCTGTGTACAAGCTGCTAAGGAAACCTGGCTAGCTTGATAGCTAGCTAACGTTATTTAGAAGCTAGGCGCCAACAAGGGAACAATGAGCTACTTCTCTGGAGCGAAATAGATCTGCTATTGATCCTTGAAAATACAGTGAACGTCCAACACCTTAATTTGATGTTATATGTTGACAATTGTTTGAAAATAAATCTGTTAATTCATAATTATTTTGCAAAAGAAATCCACGGGAAAGATATGCATTTCAATGCATGCCAAGCATTTCAATGCATGGCACCGGAACACCTAGCACACCTGACTAGCACACATGATTGAGAAACAGCTTCTATCTCAAGGCCATCAGACTGCTAAACAGCAATCACTAACTCAGAGGCTGCTGCCCACATTGAGACCCAATCACTGGACACTTTAATAAATGGATCACTAGTCACTTTAAACAATGCCACTTTAAATAATGTCACTTTAACAATGTTTACATATCTTACATTGCTCATATCACATGTATATACTGTATTTTATACCATCTACTGCACCTTGCCTAGGCCGCTCAGCCATCGCTCATCCATATCCTTATATGTACATATTCTCATTCCACCCCTTTAGATTTGTGTGTATTAGCTAGTTGTTGGGGAATTGTTAGATTACTTGTTAGATATTACTGCACTGTCGGAACTAGAAGCACAAGCATTTCGCTATACTCGCATTAACATGTGCTAACAATGTGTATGTGACCAATAAAATTTTATTTTATTTTTATTTTATTTGATTGGACTAGTAAAGGGCTTGATGATGATTAGTTGACAAGTTGAACCAGCTAGTTCTCAAATAGATCATGTAAAGGCTGAAGATCCCTGAGGAGAGGTTTGGGAAATGCTGCCCTACAACACTGGCCGTCAATAGCCACATCTAGTCCTGCATCTGTCCACCCTAGCAGAAACCATCTCACTTCCAAACGACTACATAACAACCACAATTCCTCATCCCAGAATACATCACCACGTTCCACTCCCAAATAAACCATCAACGAACGTCTCTAAACCCGGGACTTATCTCCCCACCTCGGAGTTAAAGCATGATCATTGTTCAAAGAGAAAGATCTCCGTCTGAGCTGGGAAACTATATTTCATGGGGGAGAAGGCTTGGAGTACTGTAGCGTGAGAAAGACCGAGTGGAATTAGACACATTAGCTGGGAAATGAAACGTCTTAACAAAAAAGGAGTGATGTTACTCGCTCAGGAAGGTATTAAAGCTGGCACATCAATAACCTACAGGCCTCACCATATTACATCAGGCTGCCATCAGGCTCTAAGTCATCTTTTTTATTTTACCTTTATTTAACTAGGCAAGTCAGTTAAGAACAAATTCTTATTTTCAATGACGGCCTAGGAACAGTGGGTTAACTGCCTTGTTCAGGGGCAGAACAACAGATTTGTACCGTGTCAGCTTGGGGATTCAAACTTGCAACCTTTACAGTTACTAGTCCAACACTCTAACCACTAGGCTATGCTGCCGCCCCGGGGGGTGTATTGATTACGCAAACCACTTACGAATCAAACGAAAGCAAACAGAGCAAAACAAGAGTTTCTATTGGACAAATTCTGGTAGGCCCATCCCTGTTTAGTTTTCTTCAGTCTAAGAAACGTTTTGCAGCAGAGTTGGCGGAATGAATACACCCCTGATCGCAGTAGTACCAAAGCCGTGAACCCAGGTTTAAGAACAAAAGGGATGCCAGGCAGTGGATCCTGGTTGATTACATTAGTGACATATTAACACTATAGAACCTACTACGTGGATGGAAGTAACATCATGGTTGTCTGGCCAAGAAATGAAAGGGTTTTTAAGCACATCCAAATTAATAACAGGAGCTGGACAAGAAGATCCAATACATAGAACACACATTTATAGATTTGTTGAAACTTAAAAAAATAAAAATTCATTTAATCTCATGGACTGTCGGTCTTTGCATACATAGCTCTATCTATGAATTGGAGAGTGGTTACATATCCCAACAATGTTACTTGTTCTGCTTTAAACCAACATGGCGGGGCTCCCATTGAGTTGAAACACAGGATTGTGGCTCAAAACTACCTCTTAGTCTACAAACCAATCTACTGAATCACTTTCACAAGAAAAGGATTGACAGTCCAACCAACTAGAGAGAACTCCATAAGACTCCCCCACCATACAGAGAGTAAAAATGCTAATACACGGCAGTCCTGACTCATTACATCGAAACAAAGAGGGGCCCAAATAAGCAGATAAATACATAAATAGGACTGTGGATGATTTGATTTAACAAGGCAGCTCAAGCCCCTGATTGAACTCCGACCATCAGGAGCCTTGAGAAAGGGAGGAGAGTTATGAAGGCTACCACTAAGGGGGACACCTGCCCATGACCGTGCCAAATGCAAAAAGCTCCTGCGTCACACTCTGGTGCCTAGCTATGCCAAATGCATCAAGGTGTGACTCTTGCTCATAATTAAAAGCTGAATATCATTTAACTCGAAAAGCATAATAAAATATTTTTTAATAGTGAGCAAGTGATACGCTCCATTTTCTTGGATGTTCTTGTGCTTTTTTGGCTGCACCTTGACTTATTGAAGAGCTGTCCACTCCTCTCCAGGCTATGCCAATGGAAAATATATCACCCCATTTGAACTCCATCGCCTTTGGGGGAGCCGGGAACGGTAATGCATGCATGCGCATAGAGTAAATACGGCAACAACTACCGCTTATGATTGTAATTAAGAAAGGTGTGATGGTGCAAATCATTTTCATGTAGTAATCATAAGAGAACAAGCAATATTTTCAATAACTTACAACTCCACAATTAAAGAGCACAGAACAATTAAAGAAAGCTCAATGTTACAATATATAGGTTAGGGTGAGCCCTTACCTTTTCTGATTTGGAGCAGGTGGCATTCTGTTGCATCTGCGTGACTATTAGCATGGCTGATTCGAACACAGGGTTCTTCAAAAAGCACTCCACTGCCTCTCCCTCAGTGTGATTGAAGTCTTCAGTGTGGAGTGGGAAGATTAGCGTATCCCTCTCTCAGACACAGACACATACACTCAGGAACCCCCCACTGGCTGGCACACTCCAAGCTGTACTTTCTCTCTCTAGTGAAACAATCACACCACGACAAGGCTCCTGTCTTCTGGGTTGCGCAATCTGTTTCCGAGGAGGGGCAGCTTTGGAATGTGTGTGTGTTTTAGCCTCTCGCTACTAGTAGTCTTTCCTGCTCCCCCCTTTTTCTCTCGCTCTCCCCCACTCTAGCTCTTTCTCCATCCCTCTTTCACTCTCTCCCCCAGTCTTTCGAACCTTGTTATCGACTCTCGATTCCCTAGCTTGGTCTATCCGTCTCTGTCTATCCAAGTCCTTTCCTCCAACTCTTGACTCCCACCCTTGTTTTCCTCCCTCTTCCCCCCCTCTCTACTTAAAGCTCTTTCCCATAGGATACTGACTGTTTTTTGGTGGGTTCAGCACCTGAGCTAAATTGGAGCTTTGCGCCTAAGCTGCAGGCTAGGTATAGAAGAGGCATCTGTCAGAATGCACAGCCAAGAGTATAGCAACTTTAGTGAGCCAAAAGTGTTTTTTTATTTTCTTTTAAAGTGTGGGTGTGTGTGCACGCTCGCATGTATGTGTGCACAGTGACTTGGGGAATGAGAGGGATTCACTAATAATGTGAGCGAGAGAGGGAGAGTCAGTGTATTTGACTGAACAGGAGGGTACTGGTTTGTGTGAGTGTGTGTTTCCATGAGTGTCCATTTACATGTATGTTGCCATCTGCCAAACTATGGATCAATTCAATCAGTCCCAGTGGTGGGCTGTGATAAAACTCCGGTGATATTTATGCGAGCAGCCTCACGCCTCGTAAATGACACCGCCTCCTCCGAGGATAGGTCCCTGGCGCAATACGAGATGTTTTATTTATGTAGCATTTAAGGCTGCGGCGTGGTGAGCCAAAGTGCCAAAATAAAAAAATAAAAACAATTTACACCAGCGCAACCTGGCTGCCTTAGCGCGGGCGCTTCCACTAAATAAGGGGCATGAGGTTTGGAGGAGTGGGGATGAGAGAGGGGCTAAAAGGTGGACTTGGAAAATATTGAATTTCTTCCCAAAGATGAGGGAAGCACATGTGTCTGTAAGAAGTAATCTCGCAGTGGCAAATAACATCTGAAGAACAAAACTGAAGAAAAAAAATAACAGAACACCAAATATATTCTGAAAGGTTTCAAGTAGGGATGTGAAGCTTTTTTAACATTTAAACAGACATTTTTGTATCGGTTTCCCATTAAGTAAAATACATACAATTCCACGTGAATTCACAATGCAGCTGTGCTGCTACCAGCAATGGTTTGGGTCTCACGGTGCGTCCCTTTCAGATGGTGAAGCACTGCACCTGTACTACCATTATTGTACCTCAATTCCAACTCGCAAAGGTTGCATTTCCTTCTCATTTAACTTCTCAAAGTATTGCCATACAGGACTTTGCTAGTGTCGCTTGCCTTTCTCTGCCATTTTTCTAACTGCTAATGATGATGATGTAGTGATGGAGAGTCGAATCCAAAATAATTGACTCCTCGACTCATTGCATGTCGACTCCCGCTGTCGACTCCCATTTCTGAGTGTCAAGATTCGCTTCTGCTAGGAATTGACTCCTAGGATTCAGTATTTTTGGAACGAAGGAGACTGATTAGTTGTCTTGAACACAAACACTTGCATCTTTCATAGTGAGCTAGCGAGGGACGGGGAGAGAGAGGTGGGGCACAGTATAGGCAGGTTCGGCCACCAGGCAGACAGAGTCAGAACTGTGCACTAGCAACTTCAGTAAAGCAGAACCTATCATCAAAGAATAGGCTAGGATATTGAGATGAGTAAGAGGCAACACTTTGCTCTCACACAGTCAGTCAGTCACACAGTATCTGCCCATGTGCACGGGTTCGCTTCACGCTGATTACAGCGTGGTAGCCAGGGCAACAAAACAGAGAAATTGAGCCTCACGGTTCAACAGTCTTAGTTGTTGCGGAATTTGACCCACTATGCTGTTTACTTTCTGCATCTATGTCATTTTTTAAAATAGTTTTTTCAGTTAGGGATTTTTCTTAAATTAAGGATCCCAATTTAGTTTAAATGCTTTAGTTACATTTGGAAGTGGCTCATCAACAATGTACTGAACCACAGCATTATCGGACAGCAAGATCTCAGTAAGCCCATAAAGTAAATCAATTATAGATATTTAGGTATTAGGCCTGAGGCCTTGGATCTTTGAAAGAGATTTGGAGAAAATCCTGCAGCACAATCTCAGCAGGTCCATCTGGCAGACTGACACAGGTGCAAGCACAGCATTTTTCTGTGGGAGGTCTGAGTTGGGAAGTTAACACAGCCAATAGCTGGGGCAGGAAAAGGCACTTGCCTGAAAAAATTAAAATTAAATATTTAAGAATAGCTCAGGTCTCTGTGAATGACAAATATGAGTATTCATAATCTTAGTTAAAAATCTATTGAGAACAACTGAATTGAACATTTTATTTTATTTATTTTGTTGAGTTAGTTTTAATGTATACAGCACATATCATCAGCAACTGTGTCTAAAAACACATCCCCCTTATAGTTCTCCACCTTGACTAGCCTATTAAAAGTGTTGTGCAAATGTTCTCACTTCAACGTTCACTCCATTCCAACTGATTATTTGTTACTTTTATTTTCTATTTTCTACTTATCTATTTTTTACTTAACATTTATTTTTTAAATAATTTAACTTCATAAAGCATTGTTGGTTAAGAGCTTGTAAGTAAGCATTTCACTGTAAGGTCTACACCTGTTGTATTCCGCGCATGTGACAAATAAAATATAATTTGATTTGATCGGTCGATTACCATAAATCCAGTGAATCTCTTAATTACAGAGCAACATATTTAGAAAATTACTGAGTGCTCTGACAAAGTTTAAGATAGCGTCCGGAACTTTATCGAGCATTTAAATGTTTCATTCCAAGGACTGAGCACCCCTTCAGCAGTGCAGTCAATAGTATGTATCCCTTAAGAAAAAAGGCTGGATTTGAACACAAACAGATCAGTGAGGGGTAGTGAAAGAGCAGGAGTGTGTTTGAAAGCAGAGGCTGCTGAGTGTTTCAGATGTTAACTATGGGATTGTTAACAATCCCTCACTTCATAGGCTCACTCCATAGGTTCCCTGTTCACTTTTTTTCATTATTGAACACAGACTCACCAATTCCCATAGTTTATGAGACTGGGGTGAGGAGACAAAATGAAAAAAAAAAAACCCTAAGGCCTAAAGAGGCACTGAAGGCAATTCCAAGATATTGTCTACCAGGGTTAATTCTGAAGCAAAAGGCACTGAAGCGCGAACTGTCACTCCATAGACAGCTAGGATAAGTGAATATAATTATGACATTATTAATGAGCATATTAAATCAAGATCGAAAGTGTTCTGGTCTCCATAAATCAAAAGCTGGCTGTTTTAGATGAAATGACTAAGAACATAGCTGATCTCAATATCGCCCTCACTTTCAATAACATATGCGCAAAGAGAATAAAACGCTAAAGGGCACTGTTGACAAACTGGAAATCAAAGTAAATGATGTTGTCCGTGACAACAGAGCCCTTAAAGAGACAGTGCCGGATACAGACCCGTAGTATGCGGGATAATATAATAATCTATACTGAACAAAAATATAAACTCAACATGCAACAACTCCATTGATTTTACTGAGTTACAGTTCATATGAAGAAATCAGTCAATTCAATAAATGAATTTCATTAGGCCCTAATCTATGGATTTCACATGACTGGGAATACAGATATGCATCTGTTGGTCACAGATACCTTTAAAAAAAATGGGCCTCACAACGGGCCTCAGGATCTCGTTATGATATTTTTGTGCATTCAAATTGCCATCATTAAAATGCAATTGTGTTTGTTGTCCACAGTTTACACCTGCCCATACCAACCCCACCACCAACATTGGGCACTCTGTTCACAACATTGACATCAGCAAACCGCTCGCCCACGTGACGCCAAACACGTGCAGTGCAGTTGTGAGACCGGTTGGACGCACTGCCAAATTCTCTAAAACAACAATGGAGGTGGCTTATGGTAGAGAAATTACTATTAAATTATCTGGCAACAGCTCTGGTGGACATTCCTGAAGTCAACATGCCAATTGCATGCTCCCTCAAAACTTGAGACATCTGTGGCATTGTGTTGTGTAACAAAACTGCATATTTTAGAGTGGCCTTTTATTGTCCCCAGCACAAGGTGCACCTGTGTAATGATCATGCTGTTTAATTAGATTCTTGATATGCCACACCAGTCAGGTAGCTGGATTATCTTGGCAAAGGAGAAATTCTATCAGGGATGTAAACAAATTTGTACACAAACTTTGAGAGAAATAAGCTTTTTGCGCATATGAAACATGGGAACAACACTTTACATGTTTTATTTTTGTTCAGAGTAGAAACCCTGAGTTTATATCTACTAAACTGAACATTTCACAAGACCAAGTACAAAGAATTACATTTTCGTGAGTACATAGAACGGGAGGCACATCCCATCATGGCTCGCGCCCCATAATAACTTGTTCTGAGCACATCATGGAAAATCATGGTTCAAAGAAAAGGAAGAGAGCTCAAAAGGCACAAACTATGGAATGTACGACTAGCTGAACAAAGAAATCCGAAAAATAAAAGACAAATGAGCTGACAACAAAACTGTAATGATTCCCCGGTGAAGGAAATCATTTTGTTAGGGAATTTCAATACTGATGTCTGCAAAAAGGATAGCCCAACCCACAGTGTATTTATGGACTTATGTAGATCACTTGCTCTGACCCAAATGATAAAATATCCCACCAGGGCATGTGAAACAGAGCAGAGTACAATTGACTTAATATTGGTGTCTGATAAATCCAAAATATCGCAGAGTGGAGTAATAGTCTACTGAATCAGTGATCATTTTATTACATTTTGCACAAGGAGGGTTTTTAAAGATATATTTAAGTGTCACAAAACTGTTCGAATCAGAGGACTCAAAAAATACTGTGTTGAAATGTTTAGGGAGCAAGTGGGTAAAATTGACTGGTCACTGTGTCCAGACCTAAATTGTGTAGGTCCTCTGAAATTAGAGTGGAGTTAGGGGGTGATGTGCTCACTACTAAAACCTCTGTTAGCTACCTGGGATGCATCCTTGATGGAAGCTTGGGAGGTGTGAGCATGGCCACGGAAGTGCTAGGGAATGTTAATGCCAGGACTACGTTTTTGGCTAGAAAGTCCAAGCTGCTTGTTAAGGGCTCCATGAGAGTACTTAGCCACTGCCCCCATTCAATGCTCTTTTGACTACACTAGTACATCCTGGTTGGGGGCTTATCTAAGCTGATGAAGGGGAAGCTCCAGATAGCCCAGAATAAACTGATCAGGATTGTATGGTTGAATTAATAAACTAAACTAAAAAGACTTGTCATTATGGTGGTTGATAAACTGTACATCGATCGGCAGCTATATAGAGATGCCAAGGAAACACCATGGCTCTTCTGATGGGTCACACCTTGGCTCATTTTAGGCCTAACCAGAGCATACTGCACATGAGTTTGGCATGACAACATGTTTTTTTATTTAATATTTTCATGGACTATATTATGGATAACAATATCCATAATAATATATAATATAATAATATCTCAGAGACATCAAGACTGCTCCATTGCTATTCTAAATAACACAAAGTCCCCATAGAAGGGTCAAATAATGGACACCCAACACTATCCATGGTAGGGATTGAAATAAAAAAAACAGGAAAATAATAAAATATAACAATTGATGAAGAAATAAACTACAAATACACTATACCATTCAAGATAGGGAATGTTGTAAAAATAATTTGTATTCGACTTTCTATTTATAGTATTTATAAATAGATAAAAGACAGCATTAGAAGAAAGGGCAATTAATGATATAATACATCTTCAAAGATAAGGAACTGAAACACAAAAGTACTCAAAAGCCCAAAATTAGGCAGGAATGAACATGGTAGAGATAAAAACACAGCAAACGGAGGACATAGAAGACTGTACCAGTGTATATATGGGGGGGAGTGTGGTTGTGATGGAAAATGGGTTGTGTGTTTGTAAAAGTGTGATGAGTTAAGTGAGTGAAAACAGAAAATGGTTGCAAAAGCCAGAGTCAATGTGTGTCTGCGAGCAGGAGTTGTCACAGATAGAGAGTTTTGAATTTTGTGGTATACAATGGGATATACAATTTAAAATAAATTGCAAATATAGTTGATTTACTTATTGTCCTATCATGATGGAACGGTCCCCTACACCCACACACGAAGGAGAAGTCCTTATCTTTTATAGGCCTACTGTAAGCAGCCTATATGCAGCCAAGGCAGAAAGATAAACACGGTCAGAGACCCACTGAAGCAGCACCGCCCCCTCAAGAGTCTGAGCCTGCATGGCAGGGTTGGGCCAACAAAGAAATCTCTCAAAGCTGCTAATGAGAACCTTGACGACCTCGTACCTAGCTGGGGGGAATTCCGCTGGAGTACCCCTACCCAGGTAGTGGCAGTGCTGGCAACACTAGCTGCAGTAATCCATGGGGAGGGGGTCACACTCAGACAATCAGAGAGGGGGCAAATGATTGTGGCCCTGGCGGCATAAAATAATCTAATGGTCTTACTGCACTCAGGTGCTTGGGAAAATGGTCAAAACGGGGGACCAGCGTGTGTGTGTTTCGGGGGAAAGGGGTGTATCCGAGCTCCATCAGACTAGACGTTGGTTAATCAAATATCGCCATTCTTGCTCAATTTGGCATGCCAAACCCAACTTGGGATGGGGGGAGGTTTTAGCGGATAGTGGAGAACAATTGGAGGTTTACTCAGTAACAGTGAAAATATCATGGTACAGCTATTTGGACACTCAATCATCATGGTACCTTTTAATGGTACGTTTACAAACATATCCAGTGCATTCAGAAAGTATTCAGACCCCTTCACTTTTTCCACATTATGTTACATTAGCCTTATTCTAAAATGTATTAAATAATTTTCCCCCCTCATCAATCTACACACAATACCCCATAATGACAAAGCTAAAACAGGTTATTAGAATTCTTGCAATTTAAAAAAAAAATCTAAAAATAAGAAATACCTTTTTTACATAAGTATTCAGACCCTTTGGTATGAGACTCAAAATTGAGCTCAGGTGCATCCTGTTTCCATTGATCATCATTGAGATGTTTCTACAACTTGTAGTCCACCTGTGTTCAATTCAATTGATTGGACATGATTTGGAAAGGTACACACCTGTCAATATAAGGTCCCACATTTGACAGTGCATGTCAGAGAAAAAACCATGAGGTCGAAGGAATTCTCCCTAGAGTTCCGAGACAGGATTGCGTCGAGGCACAGATCTGGGGAAGGGTACCAACACATTTCTGCAGCATTGAAGTTCCCAAGCTTAAATGGAAGAAGTTTGGAACCACCAAGACTCTTCCTAGTGAACCCCATAGTCACGCTGACAGAGCTCCAGAGTTCCTCTGTGGAGATGGGTGAAAGTTTCAGAAGGACAACCATCTCTGCAGCACTCCACCAATCAGGTCTTTATGATAGTGGCCAGATGGAAACCACTCCTCAATAAAAGGCACATGACAACCTGCTTGGAGTTTGCCAAAAGGCACCTAAAGGACTCTCAGACCACGAGAAACAAGATTCTCTGGTCTGATGGAACCAAAATTGAACTCTTTGGCCTGAATGCCATCATGCTGTGGGGATGTTTTTCAACAACAGGGACTGGGAGACTAGCCAGGATCGAGGGAAAGATGAACGGAACAAAGTACAGAGAGATCCTTGATGAAAACCTGTTCCAGAGCCCTCAGGACGTCAGACTGGGCGAAGGTTCACATTCCAACAGGACAGCCAAGACAACTCAGGAATGGCTTCGGGACAAGTTTCTGCATGTCCTTGAGTGGCCTAGCCAGAGCCCGGATTTGAACCTAATCGAACATCTCTGGAGAGACCTGATAATAGCTGTGAAGTGACGCTCCCCATCCAACCTGACAGTGCTTGAGAGGATCTGCAGAGAAGCAATGGGAGAAACTCCCCAAATACAGGTGTGCCAAGCTTGTAGCGTCATACCCAAGAAGACTCAAGGCTGTAATCACTGTCAATGGTGCTTCAACAAAGTACTGAGTAAATGGTCTGAATACTTATGTAAATGTTATATTTTAATTAGCAAAAAAATCGAAAATCCTGTTTTTGCTTTGTCATTATGTATTGTATGTAGATTGATATGGGGGAAAAAACAATTTAATACATTTTAGAATAAGGCTGTAACCTACCAAAATGTGGAAAAAGTCAAGGGGTCTGAATACTTTCCAAAGGCACTGTATGGCAAAAAAATATATGGGGGATTGGAAATGATGCAGACAATTACATTGCTAGAAGCCACAATTTATCTGCAATATTAAAGCTGATCTACCCCCTAAAAAATGTTGTATAATAAAAGATCGAAAGTGTGTGTGTAACATTCTTCTTCGTCAGATTGTAAAGAGAAATCATTGTCGGACCAAAACGCAGCAGGATGATGTGCACTCATCTTCTTTTTTATTTAGTTGGCAAAGAAGGTGAACCAAAAATAAACACGTACACAAAAAGAAACAACGAATAACAGTCCTGTAAGGCTTGAAGCTATACACAGAAACAATCTCTCACAAAACACAAACAAAACACAAACCTATATATAGGACTCTCAATCAGAGGCAACTAAAAACACCTGCCTCCAATTGAGAGTCCAACACCCAATTACCTAGACATAGAAATACTAAACTAGAGAGAACATAGAACATAACCCGGAAACAATAAATCAAACACCCTTCTAAACAAACCACCACCCCGAACCACATAAAACAAATACCCCCTGCCACGTCCTGACCAAACTACAATACAAATAACCCCTATTACTGGTGAGGACGTGACAGCCCCCCCCCCCCCCCCCCCCAAAGGTGCAGACCCCGGATGCACCTCACATAAATAAACAAATACCCCCCAAAACAAAAACAAAAAATCCCCCTAAACTAAAGGGAGGGAAGGGAGGGTGGCTGCCGTCACCGACGGCACTCGTGCAACACCCCCCCCCCCTCCCCAACCCACCTATACTGGAGGTGGCTCAGGTTCCGGTCTACTACCCCCACCCAACCTGTCCACCCCTGCAGAACACTCAGGGCTGCAGAGCGTCTCTGGGGGCTCCGGACTGTAGGCCGACTCTAGCTCCAGACTGCAGGCAGACTCACTCGGTTCCAGACTGGACACTGTTGCCGGATACTCTGGACTGGACACTGTTGCCGGATACTCTGGACTGGACACTGTTGCCGGATACTCTGGACTGGACACTGTTGCCGGATACTCTGGACTGGACACTGTTGCCGGATACTCTGGACTGGACACTGTTGCCGGATACTCTGGACTGGACACTGTTGCCGGAAGCTCGAGACTAAGCTGACGCACTGGAAGCCTAATGTGTGGGGCTGGTAGTGGAGCTACCAGACTGGAGACACGCACTTTAAGGCTAGTGCGAGGAGCGGGAACAGGCTGAATAGGACTGGGCTGACGCACTGGAAGCCTAGTGCGTGGGGCTGGTAGTGGAGCTACCAGACTGGAGACACGCACTTTAAGGCTAGTGCGAGGAGCGGGAACAGGCTGAATAGGACTGGGCTGACGCACTGGAAGCCTAGTGCGTGGGGCTGGTAGTGGAGCTACCAGACTGGAGACACGCACTTTAAGGCTAGTGCGAGGAGCGGGAACAGGATGAGTTGGACTGGGCTGACGTATTGGAGGCCTGGTGCATGGTGCTGGTACTGGATATACCGGGCCGTGGAGAAGCACTGGCGGTCTCGATCGCACCTCCTGCACAACCCGTCCTGGGTGGATGGAACTAGTAGTCCTGTACGAGCGGAGTGCTTGTACAGGGCGAACTGGGCTGTGCAGGGGCCTGATGGTTGCCGTGCATAGAGTGGGCGTAGGGTAGCCTGGACCTAGGAGGCGCACCGGTGGCCAGATGCGCTGCGCAGGCATCCTCCTACCAGGCTGGATGCCCACTCTAGCACGGCATTTGCGAGGGGCTGGGATCACTCGCACCGGACTGTGCGTGTGTATGGGCGAGATCGTGCGTTCTTCCGCATACCTAGGCGCTCTCCACTCCATACGTCCTTCCCAAAAAGCACGGGGAGCTGGCTTAGGGCTCACCCTTGGCCCAGCCAAACTACCCGTGTGCCCCCCCCAAAAAAAAATATTGGGGGTGCCTCTCGTGCTTCTCCCTCAGCACGTACAAAGCCTCGTACCGACGCCTCTCCGCCTTGGCTGCCTCTATTTCCTCCCGTGGGTGACGGTATTCCCCAGCCTGATGCCAAGGTCCAGCCCCGTCCAAAATTTCCTCCCATGTCCAATTCCCCTGATAGTCCATATAATTGTTCCCTTGCTCCTTACCCCGCTGCTTGGTCCTTGGTTGGTGGGAGATTCTGTAACATTATTCTTTGTCAGATGATAAAGAGAAATCATTGTCGGACCAAAACGCAGCAGGATCATGTGCACTCATCTTCTTTTTTATTTAGTTGGCAAAGAAGGTGAACCAAAAATAAACACACACAAAAAAAGGAACAACGACAAATAACAGTCCTGTAAGGCTTGAAGATATACACAGAAACAATCTCCCACAAAACACAAACAAAACACATACCTATATATAGGACTCTCAATCAGAGGCAACTAAAAACACCTGCCTCCAATTGAGAGTCCAACACCCAATTACCTAGACATAGAAATACTAAACTAGAGAGAACATAGAAATACAAAAAACATAGAACATAACCCAAAACCCGGAAATAATAAATCAAACACCCTTCTAAACAAACCACCACCCCGAACCACAAAAAACAAATACTCCCTGCCACGTCCTGACCAAACTACAATACAAATAACCCCTATTACTGGTCAGGACATGACAGTGTGTGTGTGTGTGTGTGTGTGTGTGTGTGTGTGTGTGTGTGTGTGTGTGTGTATATTCAAAAAGGTGGAATGGAACAATATATCCATACTTGACCGGTGGTCTTTTATAAAAACATTTGTCGAAATACAGGAAGTGAAACATTAAGCCATCGCTATGAAAAATTATTATGACAAAATACAAATCCATTTTACAATAGCTTTCCATTTTTTGGATTAGCAAGCAATTCAACATTTCTCAAATTTAATTGGGCCTCCGAATTCAATTTGTATTACAGCCTTAGTTAATAACTTGACATTCAACATGTGACTATTTAGATAAGTGATGTGCCTTCTATGAACACCCACATGGTTTTCATGCCAAATTTCTCAATTCCTCATAATAAAACTTGTCTGAAAGAGTCGCTGCTGTTATATTTAATTGAAATTGTTATTAATAGAACCATCAGAATACTATGCCCTGCCCGTACAGAAAGCACACTCACAGGGGGAAAAAAGAGAGAGGGGTAGGTAGGGGAGACGAGGGAGGACTAAAAATGCATTCACGTCTTGTGAATAAGAAATGAAAGTTTTGACTTGGATCCAAGTTGCTCCTCTCTGGTATCTCATCTCAATTACCAAAGAGGCTGGAGAACATGATGAGTGACTACATTTGAAACAAGCTGTCGATGTGCGATGCCCTAGGAAGGAAAACCTGTTATCTATGAGAAGACACAGTGACTCCTCACAGAAAGTTCCTCATTATATATACGTTAGTCTCTGTCTATAGGACACTTTCATACTGTTGTGAATCAATAGCAAATTTTCATGAAGGAAGAATCCTTGATCACAAGTGAAACCCAATAGGATTGTCTTACATATCCTTTATGCATATTTTAAACAAAACATGAAAACATTTCACAGAACTATGAATTCCCTGGCAGTTATATAACTGTACATAATGTCATGACAATGATAGTGCATGCACCTTTTAAAAACAGACTTCCTGCAGAGTACCAATCATTCAGCTAAGAGGCCATATTAACCAAAACACTAAGCATGACCACGACACCTCTGTCCAATTTCCCCAGCTTGTCAAGAGCCAAAGTGAAATGAGAAAAAAATCCTTCTCTGAAAGCACATACTTAATTTTATGTCATGCTGAGAAGCAAGGAGGGAGGAACGGAGGGGGGGGGGGAGGAAGGAGGGTAAATGGTTTCGAGAACGTTACAGCACTCATTAAGTTGGCTGAATTATTCTCTGTGCCTTCTGTAAAGCTCTGTTTAAACAGAAGAGGGCAGGATGAAGGTCAGGGGCATTCCACAGCCTCACCATTGATATGAATGGCAAGACTAACTCACCCAGGAATGATTGATGGCACTGCCAACCAATCAGGAGATATGGGGAGAGGAGCGGCCTGGGCTAATATGGTGACAGATGGGGGGAGCATGTGCTGCGTGTTGAATAATGTAAAGACCTGTCATACCGACACAAAAGGTAAATGACGGAAGGACAACACTTCTCCAGGCTTCTACAGAGGCATCTCCTGATTAAGGTACTCAGGTCACCATTGCGTATGCTGGGTTTTTATTTCAACCTATTGCTCAACGAATCATCCCCACTTGGGTAGTTTATTGAAAGGAGCAATTTGACCTGAAAACCATGTGTGTGTTCACAGAAGGCCCATCACTTATCTAAATAACATAGAGTCGCATGCTGAATGTCAAGTTATTAACTAGGATTTCCCAAGACCATGATTGAGGTCATCGAATTCAATTTGGCATTGTATATCAATAACTCTCCATCATGGACTTGAGAAATACAGTGCCTTCAGAAAGTATTCATATACCTTGACTTATTCCACATTTAGTTGTGCTACAGCCTGAATCAAAATGTATTAAATAGATTTTGTTTCTCACCCATCTACACACTATACCCCATAATGACAAAGTGAAAACATTTATTTTTAAATGTTTGCAAATGTATTGAAAATGAAATACAGAAATATCTAATTGATATAACTATTCACACCCCTGAGTCAATACATGTTAGAATCACCTTTGGCAGCTGAGAGTCTTTCTGTGTAAGTCTCTAAGAGCTTTGTAAACCTGCATTGTACAATATCTGCCCATTATTCTTTTCAAAATTCTTCAAATTCTGTCCAATTGGTTGTTGATCATTGCTAGACAACCATTTTCATGTCTTGCCATAAATTTTCAAGCAGACTTAATTCAAAGCTGTAACTCGGACACTCGGGAACATTCACTTGGTAAGCAACTCCAGTGTAGATTTTGTGTGAAATTGTTTGTGTTACGTGTCTATTGTTGACGCGCCAGACTGGTTTGCTTATACCGTGTTGTTCACGAAGATGTTTATTGTTAAACATAAATTATTGTGACTGTTTTGCGAGTTTTGCACTTTTGCCTATGGGCTGGAGGTTTTGATGCAGTGGCGTCCATCTGTTGGTTTCTCCTGCCTCAATAAAGTGTGCGCCTGTTCACAACTCTCTGCTCTCCTGCACCTGACTTCGCTACCAGTACGCACACACCTGACAAATTCATCTCCCAGTGTCTGGTGGAAAGCAGACTGAACCAGGTTTCCACTAAGATATTGCCTGTGCTTACCCCATTCCTTTTTTTTATCCTGAAAAAAACTCAGCAGTCAGTCCTTAATGATTACAAGCATACCCAGAACATGATGCAGCCACTACCGTGCTTGAAAATATGGAGCATGGTACTCAGTTATGTGTTGTATTGGATTTGATACATTGATACACCAGCCAGTGTAAGTAATAACTTCACCATGCTCAAAGGGATATTCAGTATATGCTTTTTTTTCTTTTAACCCATCTAGCAATAGGTTCTCTTTGCGAGGCATTGGAAATCTTCCCTGGTCTTTGTGGTTGAATCTGTGTTTGAAATTCACTGCTCGACTGAGGGAACTTAAAGATAAATGTACGTGTGGGGTACAAAAAGTAGGTAGTCATTAAAAAAAATAATGTTAAACACTATGATTGCACACAGAGTGAGTCCATGCAACTAACACTATATATAAAAGAGTATGTGGACACCTCTTCAAATTAGTGGATTTGTCTATTTCAGCCACACTCGATGCTGACAGATGTGTAAAATCAAGCAGATAGCAATGCAATCTCCATAGACAAACATTGGCAGTAGAATGGCCTCACTGAAGAGCTGAGTGACTTTCAACGTGGCACCGTCATCGGATGCCACCTTTCCAACAAGTCAGTTAATCAAACATCTGCCCTGATAGAGCTGCCCCGGTCAACTGTAAGTGCTGTTATTGTGAAGTGGAAACATATAGGAGCAACAGCCGCGAAGTGGTAGGCCACACAAGCTCACAGAACGGGACCGTCGAGTGCTGAAGCGCGTAGTGCGTAAAACTTGGATGTCCTCGGTTGCAACACTCACTACCGAGTTCCAAACTGCATCTGGAAGCAACGTTAGCACAAGAATGGTTAGTCTGTAGCTTCATGAAATGGGTTTCCATGGCCGCACACAACCCCTATGATCATCATGCGTAATGCCAAGTGTCGGCTGGAGTGGTGTAAAGCTCGCCACCATTGGACTCTGGAGCAGTGGAAAAGTGTTCTCTGGTGTGATGAATCACGCTTCACCGTCTGGCAGTCCGACTGGCGAATATGGGTTTGGCACATGCCAGGAGAACGCTACCTGCCTGAATGCATAGTGCCAACTGTAAGGTTTGGTGGAGGCGGAATAATGGTCTGGGACTGTTTTTTATTGTTCGGGATAGGCCCCTTAGTTCCAGTGAAAGGAAATCTTAATGCTACAGCATACAATGACATTCTAGACGATTTTGTGTTTCCAACTTTGTGGCAACAGTTTTGGGAAGGCCCTTTCCTGTTTCAGCATGATAATGCCCCTGTGCACAAAGCAAGGTCCATACAGAAATGGTTTGTTGAGATCAGTGTGGAAGAACTTGAATGGCCTGCACAGAGCCTTGACCTCAACCCCATCGAACACCTTTGGGATGAATTGGAACGCCGACTGCGAGCCAGGCCTAATCGCCCAACATCACTAATGCTTGTGGCTGAATGGAAGCAAGTCCCCGCAGCAATGTTCTAACATCTAGTGGCAAGCCTTCCTAGAAGAGTGGAGGCTGTTATAGCAGGAAAGTGGGGACCAACTCCATGTTAATGCCCATGATTTTGGAATGAGATGTTCGACGAGCAGGTGTCCACATACTTTTGGTCATGTAGTGTATTAATCACATTTTTCCTCCTAAACTTATTTATGCTTGCCATAACAAAGGGGTTGAATTCTTATTAACTCAAGACATTTCAGCTTTTCATTTTTAATCAATTTGTAAAAATGTTGAAAACAATGGCATTATGGGATATTGTGTGCACGCCATTGACAAAAAAAATCTAAATTTAGCCCATTTTAAATTCAGGATGTGACACAACATGTGGAAAAAGTCAAGGGGTGTGAATACTTTCTGAAAGTACTGTACATGTACATCTGTGAAGGCTATATTTTGCACAGCAGCATATAACTATTACATTTACACATATGCTAGCGATGCTAGTGATAGACAACATTTGGTGACAAAATACAGACAACAGGGTTGTCTTCATGGTCAAGCACATCCAGCTGCAGTTAAATGGAGCACATATCACTTCACCAGAAAGATGATTATTTATTGGAAAAGCCTACAAATGACTTTCTTGGAAAAACAATTCAAGGTAGAGTTACACATTATGACTCATGTCTCATCATTATGGGTCATGACCTTCATGCCAAAAAGGTTAGTGCTATCCAGAATCCTTGGGTTGTCCATACCATAAACCCTAACTCTAACCTTAACCATACCCCTTACCTAACCCTTTACCTTAACCGTTCTACATTTCAACTTCAATGGGGCGAAGTCAGAGTTGGGAAGTCCCAAGGATCCCGTTTAGACTTTTGCGTACCGTAAAGCCTGACAGTGTCTGCCTTTCAATCATGGTTTTCCACTGGTCGATTGTGAACCAGCCGGAGCCAATCACAGCCAACTACAACAACCAACCATAGGATCTGCAGAAATGGGAGAAACTCCCCAAATACAGGTGTGCCAAGCTTGTAGAGTCATACCCAAGAAGACCCAAGGCTGTAATCGCTGTCAAAGGTGCTTCAACAAAGTACTGAGTAAAGGGTCTGAATACTTATGTAAATGTGATATTTCAGTTTTCTATTTTTAATACATTTGCAAAAAAATCTAAAATCCTGTTTTTGCTTTGTCAGATGATAGAACTTGTGTGTTGGCTTTTCAGGCTGTGTTACTGTACTGTTGCTCACATAATTATCCTGAATCAGTAACATACAGAAGGAGGGTTACGGGCAATTGCAATGTTGTTCTATCAAATGATGAGCAGACTTCTGCCGGTGACAATTCTCTCTCCAGCGCACAAATCCATCTGTCTTATCAGGAATGTGTGCATACAGTATTGTAATTAAAGGATGACAAAACCTCAGGCAGAATGACAAAAAAAACAAAAACAGTTGTACTGACTTCAATTCAATTCAAAAAGCGTTGTGCCAAAACTTGGGTTGAATGAGTCCAAAATCCTAGGAATGTAGGGCGATGTGGGGAATACCAGATAGTAGTGGTGAACATTGCAGGAGGTCTCGACGACAGTCACAACCCTAACAAATAGAGACAGACACGTTGGAAAAGGACGGGTGAACAACTAGGGGGAAGAAGGAGGAAGGCTGTTAGTGCTACTCAACCATCCCCTTGTCTCCCGGTAGACAGGGCCACCAAATGTTTCCCTGTCCTCATGATTGCATCCTCCAGGCCTTTCTATCCCCCCCCCAGTTTACTGAGCCACGGTGGGGGAATAGCTAGCGGTCCCTTACCTCCCTCCTCTCCTCTTTCTCTGTACTCACACAACCTAAGTACCGTGGGGATATTGAGACAGACATCTTGGTCCTCGGTGAAAATGCCATTTCTGTCAGGTGCATACTCAGGGTAGAAGTGAACGGGGTTAACAATAGCTACAGTTTATAGCAGACACACTAACCAGCCCATAACACTGCTAAGGCCTTACCTAACAACAGCTCTGCTCTTGATCCTGGCCAGCTACACGGAACTTTGCAAAGCGATAAAGAGTTTTACACTAATTTGTTCCTGTGTCTAAGCCCCTCTAACAAACCATTTCCCTTGAGAGCTTTTCTAGTTCTTCTCTGTATATTTCATTTAAACAGAACAGTTGGGGTAATGTGTTTCATTTGCAGACATTTTCAAATCAAATCAAATTGTATTTGTCACATGGGCCGAATACAACATACAAATACAACCTTACCGTGAAATACTTGTGACCCTGGCGATGTCATTGATGTTGTTCATTATTCACACAGTATCATGTAACAGTAAAACGTCTCTTTTCAATGCTGTGTTTGGATACCTTATATTTTGATAATAACACCCATTTAGTTTCACGTTCTTTCACCAAGTAATTTCACAGCAGAACCCCAACTCCCTCTACATGTACGTATTACACAAAGTAGAGCAATACTCCTGGGTGTAAACACAACTATATTTCACATAATGAATACACATAACCAACAGAAAGGCATACAGCACTGGTGATAAGGGACAGCCAAAGCCAAAACTACAAATTCCTTAGCTACCAGTCATCAGGAGAAAAATACTAGCATCTAAAGGCAGCCGCATTCATTTGTATTCGTTTGTGCGAGGGAGAGCCATGTAAAATGTCAATGACAAATCTGTCTAGATGCCATTATCTTCGGCTGAATTTCACAAGAGAGCCATAGCATGGCTGGGAGTGGTGGCTAAGGGCCACAGTAATTTATGCTAGGAGCTACACCACAGAAATGCTGATACGTTTCCCGTGGGATGGAGCACGCCTTCTGTACTACAAATCCTTTCAGCAAACACATTTTGGGCAATTTAGCATTGAATTTAGAATACAGGGGCTGAACCGAATCGTTCTCCACCGTGTGTTGGTTAATTTACTGGCTGCATGGTAACAGGACCATTGACATTTGCGCATGAATTGAAATGCAAGTTCATGTTCAATATCAATATTTTTGTGACTAGCTGTTATGTTGCAAAGGTAGATTTTCAATGATTAGAGCAAAAATGTAACCTGGAATATGGCCAGCCACTGCTGAAGTAAACAACAGAACACTCAACTGGTTTCTATTCTGTCAACTAGTTTCTTTTGAATCATTTTCTGTGGTTGTTGAATCTGCATTTCACCTTCTGATCAAAAGCATGCTGTTGCATGCATTACATCAATTTTCTCAGCTGGGTTGGGGCAAGAATTTTCAAAGATTAAATCTTCCAAGTGAATTTGCCAATCAAAACCATGTCATTGATAACGGCATACACAACATCATCTAAATGCAGGCACGGATCAAGGGATCATGGGTCCCAGGCTTGTGGGCCCTTTGCTCGCTCAGGTCCCTTGCAGTTTAGGACTCAAGTGAGACAATTTACTTTCAGATAACATGGTATGTCCACGTAAATCAAGAGATGGTTCTTTCAAATCGTCCATTCATGCTCTTAACACAGTGTTGTACGAGGCGCTGCAGTGCGAATGGGATGGGCAGATTAAATATCATTATATTCAGATAATCTGGGTATAAAGAGTTAAGCATGGATGAGGTTTGGACCCCGGGGAGAGGTAGAGGGTGCGGTTTAGCACCGGGGAGGGGTAGAGAGGGAGAGGGTGAGATTTAGCACCGGGGAGGGGTAGAGAGGGAGAGGGTGAGATTTAGCACTGGGGAGGGTAGAGGGAGAGGGTGAGGTTTAGCACCGGGGAGGGGTAGAGAGGGTGAGATTTAGCACCGGGGAGGGGTAGAGAGGGTGAGATTTAGCACCGGGGAGGGGGTAGAGAGGGAGAGGGTGAGGTTTAGCACCGGGGAGGGGTAGAGAGGGAGAGGGTGAGGTTTAACACCGGGGAGGGGTAGAGAGGGTGAGATTTAGCACCGGGGAGGGGTAGAGAGGGTGAGGTTTAGCACCGGGGAGGGGTAGAGAGGGAGAGGGTGAGGTTTAGCACCGGGGAGGGGTAGAGAGGGAGAGGGTGAGGTTTAGCACCGGGGAGGGGTAGAGAGGGAGAGGGTGAGGTTTAGCACCGGGGAGGGGTAGAGAGGGAGAGGGTGAGGTTTAGCACCGGGGAGGGGTAGAGAGGGTGAGATTTATCACCGGGGAGGGGTAGAGAGGGTGAGATTTAGCACCGGGGAGGGGTAGAGAGGGTGAGATTTAGCACCGGGGAGGGTAGAGAGGTAGAGAGGGTGAGGTTTAGCACCGGGGAGGGGTAGAAAGAGGGAGAGGGTGAGGTTTAGCACAGGGGAGGGGTAGAGAGGGTGAGGTTTAGCACCGTGGAGGGGTAGAGAGGGAGAGGGTGAGGTTTAGCACCGGGTAGGGGTAGAGAGGGAAAGGGTGAGGTTTAGCACCGGGGAGGGGTAGAGAGGGAAAGGGTGAGGTTTAGCACCGGGGAGGGGTAGAGAGGGAGAGGGTGAGGTTTTGCACCGGGGAGGAGTAGAGAGGGAGAGGGTGAGGTTTAGCACCGGGGAGGGGTAGAGAGGGAGAGGGTGAGGTTTAGCACCGGGGAGGGGTAGAGAGGGTGAGATTTAGCACCGGGGAGGGGTATTGAGGGAGAGGCTGAGGTTTAGCACCGGGGAGGGGTAGAGAGGGAGAGAGTGAGATTTAGCACCGGGGAGGGGTAGAGAGGGAGAGGGTGAGGTTTAGCACCGGGGAGGGGTAGAGAGGGTGAGATTTAGCACCGGGGAGGGGTAGAGAGGGTGAGATTTAGCACCGGGGAGGGGTAGAGAGGGAGAGGGTGAGGTTTAGCACCGGGGAGGGGTAGAGAGGGTGAGATTTAGCACCGGGGAGGGGTAGAGAGGATGAGGTTTAGCACCGGGGAGGGGTAGAGAGGGAGGTTTAGCACCGGGGAGGGGTAGAGAGGGAGGTTTAGCACCGGGGAGGGGTAGAGAGGGAGAGGGTGAGGTTTAGCACCGGGGAGGGGTAGAGAGGGTGAGGGTGAGGTTTAGCACCGGGGAGGGGTAGAAAGAGGGAGAGGGTGAGGTTTAGCACAGGGGAGGGGTAGAGAGGGTGAGGTTTAGCACCGTGGAGGGGTAGAGAGGGAGAGGGTGAGGTTTAGCACCGGGTAGGGGTTAGAGAGGGAAAGGGTGAGGTTTAGCACCGGGGAGGGGTAGAGAGGGTGAGATTTAGCACCGGGGAGGGGTAGAGAGGATGAGGTTTAGCACCGGGGAGGGGTTAGAGAGGGAGGTTTAGCACCGGGGAGGGGTAGAGAGGGAGGTTTAGCACCGGGGAGGGGTAGAGAGGGAGAGGGTGAGGTTTAGCACCGGGGAGGGGTAGAGAGGGTGAGGGTGAGGTTTAGCACCGGGGAGGGGTAGAAAGAGGGAGAGGGTGAGGTTTAGCACAGGGGAGGGGTAGAGAGGGTGAGGTTTAGCACCGTGGAGGGGTAGAGAGGGAGAGGGTGAGGTTTAGCACCGGGTAGGGGTAGAGAGGGAAAGGGTGAGGTTTAGCACCGGGGAGGGGTAGAGAGGGAGAGGGTGAGGTTTAGCACCGGGGAGGGGTAGAGAGGGAGAGGGTGAGGTTTTGCACCGGGGAGGAGTAGAGAGGGAGAGGGTGAGGTTTAGCACCGGGGAGGGGTAGAGAGGGAGAGGGTGAGGTTTAGCACCGGGGAGGGGTAGAGAGGGTGAGATTTAGCACCGGGGAGGGGTATTGAGGGAGAGGCTGAGGTTTAGCACCGGGGAGGGGTAGAGAGGGAGAGAGTGAGATTTAGCACCGGGGAGGGGTAGAGAGGGAGAGGGTGAGGTTTAGCACCGGGGAGGGGTAGAGAGGGTGAGATTTAGCACCGGGGAGGGGTAGAGAGGGTGAGATTTAGCACCGGGGAGGGGTAGAGAGGGAGAGGCTGAGGTTTAGCACCGGGGAGGGGTAGAGAGGGAGAGGGTGAGATTTAGCACCGGGGAGGGGTAGAGAGGGAGAGGGTGAGGTTTAGCACCGGGGAGGGGTAGAGAGGGTGAGATTTAGCACCGGGGAGGGGTAGAGAGGATGAGGTTTAGCACCGGGGAGGGGTAGAGAGGGAGGTTTAGCACCGGGGAGGGGTAGAGAGGGAGGTTTAGCACCGGGGAGGGGTAGAGAGGGAGAGGGTGAGGTTTAGCACCGGGGAGGGGTAAAGAGGGTGAGGGTGAGGTTTAGCACCGGGGAGGGGTAGAGAGGGTGAGATTTAGCACCGGGGAGGGGTAGAGAGGGTGAGATTTAGCACCGGGGAGGGGTAGAGAGGGAGAGGCTGAGGTTTAGCACCGGGGAGGGGTAGAGAGGGAGAGGGTGAGATTTAGCACCGGGGAGGGGTAGAGAGGGAGAGGGTGAGGTTTAGCACCGGGGAGGGGTAGAGAGGGTGAGATTTAGCACCGGGGAGGGGTAGAGAGGGTGAGATTTAGCACCGGGGGGGGTAGAGAGGTAGAGAGGGTGAGGTTTAGCACCGGGGAGGGGTAGAAAGAGGGAGAGGGTGAGGTTTAGCACAGGGGAGGGGTAGAGAGGGTGAGGTTTAGCACCGGGGAGGGGTAGAGAGGGTGAGATTAGCACCGGGGAGGGGTAGAGAGGGTGAGATTTAGCACCGGGGAGGGGTAGAGAGGGTGAGATTTAGCACCGGGGGGGTAGAGAGGTAGAGAGGGTGAGGTTTAGCACCGGGGAGGGGTAGAAAGAGGGAGAGGGTGAGGTTTAGCACAGGGGAGGGGTAGAGAGGGTGAGGTTTAGCACCGGGGAGGGGTAGAGAGGGAGAGGGTGAGGTTTAGCACCGGGTAGGGGTAGAGAGGTAAAGGGTGAGGTTTAGCACCGGGGAGGGGTAGAGAGGGAAAGGGTGAGGTTTAGCACCGGGGAGGGGTAGAGAGGGAGAGGGTGAGGTTTAGCACCGGGGAGGGGTAGAGAGGGTGAGATTTAGCACCGGGGAGGGGTATTGAGGGAGAGGCTGAGGTTTAGCACCGGGGAGGGGTAGAGAGGGAGAGAGTGAGATTTATCACCGGGGAGGTGGTAGAGAGGGAGAGGGTGAGGTTTAGCACCGGGGAGGGGTAGAGAGGGTGAGATTTAGCACCGGGGAGGGGTAGAGAGGGAGGTTTAGCACCGGGGGAGGGGTAGAGAGGGAGGTTTAGCACCAGGGAGGGGTAGAGAGGGAGGTTTAGCACCGGGGAGGGGTAGAGAGGGAGAGGGTGAGGTTTAGCACCGGGGAGGGGTAGAGAGGGTGAGGGTGAGGTTTAGCACCGGGGAGGGGTAGAGAGGGTGAGATTTAGCACCGGGGAGGGGTAGAGAGGGTGAGATTTAGCACCGGGGAGGGGTAGAGAGGGAGAGGCTGAGGTTTAGCACCGGGGAGGGGTAGAGAGGGAGAGGGTGAGATTTAGCACCGGGGAGGGGTAGAGAGGGAGAGGGTGAGGTTTAGCACCGGGGAGGGGTAGAGAGGGTGAGATTTAGCACCGGGGAGGGGTAGAGAGGATGAGGTTTAGCACCGGGGAGGGGTAGAGAGGGAGGTTTAGCACCGGGGAGGGGTAGAGAGGGAGGTTTAGCACCGGGGAGGGGTAGAGAGGGAGATTTAGCACTGGGGAGGGGTAGAGAGGGAGAGGGTGAGGTTTAGCACCGGGGAGGGTAGAGAGGGAGAGGGTGAGGTTTAGCACCGGGGAGGGGTAGAGAGGGAAAGGGTGAGGTTTACCACCGAGGAGGGGTAGAGAGGGTGAGGTTTAGCACCGGGGAGAGTAGAGAGGGAGGTTTAGCACCGGGGAGGGGTAGAGAGGGAGAGGGTGAGGTTTAGCACCGGGGAGGGGTAGAGAGGGAGAGGGTGAGGTTTAGCACCGGGGAGGGGTAGAGGGTGAGGTTTAGCACCGGGGAGGGGTAGAGAGGGTGAGGTTTAGCACCGGGGAGGGGTAGAGAGGGAGGTTTAGCACCGGGGAGGGGTAGAGAGGGAGAGGGTGAGGTTTAGCACTGGGGGGGTGACATTCAGCCACAGAGCGATTGTCACAGAGTTCTCCTGAGTGAAACACATTTATTCTACTTCTCCATTGTATGAAAAGCATTTGATGTGGTAGATGACCCTGTAAGAATGTACTCTGGCATCTGTTAATGGCTGACAACGTAGGACAAGTAATTTTTGCTCATAGGACAACTTAGGTTAAAACCCTTTCTAGCGATTATCTGACATTGAAAGCATCTTTGTTCATTCATCTTATGTCTATAGACACAAGCACACGCAATTTAAATTCAAGAGGCAGGCTTTGATGACCAGTACATTAGCTTTGCATTAGAACCGACCATTAGGGAGAGATCAACCTCACAACCAATTTGCCATTGAAAATAGTGGTGTAATGCAATGGCCTAAGGAAAGCCAATGAGCCACATGAAATGGTATTAGCCCTAATGGTAATGTATCTTTTCTGCCTCGGGCTGAAAGATGACTGGGTTCCCTGAGTCCCTTGCCACAAAACAGATCATCTTTAAAGGGCTGAAAACTAGACTGGACTCATTTGGAAAGCACTTTGACAAAGTCCAGTGTGACACCCAACACACAGTAATGACTTTTGGAAGAGCAGAATTGGAATTTGAGTAACTTATAGGCAACTGAGAAGAACTATAAAAAAATATATTTCTCAGGAAAAAAACTAATGGACTCTATATGCAAGGGTGAGTGAATCTTGACAGAAGGAGAATGCAAAGCAATTAGTTTTTGTGAACTTCAAGTGCCCATTCGCTGCCAACATCTCAAGGCAAACATAAGTCTAACTCCTTTAAAAAGCAATACATAGCCTAAGTGCTATCCTTTCTTCTCTTATCAAATATGTTATGTTGTCTGACATCCAACAGTTGGAGGGGGAAACTTTGTTTCTCAGGAACACTATCTAACCATTATGGAAATATCACTGCAGGGCCTCCCGAGTGGCGCAGTGGTCTAAGGCACTGCATCGCAGTGCTAGCTGTGCCACTAGAGATTTTGGGTTTGAGTCCAGGCTCTGTCGCAGCCGGCCGCGACAGGGAGACCCATGGGTCGGCGCACAATTGGCCCAGCGTCGTCCGGGTTAGGGGAGGGTTTGGCTGGCAGGGATGTCCTTGTCCCATCGCGCACTAGTGACTCCTGTGGTGGGCCAGGCGCAGTGCACGCTCAGGTGTACGGGTGTTTCTTCTGACACAGTGGTGCGGCTGGCTTCCCGGTTAAGTGGGCATTGTGTCAAGAAGCAATGCGGCTTCGTTGGGTTGTGTTTCGGGGGACGTACGGCTCTCGATCTTCGCCTCTCCCGAGTCCGTATGGGAGTTGCAGCGATGAGACAAGACTAACTACTAATTGGATACCACGAAAAGGGGGTAAAGGTTGTACACATAGTGACAAAGCAAAGTGATTTCAACAGATATTGCATACAGATAGTGATGTTTGGACAAGGAGAGTAACGCTTTCTTTAGGATCTAAATATAAAAACGCAATTAGTGACAGATTATAACAGATCGTCAAACCATTATAAGTGTAACAGGGCCATATCTTGAGCTTTAGGTCTGTTCCCTATCTTGACTTCTTCTAATGGATATTACACTGAATAAAAATATAAAATGAGACAAGCAACAATTTCAAAGATTTTACTGTTACAGATCATATACGGTAATCAGTCAATTGAAATAAACAAATTAGGCCCTAATCTATGGATTTCACATGACTGGGAATACAGATGTGCATCCGTTGGTCAGATACCTTTCCTTTCTCAGAACAAGAATAGACTGACGAGTTTCAGAAGAAAGGTCTTTGTTTCTGGCCATTTTGAGCCTGTAATCGAACCCACAAATGCTCCAGACACTCAACTAGTCTAAAGAAGGCCAGTTGTATTGCTTCTTTAATCAGCACAACAGTTTTCAGCTGTGCTAACATAATTGCAAAAGGGTTTTCTAATGATAAATGATAAACTTGGATTAGCTAACAGAACGTGCCATTGGAACACAGGAGTGATGGTTAGTGATAATGGGCCTCTTTAAGCCTATGTAGATATTCCATAAAAAATCTGCCGTTTCCAGCTACAATAGTCATTTACAACATTAACAATGTCTAAACTGTATGTCTGATCAATTTGATGTTATTTTACTGGACAGAAAATGTGCTTTTCTTTCAAAAACAAGGACATTTCTAAGTGGCCCCAACCTTTGAACGGTAGTGTATATATACAGTGAGGGGAAAAAGTATTTAATCCCCTGCTGATTTTGTACATTTGCCCGCTGACAAAGAAATGATCAGTCTATAATTTTAATGGTAGGTTTATTTGAACAGTGAGAGACAGAAAAACAACAAAAAAATCCAGAAAAACGCACGTCAAAAATGTTATAAATTGATTTGCATTTTAATGAGGGAAATAAGCATTTGACCCCCTCTCAATCAGAAAGATTTCTGGCTCCCAGGTGTCTTTTATACAGGTAACGAGCTGAGATTAGGAGCACACTCTTAAAGGGAGTGCTCCTAATCTCAGCTCGTTACCTGTATAAAAGACACCTGTCCACAGAAGCAATCAATCAATCAGATTCCAAACTCTCCACCATGGCCAAGACCAAAGAGCTCTCCAAGGATGTCAGGGACAAGATTGTAGAACTACACAGGGCTGGAATGGGCTACAAGACCATCACCAAGCAGCTTGGTGAGAAGGTGACAACAGTTGGTGCGATTATTCGCAAATGGAAGAAACACAAAAGAACTGTCAATCTCCCTTGGCCTGGGGCTCCATGCAAGATCTCACCTCATGGAGTTGCAATTATCATGAGAACGGTGAGGAATCAGCCCAGAACTACACGGGAGGATCTTGTCAATGATCTCAAGGCAGCTGGGACCATAGTCACCAAGAAAACAATTGGTAACACACTACGCCGTGAAGGACTGAAATCCTGCTCAAGAAAGCACAAATACATGCCCGTCTGAAGTTTGCCAATGAACATCTGAATGATTCAGAGGACAACTGGGTGAAAGTGTTGTGGTCAGATGAGACCAAAATGGAGCTCTTTGGCATCAACTCAACTCGCCGTGTTTGGAGGAGGAGGAATGCTGCCTATGACCCCAAGAACACCATCCCCACCGTCAAACATGGAGGTGGAAACATTATGCTTTGGGGGACAGGACAACTTCCCCGCATCAAAGGGACGATGGATGGGGCCATGTACCGTCAAATCTTGGGTGAGAACCTCCTTCCCTCAGTCAGGGCATTGAAAATGGGTCGTGGATGGGTATTCCAGCATGACAATGACCCAAAACACACGGCCAAGGCAACAAAGGAGTGGCTAAAGAAGAAGCACATTAAGGTCCTGGAGTGGCCTAGCCAGTCTCCAGACCTTAATCCCATAGAACATTTGTGGAGGGAGCTGAAGGTTTGAGTTGCCAAACGTCAGCCTCGAAACCTTAATGACTTGGAGAAGATCTGCAAAGAGGAGTGGGACAAAATCCCTCCTGAGATGTGTGCAAACCTGGTGGCCAACTACAAGAAACATCTGACCTCTGTGATTGCCAACAAGGGTTTTGCCACCAGGTACTAAGTCATGTTTTGCAGAGGGGTCAAATAGTTATTTCCCTCATTAAAATGCAAATCATTTTCTAACATATTTGACATGTGTTTTTCTGGATTTTTTGTTATTCTGTCTTTCACTGTTCAAATAAACCTACCATTAAAATTATAGACTGATCATTTCTTTGTCAGTGGGCAAACGTACAAAATCAGCAGGGGATCAAATACTTTTTTCCCTCACTGTACATACATACAGACATAGTACCGGTCAAAAGTGTCACGTGTGCTCCCTCTCCAGCCTCTAGGTCACCAGGCTGCTCGTTATGGCGCACACCTGTTACTATTGTTACGCGCACCTGTGCGTCATCAGACTCACCTGGACTCCATCACTTCCTTGATTACCTTCCCTATATATATATATATATATACTGCTCAAAAAAATAAAGGGAACACTTAACCTGTTGAGGCCAGGGGGCAGGATCTAATCCCGGTATTGGGATTCATTGTCATGTGACCATGGCGGGGAATTCAAAACTGCAAGAGTAATCATTTCAAATAATCAAATAATCAACTATTTTCCTCCATTTGAAAGATATATCTCCTAAATCTAACCACGCTGTCCGATTTTCAGAGGCATTACGGAGAATGCATAAAGTTAGGTTATGTGAGGAGAGTACATTGACAACACAATGTAACTCCAAGTCAATCACACTTCGGTGAAATCAAACTGTCCACTTAGGAAGCAACACTGATTGACAATAAATTTCACATGCTGTTGTGCAAATGGAATAGACGACAGGTGGAAATTATAGGCAATAAGCAAGACACCCCCAATAAAGGAGTGGTTCTGCAGGTAGAGACCACAGACCACTTCTCAGTTCCTATGCTTACTGGCTGATGTTTTGGTCACTTTTGAATGCTGGTGGTGCTTTCACTCTAGTGGTAGCATGAGACGGAGTCTACAACCCACACAAGTGGCTCAGGTAGTGCAGCTCATCCAGGATGGCACATCAATGCGAGCTGTGGCAAGAAGGTTTGCTGTGTCTGTCAGCGTAGTGTCCAGAGCATGGAGGCGCTACCAGGAGACAGGCCAGTACATCAGGAGACGTGGAGGAGGCCATAGGAGAGCAACAACCCAGCAGCAGGACCGCTACCTCCGCCTTTGTGCAAGGAGGAGCAGGAGGAGTACTGCCAGAGCCCTGCAAAATGACCTCCAGCAGGCCACAAATGTGCATGTGTCTGCTCAAACGATCAGAAACAGACTCCATGAGGGTGGTATGAGGGCCCGACGTCCACAGGTGGGGGTTGTGCTTACAGACCAACACAGTGCAGGACGTTTGGCATTTGCCAGAGAACACCAAGATTGGCAAATTCGCCACTGGCGCCCTGTGCTCTTCACAGATGAAAGCAGGTTCACACTGAGCCCGTGACAGACGTGACAGAGTCTGGAGACGCCGTGGAGAACGTTCTGCTGCCTGCAGCATCCTCCAGCATGACCGGTTTGGCGGTGGGTCAGTCATGGTGTGGGGTGGCATTTCTTTGGGGGGCCGCACAGCCCTCCATGTGCTCGCCAGAGGTAGCCTGACTGCCATTAGGTACCGAGATGAGATCCTCAGACCCCTTGTGAGACCATATGCTGGTGCGATTGGCCCTGGGTTTCTCCTAATGCAAGACAATACTAGACCTCATGTGGCTGGAGTGTGTCAGCAGTTCCTGCAAGAGGAAGGCATTGATGCTATGGACTGGCCCGCCCGTTCCCCAGACCTGAATCCAATTGAGCACATCTGGGACATCATGTCTCGCTCCATCCACCAACGCCACGTTGCACCACAGACTGTCCAGGAGATGGCGGATGCTTTAGTCCAGGTCTGGGAGGAGATCCCTCAGGAGACCATCCGCCACCTCATCAGGAGCATGCCCAGGCGTTGTAGGGAGGTCATACAGGCACGTGGGGGCCACACACACTACTGAGCCTCATTTTGACTTGTTTTAAGGACATTACATCAAAGTTGGATCAGCCTGTAGTGTGGTTTTCCACTTTAATTTTGAGTGTGACTCCAAATCCAGACCTCCATGGGTTGATAAATTGGATTTCCTTTGATTATTTTTGTGTGATTTTGTTGTCAGCACATTCAACTATGTAAAGAAAAAAGTATTTAAAAAGATTATTTCTTTCATTCAGATCTAGGATGTGTTGTTTAAGTGTTCCCTTTATTTTTTGAGCAGTGTATAACTCCCTTGAGTTCCTTCCCCATGCATTATTGTTTCTGTGTCATGTCTGTGCGTTGTTCGTGTTTTCTTGTTTAGTATTATGTTACGTTTATTTATTAAAACACTCACTCCCTGAAGTTGCTTCCCGACTCTCAGCGCACATCGTTACAAAAAGTTTTAGAACACCTACTCATTC
This sequence comes from Salmo trutta, assembly GCF_901001165.1. Classification (NCBI taxonomy): domain Eukaryota; kingdom Metazoa; phylum Chordata; class Actinopteri; order Salmoniformes; family Salmonidae; genus Salmo; species Salmo trutta. Next base: position 15,937,370 of record NC_042962.1, read on the forward strand.
AAGTGTTTTTCTTAATTTTTTATATTTTCTATATTGTAGAATAATAGTGAAGACATCAAAACTATGACATAACACATATGGAATCATGTAGTCACCAAAAAAGTGTTAAACAAATCTAAATATTTTATATTTGAGATTCTTCAAATAGCCACCCTTTGCCTTGACAGCTTTGCACACTCTTGGCATTCTCTCAACCAGCTCCATGAGGTAGTCACCTGGAATGCATTTCAATTAACAGGTGTGCGGTCTTAAGTTAATTTGTGGAATTTCTTTCCTAGCCCTATGAGTAGGTGTTCTAAAACATGTGACCGGTATTGGGGTTGGGTTAAATTTCGGTTCGACCTTGTGTGCGATTGACCAATAAAGTGATCTAAATGTCGGCCATTTTGTTGCAAACGGTACAATTCATTGAGCAGATGGGGGTGAATTTGAATCCCTGCCTGGTAGTGAAGGCCTAGTCCAGCTGACACCGGGGCTTGGTGGGCTGATGTTTGATTAAGTGGCACGTTGACCTTTAGGAGGCTCCAGGGAACTTAGATACAACTTCACCTGAGTGCGCTGACAGCATACGAGCCGAGACCCTTCCCATTTTGGTCCAAGTCTACCAATCAACACTCGGAAGCTTCTCTTGTGCTCGGATGAGGATTCGAAGAAAAATTAAATATCCGAGTTTTTCAGATGCATCTGCACCTGAAGGGTGATGTGATTTGATTGAGACACAGCAATGTTGTCTGGGGATACATATGTGAGCGGTAGCCTGTGGGTGTGTGTGTTCTCTTCTTACATCACAGGGCTGTGGCAACTGACCACCAGTATACCACCATGTTGGCATTACACATCAGTTGTAATTTCAAATCTTTTGATACATGCTGCTTAGAAATTGTAATAATATAGTTTGTTACCATGGTGACTTGTTGCTTCAGACAAAAGAGGCCTACTTCATAAGGATGATATAATTTTTATTGAATACCTTGACTACTGAAGCCAAGCCGTCGCAAAGCGCAACTTGCTTCCAGCCAGTGAGAAAAAAAGGTTTACCAGTTTTCAAAGAAAGCAGCATGATTTTTCAATTGATGGTAAGTGTGGGACTTGACTATAATTCGCCAATTAGCTTCTAAAAAGGGCAATATGAGTGTGGAATGTGACTCATCTGGAGAGATTGTGAAACATTTCTCCCTGTGAGGGAGTGACTACACACATTCATCACTGCCAGTATTACCAAAAGCCCATGTCTATCACATCCTGACTGTGACTTCCAAACTAAATCCAAAAGTCTCCCCTGAACACAGCATTGATACCTTAAAGAGGCAATCAGCAGTTGAAATAATACAAAAAGTGTGTCCCGGCCACTGTTTCGGTAAACAGCTGAGGGATGGGGCTGGAGAAATGCAACCACTCAAATTCATAGACAGAGGCTATGGATGCAAGGACTGGTCATACATTATATAACAATTATAGTCTTAACTATGTTTTCAGCCTATATAGTGTTTGTTAAAATGTACTTTGTTGACAAACATTGGAGTAAAACAAGCTTATATTTGGGGTTCTGGTGGGGTAAAACAGTTGGCCTAAGCTCATGAGTTATATGTTCAAGAATCAATGGGTATACAAAAAAAATACTTCACTACTACTGATTTACAACTGTATGTTTCTCAATTATGTCGGATAATATATTTTTTTAACCCAATCCAGAGAAGCAGCTTTATATAAAAACTATAAACCAATTTAACTTCAGTAGGATCATTCCTATATTGCGCAGCACCTTTCTAGAACCTACGCCTATAACCTGTTCTGTTCTGTAGGGGGCCTAATTAATAGGGCTGTGTGTCTGAGCCTGAGTATGGGTATCTGCCAGGGAGCATCTGACCAAACGGTGGGATGTGGAGATGGTAGGCTGGGACGCCACAGTCATCCATTAAGTCAGCCTCACTGGGCTCTGTGTCCACCTGCACTGCATGTGAGGCAGAAAAACTACCTTGGTTGTTGAGAAGGGCAGCTGTACATAGATAACACACTTTAGGCTGCAGCATAGTAAAAACAGATGGGACCGTGTTACGCTACAGTATTGTTGTGTGAAATAAGGTGGTGCCTAGGTAGGCAGTGCATGTATACATGAATAAGATTAGACGTGAACGCTAATGTGATCATGTCACATGTCACTCATCACTGTGTATAGAAAGAGAGATCAATGGCGTGTTCTTATGAAATCAACTTCAAATGGAAGTCAGTGAAGCACCTTAAAGGTAAATTTAACATATATGAAAATGCCACGTTTTTTCTGTTTTGTAGTAAAGAAGATAAGAGGAAGATAAATGTTTCCAATGACATCAGTGTGCATCGTGTGATTTTAACCAATTATGAGGAAGCATTGCCAACTAATTGGTTGATGATGTCATTGGAAACACTAATCTTTCTCTATATTTTTTTATACATAACACAGAAACGTGCCATTTTCACATACAGTGCTTTCAGAAAGTATTCATACCCCTTGACTTACTCTACATTTTGTTGTCACAGCCTGAATTCTAAATGGATGAAATAAATAAAAAGTGAAAACATGTTTAGAAATGTTTGCAAATGTATTGATAATTAAATACAGAGATATCTAATTTACATAAGTATTCACACATCTGAGTCAATACATGTTATAATCACCTTTGGCAGTGATTACAGCTGTGAGACTTTTTGGGTCTCTAAGTCTCTAAGAGCTTTGCACACGTGGATTGTGCAATATTTGCACATTCTTTTAAAAATTCTTCAAGCTCGGACAAGTTGGTTGTTGATCATTGCTAGACAGCCCTTTTCAAGTCTTGCCATAGATTTTCAAGACGATTTAAATCAAAACTGTAACTAGGCCACTCAGGAACAATCAATGTCATCTTAGTAAGCAACTCCAGTCGGTATTTGTCCTTATGTTTTAGGTTATTGTCCTGCTGAAAGGTGAATTTGTCTCCCAGTGTCTGTTGGATAGCAGACTGAACCAGGTTTTCCTCTAGGATCTTGCCTGTGCTTAGCTCTATTCCATTTCTTTTTATCCTAAACAACTCCCTAGTCCTTGCTAATGACAAGCATACCCATAACATGATGCAGCCCCCACCATGCTTGACACCTGTATCTTTGTAGTGATTGGTTGTATTGATACACCATCCAAAGTGTAGTTAATAACTTCACCATGCTCAAAGCAATGTCTACCAATAGGTGTCCTTCTTTGCGAGGCATTGGAAAACCTCCCTGGTCTTTGTGGTTGAATCTGTGTTTGAAATTCACTGCTCGACTGAGGGACCTTACAGATAATTGTATGTGTGGTGTACAGAGATGACATAGTCATTCAAAAATCCTGTTAAACACTATTATTGCACACAGAGTGAGTCCATGCAACTTATTATGAGACTTGCTAAGCACATTTTTACTCCTGAACTTATTTAGGCTTGCCATAACAAAAGGGTTGAATACTTATTGACTCAAGACATTATCTTTTCATTTTTAATTAGTTTGTAAAAATGTGTAAAAAAATAATTCCACTTTGACATTATGGGGTATTGTGTGTAGACCAGTGACACAAAATCTAAATGTAATCAATTTTAAATCCAGGCTGTAGCACCACAAAATGTGGAAAAAGCCAGGGGTGTAAGCACTGTATGTTGATGTTGGGGTGGTGCTAGAGATGATGAATAGGACGTTGAAAAATTTTGACATTTTCCTTTAAGTAGAAGTTACATCTAATCCTCCACTGCTAATTATGTGTCATGCTGATGACTTTGAAATAAAACTACACTAGCAGTTTGATGAGAGAATCACGTGTGTACAGAGGTCAACTAGAGCTGAGACCAGAAAGCGAAAATTATCGACACAGACCATACCAATAACTTATCGCAGGCATTTTGCTGATATCATTCATTATGATAAGTAGCCTATACGAGAGAAATGTGAAGTTTTAAATAAAATAAAATTGGCTAATATGGGTTATTGTTAATGTGACAATTGATGGTTACAACCATTAAACTAGTCGTAGTAGTTTAAAGGATAATAAATACAAAACTGTGGTGCACATTAATATAACAAACAAATCGTTCTATTTATCATTATCGCATTAATTCAGGCAATTGATCGCAATATGGGTTTTTGTCCATATCAACCTACCGACACTAAGTTCAAGCCAGCCTTTCCTGGTTTCCTTTAGATGTGCTCACAATATTTATTTACTTAAAAAAAAAAATCTCTCACCTTTATTTAACCAGGTAGACCAGTTGAGAACAAGTTCTCATTTACAACTGCTACCTGGCCAAGATAAGGCAAAGCAGTATGACAAAAACAACAACAGAGTTACACATGGGATAAACAAACGTACAGTCAATAACACAATAGAAAAATCTGTATACAGTGTGTGCAAATGAAGTAAGGAGGTAAGGCAATAAATAGGCCAATAGTGGTGAAGTAATTACAATTGATCAATTTCCACTGGAGTGATATATGTGCAGATGAGGATGTGCGAGTAGAAATACTGGTGTGCAAAAGAGCAGAAAAACAAAAAGAAATATAGGGATGAGGTAGGTAGTTGGTTGGATGGGCTATTTACAGATGGGCTGTGTACAGCTGCAGTCATCGGTAAGCTGCTCTGACAGCTGACGCTTAAAGTTAGTGAGGGAGATATAAGTCTCCAACTTCAGTGATTTTTGCAATTCGTTCCAGTCATTGGCAGCAGAGAACTGGTTGGAAAGGCGGCCAAAGCAGGTGTTGGCTTTGGGGATGACCAGTGAAATATACCTGCTGGAGCGCATGCTACGGGTGGGTGTTGTTATGGTGACCAGTGAGCTGAGATAAGGTGGAGCTTTACCTAGCAAAGACTTATAGTTGACCTGGAGCCAGTAGGTTTGGCGACGAATAGCAAGGACCCGCCAATGAGAGCATACAGGTCGCAGTGGTGGGTAATATATGGGGCTTTGGTGACAAAATGGATGCCACTGTGATAGACTGCATCCAATTTGCTGAGTAGAGAGTATTATTTTGTAAATGACATCGCCGAAGTCAAGGATCGGTAGGATAGTCAGTTTTACGAGGGTATGTTTGGCAGCATGAGTGAAGGAGGCTTTGTTGCGAAATAGGAAGCCGATTCTAGATTTAATTTTGGATTGGAGATGCTTAATGTGAGTCTGGAAGGAGAATTTACAGTCTAGCCAGACACCTAGGTATTTATAGTTGTCCACATATTCTAAGTCAGAACCGTCCAGAGTAGTGATGCTAGTCAGGCGGGTGGGTGTGGGCAGCGATCGGTTGAAGAGCATGCATTTCGTTTTACTAGCATTTAAAAGCAGTTGGAGGTCACAGAAGGAGTGTTGTATGGCATTGAAGCTCGTGTCCAAAGAAGGGCCAGATGTATACAGAATGGTGTCGTATGCGTAGAGATGGATCAAAGAATCACCCGCTGCAAGAGCGACATCATTGTTATATACAGAGAAAAGAGTCAACCCGAGAATTAAACCCTGTGGCACCCCAAAAGAGACTGCCAGAGGTCCGGACAATAGGCCCTCTGATTTGACACACTGAACTCTATCTGAGAAGTAGATAATGACAAGGCGAGGCAGTCATTAGAGAAACCAAGGCTGTTGAGTCTGCCGATAAGAATACGGTGATTGACAGAGTCGAAAGCCTTGGCCAGGTCGATGAAGATGGCTGCACAGTACTGTCTTTATGACCTCCCTTCTTTCACAGGCAAGTCCCTGCTACCTCTGTAGAGCAACACTACCCATGATAATAACAGACACTATGCTATGGAATCTACTACAACAGTATGCCAGTGATGTGCCCGTGTAGGGCGGCCCAGCTCCCGAAGTGACTCTACACTGGATGCAAGGATTTCCTTTGTGTCGTCTTAGGAATGGTGCAGTATCTCACCAACCTTCATTCGGTCTCACTTCTGTGACACAGAGGTTCTGTTGTCTTTACATTCTGTTGGTCTGATATCTGATTGGAGGTTAACTTTACATTAACACTATTGGTCAACACATCAGATTTCGAATCCAAAAAACTTGGATGTTATAAAAGGATCTTAGATTCATTGTTTCTTTCTTTTCTTTGTTCCTGACCTGCGCTGGTGAGATACACTCTCTCTCTTTATCTCTCCACCCCAGGGACTTTTGAACATGGCCTTTCAGGCTATGACTTCTCTCTCTCACCCTCCTGCTCTGATCATGCCTAGAATAATGCTGTGTACTGCTTGTTAATGCTTTGTAACATAAGTTTGTCTTGTATGTGATTTCAGTCATTTTACAATATTAATTGAATACACTTGTTTTAAGACCTTTCTTGATGGCTTATTACTGTAACTCAACTATATTCTCTTGGATATTGCTGTATTATCTTTATGGAGTCAGAAGAACATTTTAATAGGCTAATTACATAGTCTTATGGGTGAGGTATATATACAGCAATATGCATATCAAATTACCCTACTACACACACGGGTTGGACAGGTTTGTGTATAAAATAATTAATGACAAGATTGGGTCGAGCAGATGGGTGTGGGTATTTATTTAAGTGGAATCAAAATAAAACCCCTATCAAGAATCCCTTTCGTTTGACTGAATCAATGTAAAAATCAGTGAGCGACTGCAATTCCCATAATTGGACCGGAAAACAGCTAAAAGTGCTTTGTGAAAACTTCTCTGAAATGTGCATGTCAGCGTACTGATGTGTAGCCTAGATCTTAAGATTTTACACAGCATGTATGCACTGATGTAAGGGCTTTAATCCATTGTTTGGGGGTAATTTACGTCATTCTCCATGGAAATTGCCTCACGTAACCTTCTATTTTACATATTAATCTGAGCATGCAATAACACATCCTGCTCTTTGTAGCTAGTATATCAGGAAGGTATCATTGGAGAGGTTTCTAAGTGGGAACATCTATAAGGCTTGACTCTGGTTAACACGCCGCATCCCTAATGAGGCAGACAAAGGAGAACAAAAGATGTACAGCAGCTGAGACTCACCTTCAAACCTATCTCTTTATAATGTGCATACAATTGGCCATGCATTAAAACATCTCAGCCGCCGCCGGAAAGGAACTCGGCAGCAATTGAAAATGGGGGACACATTCAGAGAGTAGAGATATGACAGACACACTCACAGCACTGCATTAAGGACCTCTCTGACCCTCACAGCAGTTAACGGTGACACACACAGACATACTGGCCAGACACACACACACACACACACACACACACACACACTCACACACACACACACACACAGGCCAGACAGACCTCTTCCAGTTCTACAGTATCCAAAATTGAGACATAACACACCTTGATTTTCATGTACCCAAGAAGGCAAAGGTAACTGAACTTAATGACTATCGCCCCGTAGCACTCACCTCTGTCATCATGAAGTGCTTTGAGAGACTAGTCAAGGATCATATCACCTTTACCTTACCTGCCACACTAGACAAACTTCAAATTGCTTACCGTCCCAATAGATCCCCAGACGATGCAATCGCCATCACTCTGCGCATTGCCCTATCCCATCTGGACAAAAGGAATAAAAATGAATGCTGTTTATTGACTTTAGCTCAGCATTCAACTTCATAGTACCCTCCAAGCTCATCATTAAGCTCGAGGCCCTGCGTCTGAACCCCGCCCTGTGCAACTGAGTCCTGGACTTCCTGACAGGCCGCTCCCCAGGTGGTGAAGGTAGGAAACATCACCTCCACTCCACTGATCCTCAACACTGGGGCCCCACAAGGGTGTGTGCTCAGCCCCCTCCTGTACTCCCTGTTCACCCATGACTGTGTGGCCAAGCACGCCTCCAACTCAATCATCAACTTTGCAGACGACACAACAATAGTAGGCTTGATTACCAACGATGACAAGACAGCCTACAGAGAGGAGGTGAGGGCTCTGGGAGTGTGGTGCCTGGAAAACAACCTCTCACTAAACATCAAGAAAACAAAAAGAGATGATCGTGGACTTCAGGAAACAGCAGAGGGTGCAACCCCCTATCTACATTGAAAGGGACAGCAGTGGATGCTGGCCTTCTTGGCAGAGTTGCAAAGAAAAAGCCATATCTCAGACTGGCCAATAAAAATAAAAGATTAAGATGGGCAAAAGAACACAGACACTGGACAGAGGAACTCTACCTAGAAGGCCAGCATCCCGTAGTCACCTCTTCACTGTTGACGTTGAGACTGGTGTTTTGCGGGTACTATTTAAACTCTCTTGGGTAGGGGGCAGTATTTTGACGTCCGGATGAAAAGCGTGCCCAAAGTAAACTGCCTGTTACTCAGGCCCAGAAGCTAGGATATTCATATAAATGGTAGATTTGAAAACAGTTTCACAGTTTCTAAAACTGTTCAAATTATGTCTGTGAGTATAACAGAACTGATATGGCAGGCGAAACCATGAGGACAAACCATCCCCCAAAAAATCCTCCCAGATTGCAGTTCCTAGGGCTTCCACTAGATGTCAACAGTCTTTTGAAAGAGTTTCACGCTGGTTTTTGGAAAAATGAGCCAGAAATTGTAGTTTTTCTAGGTCACTCCAATTTTGGCTGTAGTGTTTCCAAGGGCGTGGAAGAGAGCGCGTTCTTTGGTATTTTTCTCCGGTAAAGACAATAACGATTCTCCGTCTTATATTTTATCATTTATTTACGTATTAGGGTACCTAAGGTTTGATTATAAACGTTGTTTGACTTGTTTGTAAAAGTTTATTAGTAACGTTTGGGATTCATTTTGTATGCATTTTGATGTAGAGAAACTAGGTGGATTATTGACTGAAGCGCGCCAGCTAAACTGAGTTTTTATGGATATAAAGAAGGACTTTATCGAACAAAAGGATCATTTGTGATGTAACTGGGACCTTTTGGAGTGCCAACAGAAGAAGATCATCAAAGGTAAGGCATTTTTTATATCGTTGTTTCTGACTTTCATGTCGCACCTCCCTGGTTGAAATATGTTTTTCCTGTGTTTGTATGCGGGGCGCTGTCCTCAGATAATCGCATGGTGTGCTTGCGCCGTAAAGCCTTTTTGAAATCTGACACAGCGGCTGGATTAACAAGAAGTTAAGCTTTATTTGATGTATTACACTTGTGATTTTATGAAAGTTAAATATTTATAATACTGTAGTTTGAATTTTGCACTCTGCAATTTCACCGGATGTTGGCCAGGTGGGACGCTACCGTCCCACCTGCCCATTAGAAGTTAACCTCTCTAGGGGGTGTGGGATGCTACCGTCCCACCTGGCCAACATCCAGTGAAATTGCAGAGTGCCAAATTCAAAAACAGAAATACTCATTAAAAAAATTCAAGAAACATACAAGTGTTATTTTAACTAGGCAAGTCAGTTAAGAACAAATTCTTTTTTCCTAATGACAGCGGGTTAACTGCCTTGTTCAGGGGTAGAACGACAGATTTGTACCTTGTCAGCTGGGGGACTCAAACTTGCAATCTTTCAGTTACTAGTCTGACGCTCTAACCACTAGGCTACGCTGCCGTTATACATTGGCTTAAATATTAACTTCACGTTAATCCAACCACGGTGTCAGATTTCAAAAAGACTTTACGGCGAAAGCAAACCATGCTCTTATCTGAGAACAGCGCCCAGCAGACAAATCATTACAAACAGTAACCAGCCAAGTAGAGGAGTAACAAAAGTCAGAAATAGCGATAAAATTAATCACTTACCTTTGATGATCTTCATATGGTTACACTCACAAGACTCCCAGTTACCCAATAAATGTTCATTTTGTTCGATAAAGTCCCTCTTTATATCCAAAAACCTCCATTTTGTTAGCGCGTTTTGTTCAGTAATCCACTGTCTCAAATAGAGGTTGACCGATTAATCAGAATGGCCGATTAATTAGGGCTGATTTCAAGTTTTCATAACAATCGGTAATCGGTATTTTTGGCCACCGATTTGCTGATTTTTTTATTTAATTTTTGTATTTTTTTATACCTTTATTTAACTAGGCAAGTCAGATTAAGAACACATTCTTATTTACAATGACGGCCTAGAAACGGGGGTTAACTGCCTTGTTCAGGGGGGATTTGTTTTTGCAACCTTCTGTTACCAGTCCAACGCTCTAACCACCTGCCTTACATTGCACTCCACAAGGATTAACAGGCTGACTACCTGTAATGCGAGGGCAGCAAGAAGCAAAGGTAAGTTGCTAGCTAGCATTAGACTTATAAAAAAACGATCAATCTTAACATAATCACTAGTTAACTTCACATGGTTGATGATATTCCTAGTTTATCTAACGTGTCCTGCGATGCATATGATCGATGCGGTGCCTGTTAATTTTCATTGAATCACAGCCTACTTCGACAAACGGTGTTGATTTAACAAGCGCATTTGCAAAAAAAGTACTGTCGTTGCACCAATGTACCTAACCATAAACATCAATGCCTAACAGGAATATTTAGACTTAGTCACCCGTTAGATAAAATACGGAACGGTTCCGTATGTCACTGAAAGAAAAAAACGTTTGTTTTCGAGATGATAGTTTCCAGATTCGACCATATTAATAACCCAAGGCTCATATTTCTGTGTGTTTATTATATTATAATTAAGTCTATGATTTGATAGAGCAGTCTGACTGAGCGGTGGTAGGCAGTGGCAGGCTCGTAAGCATTCATTCAAACAGCCCTTCGCTGTGCTTCAAGCATTGCGCTGTTTATGACTTCAACCTGGGTGGGTGTAATTTGTGGAACCTTCCAACAGGAATCTATTCCAAAAACTTCGTAAATAACAAGGTTTCCAAAAAACAACGCATACAAAGTTGTATAGCGGCAGAATAAGATACCGGGTAGGGAGTGGTCTATTTCATTGCGTTTTTCACTCATCGCGTTTATTCCGAAAAATGTCTGTCCTCACATGTCTGTTTGCCTATGGACAAACATTAAGAATAAGCTACGTGGTGAGTTGATGCCTATTCGGCAGCTAGTTAGCTAGGTTTGTATGCGTTGCTACTTTGTATGCGTTGTTGGTTGGCAACCTTTTAATTTACGTTTTTTGGAACAGATTCCTGTTGGAACGTTCCACAAATTATACCCACCCCTTCAAGCCTATCAACTCCCAAGATTAGGCTGATGTAACCGATGTGAAATGGCTAGCTAGTTAGCCGGGTGCACGCTAATAGCGTTTCAAACGTCACTCGCTCTGAGACTTGGATAAGTTTTTTCGCTTCCTCTGCATGGGTAACGCTGCTTCGAGGGTGGCTGTTGTCGATGTGTTCCTGGTTTGAGCCCAGGTAGGAGCGAGGAGAGGGACGGAAGCTATACTGTTACACTGGCAATACTAAAGTGCCTATAAGAACATCCAATAGTCAGAGGTATATGAAATACAAATCGTATAGAGAGAAAT